>NC_047055.1:93728453-94328453 GCF_011762595.2 Tursiops truncatus | reverse complement strand
GCTCCACACGGTAGGCTGGGCTAGCTGGGAACCTCCTTGGGGAGGTAGGCTAGAAAAGAGTGTCTCCTAAAATCGATAGGGCAGAGAGAGAACTACATCACACCAGCTGGCACAGTCCCAGTTAGGAGTCCCAGCTACTCAAAAAGGGAGGCAGCACCTGCCCAGGAGCTGTGGCAGACTAGGAAGGAGGAGTCAGCTGGTTCAGTCAGGGGAGCTTCTTAATTAAATGTCAGGAGAGGAGTGCCGACTTGAGCAGGCAGTGGGGAGCCACTGAAGGTCTGTGAGCAGAGGAGTGGCAGGATAAGCCCAGGCCCTGACGGCTGTGAGCTGATAAATCAGAGGGCCACCGTGCACCGGGGCGGCCAGTCAGAGGCCACCACACAAATCCAGGAAGGAGAAGGAAAGGCTGCGCTGTGCTGCGCTAGAAGACACCAGACCTCAGTGACGTTTCTCTTCTGCTGCCGTCGGCATGTTTGCAAATCGCAACTTCTTATTTCCAGGCACCACCCCACATCTGGGGCTGCTCCAGCTTCCTCCTGCATCCCTAGGAGGTTTCCAAGCCGAGGCGAGGTTACTGGCCCAGTAGCCTGGAATAAACAGGGAACCCGATGCCTGAGGCTGCACTGGCCCGCAGTTGGAAGCGAAGGTGCCCACTGGGAGTGCTACCTCCCAAGCTGCAGAAGGGAGCAAAACGGGATCTTCAAGCTGCTGGCTTTACACCCCTGCGGGGTCCCAACAAACAGGAGGGGAACCATCGCTACACACAGCATGGCTCACGCGCATCCACATATTAGGTAAAAGAAGAAGCCAGACACCGAAGGGGACACTGCTGGTTCCTTCCCTTTTACAGGTAAAAAGTAGGCGATCAACCTCCAGTGATAAAGGTCAGGATAGAGGTTGCCTCTGTGAGAGGGGGTACTAACTGGGAGGGGCATTGCGGAAACTTCTGGAGCCATGGGGAAGTTCTATCTCTTTTTTTTTTCTTTTTCTCTTTTCGGATTTTTTAAAAATTGAAGTACTGTTAATTTACAATGTTGTGTTCGTTTCAAGTGTATCCATATCTTGGTAGTGGCACGGTGTAGACATACGTAAAAATCCATCAAGCCACACACAGCGCACTAGACGCTCTTTACCGTATCTATTTTATACTTCCAGGAAGAAGAAAAAAATACAAAAAGGAGAGGGATCCACTCTGAGGGGTAGGGAGTATTGGTACGCAAAATGAACCTTTTTATCAAAGTCCTATGGGGAAGCTGCAGCCACTTTGCCAAGCTCTGCCAGGCCACTCTCCTGTGGTCCCCTCTCTGAGCGTGGCTCCCCTCGGCTGAAATGCAATTAGGAAAAAAAAAAAAAAAACGATGTCTGTGTCCCAGATGCCACTGCGGAAGTGACCAGGAGGAACAGCGGGGGATCTGGAGGGAGTCGGGAGCTGTGGGGAGAAGAGAAAGCAGACATGTGGCCCAGCCGTATCAGTCAAATATTCCTACATCCACAGTTGCATCTTCTTCCTGGAGGCCAGGCCTTACAGGGGAAGACGAGGCAGAAACCATGCCCTCGTTGACTCTCCAGCCACCCAGCTGAGGCAGCGACACAGGACGTGTTTAAACATAAATAAACGGGAAGGGCAAAAGGAGAGAGAAGAAAGGCAGAGGGGAAAGGCAAACAAGACCAACAGCTGGGAAACCAAGCCCAGCTCTCACTGTAATCTGAAGGGCTCCCGGCTCCTGTCTATCCACAGACACTCTGGACCCTGGGCGCGGAGGGCCAACGCCAGTACCTCCCCACGTGCCACACTGAGGCAACCCCAGATTGCCCAAATGCTCCAACCCCATTTGTCCCATCAATTTCCATTTCAAAATGGCTGCTTCACCTCCGTGGGGTCTCGGACCCCTGCCACATCCGCCCTGCTGTCTTCACCCCACCTGCCCAGTTCTCCTGTGGTCCTCACATGCGCCGTGTGGGGAATATTGAACTCACAAAATTGCGAAGGCTGAGAACCTTGCAGTTTCAGTCTTTCCCATTATGATAAGTATCTGCAGATCTGTCAACTCCAGAAGATCAAAATGCCATCTATTGATGTCCTAGTTTTAGATTTTTCCTGCAAAGCAGCCCCTGAGATAAGGATTTGGGGACAGGTAGTTTATCTGGGAGGTGACCCCAAGAATCATGAGTGAGAGAGAGAGTGGGGAAAGAGACGGGGCACAGAGGGAAGCTGATTAAGGGTCCTTTATTGAGAGGGTTCCCACTCTGGGCTACTGGGGTGCAGTTCTGCTGGGGACCCTCAAAGAAACTGTGTAGAAGACACCTCCAGATCGTCCTCTCAAGGAGCAAGGGAGCCCAGGTATGCTCTCACTGGAAGAGGGTTACTCCTGAGGCATTAATTCCCTGACATTTTAGAACTGTCTCCCTCTCCCCGTGTGTACACCATACACACACACACACACACACACACACACACACACACACACACAGGCCAAGCATGGTCCTGAGGCCAGAGAACCTCAGACAGAGAGATGCAGGAGGCCACTGGCCTGTAAGCAAACAGTCTGTCATGACCTCCAGCATAAGCCAGCAGGACATCACCAGCAACTGCTACATTTAGTCACCATATAGAGGAGCTATGCTCTACTGCTCTGAGATGCTAAATGCAGCTCGCAAGTTTGCCCACTGCACTGCAGGCAACACAGACCCAATTCAAATTAGCTGAGACCAAAAAAAAAGGGAATTTACTGACTCTTGGAACTGGACAGTCCAGGGAGAAGAATGGCTTCAGGCATAGCTGGATCCAGGGGCTCAAGTGGGTCCAGAGTTCTGCCTCCCTTCATGGCTTGGCTCGACCTGACTCTGTAGACAGGCAGGCCTGCCAGTCCCAAAGGCACCAGATCCACAGCCTCCCAGCTCAGCGACCCCAGAAGAAAGAAAGAGCCATCCTCTCCGTGGGCTGTGGCAGAGATGCTCTGTGGAATATTTTGATCAGCCTGGATGGAATTGCATGCCCATTCCTTAACAAATCGCTGTGGTCAGGGGAATGGAGCTCTCTCACTGACCAGGCCAGGCTCCATTCCCGGTGTCCCAGAGAGTGCGCCACCATGATCGACAGCCCCCCAGGCTACAAGGAAGGGTACAGGGGCCCTTTCACAAAGAAAAAAGGCCCCCACCGGGTAGTCACTTGCGAGAGTCTATGCAGTTAGTCAGAAACAAGGCCAGGCCCTTGACTTAGATGCCTTATTCCTAAGCAGAGGCAGCCTGCTGAAGAAACACAGATTTACTGCCCCAATGACCAGGCTTCTTGTGTCATCTTGAGCAAGGGTCTTAACATATGTGAGCCTCAGTATTCTTATCTAGAAAATGGGACTAGGAATACTTTCCCACAGGACGGTTGAGATGATTAGATGACATAACCAATGGAAAGTTCTCAGCATGTATGCCCACAGCATCACTGCCCTTCTCCCAAACTACACATTCTTCTTTTCCAGTTTCCAACATCCTTATAAGCCAGGAAAAAAAGGAAAGGCATCCTGAATTCTTTCAAATGACACTTCGAAGGACAAGGAGAGGGGTCTGTACAAGTTATCTATTGCTACATAACAAGTTACCTCAAAACTTAGCAGCTTAAAACAACACACGTTTATTGTGTCAGAGTTTCTGTGGGTCAGGAGTTTGGGAGCATCTAGGCTCACTGTTTCTGACCCAGGGTCCCTCCTGGGGTTGTAGTCATCCAAAGGTTCGACCGGGGCTGGAAGCTCTGCTCCCCAGATGGCTCACTCACATGGCTGTGGGCAGGAGGCCTCAGCCCTCTCACCGCACAGGGCTCTCCACAATCCACCCCACCGGGTCCTCACCACACAGCAGCCGGCCTCCCTCCGGAGGGAAAGAGTGTCAGCAAATGGGTGGACATATCTTGCAAAGCACCACGGTGTCCGATCTAGGGTGGAGTTTCCACCAGCTGTTTCCTCCCCTCCTCACACCTGTCCAGTTGGGCTCCCGACCTCTCTCTCACTGTGCAGGGAGGAGTCACATGAAAGCGAGTTTCAGAAGCAGACATGGCTTTTGTCTCAGAAGTGGCCACACAGGTCACGCAGAGGAACTGGGGAGAGCAGAGGGTTACTGGGTGCGAGCGCTGGCCCGGGGTGGGGAGCCTGAGGCATTGGTACGACCGTGCGTCAGATGTCTAACAGCCCAGGGCACGTTGTGACCGCATTTCTGCGCTGTACATCTGAGTGGACTCCATGCTTACAGCGCCCACGGTTGCTTTCACAGGATAAACACTGTTAAACTGCCCTGTGGCCACGATGGGTCCCGTCAGAGGCTGAAAACACTGAGTAGTTTCTCTGCCAGGGGCAGCCCCCCGGGATGTTAGCTTGCAGTGGGAGCACACGAGTGGCAGGCCTGGTCCTGTAAGGAAGGAGCTGCTATCAGTCTCATTTTACAGAGGAAGAGACTGAGGCTCAGAGATGTTGAGCCACTCGCCCTAAATCACACAGCTAGTAACCAGCAGAGCCAGGTCTTGAACCCCGGCCTTGTCCCTCACACTAAACCATTTCTACATTGCGTTTAGCATCTAGGGCAGGGCTTCTTAAAGTTTGTCACCAAAGGGCCCAAACAGCCTTCTGGGGGGTCTCAAGTTAGAGTTCAAAGTGGCAGCTCAGCAAGCTGGGCTTTCCCCATCCCGTTCCTGGCCATCTGCATTGGATTCCATTAGACAGCACTGTGCTTGTTTTAATATAAAAGCAACGTTGACAGTCACTTAAAATCAAATACAGTTGATCCTCCAGGAAACGCTTCCACCCTGACTCCACAGTTTCAAGTACCCCAGCACCCCTGCAGAGACGGCAGAGTACAGGGACCCCCATCTAAAATCACAGGCGAAAGCTCCCACCAGCGGGCTGCCCCCCCCCCAGCTCCCACGGCCTGAGTCCTGCCCAATGCCATCACAGCTCCTTTCTCTTTGTCACCCCCATCCACGCCGGGATTCCCAGCAGCTTGAAACTGAGGCAGGAACATGGAAGGGGAGGGTTGAGGCGGGGGATTTCTCCCACCTGGCTGCTTCACTCACACCCCGCACCCCTCCTCCTCTGCTCCCAGCCGCAGGTCAGCCCAGAACAGAACTTTGCACGTTCTGGAACTGAGCAGTTGCGGCCTCCACCGATGCCCGAGAGGAAGGGGTTAAAAACATCTTTCATCTCTCAGCAGCCCTTTATAGAGTCTACGTGTGACTCTGAATGGTTATGGCTTTATATAGAGCGTGCTCTGTGCAGAGGGAGAAACCACCGTAGTTAAGGGAACAAAGACAGCTCTAGTCTAACGACCTGCTTTTATTTGTAGGGACCGCGTCTCCAAAGGGCGTTCTTCAGGTGACATCTGCCGTGTTGAGTCTGCGCCTGAAGAATTACACCAATAAACCCCAGAGATGCAAATACAAGAGGGATAGGAACGCACACAAACGAAAGCCACTCCTGTTTATTGTTTCTAGGGAAAAAGAGAGAGAGAGAGAGAGAGAGAGAGAGAGAGAAATCACACACTTCCCTTTGGATGTTTTCACACAGAGCCGAACCTTCAAATGTCAAGTTCTGCAGGGTGTTTGACCTAAAAATAGTATAATTTCTGTGTCATTTGAAAAGCTGTTTAAAATGACAGACCTAAGCCTGATTTTTTCAAACAGACATCTAGAATGAGAAACTGAAGTTGCATTATTTAGGGGCATAGTCTCGCAGAAAAAGCGAATAGGCCTTCATTTTACTAAAATGTGCCCGTTCCTGTGGTTTCCGTAGGTAATATCTGCGTGGGATGTTTTTAGCGGCCAGATCTCCTCTTTGTCCCTTGGTGATTAAGAGAAACGGGGAGGGAAAAAAAAAAAAAAAGAAAGGAACAGTTTGGGGGAGGTGGAGGGAGCTGGCAGTGATGTGCTGGGGCCTCCACTCACCTTTTGCATCTCTGCTCACTCTGGGGAACCAGAGGACGCAGACCTGCATTTTCTCTGCCCAGCTCTCAAAATGAGCAAAGCCGGAATCCTAACCCGGCGCACCTCTCGGGCCAGAGGATGTCACACACACCCTGGCAGGCGGGCCGCCAGAAGCTCGCGGTTTGTTTAGACAGCTCAGGTCATTCCTGTCCACACCCCAAGCTGACGCGGCTTTATAAACACAGAGCAGGGGATGCGGTCTCTGAAGTAACCGGGCCAGAGATAGCCAGAGATACGCGCTGCACACAGGGCGGGGTTCGGGTGGGAGGGGACTGACCAGTTCTGCTCAGAGGGAGACGCATCTCTCCCCCACCCCGGCCAGAAGGACCCCTGGCTGGATGCAAGTGACTCTCCCAGTGCCGAATCAGCCGCAAGAGGCAGTCACCATCCTTGAAAATGACTCCAAATGTGACCTTCAGGCCCTATATCCGCAGGACTGGACCATGTCTGATGGCAGGGGCGGGCTGGACTCCTCTCGGCAGCCCTCGCAAACCCTGGGAGCTCCCGGCTGGGAGGCAAAAGACTAAGGTTCAAATCTTCTACTGCTCAGAACTGGCTGTGTAACCCTGAGCGAGTCACTTAACCTTTCCAAACCTTCATTTGCCAAATACGGAACTTAGACTAGCTCCAAAGGTCTCACCATTCTGGTGTCTCCTAAATTCACACCTTCATTCTATGTAGGAGAGAACAAATGAATTCATGAGTAAACAGCCTACAACAGGGGCCCCAAGCCTGAGCCATCTCTGCCCTGGGTCCAACTTCACACCTGCATCCTTTCCCTGAGGACCTTTCATCCCGGAAAAGGTAAACCCTTGACAAATGCTTCGTACAAACATGAATTCACAGACACATCTTCAATGCTCCAGCGCCCAAGCCTCCCCCAACCTAGAGCATTTACCCAAGGCGGTGCTCACCACCCGTTCTCCGAGTCTGCTTCCCGAGACGGAGCCCCAGGGAGCCCGGGCCGCGAGCCGCAGCGCCAAACCGTGGGGAAGAAAAAAAAACCCGCCGCCCCCTCCCTGCTTGCACTTCACCAGTGGGTTCGTTTCAGAACCTGTGGGTGTATTTCAATGAGAACAACATGAAAACATGGGCGGATTCTTTTCTCTTGAAAAGAAAAAACCTGAAACAATAAGCTGAAGTAATAACAAGGTAGAATGTGGACATCTGCTCCCCGCCCGGAACGACTCCCCAGTTTGCTTCTTCCCGGGCCTGTCACACCCCTCCCCCCCAAGGCATGGATTGCTAAAGAGCCCAAATTAATTCACCTGCACTGACTAGGTATTGCTACCTGCTGTTGTGTTGCTTGCTACTTATTTGTTCATTCATTAAACTAAAAGGCAATGCGCCCTTCCTAGGCGCGGGGTACTGCGTGTCGGGGGCTGTGGAGCCTTCATTTTCAACAAGCCTTTAAGGAAGACTGCAGTCTAATGGGGGAGCTGAGACAAGCCCATTAATAACTATGATACAGGGAGAAACGAGGCGAGGCAGAGATGCAGGAAGCACCGGGGAAGAAAAAAAAAAGAACGTTTGTTTGTGTGTGCTGGAGGCTAGAAGTGATGGCCAGGAAGTCTTCATGAAGGAGGTGGCTTCCACCTGGGCACTAAAGTCTGGGTGAGGTTACACCAGCATGGCTGGAAAGGAAAGCCTTCTGGGCCAAGGATACTGAGTGAGGAAGGGTACAGAGGTGGCAGGCGTGGAAGCAGGGGTCCCCGCATCAGCCACATTCGGTGTGAGTGTGCAGGGACAATGGCAGAGAAGGCCAGCAAATGGACAGAAGAGGACCCGAAGCAGGTAGAAAAACTGAGGGGCTTGGAGTTTATTCGGTGAGCTCTTTGCCAGGGAGTGTGTATAGTCATTTTTCTGTCTCAGATCCATTCTCTTCCTTGCAGTGTAGCAGGAAACTACATTTCCCAGGCTACTTTGCAACTGGCCTCAAGATTCAGCCAATGGGAGATACCAGAGGGAGATAGGTGGGCAGAAAGAGGGAGAAGCCAGGGTATTTCTCCCCACTCTTTTCTCCTTGGGCAGCATCTCCAGCATCAGTTGCTTCTCCCGCATCTCCTCCATGGTTCGAGTTCCTGTTAGCTGACTCTGGCTCCCAGGTTCCTATAATACTCCCTCTTCCTTTGTCCCTCCAGCCCGAGGGATGCCAGCAGCTCCCTACTGTTACTACTCTCTGGGTTGCTAACCTCTGCATTACCTCCCTGTGCCCTGTTTGGCTTTTTGGCTCCTCCAGAGCCCATGAAGTCAGTTTCCTGGATTAAATACCTTATGTTTCAATACCTAGAGAGGTTTCTGTTTTCTTGGCTAGACCCTCACTGATACAGGGTAATTGTATCCCCTTTGGCTTCAGAAGGTTCACGTTGGCTGCAGAGGACCCGATTCACAGCTTCTGCAACCTCCCAGGGGAAATGTGAGGGAGGCCTGAAGCAGGGAAGTGGCATGAGGATAGACAAGGGAAGACACTGAAGGAGCCCCAGAAGAGGTGACACAGCAGGACCTCACAGAAGCGTGGGACGTGGGCACCAAAGATGATGCTAAGCTTAGCTTGAACATCCAAGGGAGTGGCTGGGCCACCAACAGAGCTGGGAAGAGCAGGGGAGAAGCTGAACTGCAAAGGAGCCGATGAGCTGGATTTTTCTTTATGCTTTTTCTCCTTTTTGATTGCTTTTTTTCTTTAACTAATCCATGCACTTGGCCCTTGGGCTTTCCCTCGTTGATTTTGGATTGAGGAGATGGATGGAGGAGACCTCTAAAAGAAGCGAGCACCCAGAGGCAAGAGTAGGAGGCAGAGAGCACCTTTGGGCCCAAGGAGGGAGTGTGAAGAGAAGTGGGGAGGGCACACATGAGAGCATGGAGAAGGGCCGCAAGGGCTGGAGGGTCTGAGCAGCGGGCAGGAGTCAAGGGAACGAGGTGGGAGAGCAGCGGACGGGACACGTGGGCCGTCGGAGCCAAGAGGAGGCAGCGTCAGGGGCACGATGAAAGTCACCATGTGGGGGCAGCAAGCCCAGAGGGCTGGCGACACGCAGTCTGGCGGAGAGAGACGGGGAGGGAAGGCAAGGGGAGGCTTGCTCTGGGACAAGGTAGATCTGTGCATGTGGGAAAGGGCCCAACGGAGAGCAAGGGCCCAAAGGTGCCAGGGTGAGTGCGTTCATTCATTCATTCATTCATTCACTCAACAAGTATTTACCACATGCCTCTATGTGCCAAGCACTGTTTTGAGCTCCAGGGGTGGAACAGTGAATGGAAGAAGTGAAAAGTCCCTGCCTGCTTAGAGTTTCTATTTGAACAAAGGGAGATAGACAATAAACAAAACACATCGAAGATGTCACACTGCACAGAATGGTAATGGGTATGAGGTGAGGGGCAGTGGTCGTGCAGGAAACAGGATTGTGGAGAGGGGTCATTGTGATTTCAGTAGCGTGGTTGGGGAAGGCCTGTCTGGAAAGGAGACCTGAGGAGGTGAGGAAGCAAGCCGGGGGGAATGTCTGAAGGAAGTGCACGCCAGGCAGAGGGAATAGTCAGTGCAAAGGCCCTGAGGTAGGAGTGTGCTGGTGTGTTCCAGAAATGACAACGAGGCCAGTGTGGCTGGAGCGGGGTGGGGGAGGGGGCATGGGTAGCAGGACCTGAGGTCGGGGAGGTAGGGTGGGAGGGCCAGACCAGGGAGGCCTTGACTATTAGAGTAAGAACTTGAGCTTTTATCTGAGGGAAATGGGGAGCCACGGGAGGGCTTTGAGCTAGAGCATGACGTGATCTGACTCAGGGCAGTGACCGAGGAAGGGAGCTGGGTCATCTGAAGACTGGAACGCTGCAGTGGTGAGCTGCATCCCTGTGGGAACCACTGCCCCTGAGGCCCTTATGCACTGGGAGATGGGTGGCTTCCCTGAGAGCAGGTGGGGCGGGGACAGGGCCAAGGGAAACCTCAGGCCTTTGCCGCGACTGCAGCCGGCTACACTGGTATTGGCTAGCACACGGTAGGACCCTAACGACCCATGAACAGCCCCTGAGTCCCACGTTCACAATTCCATAGCACGAAGTGTTTATGAGCTCCCTCCCCAGAATCCTTGAGCAGGGGTCTTTACTGTTCATCCTTGGTGTCCACTTGAGGGGGTGGGAACCATGACCCTCTGGTCATCTGGACTTCTCGGCTCCCAGAACCCCTTACACTGAGGCCTGCACTCACACGGGCCACCAGGGTCCCCAGGCTCCCAACTGGTCTGTCAGAGGGGCAGTCTGCAGACTGGGGTAACTTCAGTGTACCACCCGCAGCCTGGCCTTACGCCCGGAGCCGTCCTCTTTCCCCCTCCACCCACACGTCACCATTCGTGGGACTCAACGAAGACACCTGTCACCCCTCCCTCCTAAGGTGGCCTGCCTCTGGGAAGGCCCTGGTTGTGGCTTCTACAAACTTCCCACTGGCAATGGAACCCCCAGAGCCGGGGCAGTCAACCTTACAACCTCGGCCGGCTGTGTTTCATGCTAGAGCTTCGGCCTAACCTCTTCTCCCCAGTCTTTTTGGGCATCCACAAGACTGTGTATCTCTGCGCCCACGCACACAGACCTACTGGACAGCTCCTTTAGAAGAGTGGCTTCTCACAGCCTGAGACAGTGATTTCCCCTCAGAACTCTGAGAATGACAGCAGTCCCTGGTGGGCACTCAACGGCACTAATGGCAGCCATGTGGGAACTGGTGGCCATGTTGGACCTGGCAGCCATGTTAGAACTAGTGGCCCTGTTAGAACTAGTGGCCCTGTTGGAAAGGGTACATCCAAAAACAGGCATTGAAATCTCATCACTGTGGACTGAGCTCTTTGTCGAAATAGTGTTGCCATTCTCTGCCCTCACAACCCCAAACTTTCAGTCTCAGGGAGCCTAGGCGTACTCATCTGGGTATGAAAGACACCACCTTCAGATCTAGAGTCTGTTCCTAAATCCTCTGAACCAATAAAGTTTAGTCTCCCTGGTTGCCTTATGAAAGTCGACACTCTTGTACTCTACATAAAGTTGAACGTTAAAAATAATAGCTTTTGTGTTGGAGTATACACTTTCAATATTCATTTTCCACGCTTCAGGATAAAATATATGACCATTAAGTCACTACAATAAGTGGAGAAACAAGATTACTGCTTTCACATCCTCTGTGAGTTGCTAATAATCTTGCTGTTATCCTGACATTATGGTCAAGAGATATTGCTTTCAGTTATTTGGATAGAATGTACCAAAGACAATGGGTTTTTTGAAAGGGAAGAGGGGAGAATGTGATTTTATTGGAGTGGGTGTGATGTCTTTTTATACTTTTTATTATGAAGAATCTCAAAAGTATGCAAAAGTCGAGGGAATCTTGTGAGGAACTGCTGGGACCCATGGCCAGCTTCAACAACCTGCAACCCAGGGTCGGTCCTGCCCTGTTCATCCCAACCCCAGGATGCTTTGAAGCAAACCCCAGACACCCACGCTTCATTCCCACAATACTGGGTTTTGTTAATAATGTCAAGGATTACTGTCAAGGGGTAGGAACTCTCTCAGCAGCCTTCCCTATCTACTTCAGTGAAACTTCAGATGAACTTCAGCCTAATCCATCCCCAGGAGACCTGGGACGCAAGTCAGTTTCCAGACCTGGGCTGCCTGGACCTTTGCTACAGCCAGAACAGAAGGCATGTCTGCGGCTTAATGAGGAGAGCAGGACTGAAAGGCTACCTGCAAGGCTCTGGTCGGCTGTCCCAGATAAACTGAGGGTTTGAGCCTTCCCAACACAGGTGCCAGGAGTCTCCAGAGAAATCCAGTGCCTAGTTGCAGGTCACCCCCAGTCTTTCTGCTTCTCACTCGTGGTACAGCAGAAGCAAGCCATCTGCTGTGCCCTGTCTGAACTCTTGACTCCCAGAATCCATGAGCACAATAAAATCCTTGTTTTATGTCCTTAAGTTTTACAGTGGTTTGTTATGCAGCAACAGTAACCAAAGCACACTGAGTCTTGAATGATGAGAAAAGACAGACACGCAAAGAGCCGAGTGTGACGAGCACAGCAAGTGCAAATGTCCTGAGGCAAGACCAAGCTCGGCCTCTTGTGAAAGAGGTAGGACCTTGTTATAGACCTTGTGAAGAGGGAGGATTTTATTCTAAGTGTTACAGGAAACCATTGGAGGCTTCTGAGCAGGACAACGACGTGACCTGATTTATGCTTTAAAAAGATCCTTCAACCATATCGTGTTGACAGGATGTGGAGGAACTGGAACTTTCATCCACTGCTGATGGGGGCATACAGTCTCTAAGAAAGGAATGCTATTCACGGTCAGATAGATAGTCCAGTGTCGTTTCTCTCACAATGTCCCCAGAAGACACTGTCTGTGAGGGGCAGGCTGCCATCCACGGCTCCTTCCTAGTGTTCACGGGGCCTCTCCCACTGCCCTTGGAACCTCTGAACACCCCCGCCAGCCCATCAGTGGGGCTAAACGGTCTGCCTTTTCCTCACCTTCCTGCCTCCCCTCTCTCCCTCTTCCCTTTCTCTTTTCTCACCTTGTAGCCCAGGTGGCGGCTTCTACCTTCATCGTCCTGCTTTGTTGCTCACCTGGCCTGTGGCATCAGCCTCCTCACAAGTCTGCCTACCTCTACCCTCACCCATTGTCCAATTCTCCACACAGCACCCTGAGGGATTTTTGTAAATAAATTATAATTCAAGCAAAATATATGTAAAGAACAGCACACATGTCATAAGTGTACAGTTTGGTGACATTTCACTAAATGAACTTATACGCATGTCACCAGCATACAGATCAAGAAGTCAAAGAGGGGCTTCCCTGGTGGCACAGTGGTTAAGAATCCGCCTGCCAATACAGGGGACACGGGTTCGAGCCCTGGTCCGGGAAGATCTCACATGCCACGGAGCAACTAAGCCCGTGAGCCACAACTACTGAGCCTGCGCTCTAGAGCTCGCGTGCCACAGCTACTGAGCCCGTGTGCCACAACTGAAGCCCGCGCGCCTAGAGCCCGTGCTCCCCAACAAGAGAAGCCACTGCAGTGAGAAGCCCGCGCACCACAACGAAGAGTAGCCCCCGCTCGTCGCAACCAGAGAAAGCCCGCGCACAGCAACGAAGACCCAACGCAGCCAACAAAATAAATAAATAATAAATAAATTTATTTTTTTAAAAAAAGAAGTCAAAGAGCATGACCAACACTCCAGAAGCCCCCTGGGGACGCTTCCGGTGGCTACCCTGAGCCCCCAAGGCTATTATCCTGGCTTTCAACGGCATAAACTAGTTCTGCCTGGCTTTGAGCTTTATAATCACTGAAATCTACAATATGTGTTCTTTTGTCTGGGGTTTCTTTTGCTCAACATCATGCTTCTGAAAGTTTCCATGTTGTTGCGTGGTGCAGTTTGCTCTTTTTCATTGCTGTCTACAATCCTGTTGTATGAATATGCCACAATGTATTGATCCATTCTACTGCTAGTAGCCACTTGTGTAGTTTTCAAGTTCCTGTGTTTGTTTGTTTTACAAGTAGTGCTGTCATCATATATTGATCACGAGGGAAGCTTTCTTGAGGAGCAAGGTGACATACACAGCAGAAAAGAGCCGAGAGGTTGGCAGATAAATGGCTGTGGAGCCCTGATCATACCATTCCTGAAGCTCACACAGCTGCTGGATTTTCCAGTTACTTAAGCCATTACATCCCTTTACTGTTTAAGCTTACTGAGCCGGATTTTCTGTTACATGAAGTTGAAATCATTCTAATTGGTACAGAAGGCTAAGAAGGAATGGACCTTGAAGAGGTAGAAGGAATGCTCTAAGAGCATACACAGGGCAGGAAGAAATGAGAAGCCTTGGGTCAAGGCAAATAGGAAAGAAAATATGTGAGTTCATTCCAAAGCCAGAGCTCCTCTAAGAAGGGTGATCATTAGAATTATAGTTTAGTAAATATCCATCCCCTTCCCCCACCTCTATGGGCCAGAATATAATGCTGCCCGCCTCCCAGCATTGAGGTTGTGCTGGACCACATGACCTAGTTTAGTCAAAACGTGTTAGCAGACTCTAATGTGAGCGAAGGTTAGGAATGTGTTGCTGTGGCTGACTCTGGCCTCTTGTGCTTCTGCCATCACCGTGAGAAGAAAGTGCCCCAGGTAGCCCGATGGTCCAATGAGGATGAGAAATACACGGAGCAGACCTGAATCCAACCTGCAACCTGCAGCCAAACTCAGCTGACCAGCAGATGCATGAGTATAAACAAAGGCTTGTGGTTATACACCACAGATTCTGGGGTGGCTTGTTACACAGCATGATTACAATAGCTGACTGATACATGAGGCAAGAGGAGGATCGAGAACAGGAGAACTTCTGTTCTGGAGCCTGGAAGTCCAAGATCAAAGTGTCAGCAGGGTTGGTTCCTTCTGAGGGCTGTGAGGGAAGATCTGTCCAGGCCTCTTTCCTGGGTTTATAGATGGCCATCTTCTCCCTTTGTCTCTTCACATCATCTTCCCTCTATGAGTATCTGTGTCCAAACTTTCTCTTCTTATAAAAACACTAGTCATAGTGAATTAGGGCCCACCCTAATGACCTCATTGTAACTTTATAACCTTTGTAAGGATCCTATCTCCAAATAAGATTACATTCTGAGGTCCTGGGGGTTAGGACTTCAACATATGCATGAGGGTGGGGGGAAGGGGGGACACAATTCAACCCATAACAGAGAACATGTTTGTGACCGTGGCAAAAACACTCACGATAATAATAGGGAAAATTCTCACTGCTACTCATGAACCTCATACCAAACTTCTGCATCCCACTGCAGACCTGAGGTGGGTTTCTACCATGGGGTTGATGTGGCAGGTTCTCTACCACATGGAAGGAGGTAGTATAGAAAAGGTCTGGAGTCACACAGTCCTGCGTTCAGACCCTAACTCTGCAACTAACCAGCTGTCTGACCTTGATTAGTTGACCTTCCGAGCTTTGGTGTGCTCATCTGTAAAACAGAGATGTCAATTCTATCCCATTGGATTATTCTGAAGATAAAATCATCTGTCATTTAGATTCCCATTTGGTAAGTTACAGAAAACCCAACAAACCACGACTTGAACAAGTTACAGATGTGTTTGCTTCACATGGAAAGAAATGAAGAGAATGGCTATGTAGGACTAGTATGGCAGCCCCAAAATATCCCTGAAGACCAAATCTCTTCTGCCTTCTCTAGCTTCCTCAGCATGTGGTCCTCATGACCACAATATGGCTTCTGCACCTCCAGGCATGAGCCTGCATTCCAGACAGGAAGTGGGGAGGAGGACAAAGGGCTAAAGGGCCATGCCAGCTGAAACGGCCCTTTGCCAAAAACTTCCTCTTACGGCCATTGGCTGGATCTGGGTCACATGGGTACCACCAGCTGCAAGGAAGTCTGGGAGGTCACAGAATCGTGCTTTCCAGCCTCTAAAATAGAGGAAAATAAGGGAGAAGGCAGTGTATAGCCAGTCCACCGTGTCTGCCATTTCAGATAGGCCAAAACTTCAAGCAGAGCCCAGTTTAAAAAAAAAAGAGAGAGAGAGAGAGTATTTAATCAATGTTTTCCCAAGTTCATTTTGTGGAAGAAAACGTTTCGGACAAAGCATGGGATCTCATGTGTATCCCCACCCACTTGAGTTGCTGTGATTGCTCTAAACCCTACACCAGCATTTCCCCACCCCTGGTTAGATTGGAGAGTTGCAGAGACAAGTGTGAGCGTCCTTGAATCTGATTCCACCCCCTCCTCCCCTTCGAGGCTGGGGTCACGAGCAGAGACTCCAGATCCTACAAGGGGAGCTGTGAAACCCCGTCCCAGCATGCCAGGAGAGCATTCAAAATCTACCAGCCAAGAGCTGGGGACATTCGAAGGTGTTGGACTGTAGCAGAAGTGGCCCTGGCCACAAAGAACCAACTGGCATCTCTGAACACCCTCCCAGACCACAGCTGTTGGCTGACCTGACACGCAGGCTCACAAAAGTGGTTCAGTCCCCGTGCAAAAGGGGTCAGCTCTCAGAACCATGCTCCCCCAACTTCTCATACACCAGGCCCACTTTTGAAAAGGTCCCAAAAGTTCTCCTTTTGCTGCACTTTCAGTATCTCTCAAACACAGCACATAATGACATAAAGCAACCAGGAATTCTGTAAAGCTTGGTAATGCGGTATTTTCCTCATCACAGCAGCACTGTAGACATTTGGAAAATAGTATTACCACGTGTAAGAGAGAATATTTGTCCAAGTCTACGTATGCAGACCACCTGGCCCAGATATGGACTGGAGGACACAGTTCTATAACCAGACAGCCTAGGTATTAAGTAACAGAAGTCAGATGCCACAGAATTCCAGGAGCTGAGGGAGGGAGAAGTCTCACGGGGTAATAGCTGAGAAAGACAGAGTAGCCATCAGAGAGAAGCCAACACTGCAGCCAGGGCTCAGGTTGGAGAAAATGGTCTCCAAAAGCCCTCTTGGGGGAGGTGTGAGATTACACTTAATCTGTCCAAAAAGGTCCAAAACCAGGTAATGAGGCTGTGGCGCGATGCATTTTATAGTCTCTTGATTAATGAACGTCCCCTTCTTAAAGGTGCTCTGTCCTCACCCCATCCTCCACACCTCCCCAGCACACACTCGCGCGCGCACACACGCGCGCGCGCACGTTCTCGGGGCCTACAACTCAGACGGGCTTCCATGCTGCAGGGCGCTTCTTCTGCTCAGATCAGCTAGGGCTGAGTTGGGCCTGGCCATTGAGCCACCAAGAGAGAACCAGGTCACCGGTCACCACGTCGTCAGCGAAACATCCCTGGGCACACATCCACCAACCACTCGGAAGCCCCTTTGCACGTGGAGATGCAGCCGGGTCTCCAGACCCCGCATACCACTGCCTTCCCTCCCAACCCTGCTCCAGGCCTCAGAGGCCTCCTAACAGGTCTCTCTGCTTTCTGTCTTCCTTTTCCAAACTGTTGTCCTGAAAAGGGCCCTGAGACCCTGGCAGGATAGGCTCTACCCCACTCCCGGCCCCTCCATCCGGCCACAGGGCCTTTGCAGGATCCCTCCAGCCTGGAAATCCATTCCCACAGGGCTCATCTAGTTAACCCCTTCTTACTCTTTCAATTTCAATTCAAATGTGGCTTCTGCAGGACAGACTTCTTGGATGCCTCAGACCAAGTCAGGGCAGTTATACCCTCTCAGACATCCCAATGTCATGGTCGCATGGCAGATGGCAACCCTGTACGCTCATAGGTTACCTGGTGACTGTGTCTCCCTTAGGTTTTCAGTTCCAGGAACCCAGGGACAGGGTCTGTTTGCTTCATCTGTGTAGGCCCAGTGCCATTCACTACCACCTACCTGGTAGGTGCCCAATACATATTTATTGAGGGAATAAAGGTAGAAATAAAAATATGTTCATTTTCAATTACTTTTTCCTAATTTTAAAACATAATACATTCTTTTAGAAGATGTTAAAATTAAATCAGTCGTATTTCTAGAGATAAGCACTGATAAAAGTTTTCTGTCTTTCCTTTCCACCGCTTATACTTTTCTGTTTTACTAAACTGGGATTCTATTGAATATACAGTACAAAGAAATATTGTATATAGAACAATTATTTCTCAAAAAATTGAATATACCATTCCCTCTATTCTTTTTTCCGTCATTTTTTGTTCGGATTTAACAATAACTTGTAGTCACTGTAGAAAATTTGGAAATTACCAAAAAAAGTATAAAAAAGAAATGTAAATTACCTATAATTGCAAGCTAAGGATTTTCCAGTGGTAACATAGCCCTGTGTTTTCTTTCGGTGTTTTTTCCTATGCATAAATTTCGCTGCATTTATTTCTGATAAAATCACAAGCTCACCACACTTCCAGATGCTCTCCACCCAGAGAGGGAAACTGGGTGTTTCTGGTGGGATTCTACCTGGGCCCCTGCCCTTCCGATCTGCTTAAGATGAAGGGTGTCCTCTGGGTGGGCGGGCCCTTTTAGGGCCTATCGAGGAGGCTGGCTCGGCCTCAGCTCCTCCCCCACCTAACCCACCCCAGGCCCCGGGGCCTTTTGTGTGCCCCAGGCCTCCCGTGAAGCCATCGCGGGCCTGGTGTGCTTTTGTAACCTGATCACCTTCATCCCCGCATCCCTGCAGCTTTCCTTAACAAGGCCAAATTTATGTGCCCCAAAGGGAGCCCGAGCCCACCTACCACCACCCCCAAAAGCCACAGGGCATTTACAAGGGAGTCGGGTGAGCTTTGATAAAACTGAAGCAGTCCCTGGTGTCAGGTCGGAAACTCCACCTCTCTGAGCTCTGGGGACACAAGACAGGGAGTCATAAACAGGAAGCATTTCCACCGCGCCTACTGGAAGGCAGGCGGGGCTGCTGGATGGATTCAAGTCTGAAAAATAAAAGACGCACTGGTGAGCGCTCAGGGTCACCTCAGCCGTAGCGCTGTCACCCTGCAGCGTTCTGGTTGTCGTTGCTAAGTTGCTACTTGGACTTGGCAGTTGGGTGAAGTCCAGGGCAGTTATGATGCTCAGGGCTCAGCAGAGAGGGGACAGGCAGACACCCCAGCCCCCGCCCAGGGAGTTTGTAGGTGGGTAGCGCGGGCATCCAGATACTTTGGGGAGGAGAGTGGCCCCAGCTCTCAAAACCCTGACTCTTCGATGGCAGGAACCTGGCCTCCAGCCTAGAGCCACAGGGAAAGGCCAGAGGCCGCATGCCCATGCCCAGGAAGGCTGTCCCTCGCTCAAGCCTCCGGGCAGTGTCTTCCTGGAGCAACGGAACACAGGAAAAATGAATTTCCCGGCCCGGCCATACTGTTCCTAAAACTACGCCTCTCAGGAAGTAATGCCTCCGGGAGGGTTCTGCTCATCCCCAGCAAGGGCTGGACAAAAGACTGGTTGGGGAGAGGAGGTGAAGGTGAAGCAGAAGGGCATCATGGGAACAGCTGGTAGGGATCCCTTCTGATTGAGACTTCCCCCCTGGAGTGTGGTTCCCAGGTACCCGCCTCTAGCCACGCCTTCTGCTGCTTCTGGTCAAATCCCATCTACTGGGCATGATCCAGATTTGCTCTCAACTCCTTCCTGAAGCTAGAGTGCAGAATCAGGGCATCAGAATCGCAAGATTTTAAGCATTGCTACTCAGGTATTTCCCAAAGTGTGTGTTGTGAAAGCCAGTGGGATGTACAAAGGAGTTCCTTGGTCAGGTGACTTCGGGAAACACTGTGTGGTAGAGGGCCTCAGTGACCCCAATTCTTGACCTCTCCTGAAATCCACACCCTTTGCCATGGAGCTTCACAGTGTCCCCCCGTGGCAGGCAGGTGACCTGCTCGGCCCTCGGTCAGCTGGCCAATAGGATGCGAGCAGACCTGAGGGAAGCAGAGGCTTGCAGTGAGCTGGGACTTTGCTCCCTCGAGCCTCTGCAACCACCACGAGAACATGCACAGGTAAGCTGCTGGAGGATGAGATACAGGTGGGACAGGGCAGACCTGCCCCAAAGGGAACTCGAGCCCACCTACCACCACCCCCAAAAGCCAAGAGTCATCCCAACCAGGACCAGCTCAGATGGCCCTCCAGCCAGCCCCCACGGGACACGTGAGGGTGCCCAGCCAATCCCCAGCTGATTCAAGACACTTGAGCAAGAAATATGTATCACTGTAGGCCGTTGAGGTTTTGTAGCATTGTTTTGTTTTGTTTCTTTCTTTCTTTATTTTTGGCTGTGTTGGATTTTTGTTGCTGCGCGCGGGCTTTCTTTAGTTGCGGCGAGCGGGGGTTACTCTTCGTTGTGGTGCACGCGCTTCTCATCGTGGTGACTTCTCTTGTTGCAGAGCACGGGCTCTAGGCGCACGGGCTTCAGTAGTTGCAGCATGTGGGCTCAGCAGTTGTGGCTCGTGGGCTCTAGAGCGCAGGCTCAGTAGTTGCGGCGCACAGGCTTAGTTGCTCCGCGGCATGTGGGATCTTCCCGGACCAGGGCTCGAACCTGTGTCCCCTGCATTGGTAGGCGGACTCGTAACCACTGCACCACCAGGGAAGCCCCTTGTAGCATTGTTGAAGCAAAAGAAAACTGAGATATGGGGATATATGTATACGTATAGCTGATTCACTTTGTTATAAAGCAGAAACTAACACACCGTTGTAAAGCAATTATACTCCAATAAAGATGTTAAAAAAAAAAAGAAAACTGATACAACACTGCATACTAGAATTTTCCAGAGTCACAACGCACTCTAGCATATTAAAGGCCCTGGGAAATTCTGTAGTAGCGAAACCTGTTTAATTTTGCTGAACCCAACATTTCCCAAACTCATTTGCTCATGGAACCCTTGTCTCCCAGGTAACACCTTAAGGAAGTCACGTTCAGAGGAATGCACAGCAGGAAACACTAATGAACTCTCACCCCTCGCTTGATAGATGAGGAAACCAGACCCAGAAAGGAGGATCTCCTGGCTTCTGGGTCACAATTTCTTGCCCTCGGTGATATTCCCTCTTCCTCTAGGCAATGGTGGTCTCTCCCTTTGCTGAATTGAAGTCTGAACCACACAACTTCACATTTGACTATGTGCTGTATGTTGTTTTCTTCCTTCCTTTCTTTCTTTCTTTCTTTCTTTTTTTGAAGTATAGCTGATTCACAATGTTGTGTTAGTTTCAGCTGTACAGCAAAGTGATTCAGTTATACATACATATTTATCTAAATCTATTCTTTTTCGGATTCTTTTCCATTATAGGTTATTACAAGATATTAAGTATTGGGGACTTCCCTGGCGGTCCAGTGGTTAAGACTCCCCACTTCCACTACAGAGGGCACAGGTTCGATCCCTGGTCGGGGAACTAAGATCCCACATGGCCAAAAAGAAAAAAAAAAGATATTAAGTATAGTTCCCCGTGCTATACAATAGGACGTTGTTGTTTATCTATTTTATATATAGTAGTGTGTATCTGTTAATCCCAAGCTCCTAATTTATCCTTCCCCTCCTCCCTTCCCCTTTGGTAACCATAAGTTTGTTTCCTATGTCTGTGAGTCTGTTTCTGTTTTGTAAATGAGTTCATTTGTAGCATTTTTTTTAGATTCCACATATAAGTGACATCATACGATATTTGCCTTTCTCTGTCTGGCTTCCTTCACTTAGTATGATGACCCCTAGGTCCAGTATGTTGTTTTCTAATTCAACAAATAAAGTTTTCTTGAGCACCTACTACATGCAAGGACCTGTGCTAGGCACCAGGTACCTCAAGAAAAAGACAGTCCTTAGCTTCAAATGGCTCACAGTCCAGTGGGGGAGGAAGGCAAAGAAAAAGAGGCTGTGAAGGGAAGCATTGGGGGTGCTATGGGGCAAGAAGGATGTAGAGGTGACATACATATCAAGGAAAGCTTCGTGGAGGAGGTGACATCTAAATTGAGCCTTGAAGAATGAGTAGGAGTTACCTGCATAAGAAAGATGAGATGGACTGGGATGGTGGGGAGGCGTGGGGGAGGAACTGGAAGGCAGTGACAGTGGAAGCCTGAGTGAGTCAGGGGTCAGTTGCAGAGAATAGGATCCCCTCCAGCTAGTTGGCAACAGAAGGATTCCTTGTAGGGTATTAAGAGGCTAACAAGCTTATTTGGAGGGCTGAAGAGACCCACTCAATGCTGCGTTTTCAGGAAAGTCCCCCAAAGCCACACCACAGAACTGAGCTGTCATGATCAGGAAGCCATTACATAATCAGAAGCCACCACTGCCAGTTTGAGAACAACGTGGCCTCAGCCATGATCCACATCGGCAAAAGGCCTGCCTCTCTCCCTCTTGCACTGAGATCCAAAGCCAAGTTTCACACATGAATGTCTGATTGGCTGAACCTCAACATACCTGGAACCCTAGCTGCAAGGGAGTCTGGGAAATGTCCTATTTAGCTCTCTAACAGAGGTTGAAATGGATGCCGCACATCAATTCACCACATCTTTCTCAAAAGCGCACTTAAGGAAAGCCAGATCAGCATGTATTTAGGGCTTATCTTCCCAGAAAATATTCTCAGCTCTTACAGCTTCTTTTTATTGTCTCCCTCATGGCACCTACCCCCACTTCTGGGCACGCCATAGGTGCTCATTAAAGACCTCCAAAAGGCCTAAGCTGATTAACCGGCCTCCTCGCTGCTGCTTGATCTCTGAGGTGGGCAGGTATCAAGATGAATAAAAGCAACCTCTTTTTTTTTTTTTCCCAGTCTTGCCTGGAATAAATTGCTACTTTCTTGAATGCAGAGAAAGATGTATTATTATGAAGGGGCTCTGTATTATTACTGAGAACAATTATTCAGAAGCCAGAAGACTAGAGCTGACGAGGTTATATTCTCTGAGGAGAAATTCCAGAAACCATTACTCATTAACTTTTTTGCTTGGGAAAAGGACCTTTTCCTTCTCCTGCATGGCTTGCCACCCAAAGAAGGACTCTAGCCTCCATGTTTGCACTGCATTGGTGAGTCGGTGACTGGGAAGGTAGTAGCCTCCGTTCGGATGCCAAAGCCAGCAGGCGATCAGTGGATGAGGCCTAATTGTAGCACTCCACAGAGGACTCTGGGAATGAAGTTTCAGCTTGAGAATGCCGAACAACTGTGTTTCCAGTGAATTCCCACCTGCCCAGCCTTCCCTGGCAGGGACGGGTCAGGTGGCACGGTGCTTTCGTCACCGTCCAACCAAACTCCTCATGCTCTGCCCTGAAGATGCGGAAGGCAGGGCCTCTGGAATCGAACATCTGTCCAAACCCCACAGGAGGCGCGGGAGGTCTAATTAATTCATGTCTGTGGAGCACCTGTACAGCCTCAAATGAGAGGTGTAAGGCGACCACAAGCCCAATGAATTACCACCATTGGTGGAGGCTTCTGGCCCCACCCCCTCTTTTATTTCAGCTGCCTGGCCCTATCTCAGGGCAAAGGCAGGCAAGCTCTGACTGAGGTGGGGGGGGGGGGGTGAAAAGCCAGCGGGTGAGCCAGAGATCCTGGCCAGGGCCTCGGCTCCCCATGGCAGGGCGCCATGATCAATCAGAGTCACTGAAGGTTTTCTGGATCTCACCATTTTCCTCAGAGAAAATGGCTCTAGTATGAGTCTTCCTCAGATTATATGCCTTTTCCCTCAGAGTGAGGTACTAGTGCCAAGCTGAGACACTTCTCAAACTCTGGCCTCTGCTTTAAAGTGGACTTGGATCCCCCAAGAATGTCTGCAAAGACCAACCACTCCAAGGACCGTATTTAAACTCACCACAGTCAGACGCAGGGCGGGGAGGAAAAGGAGAGAATGTACATACAGGAGGACGTGGTCTTATTAAAGCAAAGTGAACGTGCAATCATCTATAAATGGATGGTGGCAAATAGGGGCTATCTCACATTTGATTCCTTGTACATTTTATGGCATAAGAGCTCACTGGGTGTTTCATTTTCCAGCTCCAAGCATGGGCTCCCTGGACGTAAGTTCAAGGCTGCCTTGGCATCCGTGCACACAGGTCACCAGAGCTAAGCCAGCCCGGAGGCTAGCGCGTCTGAGCCCCTGGAGCAGGCGGGGAAAGCTGGGGTAGCCCGGCAAGTTTACGCGGCCTGTGTCTGCGAGACGGGGTTCTGCGTGGCCCGGGTTTGCATAGCCCAGGTCTACCTGGCCAGGTTCTTTCTGGCCAAGATCTGCATCGTCAGAGCCTGTGTGGCCTGGGTCTGTGTGGCACCCACGTTGCCACCCCTTTAACTAGTCTGAGGCCTCCTGACCCAGAAGAGGGAGTCACTGCTCAGCTTCTAACAAAGCCCTCAGGCGGTGGGAGTGGAGACCACGCTGGGGAGGTGTGGGGATGGATCTGAGCGATCCCCCGGGGTGACAGGTCCATCCGGGACCTCTGAGCAGGAAGGCAGTTTCCTCCTCCTCCCCGGGGGTGCCCCCACCCCAGGTCCGTTCCACTTCCCGCATCCACCTCCTGCTTTTCCTTTCGCCACCAGCTGCTTTCCTGTCGCAAGGGAGGACACGGAGCCCGGAGCTGTGCGCAGCAGCCCAGGAAGGCAATCCTGCCTCTGTGGGTGACAACACAGGGTTGTTTACCTTACCTCTCCTGACCTCAGAGAGCAGGGGGCTCCAGCCACATTGCTCGGGCAGGGGAAGGGCCCGGGCCTGCTGGCCTTGCACGCTGGGGAGAGACACGCTCAGAAACAGCACTGCGAAAAGAACTGTCAGCCTTCATTATTAATACCCAGTGTTAATATTTAATGTCAGAAAACTGCAGCTCCCTTCTCTTCATCATCACCAGACCAGCACGGGTCACGCCAACCAGAACTTTTCCATCTCGGCACCCCTCTAGCTGCGTGTGAAATCCACAGAGAGGTTTAGGTTTGCTTAAAATACCGGATGCCCAGTGAATCCTAAAAGCAGAAAATTAAAATTAAGTAAGACTCAGAGGGACTTCCCTGGTGATCCAGCGGTAAAGAATCCGCCTTCCGATGCAGGGGACGAGGTTCGAGCCCTGGATTGGGGAACTAAGATCCCACATGCTGCGGAGCAACTAAGCCCGTGCACCTCAACGAGAAAGTCCGCGTGCCGCAAACTACAGAACCCACGCGCGCCACAACTAGAGAGAGAAAACCCGCATGCCACAACTAGAGAGAAGCCCGCACACCTCAACGAAAGATCCCACACGCTGCAACTAAGACCCGACTCGGCCAAAAATAAATAAATAAAATAAAGATTTTAAAAATAAAAAATAAGACTCAGAAAGGATGTTATTGCTTTGAAATCAACCCTGTTCCTTAAACGTCTCTAATACTCTGTGCTCAGATGCCAGGAAGTTTAAAAATAAGGTAAGGCAGAAGCGTAACCTTTAAGATAAGGAAGAGTGGAGGAATTCCCTGGCGGTCCAGTGGTTAGGACTCCGTGCTTTCACTGCCAGGGGCCCGGGTTCCATCCCTGGTCGGGGAACTAAAAATCCCACAGGCCGTACAGCATGGTGAAAAAAAAAAAAAGATAGGGAAGAGTGGGCCTCTGCAGAGTATTTTGTGCGTTGTTGAGAGTCCAGATGTATTTCTTTTTTTTTTTTTTTTTTTTTTTTTTTGTGGTACGTGGGCCTCTCACTGTTGTGGTCTCTCCCGTTGCGGAGCACAGGCTCCGGACGCGCAGGCTCAGCGGCCATGGCTCACGGGCCCAGCCGCTCCACGACATGTGGAATCCTCCCAGACCGGGGCACGAACCCGCGTCCCCTGCATCGGCAGGCGGACTCTCAACCACTGCGCCACCGGGGAAGCCCCAGATGTATTTCTTAATCAGCAGCAGCATTACAGTATTGACGCAACCAACAAAATCTGGAGAATCCGATGGACACCCCAAGGTGAATTCAGGGTATTGAATGAACAAGAAATCTAGCGCTTAAGCAATCGACTAATTTTTAACTACCAGAACCAACTCATTTCTCAACCTGGGGCACTCTGTTAGCTTTTGCGGTGGGACAGTCCTTCATTGCACAGAGCTGTCCCACACACTGTCCCTGCCCATTCACCCCATGCAGCCCCCTACAGTTGTGACCATCAAAAACACACGGACTGGACTTCCCTGGTGGCGCAGTGGTTAAGGATCCGCCTGCCAATTCAGGGGACACGGGTTCGAGCCCTGGTCCGGGAAGATCCCACATGCCGCGGAGCAACTGAGCCCGCGCGCCACAACTACTGAGCCCGCGTGCCGCAACTACTGAAGCCCTCGAGCCTAGAGCCCGTGCTCCACAACAGGAGAAGCCACCGCAGTGAGAAGCCCGCATGCCGCAACGAAGAGAAGCCCCCGCTCGCCGCAACTAGAGAAAGCCCGCGCGCAGCAACGAAGACTCAACGCAGCCACAAATAAATAAGTAAATAATTTATTTTTTTAAAAATTGACGTATAGTTGACATACAATATAATGTTAGTTTAAAAAAAAAACAAAACAACAACAAAACGCGAGGACCCATTTCCAAACCCGCCCCCCGCCAGGGGGCTGGGTGGCTCAGCCCCAGGGCTGGGAACCCCCCAGTCCAGTTGCACGGGGCCACCGACGTGAGGCGGGTGCAGAGGGGCAAAGGAAACTCAGAAATGACGCAGGCGCCAGGCCAGGCCAGCAGAGCCGGGCCGCACTCACACTGGGGCGTTTGGGAAGGCACCAGAGCCTGGGACTGGCTTCCACAGAGTGAGCCAAAGGGATAACCTGCCCCCGCCCATACCCCACCCCCACCCCAGGGCATCGGCCTGTGCTGCCCTTCTCAACCCTCCTCTGCTGGGAGTGGGCTGCCACCTCCAGCTGCGGCGGGAGGGGCCACTACTTGTAAAGCTTTCATCTTTTCGACATCAAAGAACTGCCTCACCAAAAAGCCCCGGGCACAGTTTTCCAGGCTCCAGGAAACCGGATGACTCACCTGTGCTGGCACGGACCTGGGGTTCCTTGACCTGAACCACGGTTACTAGGCCCTAAACCTCACCTCACCGCCAGCAACTAGCAGGCATTCTTAAAGGAGCGGTTAGTTACCAGAGCTGGGTCCCTGACTCGGTTGGGAAAGCCACTTAGAGGAATGTAAATAGAAGATGATTTAACTTCCAGGGAATCTTCTCCCTATAAAGTTTTTTATAGTATTTTATTGAGAAATAATTTATATCCAGGAAAATGCAGAAATCTTAAGTGTACAACTTGAATTTTTACATATGTATGCACTCATGTGCCTTATAAAATTTTAAGGAGCGTAGAAAAGAAATTTTAATTAAAACACACACACTAGCTGGAATAGCTAAAATTAAAAAGAATGACAATACCAAATGTTGGCAAGGAGGTAGAACAACGGGAATTCCCATCCATCTCTGATAGGAGCGGAAAATGGTACAACCACTTGGGAAAATGATTTGGCAGTCTCTTATAAAGTTAAACAGATACCTGCCACATGACCTAGCCTGGTATTTACCCAAGAGAAATGAAAGTATATGTACGTGAAAGTTCATCACAGCTTTATCTGTCATAGCCCCAAACTGGAAACAACCCAATTATCCACCAGCAGGTGAACGAATAAACAAATTGTGGTGCCTCCACGCAGTAGAAGACGACTCATCAGTAAAAGGAACAGACCCCGATACACGCAACATGGATGAATCTCAAAATAATCATGCCGAAAGAAGCCAGAGAGTACTTATGGCACGATTCCATTTATATTAAACTGTAGAAAACAAAAACCATTCTACAGTGACAGGAAGCAAATAAGTGGTTGCCAGGGGATGGGGGCCAGGGAGAGGCAGCCAGGAGGGATGACGAGAGGTGGGGGGAGAATGAGGGAAGCCTTGGGGAGCGACGGATATATTCACCATCTTGATTATGGTGACGGTTTCGCGGGTGGATGCATAAGTCAAAACGTATCAAATTGTATAATTTAAATAAGTGCAGTTTATTGTATGTCAATTATACCTCGATAAAGCTGTATTTTTAAAAAGATGTGTGTTTCACTGCATGAAAATCGTACTTCAAGATTTTTTTTTTTAATGCTGGAATTCACCACCACTCCCTCCTCCCCCCAAAAAGAAAAAAAAAAAACTCATACAACAAATATGGGTTCTTGGAATTCTACGTATCCTCTCATGTTTGGGATCAAGCAAGAGAAATCCTACTTTAAGCCCAAGGCAGTGTGACAGAAGCGTGGCCACCACGCCACAGCAGAGGCAGGAGAGCAAATCGACATGTCTGAGCCCAGACCTGCCTTCCCGAGACATGGCTCCAGCATCTGCTTGTACTGTAAGCTGAGGGGCACGTTATAACAAGACGATTATTCCCGGGGTTAGCCACGTATAAGGCATGCATTTCCACCTTTTCCCCTTTCTGCTTCTTCCTTCTCGGGTGGCTATTCACGGCTGGGGCACGGCAGGAACTCCACACCAGCAACCAAAATCCTGCACCGTGACAACTTCATCTCTTAATTACAGTAAACATTTACATAATGCTCGGGCCCAGCCAGTGCAGAAAGATTCGTTAATACAGAAACATGCCCTTTAACCATCCCGTTTTATTACACAAACCCCCTGGGGACCTAAGCAGCCCAAGATTTGCAAAAGATGATGGAGAAATTGGCTGAGATATTAAGCCCCTTTCCAGGTGCAATTAAAAGTGGGCTGGAGTCGCTCCTGCTTTCCCAGATATGGATTTTTTTCTCGTTCTGAATTCACATGGTAAGGATTCCAGGTAGCTAGTTGCCATCAGAATTCTAACATTTGCGGGAGATGGGCTTTTGTTTTTATTCTCATTTTTCTCCTCTCCATTTCTGAATTGACAACCCTGCAGGTTTTGCCGGGAGGTCTAATATTTCCACGGCTGCCCAAGCACAGGGCCAGTTGGAAATAAACCCGGCAGCAAAGACCGCCATGAAAATTATGAACATTCCTCTCGCTTCAAGGCTTTGATTCTTTAAAACAGACCCTCTCTGGAGAGACCAACTTTAATCACATTTTCTTGAGCAAAACCCAGCTGGCCTGGGAAGGGACGGCCCAGGCCAGGCTTGGAGCCAGTGAGGGGGTGCCGGGGTGCCACGGTGGGCTCCCCACTTTCAGGAGGATTCGGACCAGTGGACAAGGAAGGTCTCTACAGGAGGGGGAGGAAAGACAGTGGGCTTTGGGAAAAGTCAAACCTGAGCTTCCTCCAACTTCCCGTGCCCCCTCTGTGCCTCGCTTCCATCATCTTTAAAGCAGGGATAATGGTCCCTACTCTGCAGGGGGCTCGAGTGGCTTTGGTGACGTAGCTCTGTACAGAGTCTCTGGCCAGGGCCGGCAGGTCAGCGCTACACATGCCACACTCAGGGGCTGCTCGAAGGTACCATTATCATCTTCTTACTATCACTAGTATTATCACCATCCTTCTCAAACCTCGGGCAGCCAGAAGGATCCCTCATGCCACCTGCCCAGCAATGAAACGGTGCTCAAGGGCTCTTGCAGCCCTTTTTCTCCCCTTGTGACTGAAAAGATGAGTTCTACACTAAATCAGCTTGTGAAAGCCACCTCTGGGGTTCCCACCCAGATGGGCGGGAAAGGCCCCTGGGCGGAGGCTGAGGGTAGAAGGGGCAGCTTTGAGCAGTGAGCAATCAGGGGGTGGGCATGGCTACCTGGTGGGAGAGCAGCCAGTTGGAAGCGGGTCGGGGAGGCAGGCTGAGGACAAGGCCAGCCAGGAACCTAGAGGAAAGTTCAAGATCTGGGAAGAGTGAGATCCAAGGCCAGTCCTGGGGAGAGGCTGGTGCCCTGGCATGGGCTCACGAGCAGACACATGCAATAGCAAATACCCTACCCGATGACAACTTTCAGTTATTTATTTCACAGACACTTATAAAGCATTTTGGCTATGCCGGGCACTGTTCCAACAGTTTACAACCATGACTTCATTTAATCCTCATAACCACCCCATGAGACAGAAACTGTAATGATCCCCATTTTACTGGTGAGGCAAGTGAGGCTCCGAGAGGTTCATTAACTTGTCCAAGGTCACAGAGCAAGGAGGTGGCAGAATGAGAACTCAAACCCAGGGAGTGGGGCTGCAGAGCCCACACTCCTACCCACTGCAGATAATAACTTGCCAGGGGCTTCACAGAAGGAAGGGACTCAGTTGGACTGGACTCGAAGGATCTGATCGGGCAGGTGGGGGGAGTGGGAGAGAGGGAAAGGGCTTTGCAGGCGGGGACAAGAATGTGAATGAAGACTTAGGGCAGAAATGAGTACCACGTGGCTTGTTGGGAAGGACAGAGGGAAAAGAGTTTGTGAGAATATAAAAAAGGATATATATATAAAACTGAATCACTTTGCTGTACACCTGAAACTAACACAACACTGTAAGCAACTACACTTCAATAAAAAGATAAAATATTTTAAAAAAAGGAAAGAGTTTGTGTCAAGTGGGGGATGGAAAAAGAGGGTGTCGTGGATACTTCTGACTACAAGTTACAGAAAACCTCGACTCAAACTGGCTTCAGCCAGTGGCTTTAGAACTCTTTGACCACGGTCCACAGTAAGAAAATACCCTTTCCATCTCGGCTCTGTACACACACGTCCATGTCACCAGACAAAGTTTCACAAAGCACTACAGCATGGGATGCACTCTGATAGTTTCGATTCTGTTCCTCCCTACTGGAACTCATTTTTTTCATTATTGATTGTGACCCACTAAGGGGTCCTGATCCACAGTTGGAAAAATACTGGCTTAAACACTGTGGGAACTGGTGATGTCAGTAACAGGGAGTGCAGAGGTAGGGCTGGCTCCGGGTCAGGGACACTCAGCTGGCCTCATGTCAGCCGCACGCTAAGACTACTTTCTCTGGGGGTCGTAAGGAGCTCCTGGCTGTCCCGGATGACACATCTAGGCAGACACCAAGTCCGGAGGAAGAAAAAAGCAGGCTACACTCTGAGCACCTTTCTTAGGAGTAAGTCAATATTCCCCAGAAGCCCCCAGCAGACATCCTTTCAGACCTCATTGGTCAGGACTGAGCCACAAGTCCGTTCCTGACCCAATCCCTAGCCAGGGAAATAGACTGACCACCCAGTGGAGTGACAGGGAGCGGGGATCGGCCACCGTAGCCGCCGCCAGCCCAGAGGGGCAGGCCCTCATTATGGATACCAGCCAAGAAACACAAAATTGATGTCTTGAGGTTTGCAGCAGAGGTGACAGGGCTACATGTGACAAAGAACAGGGACCCAGAATGGCCACCCCAGGAGGATGCTGGGCTGTGGGGATGGGAAGCATGCTGAGAAGGGCTATAAACCAGAAAGGGCAGAGACCGACTTCCCCCAGGGGCACCCTGACCAGTCCAGTCCACGGAGGCTGGCTCCCCAGGGCAGCCGGGAGGGCTAAGGATGGTGTACATGTTGGGGAAGGGGGCGAGGGTAACCGGGTCCTAGCCCTACCTTTGGGAAAGACCTGCAGGGGACACCTAGTGTCAGGCAAGGGAGCCAGGTGTCAGTATTCGGGCAGTTGAGTGCAGGAGCGCTCTCCAGAGGGCCTGGAAAAGTGGATGATAAGAACCAGATTGAGGGACTTCCCTGGCGGGCCAGTAGTTAGGACCCCACGCTTTCACTGCCAAGGGCCAGGGTTCGATCCCTGGTCGGAGAACTAAGATCACACAAGCTGTACAGCGCGGCCAAAAAAAAAAAAAAAGACCAAATTGTGTTTGAAGTGGGGCTCAGTCTGCCAGAAGGAAAAATAGAAGATGGTTGTTTGGGTGGTTCCCCCACAGGTAGATTTTTTTAAGACAAGCCTCCCAGGGCCAGAGGTTCATGTGTGTTTCAGGTATCTACTGCCGGGCAAGAAACCACCTCCAAATTCGGTTGCTTAAAATAAATAACAATCATTTATTTGCTCACAGTCTTGTCATCTGAGGATCAGCTGGGAGACCCATTTCCTGAAGAGCCGGCAGGTTGATACAGCCCACTGTCTGCCAGCTCAGAAATTCATCATCTCACAGCCCTGAAGCCCAGAAGTCCAAAATCAATGTCTCGGCAGAGTTCGCTCCTTCTTGGAGGCGCAGAGGGAAAAATCTGTACCCGGCCCCTCTCCTGGCTTCTGGGGGTTGCCGGCAATCCTTGGTGTTCTTTGTCATGCGCTACATCCTCCTGATCTCTACCTCTGCTGTGACATGGCATGTCTGTCTGTCTGTCTCTGTGTCTTCATTTCCTCTTCTTAAAAGGACACTTGTCATTGGATCTGGGGCCCACCCTAATCCAGTGTGGCCTCATTTCTTTTTTTTGGCCACGCCACGCAGCTTGTGGGATCTTAGCTCCCCGACCACGGATTGAACTCGGGCCACAGCAGTGAAAGTCCCAAGTCCTAACCACCGGACCGCCAGGGAATTCTGTCCTCATCTTAACTTGATTACATCTGCAAGCACCCTGCTTCCAAACAAGGTCGCATTCATAGGTATTGGGGGTTGGGACTTTAACAGGTCTCTGGTGCGGGGTAGGGAGAGGTTCACAGTTCAATCTGTAACAATACCCCACCTCTTGATAGGGGGAATGACAAGAGCTTCGCAGCCATCTTTAACCCTCCCACAATCTGAGTGATGACAACGGGAAGGGAAATGAGGCAGCGAGCCGGAAGGGAAAGAAGCCATAACGTTTATGTTATCACAGCAGCTGTTACTGTGGGCAACGGGGGGGATGGGGCGGGGGGCGGGGATTCAATCCCACTGAGGACCTTGGGGGACAGCGTAGGAGAAGCCTCAAAGTTTCCCGGGACTTCCCTGGTGACGCAGTGGTTAAGACTCTGCATTCCCAATGCAGGGGGCCCAGGTTCGATCCCTGGTCAGGGAACTAGAGCCCACATGCATGCCGCAACTAAGGAGCCCACGAGCTGCAACTGAGACCCGGTGCAACCAAATAAATAAATAAATATTAAAAAAAAAAAAAAAGCCTCCCTCAGGGACTTCTCTGGTGGTCCTGTGGTTAGGACTCCGCGCTTCCACTGCAGGGGGCACGGGTTCGATCCCTGGTCGGGGAACTAAGATCCCGCAGGCCAGGCAGCAGGGCTGAAAAAAAAAAAAACCAAAGAAGTCCCTCGGGCAGAGTCAGAGGTGTTGGCAGTAAGCAGTCTTCTGAGCTTCGAGGTGAGGCTGCAGGCAGGTGGGTACATGGGGCCCTGAAAGTGGCTGCCACGCGGGACAGGCCAAGGCGAGCCAGTGGGAGTAGCCGAGCTGCCCAGTGACGGAATTCCAACCCCCCCCGCCCCGGTTTAGCCACCAGTAAAGGGCTGCGAGGCACTCGGACTACATAGATGAACCCCAGGGGCCACCCGTCACCATTCGAAACAGAACAAAGGGAGCCCGTGAGGGCAGAGCACGGGATCCCCATGGAGGGGCCGCTGGAGGGCAGAATGGGGACACATCTACCCCTGCCACTGGGCAGAAGAGGAGCCCGGACTGTGGCCTCGGCCAGGAACCGGGGCAGGCCCCAGGCTCCAGGCTGAACCTTGGGGAAGCAGCTTCCGAGCCTGGGAAGCAGGGCGGGCCACGGGGAGGGGCGGCAGCGTGCTTCCCATCTAAGCGTGGCCGGGCCTCAGCCTTCACCCAAGCAGCTTTTCCTGCCCCGAACGGCAGCTCTTCTGTCCCAGGCCTCAGGAAACACTGGGAGGGGAGAGGCGATGGGCAAGCAGGCAGAATGTTCTGCCCTCTCTGTTTTGCACCTTCCCTACCCGGCGCTGGTGGCCGGCAAAGCCGCCTGCAGAACGCACAGCCGCGAGTTTCTCGTGAATGATTTTCGATGATTCTCGCTCTGTCCTCGGGGGGAAGCCACGTATTGAAAATCCAGCAAAAGCGTAGCCAGCCCAGGACTGCTCCGGATGGCTGCTGAAAAGCCGACAGCCCGGCCACTGGCCTTCAAACCGCAAGGGGTCCTGGGAAAGAAACAGGCTCCCCAGGCCAAGGCCGGCATGAGCCTGAGGTGATACCCTCTGCAAGTCAGGTCCCCGTGCACCCACTCTAGGGCTCACACTCGTGGTCCCACTTAATCCTCCCAACCTGTCATTCGCTCGCTCATTCGTTCATTATGCAACAAATAATCACTAAGCACTCGCCATATGTCACTCGCTGTTCTAGGCCCTGGGAAACTGTTGTGAACACAACAAATTTTTTAAAAATCCCTGTAGTCATGGAGCTTACATTCTTGTGGGGGAGAAAGGTAGAAAACAAATAAATAAGCAAAACAGGCAGTGTATTTTATGGTGGGAAGGAGAAAAATTGGGCAGGGAAGGGAATGGGGAACCTAGGGCCAGGGGCAGGGGGAAGGTTGCAGGTTTCAAAAGAGTACATGCTGAGAAGTGGACCCTTCTACAAAGACCTTTGGGGAGGGACAGGAGGGAGCACTGTGGACAATGGTGAAAGAGCAGACCGTGGGAACAGCTGATGCAAAGGCCCTGAGGTGGCAGTGGCTTGGTATATTCCAGAACCTGCAAAGAGGCCAGAGTGGCTGGAGTGGAGAAGGGGGAAGCAACAGGCCAGGAGCTCAGAGAAATGAGGCGGGCGGTTACCATACCAAGCAAGGCCTTCCTGGCACCCTCGGCTTTCCTCTTGGTACCGTAGGAAGGCTCTGGAGGATTCTGTGCCAAAAGGGACAAGGTCTGACTGAGGTTTTAGAGGATTCCTCTTGGTTATTGTTTTCAGAGCAGACTGTAGACATGTGAGGGCAGAAGGGGGCACACCAGGGAAAATACTACACAATCAGTGATTCTCCATATCCAAATACTGAGGACCACAGATGCAGTCAATATTATTTCAGTAGGAATTGATTTCAACCTCATCAACAACATTCTGCAAAACCCACCTTGTTCGTATTCCCACTTCAAAGATAAAGAAGTTAAGTAACTTATTCAGGTTACCCAGTTGGTAAGCTCTTTGACCAGGAACCACCTGATACAGAGCTCCCATGAGGCCTAGCCATGTTAACACTCAAATTTATCAAACTCCTTCTTTCTGCCACTCCATCCTTCCTTTGGGTAAAATGAAAAGTGGACAAAAAGCCGTATGTCGGGCTTCCCTGGTGGCGCAGTGGTTGAGAGTCCGCCTGCCGATGCAGGGGACACGGGTTTGTGCCCCGGTCCGGGAAGATCCCACATGCTGCGGAGCAGCTGGGCCCGTGAACCATGGCCGCTGGGCCTGCGCGTCCGGAGACTGTGCTCCGCAATGAGAGAGGCCACAACAGTGAGAGGCCCGCATACCGCAAAAAAAAAAAAAAAAAAAAGCCCTATGTCATCTGCTCATCTTTGGGTTGATGTCTGATCCTTTCTGGGACTTCTCAAGCTTCTGGTCTTTTCTTTAGGAAGCAACGTAGCATCAGTCTGGGTCAAAGAGTCGCATGGGCTGGGCTGAGCCCAGGCTCTGACACCCACCCATGGGCAGGGTATTTTCCACAAGCACAAATCCGGGATTTACCTACTCCTGGGGTAGATTTCTTTCCCCTCCTTGGCCCAGAGAGTAGCCAGGCCTTGGCGTCCCCAGCCTTCGGGCTTTTGTGGGCAGAGCCACGGCTGAAGTTGCCAGGCACCCAGGGGCCAACCCCCTCCCAGGCTTTTGTTTTCAACTGAAGCCAAAGCTGTGGAAGGATTATATGGGATCAGCTGTTCCCAGAGCCTGTTTTGTATACCGCTGGAGGTACACAGACCCGTATTCTTTTAAACAATTATGGTTATGTATTTTGATGTGCTGGGAAAAAGAAAACTGGTACAGCCAGCCCATGGCTTCATGAATAATATTGCTCAGGAGAAGGCTAAAACATTTACGGTGTTTTTTTTAAAAAAGAGAAAAAGGATGATTTAAATTTAAAATATTATGTTAATAATAACATAAGTGGTACAAAATACTGTGAATATCATGGAAGAGATACAGAATAATGCCGTGGTAGGTTGTCTCAGATGGAGAGGAAATGAAGGGAAGGGCTTTCCCCCACCCCAGCAATCCGAAAGGGTTTTTGTTAAATATCCTCTTTTTTTTTTTTTTTGTGGTATGCGGGCCTCTCACTGTTGTGGCCTCTCCCGTTGCGGAGCACAGGCTCCGGACGCGCAGGCTCAGTGGCCACGGCTCACGGGCCCAGCCGCTCCACGGCATGTGGGATCTTCCCGGACCGGGGCACGAACCCATGTCCCCTGCATCGGCAGGTGGACTGTAAACCACTGCGCCACCAGGGAAGCCCTAAATATCCTCTTAATACAATGGACGGAACAGGCACGCTGTAGAACATTGGAAAATACAGACCACCAAAAATGTTAAAAATCTCACACTCTCACCTTCCAGATATCACCACCATTAACACGTAAGTGCATATCTATCTTGGTTTTCTACTGCTGTGCAGCATATCACCACAAATTTAGCAGCTTAAAGCACCCCATTTATCACCCACCACTTCTGCAGCTCAGAAGTCCAGGTGGACTTGGTTCTCTGCTCTGGGTCTCCCAAAGCTAAAGTCAAGGTGTCAGCCAGGCTGGGCTTTTATCTGGAAGGTCTGGGGGAGAATCCACTTCCAAGCTCATTCAGGTTATTACAAGAATCTAAGTCCTTGTGGTTGTAGGACTGAGGTCCCCGTTTCCTCGCGGGCTGTTCTCTGGTTCCTGTACATCTTCAAGCCAGGAACAGCACATCTAACCCTTCTCGTGGTTCAAATCTCTCTGACTTCGCCTGCCTGTCTCTTTTGCCACCAGTCAGGGAAAACACTCTGCTCTTAAAGAGCTTGTGTGATTAGATTAGGTCCGCCCAGCTAGTCTCCCTACTTTATGGTCAACTGTGCCAGGTAACATGACACAATCACATGAGTGAAATCTCATCACATGTGATGTGATTCACAGGTTCCAAGATTAAGGCATGAAACCTTGAGGGACCATGTGTTTAGAACTCTGCCTACCACAATATCTTTCTGGATCATTCTCTGTACAAATATTTATAAAGACATATTTGGGGCTTCCCTGGTGGTGCAGTGGTTAAGAATCCTCCTGCCTATGCAGGGGACACGGGTTTCAGCCCTGGTCCGGGAAGATCCCACATGCCATGGAGCGACTAGGCCCGTGCACCACAACTACTGAGCCTGCGCTCTAGAGCCCGCGAGCCACAACTACTGAGCCTGCGTGCCTAGAGCCCGTGCTCTGCAACAAGAGAAGCCACCACAGTGAGAAGCCCACGCACCACAACGAAGAGTAGCCCCTCCCGACCCGCCGCAACTAGAGAAAGCCCACGCGCAGCAACAAAGACCCAACTCAGCCAAAAAATAAATTAATTAATAACTAATTAATTTTTTTAAAAGAAGACATATTCGTATTGTAGATACAATAAGCAGCCTACTTTTTCCAGTCAAAGATCTCCACCTTTCCATTTCAGTAAATATTCATCTCAACCAATACCCAGAACGTATTCAGATTCCTTCAATGGGCTCAAAAATGTCTTTACAAACCAATATCCAGTCCAGGCCCAACACTGCAATGCTGTTCTGAAAAATGTCCCACCTTCTAGATTTATCAAGTGGCTTCCTTGTGATGTCACTAGCTTGTTTCTCTATCCCCTGTATTTCCTCTCAATTGGAAGTTACACACTGGTGCGGTGGCAAACGTTTAACACCTGGCTCTCTGGGGGAAAAGCTGGGATCTGGGGCATTGGCCAATATCCGTGGTGTAAATACTTCCACTATGGCCGATTTCAAGCCACCAATGCGATATCCCTGAATTCAGAGTTAGAAAGAGATGAGCACAGTCTGCCAACTCAAACCAGGATGAACCAGTTCCAGTACACACTGCTTGATGGACGGGATGAGGCTTTTCAAGGGGAGGAGGTAGAGGAGACTATAAGGAAAAAGACTTAAAGAACCTCCCCACTCTCATCCCCAAGAGTGTGGAGGAGACAGGAGGATACGTGCTCCAGGAGTGGAAGTGACCGGCACCCTCTCGCCTCCAAGAGGAATGTCCAGGGGTGAAGTGAAACATACACAGGACCACAGTCCTGGGAGCCATGGCAAAGTTCCCTGTCTCAGAGCCCAGCCGGGAAGCAAGCATGGTAGTGAAATCCCCCAACACCCTGGCTCCTTGGGAGGGTCACTCTCCACTGACTCCCAGAGGTCCCCAGTGTGATTAAGCCCCAGCCGCCCACAGGAATAACTTGCTTGATAACTATCCCTTTATTGGTTTTCTTCCCTTCCCTTCCTTGGCTCATCTCTGCACCCCTCTCCTGGGGCTTCCTGGGACCACCTCCCAAATAAAGGACTGGCCCCCACTTCCCTGTGTCAGGGCCTGCTTCCAGGACCCAAGCTGAGACAGAAAGAGGCAGCTGATGCGAAGCGACGTGAAGTTGTTTCAGGTTTTAGGTTTTTTACAAAGGGATGTATTCATTTATTATTAATGCAATTAATAATCAATTTTAAATAAGAAAATTCGGGGGCTTCCCTGGTGGCGCAGTGGTTGAGAATCCTCCTGCCAATGCAGGGGACACGGGTTCGTGCCCCGGTCCGGGAAGATCCCACATGCCGCGGAGCAACTAAGCCCGTGCGCCACAACTACTGAGCTTGCACTCTAGAGCCCGTGAGCCACAGCTACTGAGCCCGTGAGCCACACCTACTGAAGCCCTCGAGCCTAGAGCCCGTGCTCCGCAGCAAGAGAAGCCACCGCAATGAGAAGTCCGCGCACCGCAACGAAGAGTAGCCCCCGCTCGCCGCAACTAGGGAAAGCCCACGCACAGCAATGAAGACCCAATGCAGTCAAAGATAAATAAATTTTTTTAAAAAATAAGAAAATTTTTAAGAGGAAAAACCACAATTAGAAGATTCACTGAGAAAGACCACGGACAAACTCTCCCACGCCCCATCACTGTCCACTGACCCCCAAACCTCTCCCCACACACCCCAAGACGCGACACCAGCAGGTGATCATTTTAAGAGGAGCTGACATTTGTTGAGCAGATACTAGGCAGAATGCTTTGTGTAGATTATCTGTTTTACATACTTCGAGCACGTGTACTTATCTCCCCTTCCTCCCAAGCTCCCTTTCATATGATGGTGAAGGAACAAAAAAAGGTATAAACCCACAATAAGGAAGGGGGGCAGGGTGTCAGCAGATGAGGGATTTCAACACATTTCTGAAAGACAGAGAGCAGAAGGCAGGGTGGTGACAGGTGACGCAGAGCAGAGGGGCCACAGCTGGAACCCTCCCAGGCAAGGAGGCCCAAGGAAAAGGCTCCAGGCTGAGTCTGGGGTGGGGGTCGGGGTCCCTCAGGGCAGGAGGGGAAAATGTGGCTGGAAATGGGATTGATTGAGGGTCTGCAGCCGGACGACTGCCCCCGACCGCCACTCTCCCCGCCTCCGTGGGTAGAAGAGGCAAGGGCACACTTCTTGGTTTCTTAAGAGTTGACACTGGCTTCATGCCTGCATTTCTTAACAACCAGAACAACAAAAGGGGGGAAAGTGTCTTCTGAAGAGATGGAACACATTTTCTGAGGAGAACCGGAGCAGCTTGTGTGGATATTAGTGCCTTGGAAGTAAAGCCCGCACTCCACGATTCAGCATTTGGGAGACCTCAGCTCCCCGCTGCTCGCCTAAAAGGGAGCTCACCCACCACGCAAACGACACTGATGGTCCACGTGCCTCCACTCACTATGCAGGAAGAGACGCCGTCCCTGGTAGTTCATCTAAAGAAGACCCGCACCATCGAAGAGAACGGTGGAAAAGAACAACAGAAAAATGGATCCTGGAGGAAAGCGAGATCATTTAGTCAACAGAGGAGAAGAAGAAGGAAGACTTAGAGGAGGAGGAGAAAGCTTTACCCTCAGAGAGATGTGAGAATCGGTTGCATCCATAAAACAAGAAGGCGATACTAACGACCACCGAAAGTAAGAGAACTTGGAAACTGAAAATACGGGGACAGAATGAAAGAAATCAGTCGAAGGCCTGAAAGAAAAAAAAGCAAGAGCCTCTTCCAGGATATAAAGCACGATGAAAGAGACAGAAAATATAAGAGAAAAGATAAGAGATATTAAGAAGCAGTCTGGGAAGTCCAACATGTGAGGAATAACAGGATTTTCAGACAGAAAGACTGGAGAAGGCAGAGGGAAAGAGCCTGGCAACCACCCCAGCCCTTGTGGCTTAGGACTGTGCTGGGAAGGGCAGGCTCCGTGAGGCTGGGTGGGCCCCCCCACTTTGTAACCCAGGCTGCCATGTTTTGTCTATTCCCTGTCAATTTCCCTTTTTGTCCTCCCTTGTAGTTGGAGGTCTCCGCTGAGCATAGAGGAGCCAAGTGGAGGAAGAGTGTGTCCATGCAGGGGACTCGCATGTAAAATGAAGAGGGGACAACACTGTGGACTAATATAATGGAATCAGCAGGCCTCGAAGTGAGGGTCCCCCAAGGGAAGGAGACTCTGGGCCGGGGGCGGGGGCACAAGGTCAGAGCTGCTCACTTCTCATCCCGCTAAGAGAGCCTTTCCAGACTTATATCCTAGAGGCCCTAGGTTTTGTTTGAAAAAGGAGTGGGGTTTTCCCTTACAGCTTATCTTGTGGATGGGGAAATCAACTTGTCCAAGATGTCTTCTATCCAGACGGCAGTACTAAGGTCAGGAGATGGGAGCTGATTGGGGCGGAAGTTGTAATAAACATCTGTTGAGGGCTTCCCCGGTGGCGCAGTGGTTGAGAGTCCGCCTGCCGATGCAGGGGACACGGGTTCGTGCCCCGGTCCGGGGGGATCCCACATTCCATAGAGCGGCTGGGCCCGTGAGCCATGGCCGCTGCGCCTGCGCGTCCGGAGCCTGTGCTCCGCAACGGGAGAGGCCACAACAGTGAGAGGCCCGCGTACCGAAAAAAAAAAAAAAAAAACATCTGTTGAGAAAACTGTAAAAGGAACTGGAACCCTAGGACAGGTAAATTCACAGAGATAGAAAGTAGAAGAAAGGTTACCAGGGGTTGGGGGTGGGGTGATGAGGAGTAGTACCTAACGGGTACAGAGTTTCTGTTTAGGATGATGGAAAAGTTCTGGAAATAGATAGTGGTGATGGTTACACAACACTGTCAATATACTTAATGCCACTGATTATACACTTAAAATGGTTAAAATGGTAAAGTTTATGTTATGTATTTTTTTACCACAATTTATAAAATCAGAAAGGGAATTCCCTGGTGGTCCAGTGGTTAGGACTCCACCCTTCCACTGCAGGGAGCCTGGGTTTGATCCCTGGTCGAGGAACTAAGATCCCACAAGCCGAGCAGCACGGCCCCCCAAAATTTTTTAATAAAAATAAAATAAAATAAACAAAAAGGGAATTGGAACCCAATACACTGCTGGTGGGGATATAAAATGGTGCGACCACTGTGGAAAACAGTCTGGCAGTTTCTCAGTAAAGTTGAACACAGAGTTACCATATGACCCAGCAATTCCAATGAAAACATATGTCCACGAGTGTTCACGACAGCATAATTCATAACAGCCAAAAGGTGGAAACAGCCCGAATGTCCATCAACAGATGAATGGAGAAACAAAATGTGGTCTATCCAGACACTGGAATATTAGTCGGCAATGAAAAAGAATGAATTACTACACCTGCTACAACACGGATGAATCTTGAAAACATAATGCTGAGTGAAGAAGCCAGTCACAAAAGACCACATATTGTATGATTCCATTTATATAAACTATCCACAATGGGCAAACCTATAGAAACAGAAAGGAGACTCATGGTTGCCAGGGCTGAGGGGTGGGGTTGGAGGGAAATGGGGAGTGACTGTTAAGGGGTACGGTGTTTCTTTGGGGGATGATAAAAAGCGGTGATAGCTGCATTTCTCTGTGAATGTACTAAAAACTACTGAATTGTACACTTTAAGTGGGTGAATTTTATGGTATGTGAATTGTATCTCAATAAAGCTGGTTGTTTTGTTTTGTTTTAATAAAAAAGGAATAGAAGCTTGGGAACTGGGGCCAGATGACCTCCTTCCATTCTGAGGTTGGGTGATTTCCGTTGAAAACTTGGGGATCTTCTGATGCCTCCCCCACTCAAGGTTTGGGCTTTCTCAGCAGTGCCCAGACACACGCCCCGGTCACGGTGCCGAGAAGGCACCCCCTGCATCACACTGTCAGCCTGGCCCCCTGGGTTGGTTTGTTTTTCCAGGGCATAAACATATTTTATGGGGAAATAAAATGCACAATAATAAAAAGGGGGAGGGGAGAGTTTCCACAGGCTCACATTTTATCCAAAGGGGCCGTAATTTGGCATCCCTGGCTCGAATATGAAATTATTACACAAGAATTGACTCTCGGTGTCTCCGATGCTCCCTGGGGTGATTGCTTCTATAACTTATGGAGACAGCTGAGCGTTTGCATTCAAGGGATCACATAAATTAATACCCATATGCGGAAATGGTGTGCTGGGAGCCGGCCTGGTTTAAGAGTGCATTCCTTGTAATAATCCTTGCACCTGAAGAAAAATGGCCATCCCAGGCTCCGAGTGCAGGTCTGGAATGCTCTAGTCATGGGTCATAAGGGTTTGAAGTCAAATACGGCATGCAAACCGTTCCCCCTTTACAGCGGTGAAGAGCTCTGTGCTGTGTTCAGCTGTGATGTCATCAGAGGGAATGAAGGGAACTGCCTTTTTGGAAAAAAAAAATTTTTTAATAAACAAATCAGAAAGCATGTGCCTTAAAATGAAATGTTTTGCTCCTCAGCGATGGGTTTAGCCCAAAGTTCTAATTATACGTGTGGCAGTAAAGGCCTCCCAGGCTTCGTGCTTGCCAAAAGATTTTATTTTGCTACGTGACAGGAGACAAAATTATCCCTTTCTCCTTCAGAGATTGCCAACACCACGCCAAAGGGGCGACGGGGGCGGCCACACCAGCGGGAATTAATGATGGGGTTCATGTGGGCAGGGCAGGGGATCAGGAGGTAGAAAACCCAGACCCAGCCCTCAGATCAGATCAAGCAGCTAAGGCCACAAGCCACGCTGAGTCTTGGGGACATGGTGCGCTGCACAAGTTGGGTGCTCAAAACATATTTGCTAAATGAAAATACAGAGAAGGAAAGGAGCAGAGGCACGAAAAACAACTTCCGCCTTCACTCACTCATTCATTCACTCGTTCATTCAGTAAATGTCTCTTGAGCTCTCAAAGCCCTCAACATCCGACGCAAGATGAAGGGGAGTCCGCCAGCCGAGCCCTCTCACGTGGCACACATTTAATTCCACTCAGTTCATTCTGGGGCTTTTCAACACTGGGTAGATTTATAACCTTTTCAGGTGATGGATGACAGGCGTGTGCTCGATGAAAAAGGATAGACCTGGGCGGCCCCTGCAGATTCGGCCACTTCCTCCCATCCGTCCCACCGCGGGTCCGCCTCTGTCCAGGTGGCAGCCCATCAGCCTCGTGCAGGACTGGCTGAATTTAAAAATAAAATGTTTGAAGCCTCCTTTTCTATTTTAAGAGCTGAACAAACACGGGAGAGTACAACTCCATTTCTACACACACCCGCACACGTGCGTGCGCACGCACACACACACACACCTTGGTTCTCCTATATCCACCCCCAACCCCTATCTCACAAACTTTCCTTTTGCCTTTACCAGGAGGACAGTGGACTTCCGAGAAACCTCGAGAAAGACCCATCTAAGGTGCAATGGCCTGGACTTTTCCTCAGCAGCAGTGATATGCAGGTAAATGTTTAACAAATGGCTCTCCAGGAAAAAAAAAAAACCTGCTTGCAGTGTTTGCCAATTTCTGTAGTGTTAATACTCCCACCCTGGTCGATTTCAAGCTACCACCTTGCCATCACGGACAGGAGAGCTGGGAAGAGACGTGTAACATTGGTTCTCTTCGGTTGTTGAGCACCTGCATCCCCCTTCAGATGCAAGCCTGCAATAAATGCATTGGGTAAAGCTGAGGGGAAGGGTGGGAGTGTGCTCTTCAGCTGTCGGGGGCCAAGTCTCTCTAAGAGGTGGGAACACGCTGGGTCGCCCTGCTCCCCACCTAGAATCTGTTCCCACGAGGAACAGCGAGTAGAACCTGGAGAGCTTCCCGTCAAACCGCAGCTCTTCCCCCTCATCTAGAAAAGATTCCCAGCTTCTCTCTCTTCTGGCTTTCGAAGGACTCCAACAGCAGACACCTGAGAGAAGAGACTCCCCATTCCAGAAGCTTAATTGCAATTGCTTTGAAAAGGCTATGCCTTCCCACCGTCCGATATTTCATAATAAGAAAATGGGAATCCAAATTCTTCCCCACTAAGGATGAATGGTGGAAGGAGAGGCAGAAAAATCACTGAGGGGGAAAAATTGATTTGCGATGTCCACAGCAGAGTCAATGCCCTTACGTGCACCTGGATGAGTCCTCCACTTCTGCCGGATTGGATTTTTTTCAGAGCTGTGCGCACTGCGAGTACTTTAAACGCAAGCCGTAAAGCACACGTGGCGGGTTCTGATACCAGCCTCCAGCTGAGAACCCGGTGAGAGCCCCTCCCTAGCCCTGCTTCCTCCTGGATCTTTTTGTGTGGTCCCAAGTGGCTCAGTTCCACCCCTCCGGCTTCAGGCCTTTGTAGCTGGGCCCTCGGTCTTTGTTCGTGCACTGTATACACTATGCTAGACAGTAGCATCGCTCAGCAAATATTCACTCCCCTTCGCTACTGCAACCCCTCTCTGCACTCCCTCCAGGGCAGGAATATACTTCCGGGCCCCACTGATGTCAGTTCGGCCATGTGACTCGCTGTGGTCAATGGCATACAAGTAAATACGACACAAGCAGAGGTTTGAAATGTGCGTACTTGGTTTGGCCTGGCCTCCTGCACTCCTGCCATCACCAGGAGAAGAACATGCCTCCAGGTAGCTGCTGCTGCTGCTTCAACCTGACACCCTGGAATGAGAGATGCGTGGAGCTGACCTAAATCCAACCCCTAGCCTGGAGCAGAGAAGCCACAGCCATCCACGGGTGAGAAATAAGTGTTTGTGGTAAGCCACTGGGATCTGGGGGCTGTTTGTTATGCAGCTGGGTTGTAGCGATAGTTATAACACCCACTTCAGGTTATGTTTAAATATAGAGCCTTTATCAACTTATTTCTGCAGAAGACTTAGCTTTCCCACCAATATGATGTCAGAGACCTTCTTGCAAATCAACTTCCAAGTGTACCCATACTTAAAGGATGCATGCGTACTTTTGGCCACCTGTAATTCCACACACCTGTGCCTTCCTGAATTAGCGATGGAGTTTGGTTTATTCTTTTTCTCCAACAGTGAGCCATTTGCTAAGTACCTATCGTATACCGGCAGTGTGTGTGTCAGGGACCTGGAACCCATAATCAGGAAGGCTACGGTTACACATGGGAACACGGATACGTAAAAAGGATAACATTTTAAAGCCCGAGTAAATGATACAGATAAAGAGTGCTGGGAACTCAAGAGGGAAAGAATGATCACTTTTAAGATTGGAGTGAGGGGCTTCCCTGGTGGCGCAGTGGTTGAGAGTCCACCTGCCGATGCAAGGGCCACGGGTTCGTGCCCCGGTCCGGGAAGATCCCACGTGCCGCGGAGCGGCTGGGCCCGTGAGCCATGGCCGCTGAGCCTGCGTGTCCGGAGCCTGCGCTCCGCAACGGGAGAGGCCACAGCAGTGAGAGGCCTGCGTACCGCAAAAAAAAAAAAAAAAAAAAAAAAGATTGGAGTGAGGAGCAGTGGGAACCAAGAAAGTTTTCAGGGAAAAGGAAGAAACTGAGGGAAATCTTAAGGAAGAGTTGGTCTCAGACGCAGGCTGGAGCCCAACATTCCAGGCAGGCAACAAAGAGTTCAAGTGTGCTCGTGTGTGTAAGGGGCAGTGCACAGAGCAGACTGGTTAGAGGGAAGGGTAAACTGAGTCAGCTCACAGAGGCTTTCAAGGTCAAAAGACTCTGAGTTCTCGCTCCATCTGATATGAGGGCTTACTATACAGCTACCATCTTCAAGATTGTGTGGCACTGATGGAGGGCCAGATGCATACATCAAAGGGAAAGAACACAGAACCCAAAATAGACCCACACTTTTATTGTGCAAAAGCTTTTTTCTCTTTTCTTATGTTGAAACATAGCATTTTGTTCTCGTCATTTTCTGTGAAGTCCACTTTACCCTCCTGTAGATGTTATAAATATGCTTCTATTTTCTTCTAAGTTTTTTTTGGTTATATTGTTCACTTTTTTGTTATGTTTTTATATCTAACTCTAACCCATCCAGAATCTCTCTTTTTTGGGGGGGTGGGAGCAGGGTCTGGTGTGAGATCCAAATCCAAGTTAGTTCTTCTCTAGACCAATAATTTGTGCTCATGGCATTTCTGAAATAATTATTAAATATTAAATAATGTGATTCGGTTGCTTTGTTTGTCATGGATTAAGTTCTCGTGCTGTTTTCAATCTCTCTACAATCTTCCCTATGCATTGATCAGTTCTCTGTTTTAGAGCCAATTACATAGGATCTTCGTTATCACAGCAGTATATTCACCCCTTGACATTTGTAGGGAATTTTTAAAGAGACTCAGTATTCTGGGGCTTCCCTGGTGGCGCAGCGGTTGAGAGTCCGCCTGCCGATGCAGGGGACACGGGTTCGTGCCTCGGTCCGGGAGGATCCCACATGCCGCGGAGCGGCTGCGCCCGTGAGCCATGGCCGCTGAGCCTGCGCGTCCGGAGCCTGTGCTCCGCAACGGGAGAGGCCACGACAGTGAGAGCCCCGCGTACCGGAAAAAAAAAAAAAAAAAAAAAAAAGACTCAGTATTCTACTTTGTGGGTAAGAAGAACCATTAGCAATTTTCAAGCATAACAAAGCAGTCTTCCTCTAATTTGGGTTAATCAGGGGGTAGTGTGTGAAATTTAGAAATGAAGCAATACATAAACAAGGACTTACTGCATAGCACATGGAACTATATTCAATATCTTGTAACAAACTATTATGGAAAAGAATCAAAAAAAGAATATATATATATAAATATATATATTTAATATATATATAAAACCGAATCACTTTGCTGTACACCTAAAACTAACACAATATTATAAATCAACTATACTTCAATTTAAAAGAAAAAAAGAAAGTGGAGCAGACCTGGAAGTCAGGAGGCGAGGTAGCAGTCTGAGAAGATAAGACCTAAACACAGGCAGAGAAAACAGAAAAAGACACAAAGCTACATTCATAAAATCAGAATCTGTTAGTTATAAAAAATCTTCTGGGACTTCCCTGGTGGTCCAGTGGTTAAGAATCTGCCTTCCAATTCAGGGGACGAGGGTTTGATCCCTGGTTGGGGAACTAAGATCCCAGATGCAGTGGGGCAACTAAGCCCTCAAGCCACAACTACTCAGCCCATGTGCCACAACTAGAGAGCCCGTGTGCTGCAACTACAGAGCCCACGTGCTTTGGAGCCTGCGTGCCACAACTACAGAGCCTGTGTGCTGCAACTACTGAGCCCACACACCACAACTAGAGAGAACCCCATGCGCCACAACGAAGAGCCCACACACCGCAACGAAAAGATCCCGCATGCCGCAACTAAGACCCGATGAAGCCAAAAAAAAATAATAAATAAATATTTTTTAAAAAGAAATCCTCACCTAAGCACATCATAATGTCATAGGTAAAATAATAGTCTTGTGGAGATATACATATTATATATACACATATAAAAAAAATCTTCTAAAGCATGTACTCACAAATATTCATTTTCCAAATAAGGAAACAGAGGCCCAGAGAGGTGAAGTCACTTTCCCAAGACCACACAGTTAATTAGAACAGAGCTGGGAACAGAGCCCAGCTGTGTCAATTATAAGAATGCTACGAGGGACTTCCCTGGTGGCACAGTGGTTAAGAATCCGCCTGCAAGTGCAGGGGACACGGGTTCAAGCCCTGGTCCAGGAAGATCCCACATGCTGCAAAGCAACAAAGCCCGTGCGCCACACCTACTGAGCCTTCACTCTAGAGCCAGAGAGCCACAACTACTGAGCCCGTGCACCAAAACTACTGAAGCCTGCGTGCCTAGAGCCCGTGCTCCGCAACAGGAGAAGCCACCGCAACGAGAAGCCCATGCACCTCAATGAAGAGTAGCCCCCACTCACCGCAACTAGAGAAGGCCTGCGTGCAGCAACAAAGACCCAACGCAGCCAAAAATAAATAAATTAATTTAAAAAATGAATGCCACGAGTAACAGAAATCCTGACAAACGGTGGCTTGAGTAAGGGGTTAAGTTTTCTCTTGTAAGGGAAGTCCAGGGGAACCTAGAGTATCCAGGGCTCATGCATCTGCCCCAGTTATCCGGGACCCAGACCCTTCCTGTCTTCCTGCACTGCATGCGGGTTTCATCCCCACGGTCCCAAGGTGGTCGCTGCACCTCCAGGCACAGGATCTGAGTTCCAGACAGGAAGAAGACAGAGGGATTAAAATTCTTCTCTGTTCACGGTTTTGCCCTATTTGGGAAGGGAAACCCTTCCCAGAGATTTCTGCTTACCTCTCCTTGACCAGAACTGAGTCACATGGCCACCACTAGCTCTAAAGGAGCCTGCAATTTGAGAACGTCACTATCTAGCCTCTATGGTAGAGAATAAGAAAGCAGAAGAGAGTTGGAATGGGTGTGAGTGAGACTAACTAGAGTTATGCCTGACGCCAGGTCTCCTCTTATCTCCTAGACCAGGGCTCTTTACACTGTGACAGGGCTGGGGTAGGGAGGAAAGGGGGCCACACACGTTTATCCAGGCTAGAGCCAGGGAAGATGGCCACCTCTTTCTCAGATATCGCTAAGGCTTCATGAAAGACTTGGGGTCTTAGGAACTGTTCAAAAGAAGGGAGACAAAGTATCGATGCCCGGCGGAAAAGGGGAAAGGAAGCAATGTAATTGAAGCCACAGCAAACTAACAATTACCAGGGACTTGCTACTATGGGCTAAGCACTGTTTCCAGACCCAGGCCTGGGAAGTGTCTTTAAAGTACAATATAGAAAATCAGATTAAGGGAATGGATGGGAGTCAAGAAAATGTCCTTGGAACAAGGGAAAGAAAGCAAAACAGAAAACCAAAAGAAAGGAAGTTAATCTCGGGAGAGGGTTTGAGAGCAAAGCATGAAACCCTGGACAGGCTCCACCAGACATAAAAGCAAACATTCTCCCCTGGCACCAACCACGATGAAGATGCCCCAGCACACTAGGGTCACTTCTGGGTGGGTTCTTTGGGAAGATGTAAAGCGGCCAGAAAAAGAGAAAACTACAAAGTTGATAAAGCTCCTTGGGCCAAGCACTGTGGTGGAAGGAGATCTGAGTTCCCATCCTGGTTCTGTACCTCTGGGATTTAACTTTTCTGAACCTGTCAGGGGGTAGTGACCTTTATGCTTCCCCAGGGTGGCAGGTAACTTAAGACTCTCTCAACGGCAAGGGACAGAAAACCCAGGTCCAAGTGAGTTAAGCAAAGAAAGGCAATTTATTGGCACATATAACTGAAATATCCTGGGGCAGGGCTGGCTTCAGGTTCAACGCGATCCAGGGCTTCAAACAATGAAGACTCTGTCACCTGGCTCTGCTCTGTCTTTGTTGGCTCCTTCCTCAGGCTGCCAGCCAGCCCAGGCTTATAGCCTATCTTTTTGGTAACCCCAGTAGAAAGCATGATTCTCTTTTCCACTAGAAACAGCAGGTTCTGAAACTGTCTCTCTGGGACCCACTCAGGTCACATACCCATCTCTGAACCAATCACTGTGACCAACGTGGGGTGAGGGGGCAGGTTCAAATGCCCCGCTCATCCCACTTCTGCAGCTGGGAAATGGAGCCCATCCCCTCCCACAAAGCGCTCGTACTTGTCTGTTGAGCAGACAAGCCAAAGCTATCTACCACCTCTGAGGATCGGCCAACAAAGCCATAAACACCAAAACCTCCCCATCAATCAAAACTTGCCTTTTCCCTGTATCGTGTCTTAAGGATGCGAACCCTACCTCCTTCCAGCCTTGTCAAAGAAATTACCAGAATGTCTGAGCTGAAAAGTCCCTTTGAAATCATCTCCCCCCCCACACCAGGGCGCAGAGCAGGGGAGGCCTGCCTAAGCACGTAGGGCTAGATCAGCTGCAGAATGGACTAGAAAAGACCTATAAAAATTCAGCCAAGCATTCTTTCACTTCCTCCTGCAGCCTCTCTGGGAATGGTGTATAAAGGACGAAACAAAACCCTGGAGAATGTCACCAGAAATGGGAACAGGCCTGGCCAGCATGCTGTGATAGCTCAATGAAGAAGTTCTGGAGTTGGGGGGGGGGCAGTAATCCTCGCAGACTGAAGGCGGCCAGGCTGCATAAAGAGCTAGGACGTCCGAGGCCCGAGGCCCTGGATCAGGGACAGTGTGGCTAGGGACAGAGGTGGTGGCATGGCATTTTTCCATGACAGGCTGATCTGGATGCAGAGGGCAAGTCCAGGGCTGGAGGACCCCTTAGGAACAATCATGCAACAAACACCAATGAAAAGAGTTCACTGAAGGCGCTCCGAGAAACCACACACCTTTCTTTTTTTTTTTAATTAATTAATTTATTTTTGGCTGGGTTGGGTCTTCGTTGCTGTGCGTGGGCTTTCTCTAGTTGCAGTGAGCGGGGGCTACTCTTCGTTGCGGTGCACAGGCTTCTCATTGCAGTGGCTTCTCTTGTTGCGGAGCACGGGCTCTAGGCGCACGGGCTTCAGTAGTTGTGGCTCACGGGCTCTAGAGTGCAGGCTCAGTAGTTGTGGCACACGGGCTTAGTTGCTCCGCAGCATGTGGGATCTTCCCGGACCAGGGCTCAAACCCGTGTCCCCTGCATTGGCAGGCAGATTCTTAGCCACTGCCCCACCGGGGAAGTCCAACACACACCTTCTTTCTGACTGCAACAGCACGTCTTATCAGCAGCACCTCAAACTCTGACCTGCTCCCCACAATGCGATATGCTTCCCCCAGCTCCCCAAGGAGGTCAAGTGTCCCCTTCATGTTTTCACCAAAAGGGAAACTACGGCCCCCTCACCTGGTTTCCCTTTGATCTTCCCCTTTGCCGCCAACATCCAGACCTGGCAGTACCATTTCTCAGAAACCTAGGGACCCACTTAGGAAGCTTATCTGGGCAAAAAGCCATGTCGGGGGGGGTAGTTTTCAGAGGGGTATGTTGCAATGTTCTTCATTACAGGCTGCCTTCTTCTCTCCTTGTCTTTTTTTTTCCTTAAACAGGACTCAAGTAGGAACACCAAACGGCCTCAGACCCTAAGGAATTTGAAAGGATTATCATGATTACTTAAGCAAGGGTTTTCTGAAATTCCCAGCCAAGCGGGAGAGAGAATGAAACTTCTAAAGTTATACCCTTTCAGTGATTGGTTAGATAAGTGTGGGGCCTGAGCAAACAGACAAACCAGGAACAACATTTCTCCCATTAACTCTTTCAAGGCCTAGAAAATACCCGCTGGAGGCCTCCCTGTTCCCTCAAGGCCCTGGAGCTCTGTAATTTACCAAGACAAGCCTTGGTTCCCTCTATAAAAGTTCAAGAGCCAATCCTTTCTTTGCTTTTACTCCTCCCATGCCCCCTAGGCACTACAGCTCCGGCCCTTCCAGACCATCACATTCTTCCAAGTGGAAAGCAGTCCCTTTGCGAGGAGAGCCCTCATTTCCCAGGGGGGTGAGCAGCCAGCTCTGGACTGGATCCCGGGAATGTCCAGCCTTACCTCATTCCCCCCTCAGCCACCACAGGGCTGGGCAGAGACTGTCAGAGAGTCCTCACATCTGGTGGCCACAAAAGGCATCCCACCTGCCGGTCGCTCTGGCCACAGAACCAGATGGAAAAGCTCGGCCTGGTGGCTGCCGGGTGCGGCTTCCCCAAGATGGCATCACGTGCCTCACCTGGGTCTAAGGAGCACCTGAGAGGAGCCTCAGGCCACATACATCACCAGAAGCTTTTGCTGGAAAAAGAAAACTGCAGGAAACAATACTGAGGTGAGAGCTGGCCTGTACACAGGCACGGTGGCACAGAGCAGGGAGCCCCAAGGTCAGAGCAAAAAGACAGGGAGTCTCTGCTTTCCATTTCCCCGCGAATTTGCAAAAAAAGAAAAGAATCCTACAAAAAGTGAGCTGAATCTGTACAAACCTGAGGGTTGAGGATCCAGGTTCCAGGCCTGCCTGGGCCTGGGGGCCCCTGGCTGCTCCAAGGGATGGGTTCATGTTCGGTGAGGGCAGACCCAACACTTGCAGCTTGGACAAATGAAGGGAAATGGGTTTAAAAAATCAAAACATAGTTGCTTTTGAATTCTGGAAACAACCCCTAAAACGCGTGAGCGCATCAGGACAGGAAGCAGCATAAGTTTCCCAGAAATTGGCAACCCCTGTGGGCCTTGCCAATCCCGGACCCCAGAAAGGGGGAAAGAGTTTAGTCAGCCCCTCCTGTGAATGCGCCCACCCAAAATCAGCCCTCAGCCGTCACAGACCACCACCTGCCCCGCAAGAGAGGCGAGAAGGGCCTCAAGCCCCAGGGCCGGGAGCCCCCAGAACCCATCCCCGCCCCCGCGCCATTTCCAGTCCTACGGGCGAGGGGGGTCAATGTCGTTCAAGTAATTTCTCTGCGAACACAAGATGGCAGCCTTAAATAAATGCAACCCTGCGCAGCTTTTAATCTTACACATCATTAAATTCCTAATTTACACATTATGTTTTCGTGGGCCAACCCATAACTCATTAGTGTTGAACTCACGAGGTATAAAGACCAACGCACGACGGGCGTCAGGGCGCCATCACCTGCTTGTGTTAACAGTCCCTGCCAGGGGGCAGGGAGAAAGCTCAAGAGGGGCGCCGGGGCGTCCGCCGGGCCGAGGCTGGGGTGAGGGCGAGCCCCGGGTGCCAGGCCCTGCGCCGCACGACGCGATCGCAGCGCTGCAGCTGAGAAAGTGCTGAGGCCGGCTCCTTCTCCCTTCTCCCGGGTCTCGTGCGCGCGCGCGCACACACATCTATATACACACACACACACACCCGCACACACACACCCGGGTGGCCGCGCGGGGCTCCGAGCCGCGCAGGCCTCCTAGGCAGACATCTTCCTGTGGGAGGATTTCAAACGAGCCGTGAAAGCCAGAAACTACACGGGTTACAAACTCCGGAATCCCTGGCCGGCCGGGGCCCCCTTCTCCACCACCGACCCGGCCCCCTCTGCTCGGCGCAGGGCCAGGAACCCACCAAAGGGCAAAGCGCACCAGCCGACGGCGCGGGGAGATCCGGGGGCGCGGAGAGTGCCCGAAGTCCGTCTCCCCTCCGACCCGGGGACATAAGGCGGCCAAGTGTGCGCAGCCAAGCTCGGCCTCGCCGAGCAGGGGTGGCCCAGGGCGACCCCCGAGGCCCGCGGGCTTCAGGGCTCGCCCGGGGCGAGGGTGGGGTGGAGGGTCTCCTAGGTCACCCACCACCCGAGGCTGACCGCCGCGCCCCCTCCAGGGAACGCCGCTCTCCAGTGACCGATGTCACCCGGGCGCGGCTGACTACCCCAGGCCCGGGCCGGGACGCACCCTAAGGAAGAGGGAGGCCGGTGCCTGGAAGGGCCTGGGAGCCAAAGGAAGTGGCCGGCGCGCAGGAGGAAGGCCCCAGGCGGGAGCGCCGAGGACGGCTGTCCAGGAGGCGAGGGCTAGCACCCGCCTCGCCCTGCGCTGAGCCGGTCAGGCCCTCGAGGCGCTCTGCCCCTTCCCAGCCAAAAGCCAGCTCCGCGCCGGCGGCGGAGTGGGAGGGAGGAGGCCGGGCGCGCGCCCCGCCCTCGTCGCCCGCGGTCACAGGGGCAATTACACTCCTCGCTGCAGACGGTTACCAGCTCGCCCGCGCATCCCTCTCCCCGCTCCCCTCCTCCTCTCCCTCCCTTCCCCTCCCTCCCCTCCCCTCTCCTCCCCTCCCCTCCCCTCTCCTCCCCTCCCCCTCCCCCTCTCCTCCCCTCCCCTCCCCTCTCCTCCCCTCCCCTCCCCTCCCCTCTCCTCCCCTCCCCTCCCCTCCCCTCCCCTCCCCTCTCCTCCCCTCCCCTCCCCTCTCCTCCCCTCCTCTGCGGAACTGCTGGCTCCATCTTAGTGAGCGCGGCCGGGAGGCGCGGCCGAGGCCAATGGCCCCTGGGTATCTCCCGAGGCTTCTCGCACGCTGCGCGCCCCCCAGGTCGCCGGGACCAGTCCTCCGCACCGCGCAACGCGTCCCACTCGCGCCACAGCCCCGGAAGCCGCTGTCGCGGTCCCTTCAGGACCCCTCTCCACGCGCTGCAAGACCCTGGCAGCCGCGCTTTGCCCCGCAACCCTGCCCCCAGCCAGTGCAGCCACCCTAGCGCTCCAAATCCCAGGCGCGCCTCGGTTTTCCAGGTCTCTCCCCCGTCCAGCCGGTGTGCTGTCCAAATGCCTACTCGACGCCTAGACCACTCCGAGGCCTTTGCGCTGCTAGGCCTCCTCTGCTGCACGCCAACCGCCCCCCTCCTTCCCCCTACGGCTTACACTATTCTGGAAGGTGTCTTTGAAGCTGTGAATGAAAACGCAGGTTTTGAATTAAGGGCTTCATATCCAAGTAACAGCGTGATCTGAGGCAAGTTTCTTAACCTCAGTTTTCTTATCTGCAAAATGGGAGAAATGATGCCTATGTAAATGCGCGACAGCGAGCTTTACTTTAAAGAAGATGTACGTATCTATAAACTGCTTGGCACAAAAAGTCCTGGCGGTTAGCATTATTATTACCATATGGCCAGAACCGTAGCGGCATTAAAAAGTGAAGTGGCCTTTTTCCGACCTGGAGTGAACCCCTGCGGAGCCCAGGGTCACAACTCACAGATCATCGTGAGTCCAAGACACCGTCTAGGCCTGAAGGGAAGACTGAGGAGTAGAAGGGCAGCCAAGCGAGCGAATCACTCAGCCTTCCGCCTTTGCAAATGAATAGGGCTCTGTCTACGGCCTCCGCCATTCCAGCGCCAGGGCTGCAACGCCTAAGGCTTAAACCTGGCGCGGCGGTAAATTTAGCCTGAAGGCAGAGCCTCCTAAGGGGCGGGGAGGTCTCCTTGGAGGAAGGAAAGGGAACTGGGTAAGAAAATGGAGTTGCCTCTAGGAAGAAAAACCAGGGAGAGGAAACCTTCAGGGCCGCTGGCGGACCACTGACAAAAAGAAATCGCACGCAAAAAAAGGCTCCCCAGAAATTGGGCCACCGTGGGAGCCGCGAGACAGACTTCCCATCTGGGAAGGGCTGCCTACGGGTAATTGGGTTTGCTCGAGTTGCCTCTATAATTAATAAGTGATTTGACTTGGAGATTGGAAATAGTCGTTGAAAGGAAGCCGCGGGCGTAGGGGTGCGTGGCCAGCGAGCCTCCCTCCGAAACCCAGTGACCGCGGAGGAGGACGGTTTAAGGAGCACGAGGAATGTGATAATATTGGCATCTAACCTTCTAGTGTTTGAGTAATTCGTTGCTTAGCTACTTTGGATAGACCATTACTTTGCAAACTGGAAACATTTGCAAGTGGTGATATTTTGCTCCTGCCTGACGCAGGGGCTGCAAACCTACCCCGGCTCTGCTGAACTCTTCGAAATATATATGCATAAATTGTTCCTAATGAGACCATCTGTTTTTTATGGCCCCTCTGGAAGAAGGAGGAACCCGAAGACTGCTCTGTCTTGCAGAAATCTGTGGCCAGGCAGGCCCGGGAAATAAATAGGGAAGATTAGAAGGGTGTGCGTGATTTAATATGCGGACAAGGGCTTCGGTAGTCGAGGAGGTTCCCATTTAGGGGGACTCTGGGCTGCTTGGGGCATGAGGGTTCCAGCCAGTGGGCCTCCTAGAAGGCCCAGGGATTGTGCGGCGCTTCACAGGACACACAAACCTCGCTTTTCCATGCCTGGAACATCGCCAGAGCCACTACACAAAACCACGAGCCTGCCGCTACTCCGGAGACCCAGGACATGTACCCTGTGGAGGGTGGCCCCCGGCGTCGCCCTCTAGCCAGGGCCTCCCCACCTGCAGAGGTGAAGGGAGCCGCGCCTGGGGCACAGAGCCTGAGAACGCGCCTCACTCCACCCCCTACCTGGGCGGGAGTGCGACGCTCACGCGGGGCCTGTCCCAGAGGCTGAGCTTTCTGCCCGGCGTGCGTCTGGCAGGCCCAGCGGCGCAGCCTGAGCCCGCACCTCGGGTGGCAGGGCAAACACTTTTCACATTACCCGGTGGCTGTTAATTGGGGCAGCGCAAAAGACGCCGGGCCTACCCGCTTTGCGGCTGGGGGTGGGGTCAGGAGTGGGCAGTGGGGGCTGCTTAATAATTGAGGGGCTGCCCTGGGGAGCCTCAGATATCGGTAACCCCCATGATTAATTCATAACTCTCCACTGCGCCTGGCACCGTCTCGGGTCTTTAATCGGTTCTGAATGTCAGCGAGGCTTCCCCGACAGGCTGAGCGCAGCCTTTTGAATGTGTTGAAAGTCGCTGCGCGCACACCAGGAGACAAAGTTGCCATCTGCTCCGGGGACCACGGCAACTGGGCGCTGGGAGGGGCCTTCCTCCCGCGGCTCCGGCTGCCCCGGGCGGCCTCCTCCTCCCGGCCGGCTCCAATCCTGCCCCAAAGCCCACATCCCCGCCCCCGCCCAGGGCTCACGCCTGATGGAAACTCCGGTTCGCGGCGAAGTACAGCGCTGCGCCGGGTCGCGCGCGGAGCCTCGCGGCCACCCAGATCCAGGCCTATGCTAATGAGATTATGAACCTGGGTTGTTTGTGTGCGCGGACGTGGAAGGGGGGCAGATAAAGTGTGGAGCCGGGGATGACTTAGAGGGGGGAGGGGAAGCCCCGGGAGAACAAAGCTCCGGGCCGTCGGCCTCCAAAGAGTCGCAGAAGTGACCGCCACTAGCTCGTGCACGGGCGGAAGCGAGGGGGAGGGGGGGAAGCCGGGCCTAAAGTGCCCTGGCGGGTTTAGGGAACGCGGAGAGGGCACAGGGGGTGGGGAAAGGCCGAACCCGTAGCTAAACGTTCGGCCCTTAGGCTATTTTTTAAGGAAATGGATCTCAGGAAGGGGAAAGGGGGCATCGCGCCCCGGAGAGGTAGGCGGAAGAAGCCCCGTACCCCTCCTCCCCCTCCCCGCTGTCCCGCAGCCAGCAGAGCGTGTGCGGTGACGAACCTTCCCGCTCGGGACCGGGAAGGGGACGGAGCCGCAGGGGCGGGGGTACGGCGAGCCCGAGCCAGCCGGGGCGTCTCGTTGCTGCGGGCCTGGGCTTCCGCACCCCCCGGCTCTGCGCGTCGCGGCTCGCGGCAGCGCCTTGCCTCCCGACTGTAATTCCACACTCCCGCGGGCGCTGGGGCTGCGGAATCGTTTGAGGGAGTTGGAACTGCCTCAGATGAGCACGCCGGGAGGTGAGATCGGGTAGAAAATGGGCGAAACTTTGGGCTGTGCGCCGCCGCCCGCCCCACGCCGCCACCACACACCCACAGACACACACACACATTCTTTCCCCTCCCCCTCCCCAGCCGCCACCTCTCCCACCCTCTCGATTCTTCAAGGTTTGCAGCCCAGTCCTGTCATATGGTTTTGTTTCTGTACTGCTGCTTTTTTTCAGACACGAAAATTGGACACGTGGAGAATTAGCCCGGCTGGAGAAGCGCTGGGTGCAGACTCAAACAATGGTTCCCAGCAGCTAAGCTGAGGCAGCACCTGCCCCGCCTCACCCCCCAGTGGCAGCGGTCTCGGTGTGCAGTGGGTCCACCCCACCACTGCCCGCTCCCTCGCCCGGAGCCTGGGAAGCGACCGGCGGGGGCTGCACTTTCTGCGGCCCCTTCCACAGACGCACGCCCCTGGGTGAGCCTGGACTGCCGGCTCATTGTACTTGGCGCCTCTGGGGACTTCCAAGTAAGGGGCCTGCTGTTTTTCCCCGGGGAGGTGCTGTCTCAAAGACGCCACCCCAAATCTTAATGTTTAAAAACCCAAGCTGGCTCCGGGCTCTCTATCCTTTGGCAGTTATAAATTCTGCCCCCTCTAGGCTGTACTTTCCTAAGCTGCTTGGGACACCTTCCCCCCATGCCCCCCAACATCTGATGAGCCAGTGTCCAGGTGTCTGGGCCTCTGAAGAGCAGCTTCTTTTAGCAGCTGTCTGCTCCGGAGGCCCCATCCATCACTGCAGCCCCAAACTTGGCCCCCAGCCTCCCTGTGAGCGCCCCCCCCCACTGCCGACTGCCCTACACTGGCAGCAGCCTCAGCCTCCCCCCTCCCCCCCCCCACAACAAAGGCAGTTCCTCTCTCCACGAGAGGCCTGTGCACGCATACACACACACACACACACACACACACACACACACACATCGCACAGAAGCTCTCGGCCTCCCGGAGCTGGTTTCCTCTTACAGGCTCCCGTCAGAGCTTCTGGGGCTGTAGCAACGCCTGCGGCTCCCTGTGCAGCCCCGGGTCTCCCAGCAGCGCTGCGAGCTGTGAATCCGCCTTCTCTTCCCTTCCTGCAAAGGTCAAGCCACCTCCTTCTCTCGCATGGCCACAGTTCAGCTCTGGTCCGCACAGCTCCAACACTGCGGCTTGAAAACGGGAATGGGGTGGGCATGTGCGCAGGCGAAAAGTCAGCCCCGCAAGCCAGGGGGCAGGGACCAAAGGGTGTGGGCTTCAGGAAGGGAAGCTGCAGATAAACCCCAGGAAGCAGCTGAGGATTTGCAGCCAGAGACTCAAGACAGGGAGAGAAACCCAGGCCAAGGCTGTATAGGCCTTGACTCCTGAAGAGACCCGGGGCTGCGCTAGGGGAAGGCCAGGAGAAGAGGCCCCGGGTGTCTGTATTGTGTCCTGTGCACTTCCTAGGGCCCGAGCACCTCTGGTCAGGCTGCCCTTCACTCCTAGCAGGAGTCAGAAGCAAGCAAACAGGCTAAGACTTTGAATTCAGTGGCCATGAGAGACCAAGTCAGCTGCGGGCCCCCCAAAGAGGGACCCCAGAGAAGCCTTTCTGCCACCCCCAACCAGAGAGAGGCTACTGAACTCTGCAAGCAGCAGGGGGGACGACTGCAACACCTCGCGGTGGAGAAAAATGAGAGGAAATGCCATTAAACCTACTTCCTCTAAAGAGCGCCACCCCCAGTTTTCTCTGAACTGCACCTAAAAAGTCAGGAGAGAGAACTCATCAACCTTGGTTTGGTTTAACATTGCCAGCTTCAAGTCAAAACCCCCAAAAGGTTTTGTAAAATATTTCACCTAGCTCAGACAATTTCCTGCAGCCCCTAACCGGACCACCCCACTTACTAGGTAGCTGTCGAAACGGCTTGGCTACAGGCTGGCAACCGGAGGCCTTCGAGCCTCCCGGCTGGCCTGTACCCTCCACTCAGGAATCTGGACAAGGGCTTTCCCAGAATCCAGAGAGACCAAGACCTGGATAACCCGAGAAGTCCAAAACCGGAAGGAAGAAGCCCAGGAAAAAGAGTTAAAGACGCTTTTCTCACTAAGCTGGTGTGAATTTCTGTCCCCACCCTGTCTGTACAATGGGCCTGAGGATATCTCACGCGCCTGGGGTGCCATGCATTTTGAAGAGCGGCACTGTGGGAGGGGGTGACCCCCCTGTGTACCCCCCCCCACAGCGCCCTCCATTGCCACCCGTTCACTGTTTTCCTCCGCATCGTCTCACTAGGGAACACAGCAAGCGGGAGTGGGATCCTTCGACTGCGCCGAGCCTCAGCCCCTTCAAAACGTGAGGCTCACGGGGAGAACTCCTGCTCTGCCCAGTTTCCACTCCCGCCTCCAGAATAACGAGCCGAAAACATGTGTACTGTAAATAAAGCCTGTCTAAATAAAGCACTCGGGTGAAGGCTGCCGAGAAAACACTCGGCATCGCTCTGTGCTCGGAGCGTGAGTCAGCTTCCCAGCTCCCGGGGAACAATGGGGACCTTGCCAAGGGTCCCCTTCTGTCGACCCCTTACGGTCCCCAGGCCCATTTAGGTAGCGGAGGCGCCGGCCCATTGGGACCTTCGACCTCGAGGTTCGGGAAGGGGAGGGGCGCTCGCGGCGGCCCGAGGTTGGGGTCCAGCTCCGGGATTAGCGCCGCCGGGAATCCCTCTACCCGCAGCTGCCGCGGAGGGGTTGAGGGTTAAATAAACACGGAGCAGAGGAGCGAGCCTGGGGCGGTGTGGGGCTGCGGCCCGGAGACGGGAGGGTAGAGGATGCTGGGGGGCGCTCGCTACGGAGCCTCCCGGGGGGAAGACGCCCCCTCCCCGTTCCCAAGCCCGGCTCTCGCCCACTCCGCTGGCCGCCTCTCCTCCGCGGCCTCCCAAGTCTCAGCGGAAACGAACGTAGCAGCTGCCAGAGTCACCCCACTCCTTTTAGAGTCCCCGTAGGCCCGTACATGTACACTGCCACACACACACACACACGTGTGCTGGGGACTCGAGGAGGCCCGGCCCCAGACTTGGCAGTGTGGGCGCCGAGCCGACTGAAACGGCGCCCCTTTGATGGAGGGCAGTGTTGGGACCCGTGGTGGCCTCTGCGCTACGTCTTCTATCTCGTCCTCTGGGCTCCGTTGCGGAGCTGCGCACCCCCCAGGAGGGTTACGACTGGAGCGTTGGCCTCAGCTCTGGCGTGGGTCGGTGGTTTCCCCGCGCCCCGTGACCTTGAGGGTCAGTGATCCACCCGGCAGGCCCGCGGTTTCCGGAGTGGCGCGGCCAGCCCTTCCTCCCCGCCTCTCCGGCCAAGGCCGCCCCCTCTTCGCGCCGGGCGGGGGCGCGGGGGTGAAAGCACCGAGGACCTCACCCACGCCCTGCGGACACGCGCCCCGCCGGGGCCGGGGTTGGCGCTCTAGCAGCCTGCAGTTGCCAAATCGTCGCCGGGCAGGGTTGGGGGCGAGGCTCTGGGAATGGGGTTTGAGCTGGAGAAGGCGAGGAAAACAAGTGAAACGGGAGAGGCGGGGTGGGTGACGGCTCATAAATCACCCAGCCCTACCCTCGGGCCACACCGCAGAGGCGCCCCAGGCCCGCAGGGATGGTGGGTCACTCGGCCACTCCTGGCCGACCTCTGAGCTTTCCCGGAGCCAGCGCCCCACCCTGGGCTCAGGCCGCGCTAGGACCAGCTCCCGGCCTGGATGGTAAACCACCCGCCTGATTCGGCGGGAAGCCACCCTTGGACGCAGCGCGCATCCGCCCAAGGGGAAGTTTATTTATAGCTTGTAAACGTAAAGGAAACCAGACCGCGCTGGCTCGCCGCGCTCGGGCTCCTACGCTCCCCACCTGCCCACCAGGAGGGCGCGGCGGGAGGCGAGTGGGGCGTCTCGGTTCTTTCCCTGCCCCCCATCCCCACCCCAGCTCCGCTCCCGGGGGAGAAAAGGGTAGGGTCCTAAGGGGCTGGCAAGCCTTAAATTCCTCTCGGGGAGCCTATCTAGTGCCGTGAAGGCTGGAGAGAGTGGAGAACAGGGCCCAGGCACTGGCCTGGTGAGGGTAGGGGCGGCCGGGCTGTCCCACTTGGCACGCACCGGCGGCAGGCCCGTCAGTGCGGCGCGGGATTCCGCAGCTCCCGCTCCGGTCCCGGGGAAGTCCTGGAGAGCCCGGGATGGAGTCGCTCCGGGAGCCTCTCCTTGGAAGGCGGGACGCTTCCCCGGTTCCTCCCGAGCACGTGTCCTCAGCAGAGCAGGCAAGCGCTGCGTGCCTGGGGCTGCGATCCGCGGGTGACAGCGGCTTAGAGCGCTCCCTCCCCAACCCCCCACTGTCGCCGCCTCTCCCGGGGAGCTCCAGGCTCCGGGGTGCGCTCGGGGCAGGCCCGAGGAACCGGAGAAAAGGAAAAGTGCCGGGGAGGAGATTAGGGAGAGAAGACATTAAAAAGCCCAGCCCTGAATAGACAAAACAGCCGAGATGAAAGAGACGCCTGCTAGCCCCTTCTCCCCGCAGCCCCCCAGCCCCAGCGGCCTCTCCCAGTCCCGCGGAGCGCACCCACCCCCGGCCTAGGCCCGGGCGAATTCGTGTGTGTGTGTGTGTGTGTGTGTGTGTGTGTGTGTGTGTGTGTGTGTGCGCGCGCGCGCCCGCGCGCGCGAGCGCCGGGCGGGCAGTTGCGAAACGGGCTCTTGGCTGCAGCGCGGCATAATGGAGGTGGCTGGAACAATGCGCGCTTTGTGCGCGCGGGGAGTTGTTTTCCACCCGCCTCGCCCCCCTCGCTCGGGCCGTATGGCACTTTAATCCCCGCCACGGCTGGGCACAAATGCACTTGTGTCCTGCGGGTCACCGGGGGCCGTGCGGCTGGAGCCGACCCCCTCCATCCGCGGGCCCCACCGCCGGCTGCCCCGTCTTTCTTCTTGCAGCCTCCCAACCACCACCGGCCAGTGAGCCGGCTTGGAAGCTTCCGGGCCCGCGAGCCACTTTTTTTTTCTGTGGAGACGGCGCATCGCCCCCCCCTCCCCTTCGCGAGCTCACACAAACACACACCCCGGCCGGCCGCGGGCCCCACACTCGCCGCCCTCCCCTCTCCCAGTCTCGGCCCGCCCGCCCCCGCCCCGTGCTCCGGACTCCTGCGAACAATAGTAAATGTCAACAGATTCCGCGCGGCGAGTGTCTGACTCGGCCGAGATAAGGGTGCGCGGTTGGCCCCGCGCTCCGCGCCGCCGCGGGGGGAACCCGCCCTGACCCCGGCAGGAAAGAACCGGCTGTGACGAAACCCGTGCCGCAGCGGGGGTGGACAGGAGGGGAGGCCACCAGTCCCGGCCCGGTGGAGGAGTCTCGCCGGGAGCCCAAGCCCTGCCCCGCCCCCACCCGGCTTAACCCGGTGCTAATGCGGGGCCGGTGGGCACGGTGAAAGCGGCGGGGTAGACGTGGCGCTCCGGCCTGCTTTCAGATCACGATTCCAGTGCCCTGCGGATGTCGTAAAAACGCTGATCCGGGTCAGGACGCGGGCGGTTTTCGACCTACTGGGAGCCGGCACCCGAAAGATGCGAAGGATTCGAGTGCTTGTCTCCGGAAACTCATTAAAATATATGTTTTGACCGCGCACACACTCTCGCAGGTCCTCCTCCTCGATCGTCCGCAACCCACCACCCAACCGAGTTAAAATTCACAAATGGATTCTCACGAGTTGGTATTAACGGGTTGTTCCTCTTAAATTGTTGCCAACTTTGCTAATAGATTATTACTTAAATGATTTCTTTTTTATAAAGTACGTGTTGTTTTACAGATGCGTATTTACTTAAAGAAATCAACTGCATCTATTAACATATTAAAGAGAGAATAAAGCATCGGGGCCAGCGTCATGTACTGTTCAGCCTTACTTTGGGTGCTCGCGAAGATAGGAAAATCTTATTTGTTTAATAATAAGTCACTCATGAATATGCAAATGACATCGGTGCAGTACCTCACTTCTGTCACTATTAATGAGTTGCAAATTAATGTGACAACAAAAGGAAAATCTATTTAGTGGAGGAACTCGGGTTTCTACCTGGGGAGATCACAAGCAGGCCTAGAACCTGGGTCTCCAGGAAGGACAGGAGTGGGGATGGACACTTCCTCGCCCAGGCTTTTCCTGGAGACCACTATTGTTCGATCTCAGGGACCTGCTTTGTCAGAAGCCCCTTCGAATTCCTGCTCCAGGCCTAAGGAAGAAAGGCTGTTCCAGGGTAATTAGGGCCAAGTGTGATTAATGGAAATCAGCCCACAGTTTGAAGTAAAGCAGTTGGTGAAGCAGATTTGGGGGGGATCTCCTCCAACCCGCTTAAAGATTCCCCAAAGCCCCTTTGGTCTCTGTCGCTTCGGACAGAGTTAGGACCGTAAGTACTAAATCAGGCCTCACAGGCCTCGCTACAGGTATTAAGAAAGCACCCTATGCGCTGATGAGAGGTTTAAGAGCAGATCAGCTCATTTTCCTGCTGACCTACTTCCCAGAGGTTACAGACTGAAAACCGGTCGTCTTCTATTCGAGCCTTTGCTCTTTTCTGGCCTACGCATCAGAGCCTGTTTCTATTCCATCGATGGATACTGAAGAGAATGTTTCTAATCCAGTTAAGTTTGGAAACATCTCTGAGAAAAAACAAATGCTGAGCTGCCCGGAACTGTGGGCTAATAGTTCAGGTGCCTGGTTAGTATTTCAAGAAGCTGTTTGACGAGGGAACCTTCTGGGGAGATGCAAATATCTATATCTACCCTGATTGATGACGACTTGATTATTTACAAATACAAAAATTCATCAGGGGCTTCCCTGGTGGCGCAGTGGTTGAGAGTCCGCCTGCCGATGCGGGGGACGCGGGTTCGTGCTCCGGTCCGGGAAGATCCCACATGCCGCGGAGCGGCTGGGCCCGTGAGCCATTGCCGCTGAGCCTGCGCGTCCGGAGCCTGTGCTGCGCAACGGGAGAGGCCACAACGATGAGAGGCCCCCGTACCGCAAAAAAAAAAAAAAAAAATTCATCAGGCTGTACATTTAAGATTTGTATGCTTTACTACGTGTAAGTTATATTTTGTTCTGTTTATCTATTACTGTGTAAAGCCACCTCAAAGCTTAGTAATGTAAACAATAATAAGCGTTTATTTTGCTCGAGAATCTGCAGTCTGGGCAGGGCTTGGCAGACAACTCGCCTCTGCTCCACGCTGCGTCAACTGGGGCAGCTCAACTGGGACTCAAGAATCCATTTTCAAGATGGTTCGCACACATGGTTGGCAAGTCGGTGCTGGCTCTGGTTCTTCTCCACGTGGGCCTCTCCACAGGATCACTTGGGCTTCCTCACAGCATGGTGGCTGGGTGCCAAGAGTGAGCACCTAAGAAAGCAAGAACACGGAAGCTGTCAGTTACTTAAGGAAACTAAGCCTGGAAACTAGCAGTGTCGGTCCTGCCATATTCTGTTGGTCAAGCAGTTACAGAGCCCTGATTCAATGGGGGAAAGGACATCAACCCCTCCCTTTTATCTTTCAATGGGAAGTGTGTCAAAGAATCTTGGGGCTCTGCTTTAAGACTGCCGCCTAGGGAATTCCCTGGCAGTCCAGTGGTTAGGACTCCGCGCTTTCACTGCCACGGGCTGGGTTCAATCCCTGGTCGGGGAACTAAGATCCCTCAAGCACGCTTCGTGGCCAAAACAAAAACCTGCCACCTATCTTATTTTAAATGAAAATAGAACACATAACTTCATTTTTTGCTTCCTGTCCTACCCCTCCTTTTTTTTCTTTCTTCCGGCCCCTCCTTGTGGCATGCAGGGTCGAACCGTGCTCCCTGCATTGGGAGCGAGGAGTCTTAGCCATTGGACCGACCGCCAGGGAAGTCCCTCCTACCCCTGCTTTGCTTTCTTCCACATCTCTTTCCTCCAAACCATCAGTGGGAATCATTTGATATCCCGGTTAATTTGTGTGGGTGTATATAGAAAAAAACCATTCGATTTCAGGTGTTAAGTTACTATTGATTTTTTCAAGTTCCAGATTTTTAAATCTAGAGTTTCCCAAGTTTTTAACTTGCATTTATTAACCTTGTTATTTTTATACAAAATTAGAGCAGTCATTTTCAGAGGGGCGTTTGATTAAGGCTCAGTCAAGACAAGTTGAACAGACTAAATGCTCTTAAACTGTCCCATCCCTTTATAAATGTAGCTAAATTTCCCTAAACATTTTATATATACTCACACACACACACACACACACACACACACATATAATTTGTTTTATTTTCATTTTAAACATTCGAATGTCTGAATGGGCAAACTTATGAACCTAATACAGTATCCACAGGGGATTGGTTCCAGGACCACCCCTCAGATACCAAATCTAAGGATGATCAAGTCCCTTAAATAAAGTGGTGTACTATTTGCATGTAACCTACACATCCTTCCATATACTTTAAGTCATCTCTACATTACTTATGGTACCTAATACAATGTAAATGTTATGTAAATAGTTGTAAATACAATGTAAATGATATGTAAATGGTTGCCAGCATGCAGCAAATTCAAGTTTTGCTTTTTGGAACTTTCTGGAATTTTTTTTGTTCCCGAATATTTTCGGTCCGCAGTTGGTTGATTCCTCAGATGCAGAACCCGCAGATACAGAGGGCCGACCAAAAGCAAAATCGAATCAATTAAATGTGTAAATATAGTGAATATCCAGTTGGCTTAAACATTGCAACTCTTGCTTTCCAAGTCAAATTTTAATTCCTTTTACCTTCAAATTGCGAGTCTAAAGTCTATTATACGATTTTAAGTTGGAATCATAAGGCTAATCTGTGAGATTCTTTACTACCTCCAACTTGTCACAAACACTACAGATCAAATCACATGCATAGATCGTTCCTGAACTTAACACCAAAATATCACTACAGTATATTTGATTGATTTCATCTTCTCCATATTCAATTCTCAACCTTCCCAAGGTTCAAAGGACACCCTCCGAGGAGTGTGCTTTGCCAACTCAAGAGAGTTGAGGTTACTTGATACAAGGAAAAATGTAAGGCTTTGGAATAAGCAAAAAAGATTACCGGCTATTCTTTCAATGGAATGCTGGAGCCTGACGGTGGGGGTATTTTCCGAACCTACAGAAAATGAACCTTTGTCTTTGCCAGGCTATTTTACAACTCTATACGATGCAGAGAACTAATAGTACTGGATACTTCTCGCCTATAGATAAGCAAATAACCTCTCTCTGGGGCAGTGAGAACCCCTACTCCCACCCCAAAAGCCAGTTTTGCGTCCATTTGCAAATTTATTTCAATATTCCCGATCTACAAATGTTTCTGTTCTTGGGATGCTCCTTTGAGCCAGTTATATCTCACCCATTCCCTCATTTATTTATTAATGAGTTATATAAAGCCTGTGATGTGTTCATTTTATATTTGTATGAGAGTCATGATTTTGCCTTCTTTCGAGACAGCCTTTAACGTTGGTCAAGAGTTCATCACACTACATAGATAACATTAGTGGCTGGCTAGAAATTGGAGGCCAAGATGCAGGATATGGGCCCTACAGATCTCCAAGGAGAATTTGCTTACACCCCAGACAGACAACCAGAGCCCTTCTTAATTTTGTGTATAGTTGCTATGACAACCGAAGATCCACGGCCATACCCTTCAGGTGGAATTTTTTTCTTAATCTCAGGTCCCCACTTCAAGGTAAATCCTACCCTGATTCTTTTCTAACCTCTGATTTCTCTCTGCCCTGTCATCTGATTGAAGGAGAGAGAAATACGTAGCTACCACCCATGTTGCCTCAACATTTGATTGGATTCAATTAACATATTTACCACCTGTGGTGGGTTTTTTTTATTTTTTATTTTTTTATTTTTTTTGCGGTACGCGGGCCTCTCACTGTTGTGGCCTCTCCCGTTGCGGAGCACAGGCTCCGGACGCGCAGGCTCAGCGGCCATGGCTCACGGGCCCAGCCGCTCCGCGGCATGTGGGATCCTCCCAGACCGGGGCACGAACCCGTGTCCCCTGCATCGGCAGGCGGACTCTCAACCACTGCGCCACCGGGGAAACCCTGTGGTGGTTTTTTAATATGTCCACAAATTCTTTGATTCTCCTCCCTTCAAGAGGTGGAGGCTGATTTTCCTTCCCTTGATTGTGGGTGGTGTTTAGTGACTCACTGCTAATAAATAGAATGTGACAGAAGTGACTGTATGTGACGTCCATGATTAGGATAGAAGAGGCATTGTGGCTTCCTCATTGCTATCTGGGGAAGCCAGTTGCCATGACATGGGCACGTTCAGCCTCCTGAATGTCATGGGCACATAGCAACCCTATTGGGTGAGCCAAGAACTGAGGCCTCTTGCCAACAGCCATGTGAATGAGCCATCTTAGAAACAGATCTGGTAGCCCCAGTGGGATCTTCAGACAGACCTCTTGAATACAACCTCACGAAGGCCCCTGACTCCTGAATTCCTGACCCACAGAAACTGCGAGATAATAAATGTTCTGTTGTTGTTAAGTCACTGAATTGTGGGGTAATTTGTTATGCAGTAATAGGTAACTAATACATGAGTCAACCTTGCATTTGGACACAGCTCTAAACCATTCTAATAACACTAAACACATTTCTATTTTGCCTAGGGGCGTGGATATGCCTCTGCCAACCCCCAAAGCAAGACACCCACCAACTCTCAACCTTGAGAACCGTGTTCTAAAAGCCACGAGAAGTAACCTAAATCACACTGCGGGGAGTGAGAGAAAAGAGTGAACTAAATATATGGCGAATTAATATTTCCAGCAATAACGGTGATGATAAACTAGCAGAGGCAGTAAAACAATTTTAACTATTTCTTTTGATCGCTTTGCAGTTGAAAGTCAGATCTTTGTAAGAATTCATTACCGTTTTAACTTACAGAGAGGAACCATTCTTGGAGATGGATTCAAAACGAAACAAAACACACACTCATACCCTGCAAGAAGTCACCAAAAGTGTGAAAAGCTAAACTGGGATGATTAAGTTCTAGAGGAGCGAATCTCCTATAGGTATGCCCCGAAGTGCTACTTAAAGATAAAATAACTTCCTTTCTGTGTGCATGGTATTTTTCAACAACTGAAATGATCAAACATTTGGAGTGTGACCTAAATGACTCAAGCTGCTTCCTGTCCCAGGAACAGGGACTTCCTAAGGTAGCTAAGACTCTCCTCCTAGAAAAGAGTAGATAGACCATCACATAGTCAAATTAGTCCCACTGCTTTCTGAATTTAGATAGGAAAAAGGAAGCTCTGTGTGTGTGTGTGTGTGTGTGTGTGTGTGTGTGTGTGTGTCTCACATTCTTCCACAAAGGATTTTGAGTAAATTTTTAATAAAAATGTAACAAACTGATCGAAAAATATAAATAGTAAATAACAGAATCTGGGAGAATCTAGGAACAGAAGGATGAAACAATATGAAGGCCATAGGAGAAATACTTTTCTCCTAGCAATTTATCAGCATTCAGTATTCATTCATTTAAATAATATTTCTTGAACAGCGACTCTAAGCTAGATGATGATGAGACAAAAATATGTAAGACACAGCCCGTTGTTAAAGGTGTTCACAGTCGGGGACTTCCTTATAGTTAAGAATCCGTCTGCCAATGCAGGGGACACGGGTTCGAGCCCTGGTCCAGGAAGATCCCATGTGCAGTGGAGCAACTAAGCCAGTGCACCACAACTACTGAGCCTGCGCTCTAGAGCCCGCGAGCCACAACTACTGAGCTCGTGTGCTGCAGCTACTGAAGTCCACATACCTAGAGCCTGTGCTCCGCAACAAGAGAAGCCACAGCAATGAAATGAGAAGCCCGTGCACCGCAACGAAGAGTAACCCCCACTCACCGCAACTAGAGAAAGCCCGTGCGCAGCAACGAAGACCCAATGCAACCAAAAAAAAAAAAGATGTTCACAGTCTAGGGACTTCCCTGGTGGTCCAGTGGTTACGAATCTGCCTTCCAATGCAGGGGACTCGGGTTCGATCCCTGGTTGGGGAACTAAGATCCCACATGTCCTGGGGCAACTAAGCCTGAGCACTGCAATTACTGAGCTCGAGCACCACAACTAGAGAGCCCTCGCGCTGCAACTAGAGAGAAGCCCTCAACGAAGAGCCCCGTGAGCCGCAAAGAAGACCCAGCGCAACCAAAAACAAAAATAAAAACAGAACAGTTCTTTGCGGCACTCTGAATAACAGTAAAATTAAACTTTGGAACATGCTATTTGAAAAACAAATAAATAAAAAAGATGTTCGCAGTCTAATAGAGGGAAACAGAGACACAAATTATAGTGATTTGTTGGGACTTCCTGACGGTCCAGTGGTTAAGGCTCCGTGCTTCTACTGCACGGGGCATGGGTTCAATCCCTGGTCAGGGAACTAAGATCTCACGTGCTGCACGGTGCAACGAAAAAAAAAAAATTATAGCGATTTGCAAAAAAATGTTGCAGTTGTTCTAACCTGTCTTTGTAGGTTACTAGGAGTATATTCAACCAGAATTGTGTACCCATGTCCCTCAAAAGGCAGGGCTCATTGCAGTGCTGTTGGTAATGACCCCAAACTGGCAACTACCCAAATGCCCATCTACAGCAGAATGGGGAAGGAAACTGTGGTGTCTTCACACAGTGGAATACTATATAGCAGTGAAAATAAACAACCCACAATTGCACCTAACAATAGGGAGGGATCTCATAAACATGATATTGAGTGGGAGAAGCCAGACATCAAAAAGCACCAACTAACACAACATTGTAAACTACTATACTTCAATTTTTTAAAAAAAAAGCACCTACTCTGTGATTCCACGGATCTGAAGTTTAAAAGCCGGCCAAACTCGTGTTTGCACTTAGAAGTCTGGATAATAGCTCTCCTCAGGTGGGGAGGGGCGTAGTGAGTGGGAAGAGGCACGGGGGACCCCTGGGGGACTGGGAAAGTTTTGTTCCTTATTCTGGGAGCTGCTTACACACAAGTACAAGTCTCTCCAGTCCACAAAAATCCACAGAGTGATACACTTATGACACGTGCACTTTTCTGTATGTGTGCTGTCCTTCAATAAAATGTATAAGAAAAAAAATCCACCCTTTGAGCAAGTAGGTGGGTCAATGAGGAAGACATTGTTAGTTACTCTTAGGGTGGGGAGCTTATGAAAACTTCCTGGAGGAGGTGATGCTGGCCTAGTTTTCACAGGTATACCCGCCTTAGCCTTGGGGATGAATTCGGAAAGATGTTGGGAGAGGGCAGAAAGGCAGAAGCAAACCCGGGGAGGCTGGAAGCAGCCTGAGCGCTGGGGAACGATAAGGGAAGTGTCCTAGGATAACAGTGGCCAGGAGAGAGGGGCCTGCTTCCGGCTTGTCTTTGTCAGAGAAGCTTTTCTCCCTCTCGCTCACCGTTGTGGACTTGGGAGCTGGAGCTGGAGAGAACAGGATTACATTTGTGTTCTAGAAAGTTCTCTCAGGCAGGAGGGCAGTGGGTGGGTGGCACCGGGCAGGACTGAGAGAACCTTCTGCGTGGTCCAGGCCAGGAGCATGGGCACCAGAGCAGCTGGGTTCTGGGGATGGAGAGAAGCAGAGAACACTAAGGAGACAGCAAGAGCTGCTGTAGGAGAAAAATGAGAGAGAACATCAGAGAGCGGGGAGAAGAATGAAAGGAGGGGTATTTTTAAAGCTTCCGGTAAAACACATTTAAAAATACAGTCTGTTCAGCTGTCTATAAAAGCTGCTTCACTGAATTCTTAAGAAGGACAGACTCAGTCATCAAAGGGATGCCCCGATTTCTCTCTAAAATAGGGCTTCTTAACTTGGGATCCGTAGATAGAATTCAGGGGACTTGTGAACTTGGATGGGAAATCTTTTTATTTTTCTTTTCATTAAGCTTTACCCGAAATTTAGCATTTCCTTCAGCCCTGCGTGTAGGCAACCATTATCATTGTATTAGCAGCACCTGTGACTCGGTCCCTCTCAAAATCACAGATATTCTCATATCACAGTATAGTCGACGCCGATACCTCAATATACTGATTACGCGCATCACTAATTTGAAATTATGGTATTTGTTAGGACTGCTGTTAGATCTTACTATTTAATTCATCATTAATAGGCCCACCCATTAGCGTTCTGGTTATCTGTGCTCTGGAACAAATTACCTCAAAAGGTAATGGCTGGAAGCAGCAAAAATCATTTCTTTTGCTCATGAACCTGCCCTTTGGGCAGGGCTGGGTGGGCTGTCTCTGCTCCAGGCAATGTCGGGGGCCTCAGATTGGATGATCCCAATGACTGGGGGTTCCTTTATGCATCTCTGTCTCTCTGCACCCCTAGGCAGCCTCCTAGCTTCCCCCATGTCCTCTGCCCAACTGGGCGGCCTCTGCGTAGTGGGATTTCTTACATGGTGGCTCACAGCCCCAAAAAGAGTGTTCCAGAGAATAGGGAGGGAGCTGCCAGACATCTTCTGATCTAGCCTTAGAAATTCCAGAATGTCGGGCTTCCCTGGTGGCACAGGGGTTGGGAGTCCACCTGCCAATGCAGGGGACACGGGTTCCAGCCCTGGTCCGGGAAGATCCCACATGCCGCAGAGCAACTAAGCCCGTGCACCACATCTCCTGAGCCTGCGCTCTAGAGCCCATGAGCCACAACTACTGAGCCCTCGTGCCACAACTACTGAGCCCGCACGCCGCAACTACTGAAGCCTGCGTGCCTAGAGCCTGTGCTCCGCAGCAAGAGAAGCCACCGCAATGAGAAGCCCGCGCACCGCAACGAAGAGTAGCCCCCGCGCGCTGCAACTAGAGAAAGCCCGCGTGCAGCAACGAAGACCCAACGCAGCCAAAAATAAATAAATTAATTTTTTAAAAAAAGGAAATTCCAGAATGTCAAGTGGGCAAAATGGATGAAGGGGGTCAAAAGGTATAAAGTTCCAGTTATAAAATAAATAAGCCCTGGGGATATAATAGCATGGTGACTATAGTTAGTAACACTGCATTGCATGTTTGAAAGATGCTGAGAGTAGATCTTAAAAGGTCTCATCACAAGGAAAAAAAAATGTTGAAACTATGTATGGGATGGTAACTAGATTTACTGTGGTCATCACTTCATAATATATACCACTATCGAATCATTATGTTGTACACCTGAAACTAATAGAATATTGTATGTCGATTGTACCTCAGTTAAAAAAAGGAAGTCCAGAATGTCGCTTCTTCCACGTTTTATTGGTCAAGCAAATTTCTTACTAAGGTCAGCCTAGATACAAGGGGAGGGGACAAAGACGCCACCTCTCAATGGGGTAAGTGTCAAAAGACTTGCGGCCACAATGACAATATCACAAATTAGTGGGGTCTTGGTATTTTGCTAGCATATTTCAATATAATTGGTTTCCTTTGTAAGCCTGTTGTTTTAGTCTATGCATTGTAAAGCACGATTCTGAGAAGGCGGTTATATGATTTATCAGACCGGCACAGGGGTCCATGATGGAGAACCTCTGCTTCAAAATGTCCCTCTGATTATAAGCATCCTCCTTCTGTCCACTCCCCACAGCCTCAGCCTTGGCCAGGCTCCCATCCTCTCTCTCTCTTTTGTTTTTTTTCTTTTTAAAGCATAGTCTTTATTTATTTTGAAAGAAACACGTTATTAACTGAACATTTATTCTTTTTTAAATTAATTTATTTATTTGGTTGCACCGGGTCTTAGTTGCGGCAGGCAGGCTCCTCTTAGTTGTGGCTCACGGGGCTCCTTAGTTGTGGTATGCGCACTCTTAGTTGCAGCATGCATGTGGGATCTAGTTCCCTGACCAGGGATCGAACCCAGGCCCCCTGCATTGAGAGTGCGGAGTCTTAACCACTGCGCCACGAGGGAAGTCCCTCCCATCCTCTCTTGCTGGACCACTGCAATAGCATCCTGATTGGCTTCTGCCATTGGGCTCTTCATGTCAAATCCTTCTTCCAAAATCTATCCTTTCTTGGGAATTCCCTGGCTGTCCAGTGGTTAGGGCTCTGCACTTTCATTGCCAAGGGCCCAGGTTCAATCCCTGGCTGAGGAACTAAGATCCCGCAAGCTGTGTGACACCGCCAAAAAACAATGCCATCTTTAAGCCCAGATTCATTACTTCATCTATTCATCCATCCATCCATCCATCCGTTCAGTGAATGAAATGTCTTTGATGGCCAAACATAATATGATCCCATGTTGTCCTACTGAGAAGGTCCCCGAACACCTTTTGTGACTATCTTGAACTTTTAGGCCTAGAATATTCGATGTGGGCCAGGGCTGCAGGGCTGCAGGGGCTGGAGAATCGCATAGCTGTTGGCAGGCCTCGGTTCCTCACTTACGATGGCCAGAGGGAGGCCTCCCTCACTCAGTCACCACGTGGGCCTCTCCCTCAGGCCCCTCCCAACATGCCAGATGGCTTTCCCCAGACACAGTGATCCAAGAGAGAGCAAGAAACCCAGCAAGTAGATGCCCACAGTACCTCATGACCTAAGCTCCAGAGACACACACCATCATGTACCCTTTAGTCTATTCATTAGCAACCTCATTACCGCGTCCAGCCCACAGTAAGGGAAAGAGGATTTGGCTCCACCTCTTGCAGGGAAGAGTGTTAAAGAATTTGTGAATGTATTTTTAAAACCATCCCAGTTACCTTTATTATTTAGAAGAACTTATTATTAAAATAACACATAAGTTGAGATTGTATTGCCTTTTCCACTGGCATAGTCCAAAGCCACTTTATTAAACTTTCCACAAATCTTTGACGTTAGTGATTTCATCTGCACTACTCATTGAGTAGTTTGAGACCCTACACTTTCTGTGTGGAAATTCTATCCAAAGCTATAAGCACTTGTTGTCCAACCATTAGGTTCTCTCTTTCATGCCTTCCTTCTGTGTGCATTTGTGGCCTCCACAGCAGAACCACTGACTGTGTTGCTTTTGAAAGCAGGCATTCAAGGGCTTGTCCAAAACAGCATCCAATATTTGTGTTGTAACCAGGAATAATGACTAAATCTTGGTTACCTTTCTTTGCCTCTACAAAGGACTGAATATTTGTGTCCCCCCCCCCAAATTCATATGTTGAAACCAAACCCCCTGGCATCAGGAGACAAGGCCTTTGGGAGGTGATTAGGTCATGAGGGTGGAGCCCTCATGAATGGAATTAGTGCCCTTATAAAAGGGACCCCAGAGAGCTTCCTGGTCCCTTCCACCATGTGAGGGCACAGCAAGAAGACAGCAGTCTATCAACCAGGAAATGGGTTCCCACCAGACACCAAATCTGCCAGCACCTTGATCTTGGACTTCCCAGCCTCCAGAACTGTGAGAAATAAATGTCTGTTGTTTTAAGCCTCCTAGTCTGTGGTATTCTATTATAGCATCCTGAACAGCCCCTCCTTTTCTTTCTTCTTCCTTCCTTCTTCTTCTTTTTTTTTTTTTTTTTTTAAATAAACCAATTCTGCTAGGTGACCTCTCTAAGCATTGCAAACCAGCATCGACTGAGGCCATTTCGGGTTCATGGGTCTTCCCTAAACACCACTTTGTTGTTGGAAATAAAGTCATTGAGAGTGTCACCCAAATCAAGAGAGTTTTCTGGGACTCAGATACAAGGTAACTGTCACCAGTCAAATGGACCAGTGCATTGTGTTGGATCCCTACATTGTGGACAGTTCACAGAGTGGAACACCACATAGCAATGAGAGTGAACAGGCTACAACCACGCATAACCACACGAGTGAATCTCCCAACTTAAACGTTGAGCAAGAGAAGCCAAAAACAAAAGAATAGGCACAGTAAGATTCCATTTATATAAAATATAAAAACTGGCCAAACTCATTTATTGTGATAGAAGATAAACTAGGGGTTACCCTTGGTGGGGAGGTGCTTGGAAGGGGGCATTGAGGGGCCTTCTGGGGTGCTGGTCACGTTCTGTTTCATCTGGGTGCTGCTTAGATGGGTGTGTTCAGCTTGTGAAAATTCACGTGTTCATCCAGATGTGTATTTATGATTTGTGTACTTTTTTGTACGTTACACTTCCAAAAACGTTTCTGTGAAAAACCTCTGGGGTAGCTTCTGCTTTCTGAGGGAAAATTTGGTTGCAGTAGTACTTGGGCTGCAGAGACAGGTCTGATCATATTCTCTTTAGTTTTATTTTCCTACTACTCATAGTTATTTGACAAGACAGATGCTTATTTCTCTTCCATTGAAAGACATATAGAGGACTTCCCTGGTGGTCTAGAGGTTAGGAATCCGCCTTCCAGTGCAGGGGAGGCGGGTTCGATCCCTGGTCAGGGAACTAAGATCCCACATGCCGCAGGGCAACTAAGCCCAGGCGCCACAACTACTGAGCCCACACGCTCTGGAGCCCGTGCACCACAATTAGAGAGAAGCCTAGGCGCCACAACGAAGAGCCCGCACACTGCAACAAAGATCCCACGCGCTGCAGCTAAGACCCGACTCAGCCAAAGAAAGAAAGAAAGAAATGTGGGGTTTTTTTTAAAGTAAAAAAAAAAAAAAGGAAAGAAAAAATTGGAGGAGCACATGGATAAGCAGGAAGGGGACGGCTGTCTGAGGACAATGTAGCATGAGGCTTCCAAGGTTAAAGGCCCTGGCATAGGGGTGGCCTCAATTCTGAAATCGCTGGACCTCTTGTGTCCAGAAAGATTCTGGATAGTTTAATTAACTAGAAAATAAATAAATGAATAAACAAAAGCATAGGTCCCTCTGCTTTAGGCTTCCCTGAGGGAACACTGATTCCTGGGTTGGGTCATTTCTCTTTGCTGATGGGGGGAAAGAGGTACAGTTGCACACATTTAGGCGGGGCCTGACCTGACTCAGGCCTGGTGTTCAGGCTGAGGGAATACAAAGAAAACCCTCACCAGCTTAATTTAGTGACTGACAATGCAAATTCTTACAGGTAGATTGCTCGAATCCAAAGTGGCTGGTGTATACGGAGTGAGCACTGACAGAGGGGCCATGGTGGGCAGACTTCTTTTTCTTTTTTTAATTAATTAACTTATTTATTTTTGGCTGCATTGGGTCTTTGTTGCTGCGTGCGGGTTTTCTCTAGTTGTGGCGAGCGGGGGCTACTCCTCGTTGCAGTGCGCGGGCTTCTCATTGCAGTGGCTTCTCTTGTTGCGGAGCACGGGCCCCAGGCACGAGAGTTTCAGCAGTTGTGGCACGTGGGCTCAGCAGCTGTGGCCCACGGGCTCCAGAGCACAGGCTCAGTAGTTGTGGCACCCAGGCTCAGTAGTTGTGGCACACAGGCTTAGTTGCTCTGCGGCATGTGGGATCTTCCCTGACCAGGGCTCGAACCCATGTCCCCTGCATTGGCAGGCGGACTCCCAACCACTGTGCCACTAGGGAAGCCCTAGCAGACTTCTGAGGAGACTCAATACTCAGGTGGACACAAAAAACCTTGGCCACTGTCCTCAAGGAACTTACAACACCACAGGGCAGAAATATAGTGTGCCTGTTCCGTTCCAGGGACCAGAAGAGACATAAGCTTCCCCTGGGTTTCCAGAAGCTTCATTCTAATCAGGAATTTTTGGTGGTGGCTTACCTTTTACTTCATTTGTTTTATTTCCTTTTTGTTTGTTTGTTTTTTGTTTTGGCCGTGCCACGCAGCTTGCGGAATCTTAGTTCCCCAACCAGGGATCGAACCTGGGCCTCCAGCAGTGGAGGCACGGAGTCTTAAGCACTGGACTGCCAGGGAAGTCCCTTTATTTCCTTTTAGAACGGCGTTGTAGGGGACGGTTTCTGAGAGAGCTAAAGGAGGGGGCAGCTGTGAGGGTGAAGCCACAGCTATGGGAACAGGAAAGATTTGGAAAGGTTGGTGCAGAAGGGGAGGGTCGGTGGTGGTGATATTACAGGGGAGTTGGGAATGTGAAGCCCTGGATGCTTTGGGGTGAGAGAGGGATAGAGGCAGGGGTGATATTTGAGGCTACCCAGACTTGCTGCTGGGCCCTGACTAGCCTGGGTTCTGGCCTTGGACCGGGGGAATAAGAGGAGAGTGGTTCTGAGGGACATGGTAGCAAACACGGGTTGATCTGGGGGTTGAGAGAAGGACGGGCTGTGAAAGGGAGCTGGGAAGTGGGATGCGGGAAGCTGGGAAGGGGAGAGGGGTCTCAGTCAGCAGAGTGTCATGTGGGCCTCAGCCAGGGAGAAGTGGGAGCTAGAAGCAGGAGAGTTCACTGAGACTGGGCCTAGTGCGTGGAAAATGGCGCTCTTCCAATCTCCAGAGAGCTCCTTGAGGTGAGACCAAGTGTCTCAGCTAAGGGCTCCTGGGCGTCCAATCTGCCCAGAACATCTGCCTCCACCCTATCTCCCCCCTGCCCCCAAGCAAGGTGAGTCAGGAGAGCGGGGCCAGTTATTGGAGATTCTGGGGGAGAGTCAGGGGCTTGGACAGGTCAGGGACTGAGGATAAGGGAAGGCAGAGGAAGGGAGAAATTTAAGGGAAGGCAGAAGTTTTTACATGAAGACCCAGGTGACATCGACAGATCCATCAGGCCTAAGGGGCCTAAGGCTACTTTTTTTCTTTTTTAGCCTGTTTCAAAGTTTATTTTGTTCATTACATTTCTAATTCTTTCAAGATAAGAGTCTTTCTAAAAAAACTCAAAAAATTCCACTCCGGGTGTATATCCGAAGAAAACGAAAACACTACTTTGAAATGATACATGCACCCCAATGCTCATGGCAGCTCTATTTACAATAGCCAAGACATGGAAACAACCTAAGTGTCCATCGACAGAGGAACGGATAAAGAAGATGAGGCACATATATACAATGGAATACTACTCGGCCATAAAGAAGAATGAAATAATGCCATTTGCAGCAACACGGATGGACCTGAAGGGTATGATTCTTGGTGAAATAAGTCAGACAGACAAAGACAAATACTGTATGTTATTATTTATATATGGAATCTAAGAGGCTACTTTTTAAGAGGGGACTTTGGGGGACTCGTGAGGCCTCACCACATGTCCTTGGCCTCCATTCCAGTTTGTGGCCGTGTCTGGCCTTTAACCCACCTGCTGGGTCTAGGAAACGTTGCTCTTAAGCTATGGGAAGTGTCAGGGTGATGGTAGTGGGTGACCATGGGAACAGGATCCAGGACTCATGGGACTAACATTCTTTTTTTTTTTTTTTTTTGCGGTACACGGGCCTCTCACTGTTGTGGCCTCTCCCGTTGCGGAGCACAGGCTCCGGACGCGCAGGCTCAGCGGCCATGGCTCATGGGCCCAGCCGCTCCGCGGCATGTGGGATCTTCCCGGACCGGGGCACGGACCCGTGTCCCCTGCATCGGCAGGCGGACTCTCAACCACTGCGCCACCAGGGAAGCCCTAACATTCTTATAATAAAGTGAGAAGGGGAATTCAAGAAGAAAAACCTGTATGGGAATTCCCTGGCGGTCCAGTGCTTAGGACTCCACACTTTACATTTCAGGGGGCATGGGTTCGATCCCTGGTCGGGGAACTAAGACGCAAGTGTGGCACAGCCAAAAAAAAATTAAATTAAAAAATTTAAAAAAACACCTGTATGATATGAAAAAACAAAACAGATATATGAACAGAAAAGGAAAGTCGAAAGGCTATTCACCAAAACCTTGTCTCCCCCCACCCATGGGCTTGCAGTTCATTTGCGTAATAAAAAATTAAAAATTTTTAAATTAAAAGAATTTTTTAAGTTCACGCTCTATACTGGATTCACTTATTTATTTACCAGGAAATTAACCAAGACCCCAGGCTCAAAAGCCTCACTGCACTGCTTCTCGGGGGACGTTTGAAGCAGAGGCTGTTGAAATTGTCTCTTTGCCCGCCCCCGCCCCGACGGGGTGATTCATCCATGGGTAATTTCCATGGGCAATTCTGGAAGTTTGTATTCCATATTTTCGTGTGAGTGAAAAAAAACCTGCACGGATTAACATCAGAGTTTGCAAACTGGTGGGCCCGGGGCCTCCCTGGGATGGTTTTGTTTTATCAATGTCATGAATGCTAGTGAGAGTTCACGTAAAAATCCAGATTACTGGCTTCTCTTCTGAAAGGTCAGAAGACCTGACAATCCAGGGTCTGATCGCAGCAACAGCGCATCCCAGAGCCGCACTGTCCCTTCCGACAGGGCACCGCTGGTTCTCACAGCCCCTGTCGCAATCAGGTGTAACCCCAAGTCAGGCGCGTGTGAGTACTTGGCCCAAACTTCTCCTTTATGCCGTTCTGTGAAACGTAAATTCAGTGGCGTTCCTTGGTTTACACTCACTGAATCGTTTCCCTTCCATAAAGATTTGGAGCACGTATGGAGCAGAGGGAATGTGATGGCTTGAAAACATGCCTCCAAATTCTTTGATCCTCTTCCTGCAGAAGATGGAGTCTAGGGAATTCCCTGGCGGTCCAGTGATTAGGACTCCGCGCTCTCACTGCCGAGGGCCCGAGTTCAATCCCTGGTAGGGGAATTGAGATCCCACAAGCCGCGCGGCGCGGTCTAATCCATCTCTTCTTGAGTACAGGTTGGCCTTGGTTACTTGCTTCTAACAAATAGAATGTGGGGAGAGTGACAGTGTGTGCCTTTCAGAGGTGGATCATGAAAGGAAAGCTTCAGAGTGGTCCCCGCTTTTACAGGATGCTGGCCCTTGGAACCCAGCCACTGTGGAGGGAAGCATCCCAGGCCACATGCAGAGTGTAGGTGTTCCAGCTGCCAGACCCCCAGTGGAGCCCCAGCCGACAGCCAGCTTCAATCACTAGACGTGTGAGAGGAGGAGCTCCAGAAGATTCCAGCCCCAACCTCTGAGCCACCCCAGGGGATGCCAAGTGGAGTATAGGTAAGCTCTCCCAAAGGAGGCCTGCTCGAGTTACGGATTCAAAAATAATTGTTGCTGTTTTGAAACAAGAAGTTTCTTTTTGACATCTTTATTGACACATGATTCATATATCATAAACTTCACTCATCTGAAGTATATAATCCCTTGGTTTTTGTATATTCACAGAGTTGTGCAACCGTCACCACAGTCACTTTTAGAAGATTTTCATCACCCCCCAAAGAAGCCCCATGCTCCTTCCACCCTTGTTCAGCCCCTGTCAAATACTAATCTGCTTCCTGTCTCTATGGATTGCCTATTCTGGACATTTCATACGTGTGGAATTGTGTAATACGTGGCCTTGTGTGTCTGGCTTTCTTCACTCAGCAAAATGTTTTCAGGGTTCATCCACATTGTAGCAGGTGTCAGTACTTCATTCCTTTCTACGGCTAAGTAATATTCCACTGTATAGATAGACTACATTTTCACATTTATCCATGCATCAGTGGATGGACATTGGATTTAGATCCACATTTTTAAAAATACATTTATTTATTTATTTTTGGCTGCATTGGGTCTTCGTTGCTGCACGAGGGCTTTCTCTAGTTGCGGCGAGTGGGGGGCTACTCTTCGTTGTGGTGCGCGGGCTTCTCATTGTGGTGGCTTCTCTTGTTGTGGAGCACGGGCTCTAGGCGAGCGGGCTTCAGTAGTTGGGGCTCGCGGGCTCAGTAGTTGTGGCTTGCAGGCTCAGTAGTTGTGGTGCATGGGCTTAGTTGCTCCCTGGCATGTGGGATCTTCCCGGACCAGGGCCCGAACCCATGTCCCCTGCATTGGCAGGCAGATTCTTAACCACTGCGCCACCAGGGAAATCCCTATATCCACATTTTTTTCGCTCATGAATAATGCTGCTATGAATAGTCATGTACAAGATTTTCTGTGGAAGTGTTTTCATATCTCTTGGGTATATATCTAGGAGTGGAATTGCTGGGGCATATGGAAAATTCTCTAGTTAACATTCTAAAGTACTGCCAAACTGTGTTCTAAAGTGGCTGCAAATTTTCCATCCCTACCAGCAATGTACAGAGGTTCCAACTTCTCCACATTCTTACTAACTTTTGTTATTTTCTGTCTTTTGATTAGAGCCATCCAATGGGTGTGAAGTGGTACTTCATTGTGGTTTTGATTTGCATTTCCCTGATGGCTAATGATCTTGAACATATTTTTAAAGTACTTTTTGGCCGTTTATATCGATATATCTTCTTTTTTTTTTTAAGTTCCAATCTTATTTTTTTTAATTAATTGATTTATTTTTGGCTGTGTAGGGTCTTCGTTGCTGCGCGCAGGCTTTCTCTAGCTGTGGCGAGCGGGGGCTACTCTTTGTTGCGGTGCACACGCTTCTCATTACGGTGGCTTCTCTTGTTGCAGAGCACGGGTTCTAGGCGAGCAGGCTTCAGTAATTGGGGCTCGCGGGCTCAGTAGTTGTGGTGCATGGGCTTAGCTGCTCCCTGCATGTGGGATCTTCCCAGATCAGGGCTCAAACCTGTGTCCCCTGCATTGGCAGGCAGATTCTTAACCACTGCGCCACCAGGGAAGTCCCTCTTTTCACTTTCTTGATGGTATCATTTACAACACAAAAGCTTTTAATCCTGAGAAAGCCCATTTTCTTTCTTTTTAACCTCATTTATTTTAGTTTTTAAATTGAAGTATAGTTGATTTACAATGTTTCAGGTGTATAGCAACGTGATTCATATATATATATATATATATATATATATATATATATATATATATATGTACACCAGTTCATTTTTTGTTTGGTTATTCATGCTTTTGGTGCCGTATCTTAAAAAACATTGCCTAACCAAGATTTGCTCCAATGTTTTCTCCTAAAAGTTTGGTAGCTTTAGTTCTTACATGTAGGTCATTGCTCCATTCTGAGTTTCTTTTTTGGTATGGTATGAAGTTGGGATCCAACTTCATTCTTTGCAGGTAGATCCTGTTTTCCCAGCATCATTTGTTAAAAAGACTGTCCTTTCCCCACTGAATAGTCCTGGCACCCTTGTTGAAAGTCAGTTGACCATCTATGTGAGGGTTTCTTTCTGGGCTCTCTTCTATTCTATCCCATTGATCTATGTACCTGTCCTTATGCCAATATAAGCCATAAAGCTTGGGAGTGACTGTCATGCAGCCATGGTAACTGGAACAGGAAGGAAGCAAGGAGGGGAGCTGACTAGAAGAGATCAAGTGTAAGATGGAGGAGAAAGGTGGCTGAAGGAAGAAGAGACAGGAATCTTCCTTGCTCCTTGTTGAGTCTCCTTAAGCCTATCTTTTGCTTAAATTTGCCAGCCTTGCACATGCACAAGCAGTTTCTTCCGACCCCAGGGAATGGGCCATGAAGACTGCTCATTTCTGGAGAACTGCAATCTTGTGGTGGAACAGAACAAGGAAGCCAATTTACGAAGGTTTCAGGCTTGTCCTTCTCCGGCCCATCCTTTTAGCTTGAAGCCTTTGGCTGGGGGCATTGTTAGGACTTGTATAGACCTTGCAAATCTAGCAGATTTGGGGATGGGAGTGACAGAGGCAGAAAAGTTCAGTCTTGGGCCAAACAGCCAGGCTCACAGTTACCTCCAAAACGTGTTCAGGGTGATGCTCCCACCTGCTAGCGAGATTAATCTGTAGACGTAAGGCAGACAGATAAGCTATAATTGCAAACTCTCGTAATTTTCCTTCTAGGATTGTGGACATAGGATGTGCCCGAAGACCAGAAACTATTTGTTATTTTATTTTAAGCATCACACAGGCTTCGGTCAAAAAAAAATTTCTGCTTCCAAAGTTCTTATCCTTAGCATTCCCTTCCTTTCTTCCTTCCTTTTCCTCCCTCCTCCCATGCCCTCGTCCTTCTAGTAACCATTTCCCTTCCTCCACTGCCCCCCTCCGCCCCACCCCACAGAGGTAACAACTATCCTGAACTAAGTATGTATCACACTTCTTGTTTTTATATCTTTAGTAACTGGTCAGAAACCCATTAAGAGTATAACACGGTACTTGGCCTATTTGGAAATGTTACAGAAATATGTCATGCTGTACACATTCTTCTGTAACTCGCTTTCTATTTTGGTCAGTATTACATTTGTGACATGCGTCTGTCTTGGTTGGTGTAGCTGGGGTCTAGTATCTCTTTGGTTGACTATAAACCAGTTTATTTATTCACTTGCCTGCTCAAAACGCCACCTTCCCGGAGAGGCCCTCTCTGTCCTGACCAGTCATCTAAAACGGACTCTTTCTTTCTTCTTCTTCCTCCTCTGCCTACTTTTAATATAAACACCTTGGGCTTCCCTGGTGGCGCAGTGGTTGAGAGTCCGCCTGCCGATGTAGGGGACACGGGTTCGTACCCCGGTCCGGGAGGATCCCACATGCCGCAAAGCAGCTGGGCCTGTGAGCCATGGCCGCTGAGCCTGCGTGTCCGGAGCCTGTGCTCCACAACGGGAGAGGCCACAACAGTGAGAGGCCTGCGTACCGCAAACAAAAAAAAAAGAAAAAAAAGAAAACCACCTTGAGGAAAAAAAGCAGTTTCCAAAATCATACTGGGTGCCTGCTAACTCTGGTCTTAGTCTTCTTTTATAGCATGTGTGGCAGAGGGAAAGTTGTATGCGTTTGGGTCGCCCAAGAAGTAGAGGCCAAGATGGGATTAGATAGGAAAGCCAGCCGTCGGCGAGGAAGCAGGAAAATGAAAGGACAGCTTTCAGACCTCAATCAGGTCAGACACTCGTGGAAGGAGAGGGGAAGGAACACTCTCAGAGTGCAGTGTAGTGCCAAGAAATCTCCAGCCAGGTTGTGGAGAGTGTGGAGCTAAAGTCAACCATTGGAGGAACCCCACATCTGGCCAGAACGAGAGGCCTCTGTACTGCTGCTGTGCGCAGTCACTGGCTGGAACAGTCTCCGCCCCCCGGGGAAATGTGGCCTCGGCCTGAACGCGGTAGTGGTTCCAGAGGAGAAAGACAGCTGGGGCCTTCCATGAAATATGCTCCCCGAGCGGCAGGTTGGAACAGTGCGCTCTCATGGCCGGCACGGCCTCCCTCCCCAGCAGCGTGGTTCTGGCTGCCTGCCTGCAGGGACTTCATGCAGGGACAGCCTGCTCAGGGTGAGGCCTGGCTGATCAATCCTCCTGTTTGTCCAAGCCAGAGGGCTCTGGGAAGGAGGGTGCTGTGGACCGAATGTTGGTGTCTCCCTCAAATTTCATATGTTGAAAGCTTAACCTTCAAGGTGCTGGTATTTGGAGGCGGGGCCCGTGGGAGGTGATTAGGTCATAAGGGTGGAGACCTCATGACCGGGATTAGTGCCTTTATAAGAGGCCAGAGAGCTAATTAGCCCCTTTCTGCCATGTAGGGATACAAGGAGAAGTTGGTTGGCAATCTGCAACCCGGAAGAGGGCCCTCTCCAGAACCCAACCATGCAGATACCCTGATCTTGAACTTCTAGCCTCCAGGACTGTGAGAAAGAAATTTCTGTTGTTTATAACGTCCCCAGTCTATGGCTTTTTTTTTTATAGCAGCTTGAACAGACTAAGATATGGAGTGACTTCAGTGTGAGGGGGAGAGACACCCCCCCCCCCAAACCAGACCCAAATCCAAACCCCAAACTCTGAACCTGGGCTTTGGGAGGGGCCTTAGTGGGGAGAGGCTGCAAAACCTTTTGAGCCTTCTGCTTGTGACAGAATCCTAAGACCTTTTAGAAAAGGAAGAAGAGTGTTTTAACCTGTCTTCGTTTCATCTCTCTCTGTGGAAGCAGTTATGAGAGGCATTGAAAACAGTCTGAGATGAAAATTACATTTTTTTCTTTCCCCCCCTCCAAACTTATTATTTTGAAATTTTTCAAACCTGTAAAAAGTTGAAAGAACACTTTAATATACCCTTTGCCTAGATTCACCAATTATTATTTTGCCATGCTTTTGTTATCTGTGTGTGTATACTCTTTTTGCTGAATCATTTGAAACTGAACTACAGACATCATGATAGTTCACCCCTAAACACCCTAGCATACATCGCCCAAGAATAAGAGCATTTTCCTACATAACTGCAACGCCATTATCACTCCTAAGAAAATTTACATTTATTCAATAATATCCTCTAATTTATGGTCTTTATTTCAATTTCCCCATTGACTCTGTAGTGACAGAAACTACATCAGGGGTTGTCTGGGGTGAGGGGAATGTTGAAAGCAGAGGCACAAAGGCACTTAGATTCTTGACTGGGAGTGGTGGTTACATGGGCATAAAATTGTCAAAACTCACAGAACTATACATTTAAAATGGGTGTCTTTTATTGTATCTAAATTATACCTCAATGAGATTGAGTTTAAAATTTTCCCCAGGGCTTCCCTGGTGGCGCAGTGGTTGGGAGTCCGCCTGCCGATGCAGGGGACACGGGTTCGTGCCCCGGTCCGGGAAGATCCCACATGCCGTGGAGTGCCTGGGCCTGTGAGCCATGGCCGCTGAGCCTGCGTGTCCGGAGCCTGTGCTCCGCAACGGGAGAGGCCACAACAGTGAGAGGCCCACATACCGCAAAAAAAAAAAAAAAAAAAAAAAAAAATTTTCCCCAGTAGTCTCAAAAGTGGTTTGTTGTTGTTCTTGTGTTTTGCTTATTATCCAATTTATTAGTCAAAAGTGTTTTATAACTAGTTCTTCCCTGATCTAGGATACTATCAAGGTTCATGCATTGCATTTCATTGTCTTGTCTCTTCAATCTTCTCGAATCTAGAACATTCCCTCCTACTTTTGTTTTTCATGGCAGTGATTAAAAACTAGAAATAAAAGAAAGCCAGGCCACTTGTCTTGCAGAATATCCCACATTCTGGATTTATCCATTTCCTCATGATTGGATTCAGGTTCCGGATTTTTGACAAGAACGCTGCAGAGGTGATGCTGTGTCCTTCTTACTGTCATTCACCATGTTGGGAGGCATACGATGCCAGTCTCTTCCTCTACGGGTGAGGCTCACCTTGTACGTTCCCTGCTACAGACTCAGGGTCAGCCATTTTTTCAAGCAACCGCTGGTTCTTGATAGTGGAGAATGGTATTTAGAAACCAAGAACTTGGTCCTGGATGTGTTCATTGCTACTGGGGTATTAATGTTTCTCAGGCCCTTTTAGTGGGCAGACAGAGCTTGTGTTTGTTTAAATACTGAGTTAACAATTCAAATCCAACATCACAAGGTTCTTTCTCCCTTCTGCACATTCCATATTCATACCTCCCTTCTCACACAGAAGTTCCCAAAATTACCAATGTATTTATCATTTGCTCTATCTTATAATGCCTATAAAATACAATTTCAATACAAACATCACTGCAAGAGATCTGCTAAGTAAAGTTCATGATATCTTTGCAGTTATGTTTGTCCTTAGAATATATTCCACTAAGGACGTATACTCTGTGTGGTAATGTTGTCAATGGGATACAAAGTTTCATTTGTTCCTATTTATATTCAAATTCAGCATTTATCCTTATTCATCTATTTTTGTTTTTGAATATTTAAAACGTTAAAAACTATATAATAGGTGTACACAGACTCTTGCGCCACCCCTGACTGAGCTTTTGCCATTGAGGACTAGCATTTGCCATAATTTCTCTCTCTGCCAGTTTTCCCAGTGACCAGGTCATCACCAGATGGTAGAGATACGGAAAACAGATCTAATCTGCGGGAATTTACAAATTGTATGTGAAGAGACAGCATCGTTTCAGGGTCCTTTTATTTATTGATTTATTTTGAAGTATCCAGCTTTTTAGAAAGGGGAATCTAAGCATTTATCTAGTGCCCACTACCTGTTGGGTACTGTGCTTGGTGCTCTCATTGAATCCTCACACCTCTGAAAGACAAGTATTGATGCTCATTAATAAAAACAACAAAAACCTTTTAGTGTAGAAAATTTCAAGTATACCCCAAAGTAGAAGAGTATAGTGCAAATAAACCCCCATGTACCCATCGCCCACTTCAACAATTACCCACTGATGATCAGGCTTGTTTGTCTATACATACCTCCCCCTTCCCCCGCCTCCTGGATGATTTCGATGCAAATCCCAGATATCTTATCATTTCATCCAGAAATATTTCAGCATGTATTATTAAAAGATAAGGCCTCTACCAAAAAAAATGTTCAGTGTTCCTATTTCCGTGTTTTTCACGAATATTTTCTTTTTTTAGTTTGTCTGTTCAAACTGGACTCTAAGATCCGTATTTTGCAGTTGGTATTTCTCTTAAATCGCTTTTAGTCTATAGGTTCCCCCCTCCATCTGTTTTTTTTTTTTCCACTTACAGTTTGAAGAAACCAAATCATGTGCCTTACAGAGCCTCAATCTGGCTTTTGCTGAATGCATCCCCATAATGTCCTAACACGTTCTTCTGTCCCCTGTATTTCCTGTAAATTGTAAATAGATCCTAAACGTGCATTGTCCAGTATGGTAGCCACTTGCCACACGTGGCTACTGAGTACTTGAAATGTGGCCAGTCCAAACTGAAAAGTGCTATAAAATATAAATTGGATTTTTTTAAAGTTTTAGTAGAAAAAAAACAAAAGTAAACTATCTCGTTAATAACGATTTTTATATTGATAACATGTTGAAATGGTAATGTTTTGCATATATTGAGTTAAAATATTAAGATTAATTTCATCTGTTTCTTTTCCCTTTTTAAAATGTAGCTACTAGGGAATTCCCTGGCAGTCCAGTGGTTCAGACTCCACGCTTTCACTGCTGAGGGCCCAGGTTCAATCCCTGGTTGGGGAACTAAGATCCCATAAGCCACGTGGCATGGCCAAAAACAAACAAAGAAAAAAAAACCCTCTAAAAAAAAGAAACAAAACCCCAAAACACCTCTAAATAAAAAATGCAGTTATTAGAATATTCTAAATTACACAGGTGACTCACATATTTCTATTGGGCAGCGCTGGTCTGGAGGCTCATCAGTTTCAGGTTCAATTTTTTGGCAAGACTACTTCATAGGAGGTGAAGTGTTTGCTTATCAGGAGGCTCAGAATACCTGGTTGTTCCTTTTCGTGTTTTCTTTCTATTTTCGGTAATGTTGGCATTCATGAATGGTCATTGCCTGGATCTACTATTTCATTAAGGGTTGTAACCTGGTAACACCTTATATTGGCTGTAATACTGTTGTAAAGCAAAACATTTCATGTAGGAAAGGCAGGGAAATGCTTCGTTTTTCCTCCTATATTTGCCAGTTTCAAATGATGAGGTTTTCCCTATCATCCCTCCAAAGAGATCCATGAGTTTGTTTTATATATATCATTCATCATGAACTCGCGGATTTGAACATATTTAATGTTTACTGTACTCCCCCCTTATCAATGGGGGATACGTTCCAAGACCCCCCAGTGGATGCCTGAAACTGCAGACAGTATCAAACCCTATACCCAGGGGCTACGATACCGCGACAGTTGACCTGATGACCCAGTTGCCTACTAAGTGACTAACAGGCAGGTAGCATATACAGCGCGGATAAGCTGGACAAAGGGACGATTCACGTCCTGGGCAGGACTGAGCAGGACGGAGCAAAATTTCATCATGCTACTCAGGACAGTGCACAATTTAGAACTTATGAATCGTTTCTGGAATTTTCCATTTAACATTTTCGGACCAAGGTTGACTGTCGGTAACTGAAACCTCAGAAAGCGAAACTGCAGATGTGGGGGGTGGGGTAGGGAACTACTTTATATTCTTTGCAGTTATCCTCACTGATGCTAAAAGTGGCCCATATTTATAGGGGCTTCTCCAAGTTGGCTACTGAGTCTGACACAGCCCTACCAGCTTGTATTGTGTATGTCCACACTCCCTGCCAACTCTCACTGGGATCAACCGTTTCTCAAAGGAACCTCAATTCTCTTTAGTGAGAAAAGGTATTTAGAAACCACAGTCTGGGAGTTGGTGGTGCTCATTTCTATTAGTTATTATTTCTAAGCATTTTCAGTGGACAGAAGGAAACCTTTTTTTTTTTTTTTTAATTCATCATGAGTGCATACTGATACTTCCAATTCAAGTTCAGGACTACACAATTTCTTTTTCTTTTCGTTTCTTTTTTTTTTTGGCCACACCATGTGGCTGGCGGGATCTTAGTTCCCCAACCAGGGATCGAACCCGCAGCTTCAGCAGTGAAAGCATGGAGTCCTAACCACTGGACTGCCAGGGAATTCCCAAGGACTACACAATTTCTATTTAACCTCACCAATCCTATATTTGCATCTCCTTTCTCCCATGCTAAAAATTCCAGATCCCAACCATGCCAAATACTTTTTGCTTCATCTCAGGACACAAACAGGACAGCATAACAATGCTGACACTATCGCCAAGGATAGGATTAGCGAAAATAATCTAAACCGTTTCTGTACTTTTTTGTCCTTAGGGCAAGGGATTATACAATCACTTTATTGTGTTTTAAAGTCACTTGAAGTAGTCCCTTTCCATGTGGTTATGCTTCTGACTGGATAGTTAAGGTTGGTTTCATTTTGCTTTTTGATTTGACATTGCTTTTGGTTTATAATTATTGAAACTCTAAAGTCAGATCGATACTATAAGAACATTCAGAGAAGTGAAGTTTCCACCCCTTTTCCTGGCACCTTGTTCTTCTTCACCCAGAGGTAACCATTTCTAAAGCAATTTAGAGCTAGCTCTCAATTCCTTGGACAGTTACCGACAGTCAACCTTGGCCAATTTGATGAGGCTGAAAGAGGAAGATGCCCAAGTGCACACAGATGATAAGCATATTAAGATCAGATTTGGTGGGAGTCGTAGAAAAACTCAAAATAACAGTGGCTTCAACAGAACTGTTTATTTTTCTCACATAAAAAGGCAGGCAGAGCAGGGCAGGGCTGGTATGGTGGCTCTGTGCCACTAGGTCCTCGGGTACCCAGGCTCCTCCAAATACACTGAGTGCTCGACTTCCACGCCTCATGGTCCAGGGTGGGTGCTGTGGCTATAGCGGTCCCAACCACATTGTAGCCAGGAGGTAGGACCAGACAAAGGGAATGACCTTGACCTTTAGAGGCACCTTCAGAAGAACCATACTTCTACTCTCCACCTTGGTAAGCAGTATGAGCGAATCTATACCTGGGAGCCCGCTGCAGCCAGTATGACCTCATTTATACCCTATCTTCACTGTGGAGGGCTCCTCTACGCCCAGCGGGTGCACTCCCTCTGCTCCCATTGGAGGGGGGGGGCAGGGGGCGGGGGCGTCTACACCTATGGTACCTCCTCTTTACCCATGGGGAATTCCTTGACATCCAAACTTCTCTAGGCCATGGGCAAGCTCATCTATACCCTGGGTCAGATACCCTAGTTATTCTCTGTCCACGTTTTCTAACACCCTGATGGTTCTTACAATAAATGTTCTGACTCAACAACAGCTCCTCCAACCGCATAAACCACAACGTGAAATGTCTCCTAAACCGAGCCCATTACTCACTTCCCCTGCACCCCTTAAACCTGTGGCTCTCACTTATTTTCTTGGCTTTATTAATAAAATGACCTTCATCCAGGATAGAACCTCAGTTGGTCTCGGGCACCCCCCGTACTGCCAGCACAAATACAAACAGCGAAGTAACTTGGAGTATTTCGTTGCTTTTATTTGGGCTCTTAGGAGCTCCTCGTTACCTATAGAAGTTCAGGCTCACTGGTATTCTTTCGTTTCGATCATTTCTTCAGGTCTTGCTATTTACTTTGTCTTTCTCTCCTGTTGTGTCAGATGACTTCCTAATAAACAATATTCAGCAAACTGTGAACACTGGTTTTAACTCCGGAGTGGGGAATGGGAGGAAGGGTTGGCTTGGGATGACAAGAACCTCTATTTCTGAAATGCTGGGATTTTTCTTTAAAGCAATGAAAGTGTACTTGTTTATGATCAAAAAATTAGTAAATCGAGAACACTGTTGGTTCCCTTTTGTCTTCAGGATACATCCCAAGCATCATTTGGTACTCACCAACAATGGGCTCTCTCTTATTTCCACCTCTGACAGTGCTGGGTTTCCCCATTCCCAAACATGGCTCACTTTTCCCACCTGCCAGGTCACAGAGCTTGCAGGTCCCCTCCCTCTGCATACTTCACGACCCCACTCCAGTACATCATCGCCGTGGCCCCTTCCGTCTACTCTGCCTAGGTGTTCTCAGGGTTTATTGCAAGACTGACAAGCGCTAAGGGCATTCTGATCCCAAGTGGACTTGATACAAGGAATCAGATGCTGGGCTAGAGGAATGTGAATCGGGGATGACACCGGAACCACTGGATTTAAGAACAGTCTGCTGAGGTTGTCATCCTGGCGTCACCACAATCACTACTGCGTCTCATTACCCACAAAGCTGAAGACCCAGTGTTGGAAGGCTGGTCAAGTCACTAAAACTGGCCAGCATGTCTCCCTAACCCTTCTTACCAGCAGCCAGTAGAGCAGGAAGATGCCTCTACCTCGCTCTGCCTTCCAAACCGACCATTCAGAATCCTAGCGGCAAGGGAGTCTAGTGGTGTTCAGGTTTCTAGCCTCTGCAATGAAAGAAGGAATTAAAAGGATGTAGGATGGAAATTGATAGTACCCAACAGGGATACTGCTGCAAGAAGTAAGAGCAGTAGAGTAGCTGAGTGGTCAAAACTACAAGCCTTGACTATTGGGCCAAGCGGGTTTGGACTTCATGTTAAAAGGTAACAGAAAAACACGAGGTCTGGAGGGAGAAGTGACACAATGAAAGTCTTGTTTCTGGAAAAAGTCTTCCTAAAGATAAAGGGTTGGCCATGATGAAGCTACTGTAGTCCATCAGGGTCAAAGGCAATGTAAAAGCCTGCTAGGGCATCAGAGGAGACAGGGTTGAGAAGGATCTGAGAAACATTAACATATATGTCCATGAATTGAGTTTTCAGGATAGAACTTCAAATTGTCTTCAGAGTCTCACTCCCCTGAAATCCTCTAGTCTGTTTCAGTTCATAGAGACTATAAATTGCCCTAAAGTTATCTATGGGGAACCGACCGTCAACACCGCTTTAAAAAAAATTGTGACAACAGTAATGTTTTAGGAAAATACATAGGAAACAAGGTACTTCAATCTTCTCCTTTCCTCAACAGGTTTATTGCCTTTTAAGAAAATTTTTGTAAAATATAAATACAAAGGCAGAGAATTTACTTACAAAGTTAAAACACAGATTTCAAACATAAACACACAATTCAGAAAATTTTAGTTTTATGTACAATTTCAAGCAACTTCAACATATTATGTTAGTTTTCAGTATTTTACAGGGTACAGAAAAAAATAGCTCAAAGTCTTCTTTAAATAAGAGCATAAAATGTTTAAACATATAAACAATCCGGTTTGATGCGTGAAAACTAATTTCACAGCTTTTAAATTAGGATATAAAAGTTTCATACAATTAGTTGTTGTGTGTGGATATGGTTTGAATTTATATTACACACTACTGGATCACATCCAATAGCATTGACCTGGCCTGAGCAGGTACTCTGTAAACAAAACATAAAGTTACAACGTCGCCAAGTGCCTTCCCCGAATTCAACCCCCCAAACCAACCACACGGTTCTGACCACACTCTCAACAGTTATGGCCTCTGTCGTCGGAGCTTTGTACGAAATTAAGTCAAAGTGTGGAGCTCCTTTTCCTTATTTGTTTTTCTCCTTAAAAAAGAAAAGAAACAATTGTTCCGAGTAAAAACAAACATATCCCAAAGCATGTGTGCATTGAAAAGTAAAGAAACATTATAACAACTTCATAAAAACTGACTTAAAAGTTTAAAAAGAAAAAACATGTTTCTAAGTCCTTCCGACTGGAGTCGTGTCTCTTATATAAAGAAGAGATATTTCATATGTAATAGTGTCCTTTCTTTACAGAAATAGTCGTATTATGACACATATGCACAAGGATTAACACTATGACACACTGTACACGGCGGGCCCCGGCGAGCTCACCAGTAGTCGTCTGAGTCCATGTCGCTGGGGTGCAGCCACTCCATGGATGAGCCCAGCAGAGTCTGAAGCTCGTTCGTGAACTCCACCAGATCTAAGAGCTCCTTACTTTCCGGATTAAAGGACTCCAGGTCTTTGGGGCAAGAGAATAAGAGACTTGCTGACACTTGCCGGTAGAACTCGGCCTCCGCAATGGTGACAATTTCTACATTTGGGAAATTGCAGCGGAATATGCGGGAGGACATTTTCAATTTCTTGAGCGTGTCTGACAGCAACAGCCAGTTCCGAGGCCTGCACCAGAGAAAGGACAGTGGTTTGAGTTTCCGGCAAAATTAGAAGCGCTCCCAACTATGAACTACCCGTCTCCTGGCGGTGAAAGGGCCCGTTACTTCCACTTTGATCACCCCACCCCCACCCCATTTCTCACTGTCCTTAGAAGATCTACTTCTTTTTAAATTTTATTTATTTATTTATTTTTGGCTGCGTTGGGTCTGTTGCTGCGCACGGGCTTTCTCTAGTTGCGGCGAGCGGGCTTCTCACTGCGGTGGGTTCTCTTGTTACGGGCTCTGGGCGCACGGGCTTCAGTAGCTGTGGCTCGTGGGCTCTAGAGAGCAGGCTCAGTAGCTGTGGCGCACGGGCTTAGTTGCTCCGTGGCATGTGCGATCTTCCCGGACCAGGGCTCGGACCCGTGTCCCCTGCATTGGCAGGCGGATCCTTAACCACTGCGCCACCAGGGAAGCCCGGAAGATCTACTTCTAGGGGGGGAACTCTGGACTCGTGCGCATGTGTTAAGAGACCATCTAGGGCGGATCAGCCAACTTAGACAAAAGAAGGAGCAGTGTCCCTGAACGAGCCTCGTTGCGGGCCACCCCGGTGCTGCCCTGGCTCTGGTCACAGCTCAGGTCACCCCTCTCCAAGTAAGTGCACCCCGTTCTAGTCACTGGGGAAAACCAGTCTGTATGCCAACCCAAGGGAGATGGCAAACACCTCTTTGATCTCTCCTCCCCTCCGGCCCTCACTTGAGGTCCCCTGGCTTTCCCTTCCTTTCCCACACCTCCAGCCCGCCCCTCAATGCTTCCGGGAGTGAGGCTCCTTCGAGAAGGGAGGTGGTGCAATCCTTCCTGGTACCCTGCCACGCTTTATGACCTCCGTCCCGAATAGAACGTCACCACAAAGGCAGACACGTTCCCAGCCTCAGAGTCCAAGGAGGACGCTACTCCTTAGGCCGCGGGGTCAACACACAGCAGAGCAAGGTCTCCTGACGTGTTCACTCCGAAGGGTTGGTCATGGGGCACAGCGGCCCGACCGTGGGGACAAGACTCGATCTAAGCAAATCTGAAGACACATAAGATCCCAGGTGCCACGTATGGCTTTCTCTAATCTTATACGAGAAGAGGGTACATCCGTATCGTCCCGTGGACCTCACGCGCCTTGGAAGGCCCCTACGGTAGCCGTTTGGGGAGGATCCCTTCCCCAAGAGTTTAGTGACTGAAACTGTGCAATTCCAGTCACTGACTCCCGTGTCCTTTGGGCCCTAGGGGTGTGTTCCAATGAAGGCAGTTTGCTGGGGAGCCCTCCCACCCCCCACACTTTTCTGGAAAAGTTCTACTGCATTATGTGAGGTCGGTGGACACTTGGTGAGGAATTCACTCACCCCCCACCCATCCACCTTCATCTGCTGAAGGGGATTTCTAACTCCTGCCACCCCATAGAGCAGCTGGGCTGGCTCTCCACCACACGCTGGCCACACTCACCCCTGAGCGACGGACACCTGGACGTTGTAACATGGCAAAAGGGGGCTTTCGGAAAATTCAAATTCGAATAGGTCACCATAGGCCTCGTCGCTGTCATCCTGGTCCTCCGGTCCTGGGGGATTTGCTAAAACATCGTAACCGCTTTCATCATCTGGTTCTATCCGGGAGGCAAACAAGAGAGAGGTCAGTGAGCTGGAGCACGATTCCAGCTGTTCTCCAAAAAGGACCCTGGAAAAATTATCTCCCGAGTGAGCCCTGCTCACAGCACCACCACCCCCGCAAGCCCTCGCCCGCACCAGAGAGAAACGTTCTGTAACTCGCGCACATCCCGCCCAAATGAAACGAACAAGGCAAGGCTGCTCACCACACACAGAGCTGCCGTAGAACTCCCAAGAGCCACTGGGGTCATAGTCATCAGGAACCTGCAGGTCGTTTAAATAGTCTGGAGAGAGAGGGGGAGAGAGGGAGAGAGAGAAACAAGATAACGCCTGCTGGCAAGAGGCAAACGCTGCTGGAGTTCGGGAACGTCTCACGCTGGGGCTGGTGTTGCACACGCCTCCAGGTATCTGACTGAAACCTACCCACGCGTCCACCCACCTCCCCGAGGGACTGCCCGCCTCAGCACCCCAGCCTGCCAAACAAAAGCTAGCCTGGCTAGCTAGGAGTTTTCCAGCACTCCCTTGCCAAACTCAAAGTATGCATCTCTTCTTTGACAGACTAACGTGAGGCCACTTTTCCCGGTAAAGTGTCACTTAGGGTAAACGGGGGGGTGGGGCTAGGGGGAAGCCAGGTGAAAGCCTGTGAAGTCACCGTCTAGATGCTTGAACAAGACCGTTTCTTGATCTCCGTCATACCTGTTAAGAACTTCTCCAGAAGTTCGCTGTGGGTCATTTTCATGATGGTTCTACCTGAGTATGTAGCCAAGGTGGGATCAGCACCATAGGAGAGGAGCAAGCGGACAATTTCGAGATGATCATTCTCGACAGCATCGTGGAGAGGCCTAGGAGAGGTGCGGGGGATTACACCTGTGCACGCGACGCGTGCTTCTAGCGACGCAGGGCCAAATCGAGCGTGTGCGGCCAAGCCTTGTAGGCGCGCTATTTCACCGAGGAGGCGAGTATACGGTCACTGCCATTCCACGAAGGGAACGGAGGCACTGTGACTGGCCCGTGACTCTGTTAGTTCGACACATAACCCTTTACGGGACAGGTGAAGGGACTATCTCAGGCCTAATTCTTAAATGCAAATCTCTCTTAATGCACAGTCCAAGGAGGAACTCAGGCCACGATGAGAACGTTTCCAATGAACTTAAATAGTGACAGACTGTAAGAAGATAACTTACGGCGGGGTGGGGGGGAGAATCGCAGCATCACGGAAGCCCATACGACAAGCAATCGTTATACCATTACAAACAAAACGAAAAAAAGTGCAGTTTGTAAAAGAAACTAGGGGCAAAGTGGAACCTCTCCTGAAACCAACTTGGAGATGAGAGATCAACCCTCTCGCCCAGAAGCAGTCGACAGGCAGGGCAAGTCCTCAGGAGGGTACAGAGTCCTCCTGCCTGTGTCCGCTGGGGTCAGGAGCACTGTCCGCAGTCCCATCCAGAAAGAATGCTATTTGGAAACCGTGAACCACCCAATACCTTTCGGTTTTGCTAATTTTATGACTGTCAGGAAAGCACCAGTGCCCTGCCTCGTGGTAGCATCCCAGGCACAACCAGGAAGACGCTCGGGCTGACTCAGACCTGGGCCTCTGGCCACTAAACCGAGGTCAAGGACAGAGTGGGGGCCAGGCCCGGGGATGTGGGTGGACACGGCAGGTCCTATCAAGCCAGTCGCCATTGGACCTGTCTGTACTCCGAGCACTTTCAACTCACGTATATTTTAAATATTGTGATTCAACAGACGCTGGTGGAGAGTCCAGGGTCTTAAAAGATTATTCAGGCAGGCCCAACATTTTCAGGGACTTCTGTCCCTGCAATAACAGCGTCACAAAGTTTTAAAGTTCTATGGAAATTTGCCAGAAAGATCTGTCCGATTCCATTCTAGAGGACTCCGCCCTCAGTGTGCTTACATGGCACTCACTCTCCATCTTTCCTTCTGGGGTTCCCCGCACACCCTGAGAACCGCTGCCTACGCCCCAGCAGGGCCAGGCCAAGAGCAAGACCGCCACAGACCTGGTTCCATCCTGGGCACTGCAGTTGACATCGGCGCCATATTCAAGGAGGTGTCGTACAATGTTGAGCCAACCCCTTGCACAAGCCTCATGCAGGGCACAGTAACCCGCGTTGTCGCGGTGGTTCACATCACAAATCTTGTTCTCCAGGCAGTACAAGACCACTTCCTACAGGGAGAGGAGAGGAGATGCCATCAGACCACCATACAGTGAACCTTGCAAGGGTGACCTCTCCATAGGCTGACGGTGCCCACTTTCAAAGGCATACACCCGTGGGTCCAAAAGCCCACCATGGCGCGGGCAGGCGGCAGGCATCTTGGTGGGGGGCAAGAGTGCGTGCGAAGGGCTTGGAGACGCAGACAGTGTTGTCTAAGGCTCTGCTGCACCAGTGGCCTGGCCATGGGCAAGTTCCCCTTGAACTTCTCCAAGCGTCCACAGGGCTGCTGAGAGGACGCATTCGGAGAGCGTCGAAAGCCCTCAGCCCAGGGGCCGACGTGACCGGTACAGAGGTGTCACGGCTGCTAACATCTTAGATGCCACATCGCCAAGCACAGACCATCCTCACTTGATGGGTCCGTTCAGTCGGTGGCAGTGGGTGATAACACAAGTTTAGATCAAAGTATGGCCGACCAACGCTTAAAGAGAGCGTAAGTCAGCCAGAGAACATCCCCAGCTTCGAGGAGGGACACCCAGGTCGGCTACATCTTCGCGCCCCCTGTTAAGACCCCAAATCAGAACCTGGGCCTCAGACGCTCTTGTTTGTATGTTAAGTTAAAGAGAAGCTCTCTCTCTCCATCCTCGAGGAATGACACAAAATGCTTCCAATAAGCCCACCCTGTATTTTGCTTCACTCCAGCTTCTCGGGGCAGAATCAGTCTAATATTTTCATATTTACTCCAGTTAATGACAGGAACCTGCTATACCACAGGCTGCAACCTCCACATTTTAAGAATCAAATAAAACGTTCACCCTCCCCCGCTCCGAAGGTGTTCTGTGTCAACGCTGTGCATCAGAATCACTGTTCTTAATCTTATTTCTTTGGCTTGTTAAAATATTAATATGAGCCACTCCCAGTAAGCAGAGCAGTAATTTATTCAATGTTTTGTCACCTTAAGAAAGTTTTCAAACACGTCGAAAACGTCTGCCACCAGAAAATACGTTATACTGTTTATACTGGTTAAGTCATGCCCAGCAGAGAGCTGTCAGGTTCTGAGCTGGGAGTAGGCAGAACTTGCATGTGGCCCAACACATGGTCGGCTGGGTAAGGGGGGATGGGATGGGGTCAGAGCAGGCCTCCTTGTGACATCTCTCAGGCAACTCATCTGTTAAACCTAAAACGGGGGTCATTCTAGCCGCCCGTAAGTGCGAGATGGGTTCTGTGAAACCTTTTATGCCCTTTGGAGGACACGCCAATCAAAGGTGGCCACTCACTTGGGAGCGAACCAGAATGTTCCATTTGCTCACCACGTGAACCTAATGGGGCATGCTGGTAAACCTGGCCGTTGGTGCCCTGTTACTTCAGGTCACTGCGGCAGCTCCCTTCCAAAACAAGAGGAGGAAGAGAAAAGGCACGCCCACGAATGCGTTTCTCCGCTCAGATCCCAACCTGCCGTAAAGCCCACAATCCTCTGGGCTCCCAGGCCACCTGCCCCGAGCCCTGGTATCCAGGATACCGCATGAAGCTGCTGCTCTTTCAACAGGCCCTCACCAGCCAGACTTGAGTGGACGGCTGCAAGCTAGCGAGTTGTGTGCCCCAGCCAGGGAGAGGCCCTGTCACGTGGCTCTGGGATCAGGTCTGAACGCCACCAACTGCTGTGCACAGATCAATTTACTCAACCCTGGGTTTATTTGCTGTGACAATCATGGCCTTCACCTGGAAACCTTCATCACTGCTAGGGCCGATTCAAGGGTACCTAGAAACGAAAGGCCGTCCAAGCTGATGGGTAAGTCAACTCTCTTCTCCTCCTGGAAGATGGCAGCAAAGGCAGCAGTAGCCCCACGGCCAGGTCAGACTTTTTGCCACGGGCTGTCCTAACTCAACCACGTTGATACCACGTCTTCTGTCACCCACGGGAACCCAGGAGATATCAGGAAAGGAAGGTAGTACTATCCTCCTCATTCAACACTTGGAAACTGAGGCCCAGAGATATTAAACCCCAAGTTCAATTAACGTGAACTACTAGACCTGTAACTCAGGTCTTTGGTACCTGGTCAGCTGGGAAGATTCAAAAGGCCCAAGAGGGCCCCAGTTAGAGGGATGCAATCCAGCTGTGACGAGCATCCCACAGGCCTTCTCTGTTGGGGGTCAAGTGGGCTAACTACACTCTCCTAGCTAGGAGGGTGATGGCGTCTAAATGGATGGCAACCGTCGTCACCAACAGTTTCTCTAACTGAAAGGTGAAGAGGTGGGGCGAGTCTGTCTACGCAACACATTTCTTGGTTTATTTTCTCCGCTAGAAATAAACGGGAGTGTTTGAAGGGCAACCCACCCATTCCCAAGCAAAATCAAACTGCTTTTGTTGGACAACCGTCTGTTAAGCGGCTATAAGCCGAATGCCATTACCCGCAAAATGTAACCATAAAGGCCATAAACCCGACGTTGTTAATTAATTAAATGCCTCATTAACTTTTTAAAAAACATGATTTATTCAATTCATAGAAAATTTAACCATCACCGCTAAAGGCACAAGCACGTGGTCGCACACTGGCGTTTTAGCCTAAGAAACAGAAGCCTTTTTCCCGGGAGGGAAAGGTTTGAGGTCTTTGGCCACGCAAGTGATCTATTGAACGCGGATCTGAAGCCAGAGTGTGTTTCTAGACTTCCAAACCGGATTATCACGACATAAAGCTCAGACAGCCTTTATACCGCACATGGTATCTTTGGCTAAGCAGAAGAAAACAACCAAGAATGCTGAAGACAAAACTTCAGGAAAACCCTCCCGAACCGCCCCCTTATCTGGTTAAGCAAACTGTCCTTCAATTTTAAAAGGTTTAAGTTGCCCCATCTCCCAACTGGGCCATCATCCCAACATTTAAAATTCTGCCCAGAGAAATCCCAGAAAGTTGGATTCAAAGTTGAAAGCGTTCATCTACTTGTCACAATGTTCAGCATCAAAACTGGTGATCTGTGTAATCCACATATCGAAATTTACGTTTGAAGAAAAAACCAAATCCGACCATAAACATTCCCGAGGCTTCCTGTGCGATCAAAGGCCAGGTAGCCTGAAAAAGTATGGATCAAGTGCCCCTTGGTCCAGGCCTCAGACCCACCAAACCGAAATGGAAACTGTCTTAGAGGACCAACGAGGGTCTTCTGAGGTCTCTGGTCCCAAAGGGAGACTGCTGGAAATGATGCCAAGTTCACAGGTGGGGCTAGGAGCCCCGCCCTCCACGGCGTGTGCAGGAGCACCCCGCCCCCCCATCTCCAGCATTTGCTGGAAGCGGGAATCTATTTTCTCAACCCTAACCCAAAAGTTGGGGTTAGGGGGCTCCCCCCACCTCCAGCGTTTGCTGGAAGCAAGGAGTCTATTTTCTCAACCACGGGGGGTCTAGCTCAGCACTCTGTGCGACGTCTGTCTGTTCTGTCCTCCTAGGCGCTGCTGCTCCCGGCTCTTGGGAAACCAACTGCGCGCTCCTTGGACTTCACCTCCAAGTAACCGTGCTAACTACCAGGAAGTGCTCTCTAGCTAGCGGAGAGGTCTCCAAGAGACGTGTAGATATAAACAACAGCACATTCAACCAACGACCAAAAAAACCCCCCCAAACTAAGCATAGCCCTAGAGCTTCCAACTTCCCGCCCACAGTCATGCCTTAGGGCCAAGGCAGGCTCACCTCGAAGGGCTCACGGCACTATGGACGGTGGCGGTGGCGGGGGGGGGGGGGGGGAGACGGGGAACAGGGGCACAGAGCTGGCTGAGGGTGTGGGCGCCAGGGCTCCGGGCCAGCCTGGGTCCTGCCGCCCCAGTGCTCGTCCACACCTCCACCCTCAGCCTGCTGAGCCGCATTTTACTGTCACCATTCAACTCCCAGAGGGCTGATGCCAGCACAAAAAAATGCCTTTGCCCTGTGGGCTGTTACATCACGATTCCTACTGACAAGTATGGTGGGGGAACTGCACAGGGCAGAGGGAGTAATCTGTCTCACAGAGGTTTTTAACTGTAAAAAGGGCAACTCCAATGTGAGCCAGTCTTGGCGAGAAGCGTGGTGGGGAGTGGTGGGCTGTGCAGTACTGCTGGATTGCTACCTGTACGGGCATCAGCTAACCCCCCTGGGGCTCAGTTTCCTCATCCGAGAGTGGGCTAGTACTCGTTACTCCCACGTGAAGATGTTAAAAGGGTGAAAGGAGTTACTACAGATCACACGGGCTTAGAAAGATATCAGCTATCTTTCTGTCTACGTTGCTCTAGCAATAGAGACTATCACTGTCATCAGCCGTGCTGGGTTGGGATACAGCGGTGTGGACAGGGAGTTCTGTGCAAGGCTCAACAACCCCCCCCCCCCCCCCCCCGCCCATCAGCCCTCGGCTCCTGTGCCCTCCCAGAAAGAGACTGCTCAGGTCTGCCCCACTCCCACCCCTACTCTGCACAGACACTTCCCACCCGCTACCCCACAGGGGCATCACCCCGCCCCAAACAGCACAAGTAACCCAATAGAGCTAATAACTACTCTCTCTCTTGCTATTCGGGATCCAAAAGGGCTCATTAAAATTCCCCTGGTCGCCAAGCCCTGGGTTAGGTCAGATTTTATATCAGAGATAAGTGAGCCGGACTGGCCGAAGCAGCCTACCTGCCTGAACGTGAACGGAACATCAAAGAGGCCTGCCTTTCTTTTCACACCACGACTGAACAAGCCACCGAAGAGTCGGCAGTGTGAGCGCGGGGGCCAACACAAACGTTCCGCTGGAACGCCCAGCCCAGCCCGCCACGTGGCTCTGAGACCCGCCCCCCATCCCCAGCCAGTGCGTCTCCCACCCAAGGAGCAGCAGCCGGCGGATCCTGAATCCGGGGCACCCACAAGGACGCTCACCTCGTAGCCAAGCCGGGCGGCCCGCTGTAGGAGGGTCTCGCCCGCGTTCTTATTGACGATGAGTCTCCGCGCTTCCGGTGGCATTGGGCGGGACTGGGTGGTCTCTGGAGGGGAGCTCGAGCATGTCAGCTGCGAGGCCTGGGAAGGTGGTAACAGTTGCTGCAAGCGGTCCAAGGGCTTCTGGTCCTGCTTGGCCGGCGAAAGATCATAGTCGGAACTGGGCTCAGGCCGCTTTCGAAATCTCCGGACGGTCACCTATCACGAAACCACACAGCGCACACATTTCAGGCTGTCGTTCCACCACCCGCCTGGTTCCCCTCCTCCCTGAGTTACAAACCTGAGTGGAGGAAAGCACTTTTCCTCCTCTCTGTCTGGGGGAGGCGGGGTGGGAGGAAGGGGTTGCATTTTTACTAGCTGGAAACTTCACCACCACCCAGGAGACAGGTCCCCTAGGAAGGGGCAGTGACGTTCTTGGGGGAGGGGTTCAGGAAAAGGAAAGCTTTGTCCCCAGAAGCAGAGAAGTAGGCAGGCGGGCTGTGCTCGCACGGGCCCGGGGGGCGGGGGAGAGCCGGGGGCAAGAGGTACCTTGCCATCGGCATTGTCCACGTAGTAGTCCCCTGGCAGCGGCAAGCCCCGCCTGGGCTCCTGAGGGATCAGATGCTTGGTTTTGCACAGTCGCTTCCCGGATGGCTTCTCGCTGTTGTCGGTGTATTTCTGCAGCAGGGACGTGGCCTGGCAGTCCTCTTCGACGTCCATGCACACCACATCTGTCTTCTGGCTTTCTTTAACTTGGTCATGTTTGGTAGGCAGTCCTGAGGCTGGCGTGCAGCCTGGCTGAGTCTGCTTTCGGCCGCTTGCATTGGTGGATGAAAGGCCCTTCACGGGCGGAGAGCCGGAGAACACAGGCAAGGCTGAATCCACAGGGGGGGAGGGCGGGAGGCAGGGGGAGAAGAAGCGGGCGTTACACAGTTGTAGCCAGTGAGGAAAGAAAAGCCCATTGTTAGCACTGATCATTGGAGCGGCTTCAGTTTTTAAAGATACACCAATTATGTTTTCAAAGCATTAATATTTTAATTATCCCACATTCAACCGGCAAATAGCTTAACCCACGAAACGCCAAATGGCAAGGTGCTTCAAAGGGCCGCAAGAGAGGGCAGAAGCCAGCCCTTCGTGCGCTCCCGTCCCCACCCGTGGGGGGCCTGGGTGCTCGGGACAGGGCGACTGGGGACAGCCTGAGGCTGGAAAGAGGACGCCGACAAGCGCCCGGGGTCACCCAAGACTTCCCTTCCTGCCCAGCCGCGGGCTGGGTAATGAGGAAGCCGAGCTCCCGCCTCACTGTACATTCCATAAGGAAGTGTGCAGGCTGAAAGGACCTCATGAAGAGAACTCCCCGCTCGCCACACGCTACTCTTGTCAACTTGGATGGCGCTCAGGTCCCCTCCAGGGCCGTTTCCCACTGAGGGCGGGTGATCCACCCTCCAGGAGCGCCCCCCGCCCCGTGCGTACCTTGTTCATTGCCAGTGTGTTTAACTGACTCCTCCAACCAGCTTCTGTTGCTTTTGGCCTCTGCCCTTTTCCTGCCAGGTTTCTCTTCGGAGATGCTATTGCCCTGGGGGGTGACCGCAGGCTGAACCGCCTGGGTCACTTCCTTCCTGCCCTGCCGGCCAGGTTTGCTCTCTGCTGCCGACACCTGCTGCTCCCACCGTTCTCTAAGGTGCAGCAAGTGGCGTTGCTTTTTGGGATGGAGCCCTGTTAATTCAATGCACACCTTCAGCTTGGTCAGCTCACTACAATGTGGCTCTTCTAAGTGGTTAGAGGAACTGTTTGTCATTTCCCTCTCAGGCCAGTCATCTAATGGAGAAATAACTACAAATTAATGAAGAAGCCCCCCGGGGGGTGGGGGGGAACAAACTGTCTTACACATCACTAAGAGGGGTGGGGGAGGGGAGGGGGTGTGGTCACTGTGTTGGCTGGAACTTGTCACCAAGTCTCGGGAGGGGACCTACTTGCCTTTGGCCATCTTTGGGCTCCAGCCCCGGCACCTGGCTGTGGGGGGGTGGGGGGTGGGGGGGGGGGGGGGGGGTGGGGGGGGTGGGGAGGTGTGAGTGGCTCCCCCAGGGCTCCGGGGTGGGACTGGAACTTTCCACTGCTCCGCTCCAGGACTTCCGCGGGGTGCCCTGCGGGCCCGAAGCCAAACCGAGCTCACCTTTGGAGACCCGTCTCCGCTTGGCTTTCAGCAGAGAGTCCTCCGGGAGCTCTTCCACAGTGGTCTCGGTGTGGTTGCTGTCGCCAGAGACCTTGCGCTTTCTGTCCAGCCGGAGGGTGGGGCTGCGTGGCACGTCCGGGGCCGCCTGGTCGGCGGGGGGCTCGCTGGCAGGCTCCGTGTCCATGAAGTACTTCTCCCCGGGAAGATCTCTGTCCTCTGGGGCTTCGAAGGGGTCGTGTTTGTTTCCAGCACTATACTCGCCTAGGGGAGAGGAGACAACCCGGAAAGGAGGGAACAAAGGTCACCAGGAGCAGGCAGGACCCCCATGCCCAAGGCAATCTGCTACCAACAGACCCTCCTTTGGAGGCCAGGGGCCTCGCACGCAGGAAGCACAAAACCCTCAGAAAGACAATGTCCCAAAGGAAGGGCAGCTGAACACAACCAGCAAAGAAAGCAGAAAATGAGGCGTGTAGCCCACTCACAATTTCCCTTCCTCCGGTTCATAGCCGGAGCAGTAGTGATTCAAGGAGAGGCGCCTAGATGACCCTTCTATAGGCACGTGAGATGTTAACTCCCTAACTGCCTAACTCTCCAAGGTGGCTTACTCTTCAACTGAGGGTGAGTGACCTCACAGTAAGATCCAACCAATCCAGGGCAGAGCTACAAATTACTATGGAAACAGCTGCTGAGGTCATTACCTTCTAATAAACAGAAAAGGCTGATGTCATAAAGAGACCAAATGTCCCCCAAATGTCGGCTACACAGAGATAGCACCAATGTTCACTTGGGTCAGCAGGGGCAAAGGTGAAGAAAGAGGGTAAGGAAAGAATGGTGGGAGGCTGGGAAGCTGGGGAGACCAAGGGAAGAGGGGCCTGGCAAAGCTAAGGGAAAGGCTTCCTGGTGCACACACAAGGGTCAGGGGCAATTTCAAAGAACTCAACCAGATTGCTACAAGTCCATCTGTCCTCTTTCCACACCCGTGGGGGGAAAAGCATTTCACTGCCATCAAGGGGCTGCTCCTACTTCCTGTCTCGGAAGAAGGCCCTCAGTGACACTAGGCACACCCACAGGGACACCCGCCACCCCACCTGGTACTTCTCCACGCCTTCCTTCCCAGGCAACAAGCATCTAAGGACATTTCAAAGACACGACTCCAACCCCCTTCATGGGAGGGGGGCGGGGGCGAAACTGCTCACACCCCAGCTCCGCCCCCTCTGCTCAACCTAGCATCCACTTGGGGCTTTTCCTCCAATGACCCCAGCCTAACATCACTCCTCACTTTTGCTCTAGCCAAAGAAACAGTTCAACCGCTCTGCTAGTCACACTGTTTCTAACACACAAATAATGCCATGACGATCACTGTGATGTTAACGAGTTCCCCGAAGATGAGCCTGTCCGTCACCGGCCGGGGGTGGGGGTGGGGGTATGAGTTTGGTATTTCGTTAACACCTGAGCTAAGCTCCCACAGCCCCGTTTTCCTAGATGAAATCATGGACACACCCCTCACATGCTGCTAGCATTCCTCCTCCTCTCCCTAGACCACTTCAAGTATCACTCCCACTTCTGCCCAGCCGGCTGGTCCCCTCATCAGCCTCTCTTGGGGGCCATTCCCAGCATTTAACGGCAGTCAGTTGTGGGAATGAACCTCACCCTGGCCTTGGCTAGCCTGACCTGTGTTCTCAATGGTGGAACCCACTTTTCTCCAAGGGTATCCCAAGGTGGGACAGATCCCTATCTACTCTTGCCGGAATGGTGGAATCACCCCAACCGCGAGGGTCTCCTGTCATGGCAGCAGGAGAAACCCCAAACTCCTGACCTGTGCTTACGGGTGATGCAGCCCACGCTACCGCAGGCCCGGTGAAGAGGGTGCGCTGCAACTCTCACTCCGGCTGCTCTTGTAAAGTGGGAATGTTACTGCTAGCCTCCTCCCAGGGCTGGGCTTCATAATCACGGGCCGGGCTCAGCACAGAGAAAGGCTGGAAAGATCCCTTTAACCAAAAGACGCCAAGACCGCCAGACCAGCCTGAATTTCAGGCCTGAAATGTATGAAGTTTTAAGAGGTGAGCCCTCCTGGTTACACCATTGGACTTCTCTGGTCCAATCGGCCTTCCCTAAGAGCTCCGTGGGAGGGGATCCATGGAGGAAGGTAAGGGCTGCCTTAAGAACCCCCCGTGTCCAATTTTAAAGTTTCTTTTTCCAAACTAGGTCCATCCACCCTTCCCCCATCCCCGGAGCCTTTTAGGGCAAAGACCTCAATTCCCCTCAGCTAAGGTCCCCCCAAGACCTTACGCTAGTGTGACCTTACGCAGGCCAGTAATAACCCTGAAGGACACCCACCCCGACTGCCCAAGATACCCATGGCCACCAGCTACGGGGGAGAGGCTCCGTGGCACTTGGAGCTTCTCAACGACTGTTCTAACCACGACCCACAGGAGGAGTACCCTTGAGGGCAAAGGAGATGGGGAGATAAATAGATACACGGGGACCCTAACCATCAGGCTTTGCCATCACTGCTACTTTTGGCCCTTCTAAAAGCGGGAAGCCATGTGCCCTTGGTCACCCAGTCTAAGCAAGATGTGAACGTGGCTGTATTGTTTGAGGTTTAATGCTTGCTCCCTGCAGCATGGTCGTATGACTCACAGCACATAGATCCCAAATTCATTATGGTTGTACCATAGCATCACCTCACAGAAGCATCACCATAGCAACATATACAAGTCACCGTGGCAACAGAGCGCCCTCACCACTGTTGAGCCATGCCCAGTGAGGCCTAAACAAGGTGAGAGGGTTCTGAGTTGTTGGAAGGCTCCCCAGGATTAAAACCCCCTTCTCTGTAGCTTAACTATAGCACCTCCAGTAAGGGCTAACCTTGTTAAAACTTACACCCTCTACAGAAGGAGTGCAGGCGATCTCTGTTCCAAAGTAGTTTACAAACGTGCAGGTGCTCAGCTGGAAGAGAAGTTCCCCGAGCAAAGAAGTTTCATGAAGCCCCTTGACCAAGTCTTCCTCCGGCTCCTGGCCAGGCATTGCCACCGAGCAGGTCCTAGGCCTGTCCCAGCCAAGTGGTTGGCAAGGGAGATGGTTACTCCAAGTTTGAGAAGGAAGGGACCAATGCCTCCTTGCCCCGCCCCATCTTCAAATGCCACTGAGGGTTCCTAGTGATGAACTTCCAAGTCTGAGGAACCTCCAAACTCATTTGGTGAACTTCCAAAAGAAAAATTTAACTCAGCCACCCATGCAATCATAAAGAATAAATGAATATCTCAGCCACTGTGTTTTTAAGTTAATTCATTTTTTAAACAAGCCCCTAGCAACAAATGCACCCATGCCGGGACAACCAGGGCCGCGCAGACAGCACCCACCATCGTAGAAGCTCCTGGTCCCTCCACGGATAGGGGCTGCCTCAGAAGGGGGAAGGCATCCCGGACCCTCTTTGTGACCCCTGCCTGCCCCAACTCCCCGCCCCAGCTCCCATGTGCTCACAGCTCGGCTCTCGGCCACACCGGCGCCCATGAGAAGGACCCGAGTCCACATCAGCTCAAGACGTGATGGCCCAAGAACAAGGCCCATTTATTTCCAGCTGAATGGAATGAACACCTGCTGTGCACCTTGGATGCGGAGGCGGCAGGAAGAACAATGGCTCCTTTAGGTGACCTTTCCTGACCAACTATTTACAAACCACAAGTCTCTACAAGACAGAGGGTGGATGGTGAACCCACCTCCGTTGCCCCAATCTTTCAAACGGAGCCCCTCACCTTCCCCAACCCTTCTCCTGCCCTCCCATGGTGGAGATTCATGGCTCACTGGGCCACGTCCCGGGTGCTGCAGGAAGAGACCCGTCGGTCGGTCTGAGACTGGAGGCGGGCAGTGGGGGGAGGGGGCTTTCGGAATCATCTGGGGCTCAGGCCCTGCTCCCCATCAGCCACACTGAGTTCTTGTCTCCACGCTCAGCAGGCAGGAAAGACTGGGAAGGACACACACAAACTTCTCTGGGAAGAAGGGCGGGGTGAGGCCATTGAGACATGAGGGGCAGCGGCCACCCTGGGTTTGGCCATGTTGCTGGAGAAAAGGGCAAGAAGACTCGAGGCCGGTTAACTTCCCGCTCCCTTCCTCCAGCCTCCCTCACCATCCACCCAGAACAGGCAGAGCCCCTCCTCAGAGAAGTGCATCCCCGTGAACTTGGCCTTTGCCCACTTTTATCAGATCTCTCTGAGAAACTTCCCCGAGAGCTGAGCTATGAGGCCGCTCGGGAGGGTAAGGGCTGCGTGTCAGCTGTGAGCACAGGCAAGGAGGGAGGCTTTCTTGCTGCTTTACTCCAGGGCGGCCTGGACCCTCCGTCTTTCATTCCAATCCCGAGGGGGAGGAGCTCGGAATCGTCTACTCCAGGCACATCAAGAGCCCCATCACTCGGGTAAGGTCGTCACTGACTAGCCACAGAAATCCCCTTCCACGGGAGCCACGCAGGACAAACCGGTCCCGGTGCGGCTTCCCCAGAACCCCGGCCGCAGGCCTTTGTCTGACCCCAAAGATGAGCTGAGGGAGGGCAGTGCTCCAAGCAGCTGAGAGAGGCACACGCTGTCGCTGACCACAATTTTCCCGAACTGCATCAGGCACCCAGGACCTAAGCGTGTGCGGGAACGCCGACCCTACGACTGGGTCTGAGGGCCTGGACCTCCCAGGCGTGCCCACCACCCCCGACTGTCCTGTCTCGGGAGGATTTCACGCCCACCCTGTCCTCGACGTTCACCTAGATGCCCTCATTCACCATCACCGGTGAGGTTTCTGGGGTCCGGAGCGGGCTGCAGGCCACAAGCACGCACACTGAAGACAGCGGGAGGAAGACCTCCACTTGCTGCCAACAACATCTCGTTAGCCCAGGAAGTCTCGAGGGCAAAGCCCGAAGTCGTCCCCAGTGCGGAAGCAGCTGTTGGGAGCGCAGAGTGTGACTCGAGGCAGACGCTAGCTTTCTCTCCAACTTTGCCTCCAAAACATAATACACCCCGTCTGGTAGGAAGAACGCCCTCGTTTATCCCACGCCCCTGGAGCGTGTTGTCAACTCCTAATGACTGCAAACAAGCCTGCCATAGAAAATAATTATGCTCATCTTGCTGGTGCCTTTATCAGCCCTCATCTCACTTTAACGAAACCTCTGCCTTTGGAGGGAGAATCCGAGTACTCTCCACTCCCTCCCATAGGAGACTGTCACTCTGGAGGGTCTGGCTCTGGCTGCAAGTGTCATGCCACTGCTATCAAAAACCCGCATCCGTCCCTGCTACAAAACGGAACACATACCTGCTACGCTGGAGGTCTTGCACCGCCATTCCTCTGCTCTACTGTATCAGGCTATTACTAACTACGGGACTAGCGTTTCTCCGGAAAAAGGAGATGCGTGCCAGGAAACAACATTTCATAGGCGCTCCACTCCTGGACGCCGCAGCGCTCCAAAGGGCAACCAGCCTTGCAATCCACAGCTGGGAAGGATGGCCAGAGCAGCCCGTTCTCCAAACAGCCACCACCCAGATGCTGGGCCATCGGAAGCGTATTATTTCCTCTCACCTCCCTCAGCACTGAGAGCGGAACCGCCCCGTTCCCACCGACGTGGTACCACACGCGAGCCGCCTGGGTTCACTTACATCTCTCACTGTCGTTCTGGTCGGCAATGGCCTCCTCCAGGGCGACCGACTTTGGCTTTTTGTCCTGACTTCCTTTCAGCCTTTCCCAGTCAGCGGGGCTGAATTTGCACACCTCGGAGTCTTTGGTCGTGGGGTGGCCACCTTCTCGCTCTTTCATCTCCAACTCTGAGAAGCGCATCATTGCACGCTAGAAAGAGAACGGAGATGGAAAAAAGACACACCTTACCACCAAAGCTACTTCACTGCCCTTACCTTAAAGGAAAGTATCTTCAAAGAAAAGTTTGCCCAAAACCAACCACAATTTATGATACAACTGAGATATTTTAAAATTTAACGATAAAAATGTAAGAGTGTCTATATGTAACTAGTCACACACTCTTTACTCATAAAGCCATATGTATGTAGAGATATATGTGGTGTGTATGTAGAGCCATACATACACTGTGGCATAGAGACAGACATTCTCTTTCGAAGGTAAATAAAACAAAACAAAAACACAACGCAAAGAAAGCGAAACAAAAACACAACAGAAAAGAAAACAAATGCACAGTGAATAAAGACGACCATGGCCCACAAACTTCCCTTTGTATATTTGGAAATGAAATTTAACTCAAAAGGTTTATGTAAGATTCTAGTAATAAAAATTTGAAGAACTGACCTCACAGTAAGCAGCGGGTAGACATAAAATACTGTCCTCTTGTAATCCTTCCATCTATGTAATTAAAATGGGCACTCAATGGATCATTTAGATAACTTCATCCATTTTTATAAGCATAAACCAATTTTTTTCTTAACATTGCAAAACAATTTGGCTTTATTTATCTTTTAATTAAAAGTAAAATATCTTAAGGAAATTCCTATACAACATCTACCATTCACTAGCAAGTTAAATACATACTCTATCCCTTTAAGCAAGGTTTGTTTTTTTGTTCTTTTTTGTTTGTTTGTTTTTTTGGTGAAAAAAAAAAAGTTGCACGAATCTCACAGACATGCGGCCGCTACACACCTCCACCAAGTATCACGTAAGGCATTCTAAGCAGCGCTTTTAGGTATATCTGTTAACGTACAGTAACGGCAGAGAAATCAAAGCGATTGATAGGTAAATGTCATGCAGTCTTTTAGACATCCTTCGCAATAATTAAAACTTCCGTTATCAGCATTCGAGTGGAGTTCGCTTAAAATCTACAGAATAACTTAAAGTATCCACTTACGTCCCCTTACTGGACACATTTCAAACATTTAAATTATCATAAGCTTCATTAACCAAATCAGCCCGGTGTCCTGCCCTATCATACCCCCGGCCCCCTCCTCTTCACACATTAAAAAAAAAACCTGACAACTGGTCAGGCTCCTGAAATTCGGGTGGGGGGCTCACCTGCAATGCCCGCTGCTCCCGGCTGAGCTGACTGGAGTCTGCGTACAGTTCGGTAGTGACACACTTGAACCGGTCACCCACGTAACCAGCGGAGTTTGCGATTCTCTTTGCCAGCTTCGATGGCTTCGGTTTCAGAACTTTGCCATCGGTTGATTCTGCCTCGTCAGCTCCGTCTTTGGTATAGGTGGGGGTGACGTCCACACTCGGTGGGGCACTGCCCACGCAAAACGGTTTGGGATCCTCTTGGGTTTTCCCGAAAGTGACCGCAGAGCCATCGCTCCCCAGGGTCGGCTCCAGGAATGAAGTCGAGACCGGCATCGCCAGGTTCTCCTTGTTGGTTCCCGCCGGAACATTCTCCTTGCTTAAGCCGAAGACTGGCTGGCCCGGAGCCTGTTTGAAAGTATAGGCTTCGTGGAAGTCACTGATGCGCCCCAACTCCTCTCTCAGGGCAATGAAATCCCGGTGTGGCTGCAGGGCTGGGTCGGGCGGGGGTTTGGTGGGCTCGGCACTCTGGCCGACGCTCTCAGCTGTGAAGCCGGGTTTGGACGCGTTAGCGTCGGTTTTCGCCTCTGGCTCTTCCCGGAGGAGGTCTACATAGACGAGCTTGTCACTCTTGACTGCGGTCTTCCCTTGATTCCAGCTGGGGCTGGGCTTTAGGTTCTTGTCCGCGGGGACTTCTGGATGTAACTTGGTGTTGCCAGCCTCCAGCATCTCAGAGAACCGGTTCCGGAGGCTTGGGTCCTCGTAGCGGGTCCTCTCGTGGGACCGGGACCTCCTCTCCGGTTTCTCCTCTTTAGTGATCTCGATGGGCGTGTGAGGTATCAACATGGGATGCACCATGCCCAACCCCAGCGCGTCCTGGTAGGTCACGAACTCCGGCCTGCCCGTGGGGAGCCCATAGGGCAGTCCCGGCTTTGGGGCGAGGTGCCCAGGGAAGAGACTGCCGTTGGGCAACAACACCGGGTGAGGGTAGACAGGGCCTTTGCCGTGTAAGGACAGGGGGCTTATGGCAATGCCCTCGGGCGCTGGGTAAGGCAGGTAACTCCTGGGGTAGGGGATGGGTGGGGACCTGAACGCCTCGTTTGGTGAGAGAAATATTGAGCTCGGCGGGAGGCCGTTCTCGTTCGCTTTGAAGCTCGGCTCTGGGTTGCTGACTTTGGCGCCCTTGCTGCCGGTGCCGCCGCTGTGCTTGGCAGGTGTGGTCGGGGGCTGGCCCACGTGCTGGATGACGGATGGCGTGGTATCCACGGAGCTCCTGCTGGTCTTGCTGCCCTCGGCGGTGGCATTCGGGGCCGGCGACGCAGAGGCCGGGCGGCCGGCGCTCGACACCGACCCCGAAACGTTAGTGACCACGGCGTCGGCGGCGCCCATGCGGGGACACGAAGAACTGCGCTGCTGCGGGATGGCCCAGTCCAAGGCCTTGTTTTTCAGCGGCAGGCCTTTGCCATTGTTCTCTTCGTTAGGACTTGGCCCGGGCACCACCCAGGACGAGGGAGCCGTGCTAATGATCTCAGATCTATAGATAGCACAGCCGTTTCCTGGAGGAGATAGAGTTTCTTTCGGAATCTCACTTCCGGAGAGCACGAGGCCGCTCCCGGCTCTGCTGTGAACCAGGACCGTGGGCGCCATCTTCTTCATGTGGTCGGCTTTGGAAGCATCTACATCCACCACTTTAGAGGACAAGTCTAGTGGCTTATCGGTGACGTCTTTGGTAACCGTCTGCTTCTCCAAGAGAGGAGGTGAGCTGCCATCTTTTCTGTCCTGACCTGCTGCTTTGCGGGTGTGCCCGGGAGCTGGCTGGGTGCTTTCGGCTCCTTCTGGGGCCTTAGGATACTTGCTGCTGCAGAGCCTGGCCGCGGGGAACTCGCTGCTGACCGTCATGTATGGCTTGGACAGGGTGACCGAGGGCGACGTGGAGATCCTGGCATAGTGCTTATGGAACTCGGAGTAGGTGTCCGCAGCGGGCTGGGAGGGCAGGTGGACGCGGGGTGAAGGCCGAGGCGAGGGGGGCAACAGGAGAGCCGTGTCCCCCGGCAGGCCGCTGGTGACCGCCTTGGCAGACGGCACCCTAGGCTGCTTACTGTTCTGGATGTGGGGATATGAGTGGGAATCGACCGGGTTCCCAGGACTAACGCCCATCTTCCAGGGCAGGCTTTTGTCTGCGCAGTGGACCAGAGGCGGGATGGCTGGGGAGGCCGAAGGCGTCGAGAGTCTCATGGGCGAGGCCAGGGACGACGGGATGTGGGGACTGACGTAGTGAGGTGGCGGCAGGTAGAGAAATCGCTCCCCGTTGGTACAGACCGGAGAATACAGCGGCTGGGCCAGGCTGTAGGACTGCTGAGGTAGCAAGGCCTTGTACATGTTCAGGGAATACTTGTTTGGCGAGTCGAGGAAAGGGTAGATGGCTGGCGTGGCCCCCTCCATGTAAGGATTGACCCAGGGCAGCCGCAGGTAACTAGCACCATTGATGTTGAGTGGGCTCTGTTTGTCGCTAGCAGGTCTGTCCAAGCCCAGTGTTTCTGCCGTGGGGACAGCACTTTTTTGTATTCCGGGTGGCGTTTTGTATATAGCACTGAAGCCATTTGGGGGCTTTCCGGAGACAGCGGAGGCCTCCACCGTCTCGGGCGTATTCGGTTTGAACTGCATCTCTGGGTTTCTTTCGGAAGAAAACCCCAGACCACCTATGGTTGTGGCAGCCTCCCGCCCTTTCTCTGAGCCCAGTCCACACAAGCTAGAATAGACGATGTTTCCGGGGACACGCAGCCCTTCCCGGATCAGGCCGGTGCGGTCCATGCTCAGCGCTGCCAGGCCATCGATCCGATGGGCCGTGGTCGCGTCCACCTTCGCAGAAGAAGAACATGGGTATTACCGAGGACACGCCTTCAAAGCAGCCCATCCCAGAGAGAAACCGCGGACTAGCTCAATAAGACATCAGCCTCGACATCTGAGCCGAAAGGGTTTAAAAATAAAGGATTCACAAGGTCTCTGGCCCCCTCCCCGCTTATCCAGAACCCTCCTCTGCCTGCCGTCTCACTTTTGTCCAACTAGTATCCTGAAAGCACGTAAAACGTTGGTCCCTTTAGACTTGAGGCCCCTGCATTAACTCAGTCATCTATTCACTCTGGAAGATCCACCTTCTCAGCAGAAATTCTTTGCTGCAACTGAGGTGATACCAACTCCACTGCTCTCAGAACCACCCTCGTGGGGTACAGAACTCGGACTCACCCTCCCCAGGCCCTGTCAGGTTGGGGCGGGGCGATGTTCCCTGTGGCCCCCCCGCCCCCGATGTAGCGAGGCATTATTTAACATAACAAAAAACAATCTTCAGGGGGACAGTAAGGAATGAAGGACTTGAGCTGTCTCGTTTCTAAATCAATAAAGAGGCCATGGGTCAAACTGTAGTTGTGTCTTTTGACTTCCTCTCCCTGGTATCTGAAGACAGCTCTGTTTCACATTTTACTGGGAAGGTAAACCCTAAGGCTACAAATTTATCCAGCTGGGAGCACTGACGTGGCACGTAGCTTATCGAAGAAAAGGCGGCACATATCCCACCAGTCGCCAGGGGACGAGGACGTAAATGGCGAGCACAGCCAAGAAATGGAGCCAGGAAGAAACTGGGTGAGGCTTCGTCCTGCAGCCTAGGCTTTCTTTCTACTCAAACCCTGCCCTGAAACACCCCGCCCCGCCCCCAAAAGGCCCTTTAATGGTATGCAAATGAATGCACGATTGATTTACAGATCACTGATACTCAGCACATCAACAGAAGCCATGAATCTCTTACCACGTTGTGATTCAAGGGATTTTCTTCCCTTAGTTCCAGTCTGGCCTTTGAAGCGTCACCATCGTTTACAGGAATTTTCCTATTTAGAAGGACACACCAACTTCATGAAAGCATTCCTCACTTAATCCATCTTTCATAGATTGCCCCAGAATGGACCAGTTTCTAATAACTCCGTTTTTCCAACTGCCCTTAAAAAAAAAAACAAAAAACAAAAAAAAAACAAACCTCCCCAATGGCCCATATTGAAAGTTGTCCCCGAATGGTGATCCAACAGGACTGGGAAAAACAACGGAAAGGCAGGGCAACAGGGATGTGAAATCACAAATGCGTCCTCGAGTTGGGTAAGGCAGAAATTCTGCACAACCACGTCACCCTCACAATTTTTTTCTCTAGAGAGGCCGGGCAGGGCAGTCCAGGCTCTGCTGTCCTAGCAGACCCTTGTAAGCTCTACCTGAGGACAGGCATGAAGTAATACAATGTCCAAAGCCAAAGTGGGGACCTCAAGGCTGGAGTCTGCAAGCTGGCTACATCAATCACTTCTGTGTTACCCGTGAGGACAGGCTTTCAAAAACTTTTCCCCAAACAAAGTTAGGTACCATGTCCTACGAATCTGGTTTCCATGGTGATAATGAAGCCATATTTGACTGCCTCTATCAAAATGACGGGGGATACACACTAATATTCTACAAATGTCAGCTGCTCCAGGGGAAGCCGCACATCTGTGCCAGGCTGCTGCGGCTGCCCTGGAACTTGTTATCAGAGAGCATCGGTAAAGAAAGTGCTTGGTGCCGACTTCCAAACCCCCAGGATAAAATCACTGACAAGCGGCAGAGAAAAGTTTCATCATTACCCGGAAGAGCAGCTTCAATTATCTACTGCTTAGCTGCCTCTACCCCGCACTCCAAAATTACTGATTAGGAAGCATAACAGAGCTGTCGGGTGACTGAAACCAGGAGCCAATGGCCTCGCTGAACAGGCGGCGGAGGACGCAGAGAAACCCTGGGCTTCAATGATGTGAAGGGTGGCTATCGCCCCATTTATTACTGAGCAAACTATTTGTTTTAAAAGCACATCGAATGCCGATCCACCTGGGCCCACACTCCTGACATTTAGAGTTAAAGCAGCATATAGACTGGGATTAATTCTCCTTCATAAATATGAAATAATAAATTAAGGACGAAAGTGCACTGAAAGGCCGCTTTAGGGGCTAATCTCTTAAAGGGCGGCAATGCTTCGCTGAGCCAGGTTGCCTGTTAGGCAGGAGATCTCCCCCCGACCCCCTACCCCCTTTGGGCCCACTCTGGCTGTGAGGACGTGAAGGGGGGGCTCTGCTCAGGAGCCCTGGGGAAGGACCCACGCTCTCCCCAGGCCTCAGCCGGACACGCGCATTTACCTGTCGTCGCTGATCCCACACATGCGGACCCTCTCGCTGTTCATCCAGCTGTGAACGTTCCCATACAGGGGGGTTGCTGAAAGCATGTCGTCTTCTTGGATGGCAGCTTTTCTTCAAGCGTCTAGTCTGTTTAAAACAAAAAGAATCCCAGAAGGTTGAATAAAAAAGGAGCCAAAGAGGGAACAAGGCACTGTATGGAGTGCCTCCTTCTAGGCACTCCATACAGAACGCACTTGGGAAGGCAGACCCTGCTCCATGTTCTACAGACGGCCAGGAGCAAAGGAACACGCCTGAGCCAGAGGTTCAAGGAGGGAGCTGGAACTTCCCTGGCAGGAGGCGCTGGGGATGCAGAGAGGGTTCAAGAACCACAGGCCACACACCATTCAAGGTACAGCACATATCACCCTTAACCTGCCCTTCTCCCTCCCCCTTTCCCAGCCTTTCGGAGAACACACTTGGATTGAAAGCAGACGGTGCCTGATTCCGGGGAGCCCCACATTGATTCTTCTTGCGGCTGAAAGGATTGGGGACGGGGGTGGGGTGTGGGATAAAAGGCACAACGGTCCGGTGTGGCGGCCCAAACGACGACTCACTTCTACGGCTGCGGTGCGTGTGACTTACAGATGGAGGGTTAAAAAGAGTCAGTGGGCTGGCGAGCCACCCCACCCGGGCCCTAGATTAGATTAAGCCCCAAACCTGGGTGGTTTGGCCTGGGAGCTGCAGAGGGAGGCGGCGGAGTAATTCGACGACGCCTGCTCGCTGGGGACCAGCAATCAGTAGCGAGTGCAGAAATCGTAGCAGCCCAGGCTGCCGGGCTGGGGCTGGGGCTGCAAGTTTCCGGCCCGCGGGGAGCAAGCAGAAGCCACCCGTTAACCGTCTACCGGGAGGAGGGGGGAGGCTGCCGAGGCGGAGGGGAGAGCCCCGCCCCCTCCTTAACTTCCCGGCCCACCAGCCCCACCCACATCACATTCTAGTTTGCTGCATGAGTGAAGGGTCAGGACAAGCTGCATTTTATTAACAGGATTATCACGGCGCGTGATTTATCCTCGTGCAGGATTTTAATTGCTCTTTGGAGGTTGAGCCGTTTCTTTTGACTGCGCTTCAGCCCCATATCCTGCTGTTAAATGCTGGGTTAATAAGTAGGGGAGCCTTTAATGCCTGGGACCGATGGCCCTAGGCAATTCCCCTGCTCGCAGACTCCCTTGTCCGGGGCGGGGTGGCGGGGGAGGGGAGGGCCCCCCCAGCCACGGCCTCTTTACACAGGGCCCAAACCTGAGTGTGAAATCACTGGTGTGCAGCTCATGGGGGGAACTTTTCTTTCTCCTCCCTCACACACCCACCCACACAGTTTCCGAAAGCCCAAATGTTCCCTAAGTCGACACATTTCCTTTGTTAGCAGGAAAAAATATGCAAATGCTTGCTTTTACACTTTAGCGCACGGAGCTGACTGCCAGGTCTGTTGGGTGGGAGCCACCGAGGACTGGGGACTCTTTTTCCGAGAGTGACTAGGGGTGGGGTCAGGGAGCACCTGGGAGACCTGAATCCCAAAGCCAGCCAAGCTATCCCTCTGCATTTCTTTGTCCTAACACAGGCTTTTGTCCACCAGCATCCCCCGTCGGCGGCCCCTATACAGAAGAGAACACCGTCTCAAGAGTCACACGGCCCGTAGTCAGAACTCAACAATGAAGCTTGAGGAGAGGCAGAGATCTCCCAGTTGTGTCCGGCCTGGTGGGATTCTAGAGAAGCTGTTTCTTTAGGAAGCATCCCTTACTTTAGACAGACTGGGGCACTTCCAGTGGCTGGCCACGGTGCCCCGAAAAGGTGGACTCAGATGGACTTGGGCATCAAGGAAGGTTCTGTGGGGGGCTCACGGGCTGTTCTTCCGTGTTTCGAACATACACATCAAGTTGGGGGCAGGCCACCACTAGTGCAGGGCCGACCAGAAGGCACATTCAACAAAGTGTCCCCTCGCTAACCCCTGCCGCCCCTTCTAACGAAAGGAAGACCAAAAGGAAGATGTCCAGGGAAGCCTCATCTAAAAGGTGGAGGAGCAACATTCCTCGGTGCAAGTGTCCTGGCCGTGGCTGCAGCGGGAGGACCACACCGTGCCACCCCCTGGCTGGGTGTCACGATGAAATTTGGACATTATACCAGAAGCCAAAGGGTCACTCCATCAAACCCTTAAGAAAAGGATGAGGGAAGAAGCGTGTGTGCCCTCGAAGCCCCAATCTTCTGGTGCCCCAGGCTTCAAAACTTACACAAGCTGCCTCTTACATGTCTCCTTTAGTTGTCACCTTGGGACAAGGACCTCTGAGCACCTGACTGAGGAAACAGAAAGGCCGCTGCCACAATCATCCTTTTGAGTCCTCTCCCCTCCCCTCAAAAAGGGCCAGGAGCCCCCTTCCCTTGAAAGGGCTTTTCTTTAGAAAGGGCGGCCTGGACTTAGCATGAGAGGGGAATGCAGTTTAGAGACACCTGGGACCACGGGGTGCTTTCAGAGTCTCTCCCCGCCCTTCCAGGTCTTGTCTGGTGGGGTTTTCAATATTAACGCCGCACAGATAAATAACACCCAGTGTCAGGATGAAGTGTTCTTACGTGCACAGGGTCAGATGGAGGGTTGAGGCCCCGAGCGTGGGCCGGTGTCATGGGAGTGGGGGCGGGGCGGGGGGCTGGCCGTGAAGAAACAAGAGGAGGAGGGGTAAGGCTCAGTATTGGATCCTGCTGGCTACACACACACACACACACACACACACACACACACACACACACACACACACACACACACACACACACTTATAATCTTTAGCTGCCCCATGAACTTTTTGTGAACTGTTTAAAAGTGGAGGTCTGTTGAACAAACAGCGGCGCCACTGCCAGCCATAATTTCATTGCAACGAGCTAAAGACTTTTAACTCTTCAGGTTCCGGGCCAAAGATGGACCTGGGTGGAAAGGGCCAAGGAGCCGGGGCCCTGCCTGGCGTGAGGCCCTTCTCCAGAGTGACGGCCCGAATCCTGGGCAGGAACACCCTCATCCTGGGCAAAGGCCATACTGCTTACACCCCACCATCACTGACGAACGGGCCCACCCCCCATCTCGCTGGGATGCAGAACTAACTAAGGGGATCTTGGGCACAAGGGACACAGAGACGGGGTCAGAGACACAGCCATGCTCACCCCGCTCCTCTTCTAGAAGCGGCTATTGAAACAGTTGGGGGGTCTTTCTTACTTTCTTCTTCTTTTTTTTTAACCTCCAAGGAAAAGTTCTTCAAAAGGGACTTCCCTGACCCTTGGCCGTGGGTCATGGTGCAGGGGGGCAAATGACGTGATTCAGATGACAGAGCGGGCGCTTTCCTGCTGTATATAAGAGGCTCATCTGCCCTTATTTCTCAACGACCCCCCCCTTTTCTTCCACAGGTGGGTGATGCTTCTGGAAGTGCCAAGATGTGTGAAGTCAGTCATGAAAAGCACTTTACAAGCACCAACCTGTTTCCAGTGGGAGCTGCTAAGCTACACCTTGGCTCTGGGTTTTAACCCTTTTTCCCAGCAGTGGAGAGAAGGGGGCAAGGATGTGGGATAGGGATGAAGAGGGAAGGTGGCCAAGAGAAGGGGTCAGCCGGGGAGACGGAGGAGCGTCTGGTTTCTGAAGAACAGACCAGGAATTGTGGTGGCTGCCCGCTGAACACCCGGTTCTGGGAGAGACCCGGCTTGCAAAACGCAGACTCGCAGCGTGGTCTCCGGCTTTCGGTCTGGCCCTAAGGGCAAGCACAGGAGAGCTTGAGTCTCCCTCGACAGACTTGGGCCGTCATCTGGTCCAGGAGCCAAGAGTTATGATTAGCATCGGAGCTTGGCCTGGACACTGGGGAGAAGAGCCTGATTGGCGGAAAGAGGTCAGAGGGACCAAGATTAGGAGCTGTCACCCCAACCTCGGCATCCCTGAGTGAGGGCACCTTGGCCCTCTGTGAAAAGACACGGGGGGCACACGGGTCCCCAGCTGCACCCACCACCGTTCTGCCGATCCCTGCCACGAAGACACCATTATGGAACGAGGAAAAGGAGGGAACGTTTGTTTTGTTTTTTTCTTTAAAGGCGACTTCCCTTGGCAGGCAACAAACAGGTTGCAAAGGAAGGAGCAGTGGCCGTGAGAGGCTGGCGTGAGTGCAGGGAGGCAGCACCAGGCCACTCCTGGCACCTCTCCTTTCTCTCCACCCCAGCTCCTCCTGGCATCGGGCCACTTTCCACTGCCTCCGCCCTTGAGGCGCTGATGGATTGGTTCAAGTCTGCACAGCACGCTTGTCAAGTGACAGCGACGGAATGGGAAGCAGCGTCACCAAACCATCCCAACTCCACTCCAATACTAACGGTGCCCCTTCCTAGGGCCTCGCTCTCTAGGCACCCCTTGCCGCATCAGGCACTTTTCCAGTTAGTGACCAAGAAGACCTGGACAGGTTTTGGGGAGCTTCCGGCTCAGAAGGCCGGGCAGACGGCAGGGCTCCCAGCCAGCATGCCATGTGCCACGGTCCTCCGTAGGCTGGGGACCTCCTCGGGGAAGGGGTGTCCCTCACTGCATGGGCATGGCTGGTTCTCTGTGGAGGGCGCGCGTGCGTCCGCGCACGCAGTCACCACAGCCTCCCAGCTCCCACTCTCATCCACGGCGTGTCTCTGGGCAGGTGGCCGGACCTCTTCAACTTTGGCCCCCTCATCTGTAAATATTTGGCACCGTGTTTTCCAGAGGATTAAACTGCACTATGGACTTGAGTTCTGCCTGGCAATAGCTGGTGCAGGCCACATCTAACCCATTAAACAGCATCTAACTCTACTAAACATACTATGTAACAAACCAACCCCAGAACGGCTACATAGTTTCTTTGCGGCAGAGGGAAGGCTGAGGCAGGGACACAGAGGGGGCCCGGGAGGGGTGACCTTCTGCAGAGTGTGTGGCTTTCATGGAAGCCCAAAGCTCATGGCGCGGGAGCCCTTCCTGGGACTGCTCCAAGCGCAGACTGAGTCACACACAGGCGCTTCTCTATTGGCGTCAAGGAAGGGAGGGATGAAGAAGTTCCTATTTTAGGACTGGGGGCCGCGAGGAGGTGGGAGATGAGAAAAAGCGGTCCAGGGTGTGCAGCGTTGGGGCAAGTCCTCCTGGGATGTTTTCCCCAGTATGTGTAGCAGTGGAGAGAGGGGAACCCCAAGGATGCCCCCAGGTCGGAGGGAGGGTCGCAGGCTTCCTGGGGTGTGGCTGAAGGAGGTCGCCGACTGGGTCCTGCAGCCGGGCATGAGTGCTGGGGGGGAGTGGGGGGTGGGAGGAGTGATCCAGCCTGCCCAGGCGCTGTCTCTTGGCACACTCCAAGTCATGGCTGTCGCCGCCTCCAGAGGCGTCCCCACTCACGACCCAAGTTTTGCATTAGTAACAGAGCTGCGGAGCAGGAGTGGGGGTGTGACGGGGTGGGGGCCGGGAAACTCACGCGGCCGGCCCTGACCTTTCGAGCTACCAGAACCTTCCCTGCCTCCTCCCAGGGCGCCAGAATAGAGCAGCGAGCCACTCGGGTCAGTCGGGAGTGAACTTGGCCCGCAGCGGCGGCGGCGGCTGCGAGTGGGGGAGGGGCGCCCCCTCCCCCGCCTCAGCCCCGAGCGCGATCGGTCGGCAACAAAGGGATTTTCTCTCCCACCACACACACCCGCGCTGCCGCAGGCTCCTCGCCCCTCCTCCGCCAGGTCCCAGCGCGGGGCCGCCCCCCCCCACGCACCCCCCCGCCCGACCTTCCAGGACCCCCGGCTCTCTCGGCCAGCTCCCGACCCCAGCTCACCCCGCCCTTGCGCTCCTCTGGGCTCCCCCTTCCCAGGCGCCTGCCGCTGAATCTCTGACAAAAAGCAACTTTGGGTGGGCGCACGGAGAACCCAGGATGTGCGGCGGCGCGCCCCAGGGGAGTGGGCACTGACTGGAGACCGCTCCGGGCCATCGTCCTGCGCTCCCTTCGGCCAGTCTGGAGTGTTCTCTCCGTGGACGCCTCCCCCACCTTCCCCGATTGAAAGATGCAAGCCAGGTGTAGCCAACTGTAAAAGGGGGCTCGGGGGCTTGGGGAGGGGGGCACCAGCAAGGATCGACCGGGAGAGCCGCTGCCAAACCGGGGCTGCCCGCCACACACCCCCTTTCCCAAAAACAGAGCCGTGTCGTCCCCCATCCCACCTCCCCGTCAGCTCTCGGACCAACCTCAGACACTTCCCCTTCCCCACCCCCCACCCCCCACCCCCGACGCCAGGCCTCGGCTTTTTGTTCCTTTCACTTTCTTTCACGGTTGTGCCACACACAACCACGTGTGTATGCAAGAGGGGGCCCCATTTGGAAGCTGGTGTCCCTCGACAGGAGGCAGCAGCCCAGGACAGGAAACCTAGGTTGAATGCAATGAATCAACCTTACTCCTCTCCTCCCCGCCAACACACCCCCTCGGGTCTGGTCCCTACAGGCTGGGTTCCCGCTTGGAGTCTACACAGCCTGGAGGCAAACCCAGAATGAACGATCCATAGACCACAACTCTAGAGGGGGTGTCACTGCACTGCAGCCTCCATCAGGGCTTTGGAGAAATAAAGTGAACTCACTGCAAACTCCTCCCCCCACAAGGAACAAGCTATACCATAAAGCTATTAACGACAGCTATCATTAGTACACACAGGAAGCACAAAGGAACTTTTTACGAATAAAAGATGCGTAAAACACAGGGTCCTGTGATCTGCACCCGGCTTCCCTGCTGATTGTGTGCAGACTGGGAGTCCTTGGAAGGCTGGGGATGAGGGTCAGGGGAGGACAGGGGCTCCCACTTTCTTTACAAGGAACAATAGGAACCCCACGTCTGTTCATCTTGGAACCCGGAACACCCCAAACAAAGCTGTGGGAAAACTGCGGTAGACGTGGGGGCCCGTGAATTTTTCTAGCCGTTCAGAGCTTAATTACTCCTCCTTGATCCGTGGGACCAGACACGACACCGCCAAGGTTAAAATGCCCCAAACAGCGCCGAGCAGATGTGAGCGAGCTGGCAGACGCGCAAATGAGGCCTGCCTCGGAGCACGATAACAAGTGACTAATACATTGCATATCGTTGAAAGAAAATTATTTTTCTCTAATTTGCATTTGCTTGGGGGGAAAAAAAAGCCAACCAGAGTCCCTCTTCACAAGCACGAGTCTAATCCTGGAAATACAGCCCGGCTGCTTTAAGAGAGCTGGAAGGAGGGAAAGACTGCCAGTGTTTTGGCGTTGCAGGCTTGTTTATCTTTCCGCCTTTCCTCCAAGGCGAAACTCGTTTTGCAAGCAACATTCCTACAGAAAATGGCACACGTCATAAAAAGAGACCAATTTATAGAACTGGCACCGAAGTTCATGTATCATTCCAGAAGCATCTCCCAGCTCCCCACTAGGGAACCCAACTAGATGTAGAAGTCCACATTATAACTCAGAGAGTAGATCTGGGGGCAGGGGTGGGGGGGGAGGTGGACCCATAATTTGCAGATATCCTGCAAGCTGTACACTCAGGGGCCAAAGTCACACAGAAGGGCAGAATATAGAATTAAGTCAGCTCTAAGTGATCCTCCGAAGCCCAGGGGCCAGGGCTGCGAAGCCTACAACCTTGAGATTGGGGGGAGTGGTTTTTACAGCCAGCTTGCCCCAGGACAGCCCAGGGGCAGGCCCATCTTCCGGACCATCCAGAGCCCGCCAGCTTGGACCGGCCCAGCGGGGTATTGCTGCCACCCACCAACTGTTCTCCCTCCCACCCTGGCGCCTCCCCACAGTGCCTGGCAGAGGACCAGGAACTCAGAGAAGGCCGGGCTGTGGGCATCTAGTTGATTAAGTCACAGAGTGGGTGGCGCTGTGGGCAGACCTCAAGACAGCACCGTTGGTCCTGCAGCTGAAAGGCAAGTGCACTCTTAAAAACTGGGAAGGCAGAGGGAGGTGGGTAATCAAAAGCCACTTGCACACCTCCCCACCCCCATTCACCCCCCTTCGGGTCCTGAACCTACACACTTGTGTTTCCAATCCAGGAAACAGGGCCGAGGGCATAGAACACAGCGGCCGCCTGTCTCTTGAACTTGTCTGAATAACAGGGCCATTTCAGAGGAAGAACAACGGCCTTCAGAGCCTCTGCAATTTCCAGAAAGCCTTCAGTTAATAATACATTCTTTCCAACAGGCTTGCTTTAGGGCGGAAAGTTATTTTCCCAAATCTTAACAACCCGGTCACAAGCCGCGGAGGCCCCAGGTCAACAGATCCCGGCCAAACCCCTCCAGACAGTTGACACTCGTGACCCCGCAGGCCTTCTCCTGCCACCTCTGCCTAACAAGTTCCCTAAACCACAACACACCAACCAGCGCGCACGTCCACCACGATCCCAGGAGCCAGAAAGATGCGTGTCGCGGGGTGCGGAGGGGGGGGGCGGGTGCCGCCGCCGCCGCCGCCGCGGGCTGTCTCGCAGCGCATCCGAGGGCTCCCGGGCCAGCAAGGGGCGGCCACCTCTGCAGCTCTCCGCGGGCCTGCATAGTGCGCGCTTTGTGTGAGCGCCGAGGAGGCACAGCGCTGCTCGTGCACCAACAGCTGTCACATTATTTGCACTCGCTGTAAACAGCCTTCACATTCCCCCCTTACCACATAGTTAAAGCCAGACTAACAATCCACAGTTAGAGATCAAACCAACAACAGCAGCATTGTGTCTGCCTTCGCACCAAGCCCAGCAGCTGGCAGGTTTCTCCGGAACAAGAGACCCCCCTCCCCCCACCCCTCCAGGCTCCAGCCAAGGCTAGCCGAGGCAGCAATGCGTGTGTCGCTGCCGATTGTCAAGGCAAGAGAACACAGCCATTTCGCGCAGAGTTCTGTGGGGTTCATCAGCTCTCTCCCAGAGTTTCCTCCTCCCAGGCCCCCTCCCCCATTTCCTCAGCTGGGAATAAAGCTTGTTCAGCCTCCCAGGGTCAGTTTCTCTGCTCAGCAAAGCGTGGGTCGGCCTGCCCCGGCCAGGCCTGGGGTCCTGCAGCCCTCTCTACCGTGTCCCAGAGGCTAGGCAGCTCGGCACTTTCTGCAGCCCAAAGCCTCACGTGCTTCGGAAAACCGTCCAACTCCCTGAATCCTTCCTGGTCGCCCCACTGATCAAAATGTCTCCTTTATGATTTTTGGTTAAGTCGAACATTTCCATAATCGTCATTATTAGCACAAATTACACGCCTAATCGGTCCTTAAATAGATTTTAATTAAATAATCATACAAGGCTCATTTTATGACTTAAGAAATGCATTAGTTTTCGTTATAAACTTTCCACCAGGATATAGAATAATGATAGCAGACAAATACTTATTCTTTGAAAAGCACCAATAACTGATGGGCAGAGTATTGGAAAAGTAGACCCTGCTTCACACCTTCTGGAATCGAAGTGGAGACTAGACAGACCACATCTGCACAACTTCCCTCCGGAGAAGGGAGAGGGGATTTCTTCCTCCAAAGCATTACTTTTGTCTTCTCTTTGGGGCCAGGAGAAAGGAACCCCAAATGTTCCTTTTCCATGCCCATCTGAAGAGATTTCTCCAGCTTAGAAGTCTCTTCTAGAGACCACTCCTCGCCACCCCCATCTGTTTTTCACCCCTCAGTCTGCTGAGAGCCGAGGTGGAAAGCAGGCAGGCTGTGCTTGTTAAATGCTGTGTAAAATGCTGTTAATAAAATAATAAATACAAAGGATGGAGGCTGCTGGTTCCATGGGTGTTTTGACTGGAAATGCCTTGGCACTTGTCATGTGTTTATGGGAGGGCAGACAACTCTAGGATTTACATAGTTTGGACATTTCTGTACTTCATTTATTCTTTCCTAAATGACGTAGGCCTAGAGCTATTTCAAGTTTGCATTTGTACAGAACTGTTAAATGCCTAAGAGTTTCTCCAATTAAACCAAGTTTTAAATCAGACCCAAGGCTGGAACGTACTCTCGGCCTCGCCCCACTCCACCCCTCTGCCTCTGTGGCTGGAGAAAACAAACAGACACTCAACAACAATCCCCTGTCCTTGCTCTCCCCACCTTCACCACCAACCCCCGGGGGGGCACCTAGGGCAAAGGTTAAGGTGTCTTCAGATTACAGGCAAGGCCCTGGCTACACACACTGGAAAGCACTGCAGTTGGGCGCATCCTGGGCACACTCGAACCTCTAAAATAGTGAGCTAAGATGGGGGGAAAACTGCTGGCCTGGTAAAACCCACTGTTCACAAAACAATGTCAGCAAAGGCTGGAAGGCATTCTTTAGAGAGGTACCAGGGACTCATGCCTACTGAAGCTCTTTCAGCACAAAGGCTTTTAGGGGAAGAAGGGAAAAGGGGGGTGGGGGGGGGAGAGAAAGGGAGGGCTCCTGTTTCAGAGCAGGCATCCCCAGAGAGTCAAGAACCAAGTGTAGCTTCAATCAAACGCTGACTTCCCCTCTGGGAGTCTAGTAGGAAACCTGATCACAGTAGCTTACTACCGGCCTGGATCCACACAGGTCTGGTTTTCTTCTCATGCTAGTAATTTTTTAAAATACATATCGATATAAAAGAAGCAATCCCTGACAGACTTTATTGAAAACCACACTGAGACCTCATAACATCCGGACTTAATCCCTATCAAACAAACCACAGCACCTCTGGCCTCTGCAGCGGGCCAGACCCTTTCACCTCATCCCACCAGGTCTCACCCCTCCAGCCGCTGCTGTTCCCTCCCCCCGAAAGAATGACGGGAGGACTTGCCAAAGAGCACCTAGATACCGGTTCTGGAATCAATTCCTAACCATATAAATGATCCCACTTAGGGGGAGGAAAAAAAAATCCCAGCCTTTTCATATGGAATCCTTTAAAGCCCAGAATGCAAATAACTGTAACAAAGGGAAAGAGGAGCCCACAGAGGCAGACCTGGAGGAACAGCCTCAGGAATACCCTTGGAGGGGAGCTTAACCTGCAGGTTGGTCCCCAGACACTGGCCTACGCAGGTCTTGTTGGGGGGGCGGGGGCGGGGGCGGGGGCGGGCATCTCAGGGGCAGCAGGGAACAGAGAAGCAACTATAGGAATCTGACCAGTCATTCAAACCAATTACTAATCCTCGGGGCCTACTATGTGCCGAGTATTCTTTGATCCTAAAAGTGGATAATTATTCCCAGTCTTACAAATGAAGAAACTTACTGAGGCTCGGAGGCCATAAATAACCTGCCCCCAAGGTCACACAGCTAGTAAAAATGGGCCACGGTCAAACTCAGTCCTGGAGTTGCGGAGAGGAGCCAATGATTGGTCAAACTGTGCCATCCGGCATCCCCAAGAAGTTTGGGAGGCTCCCTTAGCCCTTGGACTCCAATACACAGCAAAAGGATAGCACTGAACACCTATGAAATTCGGTCCACAAGGAGCCTGGACCCTAGTTTCTCCTACACCCAGAAATCTCTTGGTCCATGTGAAGTCTTTCGAAATTTCTGCCAACGTCCTACCCAATCTCCCTAGACTGGAACACCCTGGTGTGAGGCCAGGGATCCCCAAAAGGCTCCGCTTTCCCCTCCTCCAGGAGCCCAGAACAAGCAGTGGGAGGTGGGTGCTACTCTTAGGTCTCTGTAAAAAGTGCTGACACCTGGAACTAGAACAAGGCTTGCCACACTAGTTTTGCCACATAAAGCAATAAATCAAATTATCTAGACAGAGCAAAAGCCCTTTGGAAAGAGTGCCTACATCTACCTTTCCTAGGACTTTAATGAACAACCCAGGGACCAAAGTGGACTGGGGAGGCAACTGAGGGGGAAGCGGCTTGCAAGATGCTAGACCCTCCTGGACTCCTGGGGGTCCCCACAAAAAGCCAAGTCCCAAGACAAGCCGGAGGTTGGGGTGATCTCTCCTCTCCCCAACTTCTCATCCCAGCAGCGCAGGGTCGGCGCTCAACATCTCCTCCCCACCCCATGCTCAATTTCCTGGTCTGCCCCGGGCTTTCAGAAGCTTCGGGAACTATCCACACCCGATGCCACAGACGCCACAGGCTCCACGACCGAGGGCCGTCTCCAGCTCAGCTCGGTGGGAAGGGGAACGGGCAGGAGCGCCGGACACTCGGCCGCCCCTGCGGCTTCCCGGCCCCGGGCGGGTGGCTCCTCCAGCGGCCGAGGCTCCGGATGTGTGAAATGGCTCCAGGAGCGCCTGGGGCAGGCCAGGGCCTCCGCAGCGGGAGGGACCGAGGCGGTGGCGGAGCCGGGTCCTCACCCCTCGAGCCAGACAAACACGCCCCGGCCAGTGGCTCGCAGCCAGTGGCTTTCTCTCTTTTTTAAACTTTCCGGCCTTGGCGATCACCGCCGATTGGGACAGGATTTCCAGCCCCCGCCTTCCCTCCTCCACCCCCTCCGTGCAGGCCCTTCCAACCTCCAGGGAGGTGACCCCCGCCCCCGGGCACCGTGAGTCCCTGGCCCCGGCAGACCCTCCCCGCCCCCGCCACTTGGGCCACCTGGAGCGAGCCGCTTCCCAAAGCGATCGGCGTCCGGCCGAGTCTGGGACTGCTGCTGCGTCCGGGGAGGAACTCCCGCAGCCTGCAAAGGTCCAGGCCTGCCCGCGGCGGCATGCAGAACCGCCCCCTGCTCTTGCTTTCTCCGAAAGACCTGACGCGGGGGACGGGGGGGCGGGGGGAGTTTAAGGCCTGTCTTTTAAAAAAAAATTTAACTCTTCAGATGCAAGAATTTGGGTGCCCTTGGCACGGTTATGAGCGCTCGGGTAGAACAATAGAAATGGGGGGTGCCGGAAATGGTACAGGAAGACCCCTATAACCCTATAAACCTCTCCTCCCCCCAGCACTTACTATTAGCATTAAAAGATCCCAGTGCCCTCAATGCAATAGTGCCTGTTTATAACTTTTCCCTGCTGGGTCTCCGTACCCTAAACAAGCCCCCTCCTCACGTTTTGAAATCACCAGGGCAAAGACCGCTCCCAAATCTGTGACCTCCCGGAGCTCTTGGGCCTCTCACCTGCTCTGCCCCGGCACCCTGACCTGACTCACCCTCTTCCCCCCAGTAGTTCCTCTGGTTTGCACCTAGACAATAAATTTAGTTTAATTTAGCTTCCGGTCTTTAATTTTAGCAGGTCTCCTTTTTGCATGCAAATCAATAGGCAATTACCATCTAAAAGCTCGCCCAGCCCCGGGTCAATGTAAATTGATCATTGTCCGCCTTCCACAAAATAACACCGGGAGTCTGTGATGCATAATGAGATTATACTGGAAACTGTCTTTTAGATCAAATTATATTTTATGCTGTCAGGATCTTCTCCTAGCGGACTTCCCCGCTAGTCTAATCACGGGGCGCCGGAGCCCATGGGTGCCGAGAGGCGATGGCTGACCGGGGAGACATGGTTCTAAGAAATAACAAAGTGCGGGGACGCCCCCCCCCGCCGCCATTTCCAACACCCTCGACTAGGGGCAGGCGGAAATGAGCCTGCGCTGGGAAAGGGGGCCTTCTACAGACACGTTGCGGGGGAAAAGCTCGTTGGTTAATTCCCATCCAACAGAAAGTCAGCTATCCCTTCCGGAAAAACACATGGGGGGCAACCAGCGAAAGCCGTCGGGCCGGGCTGGAGGTTGGGAGACGTCCCCGGCCAAGTGCTCGGGGCACAGGCGGCTCGGCTGCCACGGGAGTGGCCTGAGAAGACCTTCCACTCCTGCCCCGGCTGCTTCTCAAGCCAGCGCCACCATCTAGGCCCCGGCAGCGCAGCCAGCCTTGCAAACAGACGGAATCCTGCCGGCCGTACACTCGGGCGAAGCAGCCCGGTCGGGCCAGGCCGGCTTCGGCCTCCCCTCCCCTGACTGGGCGAGGCCCCTCCAGGCCCGAACCGTGTGAGCCGAGGGCTGGAGGCCTCCAGCCAGGAGAAGGTCCTCCCGCCCTTGCGCGGCCCCCGGGGCACGGGTGTGACCCTGGAGCTTAACAAAGGGCCTTCAGAGCTCCTTTCGGCCTCGGGCTGGCGGGGGAGGGGTGGGGCCAGCGGGGAGGGGAGCGGTACGGCGGCCCAAGTGGACCCGTGAGGCCCCCCGCCCCAACGGGCTGGGTCTGCCGGGCCCGCCGCCCTCGAGGAAACCACCGAGGTGGCATTGCCGGGGCCGCCGGGCACTCCCGAGGACCGTCCTGGGGTTCGGGCGGCTCGGAGGCCGGCGAGCCTCCTGCCCAGCCCCGCGGCCCGGCTGTCGTGCCCGACCCAGCGCGGACTCCACCCGAGTGCGGTCTTCCCAATAAAAGCTGGAATTCCCGGCTGGGCTCAGACAAAGAGGGACCGCGGCAAATCGACGCCGCGGGCAAACCAAACCCAAACCGAGTTTACGCGCGCGTCTGGGGTCACAGAGGCGCCTGCTAATCCTCCCTACGCTGGCCGTCCCCGCACGGTCTCCTCAAGGGGGAAAAAAAAAAGGGAAAGAAAGCATACCTCCCCTTGATTCCGCCCAGAGGCCGAGCTTCGCACTTCTTTCGGTTCAGTCTCTATCAGTTCACTAGGCCCCGCGCCACCTTAGCAAACAGGACTTAGAGGAGCGCAACATCCCTTGCTCCCGACCCAGAATGCAAAGCTACTCCTCTTTTTCCTCCACCATCCATCCTCTCAGGGTCAAGAACTCAGAAATCTTTCAGAAATCCTCCTACCTGCTCAAGTCTCTTCCCCACTCTAGATGGGAAGAAACTGTAACAAGAAGCAATCTTAGTAACCAAGGGCCACCCACCCTTAGCTAGGCACCGTTGCCCTCAGTTTCCCTCTAGCCAAAGACACATTATTTCCCAGTGAATGAGTGTGCGAATGTGGTTGTGTGGCCCACACTTCCGTGCCCAGCTCTGTCTCACTGGGCAGGAAAATCTTCATCAGGCATTGAGGAGTTTTTGTCATTCAGCCTGTGTATCTAAGCATGGATGTATGCATGTGAATGCTTTTTGTGTTTCCAAGTGACCCTCTTCACACCTTTAAATGGGCTTTTGTCTCTGGAACGAACTTACAGAAATTCTGCTCCAGTTTCCAGCTCAACAAAGTCTGGGATTTTCTCCTAGAATCTCGCTCTAGGTCTCAGTATTTGCATACCCATGTTTACATTCCTCGCGGCCAGTTCTTTATCTCTTCTGTATCTCTTGTTCCATGTGGGCACCAGAGCCCAAGTGTCTTGATTTGTCTCAGCACATGTCATTCAGGCGCACATCTTAATCTGTGCATTCCTGTCTAACACGTACACCTCCCCACGACTTACATTCTTGCTTTGCCTATATAATGTGGCTCGTTCCCAGACCAATATGGGTTTGCAGTTTAACGTAAGTAGAGGATCCCCTAAGACTACAAACCCTAAAAGGAAGAGGAGGGGGAAGGAGAGAGGAGTGTGACTAATGATTCATTTCTCTATAGGGTAACCCACCCACCAATTTCTACCTCAGGGAAAGAACGAGACCAATGCCTGCAAAGTTGTGTTAAATTTTTAGGCCAATTCAATGCTGACCCCATGTACGTGTATACAAATGATCGATCTTGTACACATCACTATCCCACTCTTGTTTGGAGGCTGCCTCCCTGCACATATCTTATTTGAACTCTCCACAAGTTCACGGTTAGAACTGTTTTTATTTACATAGACAGCTCAAGGACCCCTTTGCTCTCTCCGATGCATACCTGTACACACTGGCCAGGCATTTCAGGCTTGGGTCTTTGGTCGGCAGCACTCTCGGTCAGAGGCCCCACTGACTAAAGCTCTGAGCAGACCTGCACATACTGGGCCGCTGGGAACATTAAGGTCTAACCTCTGCATCTCCCCAACTCAGTTCCTTAAGTGAGGGTGCCCACTGTGTGTGTTCACACCTCCCCCATTGGGAAGTATCGGGTCAAATTAGATCACCTAGCAACTGCGTTTGGTTCGTCGAAGAATCGAGCCCAACGTACCAGGATGTGAGATTGCATACACAGAAGAGAAAGGAAAACCCTAAGCCCAGACTCCCGCCTCCTCTCCCCAGGGGGCTACTTTGCTTCCAGGAATTTCTACTACACTCCCCACCCCCACTCTCCCTATCGTCTTTAAAGGGTTAAGAGAAACCCTCGCAGCCTTCCCTCCACCCTGGTCGCTGGGCCCGAAGGCTCGCTCGCTCACGGGAGTCTGCCGCCGCCTCCGCGGCCCGCCCCCCCCTTCCCGTCCTTCAGCCGGGAGGGAGCCTGCATGCCTGTCTAGACCGATCTATCACAGGCACACCAACAACACCCGCGAGAGCGCGGAGACCCTACCTAGGTCCCCCTGCCCGCACGGTTCCCGGCGGACAGAACCCTGGAGCGTGACCGCGCCTGCAGGGTCTGGGTGGGAGCCTACGGGCTCGGGCTGCCCCGAGCGCACAGCGGGTCCGCCCCGGCCCCGGCCCCCAGCGCTCCCGCCAGCCCGGCTGCCGGGGCACAGTCACAGCTCTGCGCGCTGGGCAGTCCTATTTTTATCTTGTCTAATCCCAAACTGGGCGGGGAGCACAGGCGTCGTGCTTAGAGAACAAGAGATAGGCGAGGGAGGCGGGGAGGAGCAGCCAGGCAGCGACGCGAGCGGGAGCGAGTTAAAGACACAGTCGAGGCGACCGAGAGCAGGAAGAAAGAGCGGGCTGCGCGGGCCTCGAGGCGCCGCACGCAACGCGCCGCCCGGCGAAGTTACACTCGCCTCCCGGTCGCCCCTCGCCGCCCGTCCCTCCCCACTTCCCAGCGGCGCTCTCCGCAGCCCGGGCCGCGGGGCCCCGGCCTGTGTGGGAGGCAGAGGCCCGGCCGGCCCTGCAAAGGGCTGGAGAGAATCGCTAATGAGCTGTGCGGCCCATTGATCCGGAGAACACTTCCTAATTAACTCTCAGTCACCTACTGGTGACAGCGCCTCAAAGGACAGCGCTGGGGCCGTCCGAGCCCCAACCCCGACCTGCCCGCGGAGCGCCTGGCGCCCGAACCCCGCGCGCCCCCCCTCACTACCCCAGGCAATCCCGGTGAGTGGCGGCGTAAACCCGCACACTAAAGGCCAGCCTCGGATTAAACCTGGACGGCATATTAATCAACGCCATCTCCCCCCTTGCTCCACGCGGTGAAATCATGCCCAAAATAAACACGGGAACCAACACTGCAAAGCCCAGACCAGATAACAGGTCGGGGGTGGAGTGGGAAGGGTCGAGAAGCAAACGTATTTTCCAAGTGTCCACGTACAGGAGTCTCGGAGGCTGACAATTAAAATGCCTTCCACACAAGCAATTCTGTTGGCCAAACCGAATCCAACACCTCGTAAGGATTGATTTCGGCCCGCGGTGTCCGTTTCCAGTGCCACAGGAAGTGTCAGATGGCTAGAAATACCCAAGTCTGTCTGCGTTCACCACCCACCACCTTCTGGGGTGGGCCATTTCCTCCTCGTTTTTATTCCCAAGTCATTTTAAGGGTTTTTCTCCAGAGACTACCCCTAGAATCAAATACCACTACCCCTCCTCTGGCCTTCTCTCAAAAAAGAAAAAAACAAAAAAAACGGCTAAAACCCTGAGCTGTCTACTCTAGACACAGGAGGCTGTACGAATACCTATTTGAAGCGCGCTGGTTTCTTTAAGGTTTGTTTTTAAATACACATAACCCTCCCCCCTCCTTCGCTCTTCCATCCCCCCAACCCTTTAGACGCCGGCGGCGCGCGCCCTCGCGCGCGGGCACTCACAGCCTCTAGCTGGAGATCGCGGACTTTCTGGAAAAGATTCATTAACTGCAAATTAAGCCTCGCCCCGGCCTCGGCCTACACGCGGCCAGGCTCAGCCGTCTCAGGGACCCGGGGACGTGCCCACTCGAAAGTGCAGGCGGCGGGAAGCCCGCCGGGACCACGCTTGCCTCGAGCCGCCCTACTCCGCACACGGCGCCCCGGGGCTTGCTTGGTAAACAGCAGGAGCACGTCGCCGCCGCCCCGAGCCCCCTAGTTGGCGGAGGCTCTGCAGCGCAGCCGCCCGCCTGCTCCGAGCGCGGGCCCCGCGGCGCGGCGGCGCCTCGCCCTCCCCGCCTCGGCCGAGGATCGCGCCCGGGTGCGCAAGTTCCTCTTCGCCCTCAGCCTCTGCGCCGCACGCCCTCCGAGTGGGACCAACTTCCTCCGGCCGCAGACTCGCACACGCCCTACAGGGCTTTCCACCAGACTCCTCTCTGCCCAGAGGAGGACCCAGGTCTCGCCCCCCCGCCCGCCGCCGCCCCCGCACGATCTACCCCCACTCCTGGGGTCTCACAACTTAAAACCAACCCCACGACGTCGCAGGGAGGGTGGGGGTGGACCAGGGTGGCAGATTAAAATTTTAAAAGAACATTTACAAAACAAAGCGTCTGACCTGACTGGCTGGCTGGCGGGCGGGCCGAGTCGGAACCCCTCGCTCTGCTCGATTTCCTAGTATTTTTTTTTTTAATCCACGTGATTCACGCTTTAGAGCAAGCCAAAAAAAAAAAACAAAAAAACAAAAAACCGGGACTCCCCTCCCGAGTCGCGCGGCAGCGGCGGCAGGTCGAGCTCGGCTCGGCCCGGGGCGCCCGCCACACACACCCTCGCGCACGCACACGCCGTCGTTCCACGAGCAAGAACGAGCTGCCCCCGGAGAGGCGAGACGAGGCAGCAGCGGCTGGGGGTTTTTACAGTTCTTTCCCGAGTCGAAAAAGAAAGCAGACGGGAACCCGCCGCCCTCCCCTTCCTGCTAGCGAGCTAACGCCGAGCCGAGCTTCCCAGCTTCCAGCGCAGCTCACCCCCCCGCCCCCCCCGCCCGACTCGCGGCGCTCAGCGACGACCGCGCTCCCGCGCACACAGGCACATACTGCCTGCAAACTTCCACTCCGCGAACTCCCTGCTCTCCTCCCAGCCCCCAGGGGGGCGGCAGGCCCCCCCGCCGCGCCCCCCCCGAAGCCCACGCCGGCCGCTTAGGTTGGCTGCATTTTTAATAACTTACAGCTAGGAAATAAAAACGAAAGCGAGCAAGGCAGCCAAAGTGAAGCGCGAGGCACAAGCTTCGAGGGGTACGCGAGAGAGTCAGAGGAGCCACCCGCCGCTACTCTGGGCCCCGAGGGAGGGGGCCGACTGCAGTCCGCCGCACGCACGCTCGCCAGCCCGCGCGGCCTCCCCGGGGAACGGTGTTCCGGGCACTGACCTGAAATCCCCGGCCGGGGAGTAAGCAGGGAGCCTGCGATCCGGCGCTTTGAAGTTTTCCCCGGAGCAGAGTCGAGGCGGCGAGGAGGAGCGACGGGAGGTGGGGTGGGTGGGGAGAGGTGTGCGGGGTTGGAGGAAAGTGGGGTGGCGACGTTGGCGATGGGAGAAGGGGCCGGGCCGGGGAAGCGCGGCGAACAGCAAAGTTTGCCGTCCCCCGCTGCCCGCAACCCGCTCGCGGCGCCGCGATCGCTCGCCTCCCTCGCCGTCTGCTGCCAGCCGGCTGCCCTCGGGGTCGGCCCCGCCGAGGGGTGGGCTCTGGGCCGGGTGGGGGCGGGGCAGGGCGGGGCGGGCTCAAAGCCTCCGGGCAGGTGGCGACAGCCCCGCGCGATCCTCCGGGCTCCGGCGGCTGGGCCGGGCTCGGCCGGGCTCAGCAGCTCTCGCGCCGCCGCTGCTGCCGCCCGCGCTCGGGCAGGAGCCCCAGCGCCATGTTGACGGTTCGCCGCGAGCGCCCGCTCGGGCTGGGTGTGTGAATGTGTGTGTGTGAGTGTGTTGGCCAAGTCTTCCCTGCGCGGCGACAGCGCGGCTTGGGCTCCCCGCCCGGCAGCTCGCGGGCTCCCCCTCCGCCGCCGCTGCCGCCTCGCTCCCGCTCTCGGTCGCGGTCTGGGCTCCGGCGCGTCTTCCCCGCTGCCGCCGAGCTCGGTCCGCGTTCAGCAAGGAGCGTAGCTCTGCCTCACCTCGCCGCTGGGAGCCCAGGCTCCGTCTGCCGCCGCACGCCGCGATCCCAACGCGTCCCCCCTCCCTGGTTCCCTCCTCTTCCTCCTCCCCCTCCCTCCGCCCTCTCGCCCGCCCGCCCTCCCTCCCTCCCTCCCAGCAGCCGCCTCCCCTCCCCCCGCAGGCGCAGCGCTCGGGCGACAGCCGCCCGCCCGCCGCCGCCTCCAGCTCTCGCAAGTTTGAGCTCCCCCAGCCTCCGCTCACCCTCCGCTCACCCTCCGTTGCGGCGCCTGGGCGGTGGGGTTTCGGAGGCGTGATTCCCCAAGAAAGGTTTGCCCGAGTTTCCCCAACCGTCATCGATTCCCGGCGCGTTTCACCTCTCTGGGTCCGAACCCCAGACCACTTGGGTGGCGTCCCCCTCGCCCCTTGTCCTCCCCTCCCCCGCTCGGACCGAGTTGGCTGCGCACACCCCGCCCGGGCGCGCGTCCTGGGCGAGCGAGAGACCGACTTGGGCGGCGGCGGCGGCGCGGGCGGCCCGCTGATCCTGAGCCGAGGGGATGGGGGGCGGCGGGGGCGGCTCTCCCAGCCGCGCGCCGAGACTCCCCTCGCTACCCAGAAGGCCAGTGGAGGACCGCAATTACCATAAAGCGCCTAGCACTCGGCTCAGCCAAAGCTGTCAAACCCCAGCGGCAGCCGCCGCTGCCTCCTCTCGCCACCAGCGCTGCGCTCTCTCGGTCGTGCGTCCCCTCCGAGACCAAGCAGAGCCTGGCGAGTGCGCGTCGGTGCCCATCCACACCCTGGGTCCCCCCTTCCTCCCGGAGAAGCCCTTTCCCATTTCGGTGTCAAGAGCTACCTGAAAACACCACCTTGGGCAACGGTGGCCGTTCCGCCCGAACTCCGCGCCCGAGTTCCCCGGACGTTTCGATTGTGTGGGAATTGTTTGGAGAGGCGGGGGATGGAGGAGGCAGCCCGTGGGGCACAAGGAGGCGGGGGTGGGGGCGGCAGGGGAGTGGAGATCCACCAGAATTTCTCCCCGTTCTCGGGCATTTCACAGTCTGCATCTCAGATGATTAGAGGGTCTGTCCTGGCCCCTCACCCCTGCCTCGGGAGATTATCTCCCGCGTTTTATTTTCCTTGGCAGGGAGCAACTTTTGGCTTACACCGTTCGCTCCATAAATTTCCACTCGGTAACGTCGTGCTGATCGGAGCTCGGCGGCGGCGTACAGCCTGCGCCCGCAGCAGTTCAATTCAATTGACACGTATTGAGCTTCTCCAGCGCACCCGGCGCGGCGCTGGGCGCGGGGGGAGGGCAGGGGCAGGCAGGCGAGAGGGGGAAGCGGAGAGGCGAGGTTCCGGCCTCCCCAGAGCGCAGAGCCTCTAGGGCGAGCCGAGAAGCCCCAGTTCGTGAAGCGGGCGGGAAGGGGTGGGAGTGGGGGAGGGGTGTTCCGGCCTAACCGGGCCCGGACACCGCCGCAAGAGGTGACCCCACTCCGTTGCTGGATAGGCTCTTTTGATGCTGAACGTGGGGGAGTCTCTTTCTGCCTAAGGACAAGATGGTGCAGGCTCGATGAGAACATCAATCCGAAATGGAGGTGGCTTGTAAATTCCACACGGAAAGTTTTAAAATATCCTGGAGCGTCTCCATGCCAAAATAATCAAGAGCATCTCAAGTTGATTACTAAGTCAAGGTCAAGGCCAAAATCAGCTCTAGCTAGCAGATCCCTTTAAAAAATTAGACTTAATACTGACTGCAGGACTGGTGTTAGGTGCGATTTTATTTATTCTGTTTTAGTTCTCAGTACATAGTTATAAAAACAGCCCTTTTCAAAGCAGAAGTGAAACATCTCTACCGTTTGAAACCCGAAACTTCGGGCAGAATTAAATCTTCATGCTCCAGGGCTGCTTAAAACAACTGATGCAAAAGACAGGCGGGCAAGTGCCCCTGTGAGCAGTTCCCAGCCCTGCTGGGCCGCCACGGCTTCCAGGACCCGTGCCTGCATAATGGAATGTACGCCTTTTTCTTCCTGGTCTCTCTGGAGGTGGGTGTCTCTGAAGGCTAACCCACACATTTTTTTAATCTCCGGTAACAAGCAGAAAGACACCTGGACTATTATGCTGTAAAGCTATTTTTTATAAAGACATTTTAGGGCCAGACATTAAAAGTTATTAGACTGAACGCATGCAACTTACAGACACAGCTGGAGAAAAGGCCTCTGGTTGTGTGTTGTAGCAACATTTCTTTTTGAAGCAACTCCTTTTATTCAAAACAAATCTAAAATAACCGGGAAGGCTGAAGTTGGGTATTTGTGGGGAAACACTCTGAATGCGGTTCCAGGCAAGGAGACCGCTGTGCCACTGTGGGCCGAGAGGGAGAGCTGGCCTGGGTGAGTGCGGAGCCGTGCCAGGCTCTTCTGGCTCAGTTAGGCCACCGCAGAGACCCTGGCCCCATGCCCGGCCACCTTCTCTCCCCTTCCCATGCCTCCCCAACTCTCCCCCCATGCACAGGCTTTTCCCGGAGTTGAAAGTTGCGTGTAACCGTCCAGAACTTTTGGAAAATCCAGGAACCAAGTTAAAACACGGAGTCTGCTGCCTCTCCGAGTCCTGTGGCCTCCCGGGGCTGCTGACAAAGGGGCCTGTTTGTCTAACTTTAAAAGTTAAAATGAATTGGGGAGGGGGGCGGTGCCGTAAATGCGAAGGGGCCAGAGGAGGGCTGACTGTGGGAGAAATTTGATGCTGGAGACAAACAGACCAGTAAATTCGCCTTTGACGTAATTTGCAGCATGCGCGCGCGCGCGCGCGCGGGCAGACGCGCGCACGCACACACACACACACACACACACACACTTTTTAAGGAGTCTTGCCTCCGTGGTATCCTTGGTGGGATTAAAAGGTTTCTCTTCCATCTCCGAGGGATATATTTTGCAACTCTGCGGGACTTTAAAAAATATCTTATTAAGGCAGTCCTAAGAGGCATGAATGTACGTGGGGGGGGAGGGGGTTCATGACTCCCTGGGGATTAAAATGTGAGTTTTTCCTGAGGTGCTCTAAGGTGGAGGAGGGGGAGGGAGTTTACACCTATTGGCCCGGTTAGTTGGCATTATTCCAGGGAGGAGAAGCAGAAAGCTCAGGAATGGCAGTCCTCACTTGGGAAGCCATGTGTCCTCACTTGGGAAGGGGCTCCGGGAGTGGGGACACCGTGGAGCCTGCAGCCTGTGCGGGCCCACTCCTGCTCCCTCCTCCCCTGCCCTCCCACGAGTCCCTCAGGAGCTGACCTGGGGGTCAGGCTGCTACACTCGGCACTCAGCAAGGGGAGGATTTCAATGAAAGCAAAGGAGGAGGCGGCGGGAGAGAGCCAGCGAGTGAGCGCAAGGGAGGGGAGGCCGCACAGGCAGCGAAGAAATAAAGAAATAGGCACAGAATGGCGAGGTGCTTCCAACTGAGCCGCAGGGCCGCTCCTCTCCCACCTGCCTCTTGTCCCCTGGGAAGGGTCTCCCAGTTATAACCTATGGCTCTCGGGCGCTCTCTTGCTGCGGATTCTATCCAGCCTCTGCAACTGGACAAGCAGGTTGGCACTTCCGGGGAGCAGGCCTGGAGCCTGGTCGCCCTTTTCCTGCCAGGCTGACTGTGTAAGGTCTGCCAGGCCCTCTTCCACACCTTCAGTCACCGCCCAAGGCCTAGGGGAAAGGCCATGCATCTTGCGGTGCGGTTCTTACCTGGAGTTTGGGGGACCCTGGGACCCTAACATGGTGCGCGGGGTTTGTTTGTAACATACTTGCAGGAACTAAGTCATAAAGCTCTGTAGGCCCCGATGGCGCTCTTCGGAGGCTGTTCTCATGTCTATGCCACTGGTGATCGGAATAGGTGGGATTTGTGTGATTACAGAGAATGCATTTTTACTCTATATAGTGTGAGCTAGCCTGTTCATGTTAACTATTTTTAAAAACAAACACCTACAATGACAGTCTTCCCTGGTCACTTTGTAAAAGAGCTCTGGGCTTACCAAGTGGCACTTAGAAGACCCACTGGCCCATCTTCCAAGCACAAGGCATCCTTGTCCCAGGGATTTCACTTATCTGGAAACATCTAAAGGTAGCTGCCTTCCCTGGTAGGAGTCTGCTAGACTTAGAGGTCTCCAGGTTGAAGACAGTTGCTCTTTCTGTCTAGTCTTTGAACGGTTACGGGGCGTTTGTGGGGGGAGGGTCCAGACGGCAGGCCCAACATGGTAGCAACTGCCTCTCCGAATTTCTGGTCTGGGCTAGATTTTAGGCTCTGACCAGGCACCGGTGGGTGAACTACCGCCGACACTGAGGGGCTTGCTGGGTAGACGGATGTCAGCCGAACGAGCATAGATACTGGCGGCTTGGGGAGGCCCCGTCTTGCGCCCCACCTGGCCCCTGCTTAAGAGCCCTCGAAGCCACCGAGCTGGGCTGGATGCGCCTGTAGATAGACTCAGATGCCACGTCCCGCCCCGGCTGCTTATTTAGCGAGGTGCCTCCAGCTCATACTCTACCCAGTCGGGGTCAGCGAGTGGGAACCGCGGGGAGAGGGGGCGGAGAACACCAACTCCTCGCTCGCAGACCCAGCAGGGCGGCCTTCCGCCCGAGCCGTTTCATTTGCAGCTTCCCTCCTCGGTGGCCGCGGGCCCCCTGCGGACACGCACCACCCTGAGCCCCTTCGCGGGCACTATCCCGGGGCCTGGAGGGATCTGGAAGGCTCCGCCAGCCCCTCGCTCGGGGTAGGAAGGGAGTACCGCCCAGCAGATGAAAACGCGGCGCTGGCCTGTCCCTAAGTACCTCTGAGGCCACCACAAAGTCGGGCGCAGAGGTGAGTGGCGCGGGGCGCTTGCCCCGGGAAGGTCAGCCAGGGAGCAAAGCTTGGGGCTAGCGCAGGGCTGGGGATTCCAAACGGCCTAATCCGCTGCACTTCCCCCCCTCCCTCCCTCCCCGCTCCGGGTCCAATCTGCTCGGCCTTCGCCCGCGATGCTCCCCCCATCCCGGCGTCTCCAGCACGTTGGCAGTCGCGCAGCCCCCGGCCGCGAGCGCGGGGGGGTGGGGTGGGGTGCGCAGGGTGGTTTGTTTTGCGAGGCCTGACAGAACCTTCTGTGTGCGGCGGAGGGAGGAGGCTAATGCATAATGCACAGCGCCTGGAAGCCCGGCCATTAGCGGCCTGTCGGTGACACAGACAAACGACTGAGAGGGAGGAGATCCAGCTCGCTCTGGAGTTTAAATATACCAGCGTGGAGGGGAAACGCCATGATTTAAAAGTGTGTGTTTGCAGACACTCGCATATATTTTAATGATTTCCAGCAGGCCGTGCGCCCCAGCCTTGCATCCCCCTCCCCAAAGGGGGGACATGTATGGGGGGGGTAAGAATGAAGGCAGAGTGAGAGGCCTCAACCCGAGACCCATCGCTAGCTTCCGAGGGATGAAGGGGAGAAGAGGTTGGTAAATGCACCGCGGAGAAAGTGAGGCCTAGGGAAGCCACACGACCCAAGGCCATCCCCAGATTTTTGTTTTTTTAAATCTGGCCATCGAGCCTTCCACCCCGGACTGGACCTTCTACGTTGTACTAAAAAGAAAGGCCTGGGGGAAAGAATAAACCCTACTACCCCGGCTTCCCCCCAGGTGCCCACATTTTTGAATCTTCCCTTTCCACCGACAATCCAGAGACCTCCTTCCTCCCCGTTTAACACACCAGTGTTTTTTAGCAATTAAGGCGAGAAGGGGGTGGGGATAAAGATAAGCCAATTTTTTTTTCCGCCATGCAAGTGTGAAAGATAAGATAACGCTAAGCTGAGGCAAAGCGGCTGCTTACAACCTCCCCTCAGCGATTTTGATCGGTCACTTCTTATCTCACAAAAATGCTCCTTTCGAAAACTGCATCAAAAAAAGAAAAAGGCTGAAGGAAAGCATTTTCATTTGGAACTGACATTTAAAACTCACCTTCTCTACACCAGCAACTCCTCCCCATCCGCGGGGCTCCCCAGGAAAAGTCACACCTCGACTACAGGGTTTCAGGCTTTCTCGTGGGGGGCAGGATTACTAGTGTAATTAGGGTGAATAAAACCAGGGATGCGTGATGAGGATTTATCCTGCATCCAACCCCAGCCTCGCAGCCGGGCTTTCCTTCTCTGAGTTCCTGGTCGCTGTTTGTGTTTCACCATCGCGCTCGTGTGTTAAAACTAAACAGGTAGTTATATTTGGGAGGATCGTATAACTGTGTCAACACGAAGCGGTTGTTAATGCGAAATAATAAGAAACTCTGCTGATTTTTACAGGCCCCTGTAAAGGATGGAAAAGGCGTCATGCGCCCCGGAACCCGAGAACTCTCAGCCGAACCGGACTCTCGGGGAGTCTTATAAAATTCTTTTCTCGCACAAAAATCTCACCAAGGGGTTTCCGGAAGACTTTGTATTTGTTGAGGGAGGTTTCGGTATTGAACTCCAGGCCCGCAGGGCGGCCTGTAAATTCCCCCCCAGCCCAGCCGCTGGCCCCAGATCGCAAACATCAAGGCAGGCGCCCCAGGCTGAGTTGATGAACCTCTGCGCCCACCTCCGGCTTACAGCTCCCGAGCTCCCACTTCTTCACCCCCCCATCCCGGGTTCGCAACTCGGCGCTGGGCGCAAACCGAGTTTGCCCTCTCCGGGCACGACCTAAAGCCCGGGGCTAGCCGCGGCCGGATAGTCCCCGGGGAGCCGAAACCGCCGAGCGGGGAAACCCCTCCTGTCGCCCTTCCGCGAAAAGCCTGGCCCCGGCGTAGGCGCCAAGCAAACGGGCATCCGCTGACAGCCGGGCCTCACGTAAGGCCCACACGCGTCCCATTAGTCAGCCTGAGTTCCCCTCGGGCGAGCAGTCTGGCGCGGCCCCAAGGCCAGGCGCGGGCGGGGAGGGGGTGCGGGGCCGCGGCGAGCTGGGAGCGGGGCGGGGGCGCGGGCTCTGCGGGGCCCGGCCGGGCTCGGTTCCGCGTTCCTGGGCCCGCGGGTAAGCTGAGCCGGCGGGGCAGGCCGCTCCCTGGCTGGCGCCGAGGCGCCGAGCTGCGCTTCACGTGCCCGCCATATCAGCGGCGGCGGCGGCGGCGAGGAGCGGGGGCAGGGAGGCGCGCCGCAGCTCCCGCGGGGCCTCCGGCCCCCCTTCCCCCGCCCTGCGGGGGGCTGGGTCCGGACCACCCCGCAGCCCCCATCCCCGCGCCGGCCGAGAGCGGCGCTGCCAGACGCCAAGAGGCTTCTAGGGCGCCGTTCCGAAAGCTGCGCGGCGGCGGCAGCCAGGGGAGGGTGCTCCTCGCGGCCGCCCCGGGAACTTCCCGCCGCCCCGCCGCCGCCGCCGCCGCCGCCGCAGTCACCGGGGCCGGAAGCCCTTGCGCCGCCCCGAGCGGCCTCCGCTGGCCCCTAGGGCTGTTCCAGACGAGGGCTGGTCGCGCGTCACCTTCGATCCCTCCTAGTCCCAGGCGGCCGCCCTCGCCCTGGGGCATCCCCATTTAAACCCGGAGGACCCTTCTAGAGGTCCAGCGGGACCTTCCTCTATTACCGCCATCAACGCGGCTCCCCCGGCAGCTGGGACAGGAGGGGCGCGGAGCCGCCACTCCGGCCGGGCAGGAACACCTGCTCCCGGGCCCTGCAGCTGGGCGCGTGGTGCCGGGAGAGGCTGCCTACTGTTGTGTGCAGAGATCGCGGAGGAGAAAATGGGGCTCCGAAGCTCAGGGCCAGGCGCAGCCGCGCCCTGGCCGCCCCCAACTCCCACCCTTTCTGTGCGATCAAGCCCGAAGCTCGGGGACGCGGGTCTCCCTGAGGGTCGAAGGGCCGCCACCCCTGGGATCCAGCTTCTGGCCTCAGGAGGTCGTTCGCAAGATAGATGGGGCAAAACCTGTTTTGGGAGTCTTCCCGGTGTCCGCCCCCGCTCTCCAAACCAGACACACTCATCTCCCCTCGGCCCCCATTCTAGCCTCCGGCGGGGGACAAGAGTAGGTCATGGCGGCACTGGTACGGGGTTCGGACTTTGCCACGCGGCGTGGGCAGGGCCGATGGACCCTCCCCATCTCCTGTGTGCCCAGAGGAGATCGGGCAGCCGAGATGACCTGCGCCGCTTGCCCTGCCTCACCCCCCCTCCCCCGTCCCGCCCTCCCCGGAGCTCCTGGCCCAGGGCCCGGCCGGGGAAGGCGTTGTTTTGCCAGCGGGAGCCGAGCGAGTGCGCAGAGAAAAGCCTCCCTGCTCTAATGAGAGTGCACACAGCGCTGCAGCGAGGAGGATGATTACCCGGCGGGCGGGGGGGCGCGGGGCCGGGCCGCGGGCGGCGTGTGCGGCGGCCCCGCGGGCCCGGAGTCCCCGCCTGTCTGGCTGCTAATCGCACGCTTTCTGCTGTTACGGAGGCAGGCGGGAGCCGGCGGCCAAGCCCAGCGCCGGCGACTCGGCGGGTGACACGGAAACATGGCGCAGCGCCCCTCCCCCGCCCGCCCTCCCTGCGCTCCCGCCTCCCGCCTCGCACTTCCTCCCGCCCGCGAGGCTTTTGCAGTTCTAATGCTCTGCTGTCCGCCCGGCACCATTACGCTAGCAGCCGCTTCTCGGCCGCCGCGCGCGTCTCTTTCCCTTTTGTTTTCGGGGTCTATAGAAAACGTTTGCTTTTGTCCCGAGCTCTCGTTAAACCAAACTTGTGGTGGCAACGGAAGGCGGTGCGGGCGGGGAGGGGCCCGGGGATTTTGGCAGCAGCCGACCAGAGCGTGGTGGAAACTTCTCTCGCTGGGTTCCCCGCCACCCCGCCTTCCCCCCCCTCCCCTCTTACACACAGGCCAGTCGGCCTACCAACGCTTCCCCCCTTCTCCCCCTGAGAGGCCTCAGCGCTCCAGGAAGGAGGTCTGGGCTAGAGGGACTGTGACCAGGGGTGAAGAGCCTAGGGTGCGTGTCCGTGGGCCCCGAGTTTTTGGCACTCGGTGACCTCGCTCCTTGAAGTCTTGACTTGCCTCTCCCTCCCTTTGGTCATTCGGGGCTTTGTATCAGCCGATGGAGAAGGAAGGGGAGGGAAGAGAAGAAAGTGGTTCGCGTGTGTGGTTTTTATATTAAGGGTTTGTTGGAATCTCTCACCTCCAACTGTATAGCCTCTTTTATAGGATCTATGGAGAGAAGGGGGAAGGTGGGCCCCACGGGGGAAAGGGTCAGGAACCTAGGCCTGGGAGCTGGATCTTACTCTACCGGTCGGCTCAGCTACAGCCCGGTCCGCAAGCGGGATGGGGGGACATTGCAGAGAGGGGAACGCACAGGAGGGCCGGGTCCCTCGATCCAGGAGACGCCAAACCTCCCTCCCCCGGTCGAGAGCGCAGGTCCCCCTGGCGCGCTCCCCAGCCCAGAGCGCACGCCGTGGCTCCGCACCGGAGCTGCTCAGGCGGCAATTTTTTAAGCCTGCAATTAAGCGAGGCGTCGCCGTGTCCTCTGCTAGTGTCGATCCTGTCAGTCGCACATGGCCTTGGTGCTCCGGTCCGAGGCCCCGCGATTAGTCACAGGCTCGCTTCGCTCCTTCCCTAATCCGCCTCTGCAGGCAGCCTGGGGACGCGGCCGACTTGGCGGCGCTGGCAGGGAGCCACTGCGCGCGGGGCGGGCCGCCTGGCCAGTACCAGCCCCGCTGTGCCCGAGTCGGCGCGGGTCCCGGGGTGCGGGCTTGGGACTCCCTCCTCCCTTCACAGCCCCCAGGCTGGGGCGGCAGCGCCCCTCCTCCTCTCGCCCCACTCCCGGGCCTGCGAGATCTATTTGTGTGGTGTCATTTGCATAAAAATAGGACAAGTGTTTCAGTGCGTTCGAACGCGGGAGGCGAAATTCTTATTGATGTGTCTGTGTGGAGCCCTCGGTTGTCGGAGCGGTTTGATTTAGGGTGTTTGTGTTGCCTTCTGCGAGGAATGAGAGGAAATCCTGCGCAACGCCTTCGGCGGCCCAGCCCCCACAGAGCATCCCCCTCTGCACGGCCCGGAACGGTCCACCGCCTGGACCCCGGCGCGCCGAGTCCACAGCGAGCAGGCTGAGGGCCAGGCGGGCGACCCATTATGACTCATAAAACTGGGCGGCCTAATCACCAGCTGCCAACCCGTTTACGTGTGGCGCTTCCCAATGTTCCCTTCGCCCGGCCCGGGCCTCCAGCAGGTTCGCCCCGGACACGGCTAGAGCCGCTCGGTGGGGGCTAATCAAGTGGTCGCTCGTTCCCGTCAGCAGCGCGGCTTCCCTTCCCGGGCGACCCCCGCGCTCCCGGCCTTTGCGCTGCTCGCCAGCAACTCCTCAGCTTGGACAAATAGCTGGGAGGGCGCCGGCCGCGCGGAGCCAGTAAATCAATCATTAACTCCCCGGCGAGGCCTGGCCAGGGGAGGGAGCGGCGGCCAGAACCGAGTCAGCGGGGCGAGAGCGAGGCCCCCACCCCGGGTTGGGAGCCGTCCACGCGCCAGCAGACAGGGTGCGTGAAAGTGGGTCCCCCCGGGGCCTCCAGGTCCCCTCCAGAAGCCTCCGCCTGCCGGGCCTTTCAAGCCCGCACCTCGCCTCGCCTGTCAGGTCGGGTTACTGTGCGGCCCCCGGGCAGGCTAGAACATTAACGAGCCGCCCCGGGCCTCGCGGCCTGCTCTCCCCAGGAGAGCCTGCCGCGCTTGGGCAAGCTCTTCGGATCCGGTCGGGCTCCTCCAGACACTGGCTTGCCAAACCAAACCGATCGCCCCCGTGTCGACTAGTCTCCCAGCGGCACCCTCCCCACGGAGCCCACCGTGGGGCGGCACGCAGGGGGTTAAAAGCTCCAGTTAGCCCTGGCTCCTCCGCGGCGCTGAGGAAACGCTGATCAAAGTGCTTACGGGGAAGGAAACACACACGCACACTTGGGCCTGGGTCGAAGAAGAGCGACCGGAGGGACGGCTCGGGAGCCGCCTGCCTCGACCCGCTTCCCACACTCCCGGGAACGCGACGGCGGCGGCGGCCCGCGCGATTCTCTCCGCGGAGCTCGGCGCGGCGGGGCCGGGAGGCCGGCGGGGAGGGGGATGGAACGAGGGGGAGGGAGGCGAGCCCGGGCTGCGCGCCAAGAGGCCCAGAGCCGCAGATTAGTCACCGCTCGGCTGGGCGCTCACGGGTGCGCCCGGGAACCGGGAGGGCAGGCGTCGGCCCCGCTCCGCCGGGCTCCCGGGGGCTCGGCGCCGCGGCGCGGGTGCCCCCGCCCCCACCCCTGCGCGCGCCCGGCGCGGCTGGATGAACTCTCGGGGGCTCGCGCTGCGGAGATCCACTTGTCAGTTCAAGGGCAGGACAGAAACTCTGCAAGCAGAGTCTTGCGAACAGGAAATTTCTCATTGACAAGGTGCTGCCCCTCCCCCACGCCCGGCTTCAAAACAAAACAAAAACCCGGCGCGAGCGGTCAATGCACCCAGCCCGGGCCCTCCGTGGTCTGCGCCCCTCCACCGCCTCGGCGACCCCCGCGGCTCGGCCCCGGTCCGGGGAGCGGAGAGCTCGCCGAGCCCCGGGCCCCAAGCTCAGGCGGCCGCCAACAAACAGGCCCGGCGGGCAGGTTGGGCTTGGGTCCCGCCGAGGGCGCCCAGCTGCCACCCTCCGGGGCCCTGGCAGGGTCGGGCGGGGGCGCAGGGCCCGGGAGGTTCCGCACCTCCTCGGGTTATGAACCTGGCGGAGCGGCTTTGCGGAGCTGGAGGCCGCCAGGTCAGCGGCTCCCCGGAGGCGTGGGGGCGGGGAGGCCGCGCGGCGCCGCCGACTCGGTGAATCCCGCTGCGGGGATCCGGGAGGGCGGCGAGCTCGGCCTGGCAAAGTTCTTGTAGAAACTCCATGTTTAGAAACTCCAGCGGCGTCGCGGGAGGAGGGGGCGAAGAGGGCGCGCGGGGCACGCGGGGGCGGCCGGCACCCGCCTTGCACTCCCGGGGAGGGGGCCCGGGCCCCCAGGCCAAGGCGAAGTCTGGAGGGCGGGGACGGCCGGGTTCCCGGCCCGTTCTTTTGTGTCTGCCCCTCTCTTTTCTCCACACTCTAAAGGAGATATTTAAACCCGTTTCATTTATTGAATTCAGCCAGGAGAGGAAGGCTGCCTTTTTAGGGACCCTGATATTCAGGGTAATTTCGTATTTGACATATGTAAATACTTAGTACTCTCAGGTAAGGTCAAATTATTTATCATCTTAATTTATATTTCAATAGGCCTACAATTTAGAGGCGCGAAATGCCTCCTTATGAATCATTATGGTCTATTAGGGGAAGTAATGTATAAACAGCACTATTTGGGAGGGAATCACTTATGTTGACATTTAAATGGCTCTTCAATAGTTAAAAAAAAAGAGAGAGACATTCGAGTGTCTTTGATTAAATATACAATTTACACGACCATCAGCAAAGCCATCAGGAATATAAATTCTTCTTGGGATTTTTATTTATTTCCTTTCTTCCTTTCTTCCTCCTTTCCTTCCTTCCTTCCTTCCTTCCTTCCTTCCTTCCTTCCTTCCTTCCTTCCTTCCTTCCTTTCCTTTCCTTTCCTTTTCTTTCAGCCTTCCAGGGCGTGCATGTCATTTAATCCCTATAGGAAAATCCACACATTCCAGGCAAAATATCATTCTCCTCTCCTCCAGCTAATGGTTTATCAAAAACCCAGGGAATCACCGGAAGTGGGAGCAAATTCCACCAGCAGGCACCCAGTGGGATGTTTATAGACCTTTATACCTCAGTAACAGAATCAACCACTTTCTAACAATATCACAACCGATTTGTGAAACATTGTAGCTTCCCTGCTGGAGTGGAACCTTCCTGAAGGCCTGTGTCCATTCATGCAACCTTCTGTTCCCACAGCACTCAGCACAGGGCCTCGTACCATTTTAAGTCATCCTCCTACACCTGCTAAAATATCACTGGCAGAGGCTCTTCCTGACTGCCTCCCTCCCCCACCCCCGTGCACTCTTTATTGAATTACTCTGTTGTATTCATTCCCTTGAAGCGTCTTCCATCTTTAGAATGCCCTTCTTTAGCCCCACATCTCCTTCCCCGGCTCCCTATTTATCCGTTCCCCTGCACAGCTGTAGTTCTCAAAAGAGGTGTCTACGTCCATTAGTATTTCCATTTCCTTACCTTGTGTGCCCTCTAAAACTCAGCTCGTTTTGAAGTTATTCGAAGATATTGGGATAAATTACAGCTTTGTTTGTAACAGCATCATATTAGAAACAACCTAAATGTCCAGCAATGACATTGATGGTTCATGCATACAAGGGAACATTCTGTACCTCTTTAAAAAATAAAAATTTGCTCTGCACTATTGATAGGGAACGACCCCCAAGGTCTATTGTTAGGGGAAAACCATAACGTGCAGAATGGGTGTGTATAGTACGTTACAATCTGAGTACCTCACCGTTTAGGGGATACAGACACATATCTGTCGGTACATTAAACATCTTCAACACTGCTGGGGAAGATTAAACATCTTCAACACCCTCACCACCCCTTTCTTTATTTTCAGAAATGGGAACACACTGCACAAGGTGTTCCCTACCTCACCTATAAAACTTATTGCTTCATCTTACAGATCATTTTCTATAGCAGCACTTGGAGATGGGCTCTGGCTGTGCCAAGGCCTGTGGAATTTCACTGTATAGATGCCTCATTTATCACACTCTTCAACCCACACTCTTCAACCTCCACCCTCCCTAGCTGTTCTGCAGAAAGGGCTCAAGATCACCTGCCACTTCCTTGTTGCTGGAGGGCGGGGATGCAGGGGGTGGGGGTCAAGCCTTCCTTGGCCTTGGAAGCACTCAACACCCCTGACCACTCCCCACTTGAACTGCTCTTGGCTTCCCAGATACCACACACACATGGTTTGCATCCTACCTCTGAGTCTCTTTCAGTCTCTTTCTGGACTCTTCTCTATGCTATACTAGTTGCCTTGGGCCTGGGTCCTTCCTTCTCTCCCCCCTGCCCCAATCTCATCCAGGCTCATGGCTTTAAATACCACCTACTTGCTGATGACCTGATAACCCTTCAATTTGTTTTTCCAGTTCCAGACCCCCATATCAAACGGCAGACCTGACATCTCAATTTGGCCATCTATGACCAGCTTCATGATAACAATAGTGAACATCTGCAGAGTGCTGGCAACCCTCTTCGAAGGACTTCCTAGAAATTAATGATTAATCCTTACAACTACCCTCTGAGGCAGGTAGAATTATTATCCACATTTTACGGATGAGGAAACTAAGGCAGAGAGGTCACAGAACATTCCCAAAGTCACTGGGAAAATGGTGGAGCTAAGATTCAAACTCAGTCAGCCGTAGAGTCCACATTCTTTGTCACCCTGCTTCACAGCCTACCTAAAACTGAATTTTTAAAGAAACCAATTAATCTACAAATATTTTGGGGTATTTACTACATGTCAGGCCCTGCAACAGGTCCTGGGGAAAGAGTGGCAAGCAGGACAAACTGTCCCTTAAAAAAGAGACCTGCTCGTCCCTTGGGACCTGCCCTTTGTCCCAATTCCCTTCCCTATGGCAGAAAATGTCTCAGCCACTTCAGGGCTTAAAGCATAATCTTGGGGGTGGGAGGGAAGGGGTCATTCTAGACCTGTCTCCTTCACCTCCCACCTCGCCTTCCTCCAGTCTGATGGCAAGCCTAACCGATTCTACTTCCAAGTGTTCTATCCAGTCAACCTACTTCTTCCCATTCTCCCAAATCCACCTTGGCCAGGGCACCATCTTCTTGCCTGGGTTAGCACACAGGCTTACTAGTCCCACTGTTCTCTGTGCTGCCACTCTCACCCTCCCCCAACCCATCCTCCACATGGCAGCTACAAAGTCTTTTGAGAAAAAAAAAAGCATGTCACATGTCACTACCCCACTAGTTCCCACTGTACTTGGAACAAAACCCAAACTCCTTAACAAGGCTTCCAGATCCCCGCCACCTCATGGCTTGCCACTGTCAGCCTCACCCTCTGAGGGCCAGCACATATGGCCCCTGTTGTTAATAGGCTCTGAGCATTCCTCCCTGGGCTGTCATCTCCCCAACAAGACTGTACGCTCTGTAAGGACAGGGTGCGCCATCACTGTGTACTAAGTTTGCATCAATATCCCGGAATGGACACGTACAAACATACCGTTCTCATAATGTTGTTTGTGGCACATTGGTGGCACAACGCCTGGCACATATAAATGCTTCAAAATACACTTCATTTATTTTTTACTTTTGGCCTCACCACGCGGCACGTGAAATCTTAGTTCCCCGACCAGGGATCGAACCCGTGCCCCCTGCGGTAGAAGTGCAGAGTCCTAAACACTGGACCACCAGGGGATTCCGCCCCCCCAAATACTTGATAAACAGTAAATGAGTCAGTGAATGCTTCATACGTTTTTGCTAACTGTAATCAATATTCTATATCATGGCCAGAGAAGAAACCAAATTCAAGAGAGCAAAACAAGGGACTTCCCTGGCCTTCCAGTGATTAAGACTCCGCCCTTCTAATGTAGGGGGCACGGGTTTGATCCCTGGTCGGGGAACTAAGATCCCACATGAATCACTTTTTTTGGTGCAGCTGGCCAAAAAAAAAAATACACAAATAAATAAATTTTTTTTTTAAAAAAAGAGTAAGGTAATTACGGGCATGTGCTTCAGGAAAAGCTGGGTGTCCGGGCTTGCAGGGAGTAGCTCTGTAGTTCTGGTGAGGATCGAGACCTAAGAAATTAGGAGAGTAAAGCATGAGGGCAGAGGAGCCATTATCGCCTGGGGAGGCTCATGGCAGCATGGGATGCAAGTATACAGGCGTTTGTCAGAGGAGCCAGGGTTCCTGGGTGTGCACGCTGAGGGCGGGCCTTGGACGTTCCTATCCTTGCTAAGTGCCACAGAATATCGGCCCCAGGAGGTGAGAGAGGGACGTCCTAGCCAAGAAGAGCAAGACAGAGCCCAAAACTCCTTAGAGTATTTTGCCTGTTGCCAACCACTTGGTCCTTACTTGGTGGCAAAAGACTGAGACCACCCTTCTTCTCCAGACCCTTAGAAACCAGAAGAGTGGGTTCTGGTCACAGGTGACCTTGGGCAATTGGAGTTCTTCTCTCAATCCCATGCCGCCGTTTGACTTTGAACAGTAACTATGGCATTAGGATGCATTTGATAGCAAAGCAAGTCTTTTTTAAGGATGAATAATTCCTCCATGATAAAAATAGCTACTGTTTATTGAGGGCCTTCGCTCTTTTCAGTTACTTTATTAGGTAGATTCCCAAGTTACCTCACCAAAGCCCCAAAAATAACCCTATGGGTTAAGTATTATGATTCACATTATACAGCTAAGGAGACGGAAGCTCACAATTGCCCTCCCCAAATATATAGCTAATCTAACTGAGTCTGGCGACGGGGATTCTACCTGACTCCAAACCTGGGCTCTTTCCAGTAGAGTAATTGTTTGTCTCCCACGCATATGCACTGTTCCCCCAAACCTTAAACTATTTCTGGGATCAGATCCTACATAGCTTCTCCAGTCCTGTCCCTCTGGGGTCGTCTTGACAACTCGCCAACTGGAGTAAATATCATAAAAGGAGTTTGTTTCTTTCTGGGATCAGCAGGTCTTGGTTGATGTGCTGTGTTCACCATGGGAACCTAAGAATTTATCATCTGTGTGAAGAGTTGCCTTCCTCTCAGGTAAGCTTTGAAAAAGTGAAGGGCCAAGTTCAAGGGAAGGACTTCCTCCCCAGAACAAGTAGATTGTCTAGCTCTGTTTGGAAAGTGTCTGCACCTCCACCAGTACTAAATTATGGCTCAGCGTTCGGTGAGATTATAAACCACCTTGCCCTTTCAGACTTCTGGGCAACGTTTTTCCCAGCTTTGGGCTTTGATAAAGATTACTCTGCTCTTACCATGGGGAGAGCTAAAGCAGGGAAGAGAGGATATTGGGAGAACCCTCGACACAGCCCCTCTGAAGTTCTTGAATTTGGGGAGGAGGAGGGCCACTAGCCCTTTTCAGCTCTTAGGAGAACAATAGCTAGGATTTATTAAGAGCTCACTATCCACCAGGCACAGTTCTAAACACTTTATATGCATTACTAATCTCATTTCACATATGGGCACACTATCCCATAATAAAGGTACTATTATTATCCCCATTTCACAGATGAGGAAACTGAGGCTTAGAGGATAATTAACTTGCCTGCTTGCCTGGACACTCATTGCCTGATTCCTAGAGCCTAAACTTTGATCCACGCAGTCTTTCCAACTCTCCAGGCACCTGTGGTCAACGTCATGACTCTGCCAATTCCACAGGCGCATCATAATTGGGTGCTCCCTTTGGATCTAAAGGAAATGGCCTTCACTGCATGCTGGCATGCCAACGATGCCCTCTGAGGACATGACGACAGTGAATTTGTCCCAAAGGTCTCTCTGAGATGCCTCTCGTGTTCTGTCGCTTTCCAAGATGCAGCCTGTTCAGGGTAAGCAGAAGCTCTGGGATGACCCCCGTGACGGAGTGTGGTCACATCCCCGCCCTGGTCTCTTTGACAAAGCATGCTGGCCAGTCGGCGGATGCCCTCACCAGTTCAATGCCAGTGGTTGCGCCGGGACCTTCCTGCCCTATTTGCTGGCACAGGGAGCGTGCAGGAGGGAAGATCGAGCTCCAAGATAATTCAGGTTCTGTCTTTCTTCAAACCAGCCTCTGTCCTCTGCTCTAGCTCCGCCGACAATGATTAATGCGCCACTGACTATTTCCTTTCTTCGGCTTCTCCCTGGCTTTGGGGTTTAATTTCACAGCCTTTGCCAGAGTTTCTCCTCAGCAGAGAGTAAATACTTGGAGATTGGAGCACAGCCCTTGGTGTTACTCAGAAAGCGTCCCAGGCAGCAGGTGGCACGGGGCCATCCCTGGAGTAGGTGATGCCACTGTTTAGGGTTCAGTGCTAACCCACCACCTCCACCAATGAAAGCCTAATCTTTTAATTATTCTGAAAATACCCAAACTAAGGATGGCAGGGAAGGCAATTAATAGGATTCATACGGTCTAGTCCTCATTTGTAATTATATATTATTATTTTTCTCCCTACTTTGTTCCAATAATGATTTAAGGCTGCTTCCAAAAATACACAAAACCCAGCAAAGATAAATAGAGTGGGACGTGAATTATAATGTCATGCCCACTCACAACCTCTGTGCTCCGTTCCACATATAGAACTGAATTCATAACGCCTTTCAAAAAGGAGGTAATTGGGACTTCCATGGTGGGGCAGTAGTTAAGAATTCGCCTGCCAATGCAGGGGACACGGGTTCGAGCCCTGGTCCGGGAAGATCCCACATGCCGCAGAGCAAGTAAGCCCGTGCGGCACAACTACCAAGCCTGCGCTCTAGAGCCCACGAGCCACAGCTACTGAGCCCACATGCCACAACTACTGAGCCCGCGTGCCGCAACTACTAAAGCCCACGTGCCTAGAGCCCGTGCTCTGCAGTGAGAAGCCACTGTAATGAGAAGCCCACGCACCGCAACAAAGAGTAGCCCCGCTCGCTGCAACTAGAGGAAGCCCGCGTGCAGCAACGAAGACCCAACGCAGCCAAAAATAAATACATTTATAAAAAAAGAAAAATGAGGTAATTCTGCTGTTTTGGTGGCAACACTAGGTTCTTTGAAAAGCAAGGGGGTGGTACACAGTAATGAAAGGACCGGGGAGGGCACAGAGATCCCATTTCTAATGCTGATTCCCTCGGTGTGTGACCTTGGGCAAGTCACTCACCCTCTCTGGACTTTGGATTCTAAAATCCTCAAATGTCTCTGCCCATCTCTGAGGCCTCCCCGCCACCATCATCACCATCACGCAGGTGGAAGCCAGTACTGCCCATCTAGCATGAGGCCCCCTAGGAATTACTATTAGAGAAATGGGTTCCCAGGAATACCTCTCTCCATCTCTCTCTCTCTCTCTCTCTCTCTCATAAACACACACACACACACACACACACACACAGAAAAATCTTCCCGGACACTGGAACAATGGAACTTGAATGGTCTCTTCCCCTAAGGCAAGAACCCTTTCTAATCTTTAGCTAAAGAGACACTTCTGGGATCAGGGTAGCATGGAGAATGTCCTGCTGAGAGGCAGGGGGTCTCTCCCTCCCTCAGGTGTGAGCTGCTTTCCTTCCTCCTCCTACAGTTCAAGATCCTCTTAGAACTCGGCCCGCCTCTCCAGATGCAGTCTCAACTGCCTTCACTCCCTCCTAACCCCATTTTTCATTTGTTTATCAATTCCAGCACCTAACACCACCGGCCTCAAGGCCGCCAGGGAGACTGATTTTAAAATGCAGGCCCGCCTCAAAAGCACACTCTCAATTTACCTCAGGTTTTAAAGTGGGCAAAGCCAATCTAAAGTGTCAAAAGTCAGCCTAGGGGTGACCTTGGAGGAAGGGGGACAACGGAGAGGGGCATGCCCCCTGGGAGGGGGCACAACAGGGAGTTCGGGGTGGGGGGCCTGGGAATACGCTGCGTCGTGACCTGGGTGCTGGCTACGCGGGTGTGCCCAGCTTGTAACGATTCTCCAAGCTATACATTTAGGATTTAGATAATTTTCTGTCTGTGTGCTGCACTTCAATAGAACGTTAACAAAATAAAAAATATAATAGGGAATTCCCTGGCTGGCCAGTGCTTAGAACTCAGTGCTTTCACTACCGAGGGCGCGGCTTCGATCCCTGGTCGGGGAACTAATATGATCCCCGCAAGCCGCGGGGACGTGGCCAAAAAGAAAAAAAATACAATAAATAAAAAAATACGCAAACGAACTGGGGAAGGAGGCGGCTTATAATTGCACGCGAGCTCTTGGGCAGGAGAGCCGGCTGCAGGAGAGCGGGGGACACTCTGGGTGGAGTCGGGGTGGGGAGGCAGGGCAGTGAGGTTTTTCTAGAGACAGCCAGGAAGCACGGTTTAAAATCACGGGAACGGAAGCGAACTTTCTGCTCCATGATAGAAGCAAGTCGTTGAGAGCAGTGCACCAGGTGGATGGGCCATGCTCAGGGGGAGGTTTCACAGCACCCTGCCCACGGCCCAGGATACCAGCGCAAGAGCAGCAAGTACACAGCGTTAGCGGTTGGCCAGGCCCCCTGATCCGGCCTTTCCTGCCATCTTCCTCGCCTCCGCGGACCCAGACAGGTGAGCCTTTCCCCCACTGGTGCCCATGAATGTTCCCCTCCGGGAACCCCTCTCTCCCTTCTTTCCTCTAACCCTGCTTCTTCTCCCTGGTTCCCACACACCACCTGGTCATGACACCCAGTTATGGCCAGAAAGCAGTCCAGGGACCGGGGAGTCACCTCTGAGCTCTCTGACCACCCCACTCCTCCAGCCTGACCCATCACCAAATCCTGTTTTCTGTCCCCTTGGCAGCTCTAGGAGTCATCCATTCCCTCTGCATCCAGCGCCCGCCTAGCACAATCTCTTGTCTGAGACCTGGCAATGACCTCCTAACTGGCCCCCTGCATCCGCTCCTGCCCCTCTGCCGTCCATTTCCAGCACAGCAGCCAACAGCAACGACCATACCTGCAAATCTCGACTGCTACTGGGTACCAGGTGCCCTTCCAGACACTCAGCACATCCTGGGGAGCAAAATGGATGCCTGTCCTTGAGGTGCTTGTATTCCAGCAGGAGAGAGATGGATGATAAACAATAAAGGTAACGGGTCTTAAAAAAAATTGCCTCGGACAGTAGACAGATACACACCAAGGAAAGACAGGGGGGAGCAGGTAAGGGCCAGCAGGAGGGCAGGGGGTCAGGAGAAGGGTTCAGGATTCAGGGGTGGTCAGGGGAACCCTCTTTGAGAAGGTGAGAGGTGAGCAAAGACTCGAAGGAGGTGAGGGAGCCCAGAGGATTTCTGGAGGAAGAGAGTTGCAGGCAGAGGCATAGCCAGTGCAAAGGACCTGTGGCGGGAGGGTGCCTGCGGCGTGTAAGGAACAAGCAGGATTCCAGTGTGGCCAGAGTGTAAAGCAGGAGGATGGATCAGAGAGGTAATAGGGGGCACAGCGCCCTGGAGCCAGAGCAATGGTACCCCTACAGCTCTCACTACTGAGATGAAGGTGAAAACCCTCAGTCAGCTCACCAGGCCCTACCCTTCAGACCTTTGCTCTCAGCTTCTGTTTCCAGCCCCTTCCCACATCCGGGCCATCCCAGCAGACTGCCCGGATCCGTCTTCCCTCCACCCCACTTTCCTAGTCATTTGGAGCTCTATCTAAACAGCATTGCCTCTAAGACACATTCCCCCGAGCCAGGTTAGTCCCCCAGCTTCACCCTCTCAAACCACCTGGTCCTTAGCCTTACACCGCAGGCCTCACCAGTTCGCAGCAATCTATCTTTAAGTCTATAATTAGTTCATTTGGTTCATCGCCATCTCTGACGGGTGTTTACTGTATACCAGGCACTGTCCTGGGCGCCAGGGCACCGTGGAGAACAAGATTGACAGGGTCCCGTGCTAAGGGAGACGGACCATAAACACAAAGCAAATAGAGAAGATAACTTCGGATGATGATATGAGCTGCAAAGATGAAACAGGGCAGCGTGGCTGCGAAGGGCGGGGATGACCAGGGAGGCCTCATCCCGGGCATGGCTTCTGAGCTGAGAGGGGACCCGCTGTCTGGGGATACGGGGAAAAAGAGCTCCAGGCAGCTGAAGGGTAAGTGCGCAGGTCCTGAAGTACGACTGCCCCTGAACTATTTGAGCAAGTGAACGACGACGGCCTGTGTGGCTGGAGCCGAAGGGGCTCGTCTCTCCAGCTAGAAAGGCGGTCCCACAAGACCCAGGACCCCTGTGTTTCCTCTGTGTCTGCACCCACGGTGCCTGCCCACAGCTGCCACTCACCACATTTGTTGGATAAAGGAGTAGAAATTTCATTTCTGCACCTCCTTCCATCCCACTTTATCCCTGAACTCTTCCCAGTCGTCTCCAGACCTCCAAGAACACTTCCTCCCCGAAGCCGAAACCTCAGAACCTTTGCTTGAGATCCTTGGACGGTCAGCTTGGGGCCGGGCAACCCCTTGAAATAGTGCAAAAATGGTGGCCTTGGTGCCCGTGTCCATTTTTCCGGGGGCGCACGCACCAAAGTCCGGAAGTTCTGAGACCTGACCTTTCAAAACCTTTATGAAACAGTGACCCGAATCCCTGGCTTTGCAGATGTGGGAACTGGGGTGTAGAGGACGGACCGTGTATCCCGGGCTCCCCATCAGGCCGCCAGCTGCTAGGCCACGAGACCCACCTGATGTGGCTTCAGGAAGCCGGTGTGGGTGCTCTCTGACACTAGCAGCCTCACAGACGCATGTGAGGTGCCTTGCCGCCGGCCCCTTCTGTTTGGTTGTCCTCGCTTTAACCTGTAACGCGCTCTAAGTCCCTTGTGGCTGACGTCCTTCCTCCTGGGATTACGCATTCCTTGGGGGCAGGATGGGCTTCTTGGATTTTTTTAAAAATGTTACTTAACCTTACTCTTTACTTCTGCGTCTACACACTTCCAACTGAGGGACCCCACGAGCACCGGCTGCCCAGTCAGCTCCCTCCTCCCACGCCTGAAGGACCACGGAAGCCGCCACGTGGGGCCTTCACTGGCCTGTGGTCGGGCCTGTGGCTGGATATTCTTAGCAGCCTTCAGCCGTTCATCCCGAGAATCTCAACTCCCCTGCCACCAGGGCTTAGATCGCTCACCGCCAGGGCCAAGATGTTCTCTGTTTCCAAGCAGACAACTCAGAGTGAAGCGAAGCGTGCTTGGTTCAAAGGCCCACAGCCCAGCGTCACACAGCCAGTGGCTGCGCGCTGCCGCCTGGGCCTGCCGAGCAGCCAGACTGTTGGGAGAACGCGTTCTGACTTAGCAGGAACCGCGCGGCGCGGCAGGGGCTCTTGGCCACAGCAGGACGGTTAGTGTGGCTGACCTCTTTCCCGGGCCCTGGGGCAACTCGGAGGCCAGGGAGTCTCAGATACTGGCTGACCTTCCTTTCTACAGGTCGAAGGCATCCACTGTGGGTCAAGAGGCAATTCTTTTTGGTCGTTTCTTACCATTATTATTTTTTTAATTTTAATTTTATATTGGAGTATAGTTGACTTACAATGTTGTGTTAGTTTCAGGGGTACAGCAAAGTGATTCAGTTATACATATACATATATCTGTTCTTTTTCATATTCTTTTTCCATATAGGTTATTACAGAGTATTGAGTAGAGTTCCCTGTGCTAGACAGTAGGCCCTTGTTGGGTATCTACTTTATATATAGTAGTGTGTATATGTTAATCCCCAACTCCTAATTTATCCCTCTCCCCACCCTTCCCCCCCGGTAACCAGAAGTTTGTTTTTGAAGTCTGTGAGTCTGTTTCTGTTTTGTAAATAAGTTCAGTTGTATCATTTTTTTTAGATTCCACATATAAGTGATCTCCTACGATATTTGTCTTTCTCTTTCTGACTTCACTTAGTATGATAATCTCTAGGTCCATCCATGTAAGCAGCAACTTTAAAAAAAAAAAGGAGGGGCTTCCCTGGTGGCGCAGTGGTTGAGAGTCTGCCTGCCGATGCAGGGGACACGGGTTCGTGCCCCGGTCCGGGAAGATCCCACATGCCGCGGAGCGGCTGGGCCCGTGAGCCATGGCCGCTGAGCCTGCGCATCCGGAGCCTGTGCTCCGCAACGGGAGAGGCCACAACAGTGAGAGGCCCGCGTACCGCCAAAAAAAAAAAAAAAAAAAAAAAAGGGGGGGGGTCCTGGGGATCAGAAATCCCCGTTGTGGCTTTTTCCTGAAATCCTTGGGTGAATTTCCCTTCTGGATGAACCTGTTTCTCCCACCCTGGAGGGTACCTCACCCCTGGCCTGCCACCAAGCTGTGTGTGCAGTGGCAGGGGTGGGGATGCGGGTGGGTGGTCACTGTGGGCGGGAGGGCAGTGTAGTCAGTAGGGACGCTACAGTCAGTTAATCGCATTTTGGGGGTGAAGGTTTCTGCACATTCACCGTTCCGTCAATTAACAATGGTGTTCAGAGGCAGAGCTCGTCGGGCCGCCCCGCAGAGCTGCGGCTCTGGCAGTGGGTGTTGGCTTTGTCAGCCTTTTCTGCTGGGCTGCTACCAACACCGCATCCCTGAGCTGCGCTGTGTGCCCATCAGGACTGCAAATAATACGGCCCTTGACCTCTCCCAACTCCGCACCTTTTCTTCTTGTTTTCTTCCACACTTTCTCATTTCTCTTGGGGTGGCTGGACCTACAGCTGTGTCTTACTTTCCTGCATTTGTCTGGCTCCGGGAGAGTGTGTGTGTGTGTGTGTGTGTGTGTGTGTGTGTGTGTGTGTGTGTGTGTGTGTGTGTGTGTGTAAGGGGGTTCTGGGGGGAGCAGAAATGTTTCCTCTCTCCCGGCATCACCGTTCCACCAATCCACAGCAGATAAAAGTCAGGTTCAATGTCAAAACCCCCGCGTCTTTGAGGATGCCACATGGTGAGGAAAGGCAGCTGTGGAATGGATTTGGGGGAAGGGGCAGGGGCCTGGGAGGGGAGGAATAAGAACCAGAGAAGCTGCGATAGGAGAAACCTTCCAAATCCCCAATGGGCTCTTGGTGACTTTGGGATATGAGGACTGGGGGGGAATCGTTGAGCTAGGGGTGAAGGGGACCACAAAGATTCCAAACTCAATTCTATTCTTCAAACTCTTATTAAACACCCCGTATGTATAAGTCAGGTGTTATGGGAACTAGACTGCCCTGAAAAAGACACCCCCAGGCGCCTGGGGGAAGCGGCAGGCCAGGTGGAAGATGGAGGGGTTTGTCTGGGGCCTGGGGCGTGGGGTGATAAAGGCCGGTGAGGCCAGCCTGGCTTGTCCTGTTCTGGGAGATTGCCCACACAGTCCCTTCAAAGCCAGGGGGCCAGTGGCACAGGCACGTGAGGTCCTTGCAGCCTGCTGAGCCCCTGCAGTGATGTACTAGGGGCAGCTGCCCGGGGAAAGATGCGTGTTTGTCGGAGAGAGTGAAACTGGAGGGTTTAAGGACCTAGAGCTGGAGTTCTTCCTCGCTAGCCTCACAATGGGCAGGTAATAAAATGGCAGAAATAACAGTACTAGCAGTTGCATGTTTGAGTATTTACTATAGTCTCCTGTCATAGATTAAAAATGGCCAAAAAAAAAAAAAAAAGATGGTCACAACTTCTTTGTAGCTCTCCCCACCAAAGGGCGTGTTATGGGATGAATCGTGTCCCCCCAAATCCATATTTTGGAATCCTAAGCCCTAGTAGATCTGAATGTGACTGTATTTGGTGTTAGGGTCTTTAAAGAGGTAATTAAGTTAAAGTGCGGTCATTCAAAATGAGTTCACACAGGTGGGCCCTAATCCAGTCTGACTGGGTCCTTATAAGAAGAGGAAATATGGACACAGACACACAGAGAGAAGACCATGTGAGGACACAGGAAGAAGGTAGCTGTCCACAAGCCAAAGGAGAGACGCTTCAGAAGCCACCAACCCTGCCCACACCTTGATCTTGGACTTGCAGCCTCTAGATCTGTGAGGCAGTATATTTCGGTGGTTTTAGGCGTCTAGTCTGCGGTACTTTTGTTATGGCAGCCCGAGCAGACTAATACAGAGTGGAATCTACGTCCCCTTCCCTAGAAGCTGGGCTGGCCTGGTGACTCACTCTGACCAACAGAATGTGGCAGAAGTGATACTGTGTGACTTCTGAGATAAGGCCTTACAAGACCTTGCGGCAACCTGCTTCACTGTCTCAGGCAGTTCTGAAAATACCACCTAAGGAAGCCAGTCTTGTGTATTAGAGGATTCGAGGTGACACGTTGGAGAGCCACTGTTCACCCCAGCTGAGAACTGGCACTGACTGCCATACTGTGTACGAGGCCATCTTGGGCCTCCCCTGAGATGAGTGAGCTGCATGAACGAGCCCGGCCAACCCACCTGACGGTGAGGAAGAAGAAATTGTGGTTGTGTTAAGCCACTGCATCTTTAGAGCAGTTCGTTACACAGCAATAAATCTCATTGAAACATACTATAGAAAGGGTTCCATCCCAGAGTTTTAGAAGAAAGTTATGTTTTCGTGACTATTGGGCAAAGCCCTCCATTAAGTGAGAAAAATCTTTATCTAGAACTCTTTCTTCCCTCAGCTACCTCTGGCTTGACCCCGCACTTTGTCTGTGCCTGCTGTTTCCAATTCTGAGGCACAGCATGGGGTACCTCTCAGGAGGGAAAGGGGGCAGGGAGCGCTTTCCCTGAATCATCAAGAGAGAGGAAGACCTCCATTTCTTTATCTGCCAACAAGGAGCGGCTGCCTATGCCAGTCAAATCCCCGGATGTCGTTTAACCAAACGCCTTCTGGATACACAGCCGTAGAATCGCTATGGAAATGGCCACCATTTATTAAGCACCTACTAAGTATTAGGTACATATTGAATGCATTCTCTTATTTAATTCTCCTAGAAGTATGGGCAAAACAAGTCACTAGTCGCAATGATTACCCTCTTGTTGATGAGGAAACTGAGACTCAGAGAGGTTAAGTATCTCTCCTAAGGTCACAAAGCTAGTGGGCCTGGACTTGCAAAGTGACAGTCTTTCTTCTCCCCCAAGGTTTGATGCTTAAGGAGAATGGGGATCCCCCTCCCCCGCAGTGAATAGAACTAGGAGGAGCTGGTCTAGAAGGAGGAGCCAGGCCAGGTTTGCAAGGGAGAACGGGGGCGGAGCCACCTGGAAAAGCCTCAGGGAGCAGGGGACGCAGTCCGAACGGGGGAGGAGCTGGGAGGCCTTGGGGAGGTGGAGGTGGGGGGTGTGGGGAGCTCTTCATTGTCCTTACCTGGGGGCAGGAAGGGGCGGATGGAACCCACCCCTGTAGCAGGCCGCCCCTCCACCACCTCCCTCCCGGCTCCCCGCTGGTTTCTCCTTCTGGATGACTCCGCCCTCCCGGGGCAACTCCCCAGGCTCTCCTCCGTCCTTCCCTCACTCCTGCTTATGCAAATCCCTAACCACCGAAGACCAGCTTGATTAGGGGCTGACTGTGTGCCCGGGGCCCTGCCAAGTGCTTATCTGCATCCCCTCATTTCCTCCTCCCGACTGACGCTTCAAGGCGGGCACCTCGTTATCCCCACTTTACAGATGGGGAAACTGAGGCACGGAGCTGTGAGAGGATGAGCAGCCTGCATTATGGCCTAGCCCTCCGAGAGCTGTCCGGCCGTGGATTCCTGAGGTGCTTACACATGTGTATCGTTCACTTGGGCACGTGCTGCCTGTTCCTCTCCTGGAGAGGCATCACGAGGCCTGTGGACCATTTCTCGCCCTCAGCACGGTGTTGGGCACGGAGGAGCGCAATAATGTGAGCTCTGGGGGCTAAAGCGTTGCATGGCTGTGCGGCTCTGAGCCTTACCCCGCCCTGCTCTGAACAACACGGTCGCCCAACGTGAGGTGAGGCTAGTGGCGGTGATGAAGAAGGTGAGAGAGCCCCAGGAGGAAAAGCAGGAGGACCAGAGGAAGCAGCGTCCTCAGACTGCCAAACACAGGTCCCGCCGTCTTTTTCCAGAATAAGGGTCCATGGGAGAGCACCTCAGGGAGGGCACCAGGCCACCTTCCCAAAAGGCAGCAGCTCACTGGAGCAGACGCATAAGGGCTCCTCCCTCTTCCGTCCTGCCTTCCCTGTTGGGCAAATCCTACCCACTCTGGCACCAACTGGAACCCAGCCTCCCTCTTAACGCTGCCTTATCCGGAGGCACCCTTGAAGGCAGCTCTGGAAGGCAAGCCATCCCCCATCTTCCCCTGGCAGCCCGGGAGCTGGCCCAATGGTCTCCCTTTGACCTCTCCTCAGCCCCCGACTCTCTCCTGACCTGGGGGCGAAGAAAGCAAGGGCAGAGATGGGACCCACTCCTGAACAAGGGAGGGAGGAACAGTGCTGCCAAGAGCCACTCTCTCTGACTGCTTTCTATTCAGTTGCTACTCAGTTCCCCATCCCAACACGTGTGGGCCTCCCAAGGGACCCACACCAGGGCATCTGTCCTGGAGACATCGTGTCCTCAGCCGGGTGTTCCCATCTGGAGCCCAAGAAGGTTCCAGTTGAGCCCAGGCACTTGGTTGGGGCTGATACGGGGTCTCAGGGGACCACGGGAGACCTTGTGCACCCAACAACCCCCATCGGGGAATCAGAAAGTACCTCACTGCTGCCCTGTACTAACTAACCCAAGGCACTAGAAATGACTGGAAACTGAGAAAGAGGGAGTTCCCTGGTGGTCCAGTGGTTAGGACTTGGCGTTTTCACTGCCGGGGCCCAGTTTCAATCCTTGGTCGGGAAACTAAGATCCCGCCAAAAAAAAAAAAAAAAAGAAAAACTGAGAAAGGCTGTCCCTTCACCCCATCCTTACAGCCCAGTAGACATGAACAAAAGCAACTGGAAACCTGGCACCTGGCACTGACTTTGCCCTGGGAGCTCCTGGGCCTCAAACTAGAAGAAGAGGAATTCACATTTGTCCAGCACTTCAAAGATATCTCACTTAATCCTGATCACAACCCCATCAGATACCGTGGCAGTTTTAAACAGGTCCGTGGGTCGTTTGACACTCTTCCCATCAAGAGGTGGGGGCGATGCTCCCACTCCTAGAAATCTGGGTGGGCTCGTGACTGCTCTGAATGCAACAGAAGTGATGCCGTGACACTTCTAAGGCCAAGTCAGAAAAAGCCATGCAGTTTCCTCCTGGCTTTCTGGGGCACCCGTTCTGGGACAAGTCAAAAAGAAGGCATGGCCATGCTGGGGAGTCACAGGTAGACGCCCCGGTTTACAGCCCAGCTGAGGTCCCAGACAATGGCCAGCAACAACTGCTAGCCGCGTGGGCGTGCCATTTTGGACATCCCTCAGATGGCTGCACCCCCTGTTGATATCTGACTGTAACTCCCAAAGAGAACCACCCGGCTGAGCCCTTCCAAGAACTCCTGACCCACAGAATTGTGACCAAAATAAAACAGTCGTTTTAAGGGGCAAAGTAATTTGTTGATAAATTACCAACAAATCTGGGGTCATTTTTGCACCAAACCCAGATCCATAGTGAGGTTCCCACTTCACAGAAGAGGAAACTGAGGCTCAGAGGGGTTGAGTACCTTGTCCACGGTCACACGCCTGGTAAGTGGAAGAGTTAAGACTCAAACTCTGCCTCTCTAAACCCAAACCGTCTGTCACAGCCCCTCGTCACACGCCCCCTGACATTTTCTCACTTCCTGGAAAGGAACATTCTTTTCAGAATCAATTAGTTTCCAAACCTGGCTGTGCATCCGCGTCAACTGTGGTGAGAGGTGAAGATAGAGATTTCCAGGTCCCACCCCAGGTCTAAGGAGTAAGGCCAGGACACTGCATTCTACGCTGACACCCCAGGTGATACTGAAACCATTGGTGAGTGAACCAACCAGCAGGCCCTGCTCTTCAGCCAGGTTATCATAGACAATTAGAGGGGACCAGCAAGCTTTTCTTCAAAATATACCCAGTGTCAGGACATCACTCAGCATATGTGCTCATCTGAGTCAATTGAGACTTTCTTGATCTTACCATCTGAGTCTTCTCCGGCCCCACACAACTAAGAGACAGAACCTAATGGTCATGTATCTGATCAATAAGCACATCGTGGGCAACTGGTGTGTGACGACACCTTGCTAGACAACGTGGTCCCTCCAAGAACTTACAAGTGAGCTGAGGAGATAAGGTGTAACCGAACAAACAAAGGATAAGTTTTGTGGCTGTGACGATAAGCACAAAGGCACCTGGGAGATTTCGACTTAAAGGTAGTCTGGGAGGGCTCTATGGAGGAGGTGTGCCTGGAGCTGGGCGTCAAGGTGAGCAAGGAGATCACTCCAGGTGGGGGATCCAGGAGCTGAGCCTCCCTCAGGGAGCAGAGGGGGCAAGAGGGTGTGGGTGGGCAGTGGGAAGCCTGGGGCTGCCGGGCAGGTGTGCTTGTGTCATATGGAAACCACTGTAGAGCAGGTCCAGATTGGTGGCGGTCGGGGGGGTAGGAGTGGGAATTTGAGGCTCGATCCAGATTTTTCTTTTCTCAGTTTCCAAAAGCTACTGTCATTAAAGATCAAGGACCACATTTCAGCTTTTCCTGAAAAGTAAAAGAAAACCAATGTGCTTTTATTTCCCAGGGCATCAGCTAACATCTTCCCCCGGATGGTTTTTCGGGAGACACTTGGGAGAATTTTCAAGGAAGAAAAATCCTTTGTTTCTGCCCTTCAGGAGCTTGAAACCTCATAGGGTCCACCAGAATGCCTAAAAGGAAAGAGAAAATTCCAAGTGCTGGCAAGGAGAATTCTCCTATTCAGTTCTGGGAATATAAATTGGCGTGACCCCCTTGGAAAAGGTTTGGCGCCATCTATGAAAGCTGAACACAGGCCCAGCGACTCAGCTTGTGGGTATAGAGACACCCGGCAGAAACGTGTCCATCTATTCACTAGAAGGCATGTACGTAAGTGTTCATAGTGGCACTATTGGGAATAGCCCCAAAGCAAAACTACCCAAGTACCCGTCAACAGGAGAATAGCGGAGAAATAAAATGGGTGTATTCATACCATGGAACAGTACACAGCAAAGAGAACGAGTGAACCACCAGCACACACTATGGGTGGATCTTATAAGCAAGAGGAACCAGACACACAAAAATCATATTGTAGATTCCGTTTCTATGAAGTACCAAATCAGGCAACGCTAATCACGCTATTAGAAGTTAGGTTAGCAGTTATCTCTGGGGCCATAGTACTTGGAAGGGGGCACGAGATGATGTCTGGGGTGCTGGTGATGTTTGCTGATCTGGGTACTGGATATATATGGGTGTGTTCATCAAGCCCGATGCTAATGATCTGTGTGCTTTTCTGTACAGCTATCTTGCTTCAATAAAAACGAAATCATCACCACTGTCATCATCGTCTAATGGGGAATGAGGGCAGAAGGCGCAGAAGGGCCTCTGGGATAGAGTTGCGAAGAGATTTACACGGAGAGTGACAAAGAAACAAAGCCGAGGGACGTTCCGACGTGGATAAGTTCAAGATGGACCCAGTTAAATCAAGCAAAGTTGTCAGTGAAATCAGAGAGCGAGTTGCAGTTGCAGGAGTGCCCGACACGCTCCATCATGGTGGCTGGTCTAGGAGGCGATTACATCCAGCTGGTCCCCTCTCCAGACCTAGGCCAGGATTAGTTACAGACGATGGATCAGCTCACACACCTTTGGAGACAGGAGGCAGAATTCCCCCAAATAAGAGATGGTCTGAGTCCTCATGGGGCCCCACCATTAACCATCTGCCCCGACACTCCATCCTCTCTGCTTGCAAGATGTAAATCTTGATGCTGCTACCTTGAATTTTTAGACAGTGGATTCCTTTGATTGGAATCACTTTGGGCAAAGGTGATTATACTCCATTAGCTGTCGGAATCAATTGAACAGCGAGCTTTCCTTTCTAAAGGGAAGGGCCAGTTTCCAGTACTTTGCTTACTGCAGAGCCCTGGAGGAATTCATTGAAGGGAGGCCCGATTTTAAACGTCATCACTTTCTGAAGAGACATTAGGCATCCCTCCCACATTATTCAAGGATGGCATGAGAAAGGCAGGGCAGGACTGGGGGGAAAGGAGCTGTAAGGAAGAGCTGCAATCTTCGACCTATTCCCTTAAACAATCAGTGCATGAAGGCCTGTCCTAGACAGCCAGTGAGACTAGCTAGAATGTCTACTTGGTAGTAGAGTGAGGTCCAGTGGTGACACTTCCTGGGTCTTACTCCAGATTTGTGTCACTCCAAGACATGCTCAGAGGCCAGCAAGGACACTTGCTAGGTCTCGGGTCTCCTGTGGTTTTTCCCACCTACACCCCCATCCTTACGTAGGAAACCCAGGCAAGAAGAAAAGTCTCCATCATGGTGTTCTTCTTCAGCATTGGGATGGCCTGTGATCCATCTTCCCAGGTTTCCTGAGGTTGGCGGCCATGATTCAGAAGCGTCTGGACCCATAATAAACCACCTCAGGGATGTGAATGTGTAATTATTGCATGGATTTAATGTAATCTAAAACAGAGGATTCCAGCAAAGGCGGTCATATCATTTCATATACGTATTTGTATATATAAATGTCTTAGCTAGAGATACATAGTTTTGGTTTGAACCATCTGTTTCAGATTGCATTACTGTTCCCAAATCTTCATCCCGCCCTATATCCACGCCCTTTGCCACGTGACTTTACAGTCCATCCCTCTAGAGGTGGAGTGGCCCCCCCACACCCCATTGATGTCAGGCCACGAACGTCCTTCGGCCAGTGGAATGTAAGCAGAAGTAACAGTGTACAAGTTCCGAGTCGAGGACTTGAGTCATTGCATTTCTACTCTACCCTCTTGCACTTCTGCTATTGCCAGGAGGCCGTGTCCCAGGTAGCCCGCTCGTCCTCGGAGGATGAGAGACCCAATGGAGCAGACTGGACCCAACCCACACTTGCGGTCAAGCCCAGTCGGGCACAGTCTAACCACAGGGGATCCATAGACACGGATGTGATAACTAAATGCTTACTGATGTCAACTACTAAGTCTGGGGGTCGTAGCTCGTTATACAGCATAATTGCAGCAAGTGTGGACTGATACACCACCTGGGCACTTTAGTCCATCAATGCACAATCTACCATCTAAAAGAACATCTCATCTCTCCCTTACCCCCTGTTTTTTTTGACCGTGCTGTGCAGCGTGTGCATTTCAGTCCCAGAGCAGGGACTGAACCCACACCCCCTGCATTGGAAGCGTGGAGTCTTAACCACTGGACCGCCAGGGAAGTCCCTCCCCTTACCCTTCTTAATTCTTCATAGATTTATTATAACCTGAAATGTTTTATATATATATATATATATATATATATATATATATATAGCTCATGCACTTATTGTTTCTCAAGTAAAACAAAGTTTCATGATGGCCAAGATACTGTTTTGTTCCCTGCTATAAACGCCCAAAGCCCTAGTAGGTGCATGCTAGGTGATACATAATTATGTGCGGAATGGGTGGAGAGTCCTTTTTGCCTTCGATTAATATGCCTCTTGTCTAATTTGTGTTCCTTTGTGAAGCTCAACGACTTGGTGATAGGCAAAGTTGAGGAAGAAGAAAACACTTTGTGCAGAAAAAAAAAAATCTGTGAGCAGGAGATCACCGGATACTCTCCCCGATGAGGGGTGAGGGCTTTTTTCCCTCAAGGAGCCGCTCCCCGTGGTTAGGGCGCTCAGAAACCGCAGCAGGCCTCCAGAACTGTGACAAGTCAGCAGGTGGCTTGGCCAGTGCCGTCCGATGGGACCACGACACTGCAAAATTCCTGTGGCCCATCTCAGAAGCCTTAGGAGGTTTCTGTGTGTCAGTTCACTGGGGGGAACTTCAAAGGGACTGATGTGGCTTCCAAGAGCCATCAGGACATTTGACTCCCTGGCACTGGGCCAGCATCACACGTTAATTAAATTATACGGCAGAAACACCACAATGTCAAGGTCAGACACTACAGCCGTCAAAGCCGAGCATTAGGTGCGGTATTTTATAGCACAGAGCAAAGTATACCTTTAAACAAATTCCCTTATTTTTCCCGTGTCGTCTGTTGCCTCTGGTTCTTCAGACATCTGCCGTTCGACGCTGCCCATGTGAAGAGCATCGGACAACTTTGTCTGAGGGTCCTTAAGACCCTCTCTGGCTTGTCAGATGCGGGGGTCGGGGGTGGTTCCTGGGATCGTACCCACTTGCCCCGTCTGACCCTCAACTTGGGCCTGAAACGGGCCTTTGTGAGCCAGGAACTCCCCGAGGGAGAAGGATGTATTCTTCCTGGCTTTGTCCCGAAAGTAAACGCTAGTTCTTTCTTCGAAGATGGTTCTATCAGCAGGGAAGCAACTAGCCAGGCTAGAAAATGGGGAGGGAAAAAAAAAAAAAAAAAAGGCTTTCCCTCCAAATAGCTTTTTAATAAGCACGGCTAGAAACTCTTCATGAGTGTGGAAACTGTCCAGGGGAAGCCCCCGGCTCCGAGCAGAGCTGAGCCAGGGCAATTCTCTCAGGCTGGGAAGGATTATGAAGCCACATTCTGGGTTTCGTCCGGCCTCTCTCGCGGTTACTGATGAAAACTAGGAGGCCATAAACTCAGGGCCAGATGACTCACGTGCAATCACCGAAGCAAAGCTGATACCAAATGTGTTTGTCTCGTCTCCCCAATACCTGTTAAGCACCTTCTATATGCCAGGCATTATTTTACTTGCTTTATCTCCATCAACTAACTTAATTCTCCCAACATGATGAAATCTGTTGTTTGATCTCCCCCCACTTTTATAGACAAACAAAGTGAGGCACCGAGAGCCATTGCCCAAGGCCACACTGAGAGCAATTGCCTAAGGCCACGCAGCTGGTCAAGTGGCCGAGCCAGGTTTGGAAGGAACCAGGGCAGCCTGGCTGCGCCCTACCAGCTACTGTGTTGTCTTCGCTATTGAATCCCGCAAACCTCCCACGAGCTAAGAGCAGTAATAAGGTGCTGGGGGCTATAAGGGGAGCACCCTGTACAAGCAACGTATCCATGAGGGCCTAAGTAACATTTTAAGATAAAGTTAAATTAATTCAGATCTTTGAAGGGGTTTTGAATTCTTTCCAAGGGTAGGAGTGTTGAATAAATATAGTGCTTTCAAAAACCTGTGTTCATTGTACTTGTTCTTTACATTTTTCTGTGGGTTTGGGATTTTTTTTTCAAAATAAAATTTAAATGTTTTTAAAAAGAATAAGCTTTGGGCTTCCCTGGTGGCACAGTGGTTAAGAATCTGCTTGTTAATGCAGGGAACATGGGTTCGAGCCCTGGTCCGAGATCCCACATGCCGCGAAGAAACTAAGCCCGTGTGCCACAACTACCGAGCCTGCGCTCTAGAGCCCGCGAGCCACTACTGAGCCCTTGTGCCGCAACTACCGAAGCCCACGCGCCTAGAGCCCGCGCTCTGCAACAAGAGAAGCCACCGCAATGAGAAGTCCGCGCACAGCAACGAAGAGCAGCCCCCGCTCGCCGCAAGTAGAGAAAGCCCGCACGCAGCAACGAAGACCGAACACAGCCAAAGATAAGTAAATAAAACAAATAAATTAAAAATAAATAAACAAAATGAATTAGATTTAATAGACTATCTTGGGGGACTTCCCTGGTGGTCCAGTGGTTAAGATTCCATGCTTCCACTGCAGGGGGCACGGGTTCGATTCCTGGTCAGGGAACTAAGATCCCACATGCTGCGGGGCGAGGACAAAATTTTTCTAAAAAAGAAAATAGACTGTGTTGGGGAGGGTAAGCAAGAAACCGGGAGCGGTGATTGCCTATAGAGAGGCAGCCTGGGTGGCTGAAGAACGGTGTGGTGGGACTGCGGAGAGGCGCCCCTTGATATTCTCGGAATTTTGTGCCACAGGCAGGTGTTGTCCGTAGCATCTGCCGTGCACGTGACATCGTCTGGGTGGAACCTCAGGAAAGAGAGCGCAGAACTCCCGGTTCCCAAGTCCCTATCCAGCAGGCTGGCTGCTCAGAGTGTGGGGAGATCTTTGGTTATCCAGCTGTAAGTGGAAGGTGGGCAGAAACACTCCATCCACTCTTTGGCCGGCTTTAGGTGCTGTGAGCACAGAGAGGCTTTCAGCCGCGTGGGGCTTAAGTGTCTCGGGGAGACTGTAGGTTCTCTAAGGAGGGGCCCAGAGCCCGGTAGCCTGGAGTCTCCCCCAGCCACCCCCAACAGTCTCAAGCACCGTGCTCAACAGACAGAGGGGGCTCTATGGAGTGCTTGTGGAATGAATGAGCCGCGCTCACCTTCGGACAGGGTCCATCTGGCCCGATACTCTCCCCGTGACATGAAGGGGTACCTCTTGGGGCCTGGATGTCACACTTATCGCGAGTTAGCAGTGCTTCCCAGCCATGACACACATAGAACGTGATGATATTTTTATGACGCACGAGGGTAAACAGCGACCAAGTGTTCACAACCACCGCACTTGGCTGCTCAAGGCCTGAAGCTACCCTCACCCCTGCCAGACCCACCAGGCCGCCCCGAGGGTCTGGGCCACTGGCAACCCCGTCACTCTTGGCAAGCTCTGGGTGGACGGCTGCAGGGGCCATCCGCTGGCTGTCTGCAGCTAGCCACCTAGATGAGGAGAGGGCGGGCCGAGGGCACTGCTACGGGGCAGCAGGCTTTCCTGGGGTTCGGGCTAGGTGCGAGGGTGTGCCCCGGGCTGGGGGGCGACGTGGGCCTGAGTGGTGGGCTGGACGGGGCAGGCTGCCAGCTCCAGCTGGCCCGCGGCCAGGAAGTCTGACTGAACTTGGGCCAGCCCTGTTGGCCCACAGACTCTGTAAGCTGAACTGCTCCAGCGCTCCTGGGCCTTTGTTTTCGCTTCCCCACCGCTCTCCCTTAGTGTTTAGGAATGTGCTTTGAAGGTTCCAGTGTGTTTTGCCTCTGCTTAGAGAAACCAAGAGCAGAGGCTGGGCGGAGGCCAGATGGCTGCAGGGAGGGCACCTGTGATCACACTGCGAGCGCCCCAAGGGGCGGGTGGAATCCAGAGGGCGCAGAGTGGGGGGGGGCACTTAAGCCAGCCCCCTGTCTCTGCTGGAAGACTGTTTCCAATGCTACACCTTGGAGTCTCGGGTTTATTTTGTTAAGGGAGGCGGTATTCCCTTACCAGCTCCCCCAGAGAGCCTCCATTTATCCAGGAGCTTTTGGGGGGCAAGCTACACTCTCGTATTTGTCCAGAGCAAGAGAGAGAGCTGCAGGTAGTGCTCGAGCTAGAAAAGTTGCCTCCTCCATTCGCACGAGACTCACTCTCCCGGCCTGCCTTGGGCAAAGCTGGCAGGCCCTCCGACGACAGCGTAGTGAGAGGCCCTGGTCCAGATGGCCTCTCTCGCACCTCCAACCCTGGGAGAGTGGCCTCATGTCCAGGCTGCCCTCCCGTAAACCTCGCTGTGGCCCTTCGAGTGGCCAGCTTCCTTCTTCCCTCGCCCACCGTCCTTCATGGCCTGTGTTACCCCCTACTCACCTGCTCGGGCCTTTGAGGGCTCCTAGCACTGTGGTCTCGTAGGCCCAGCGCAGCGCTTTGCACACAGCAAGCGCTTAACAAACGCTATGTGACAAAAATACCTGGGCTCTGCAGTGACCAAGATCACCCTGGGTCCCTCTCTAACCAGAAGTCCTCTTCCTCCTCTGATTCCCAAAGCAGGGAGCTCTGGGCTCTGGTCCTACTTTTGCCACTGATGTGTCACCTTGAGCTAGCGTTGTCACGCTCTGAACCGATTTCCTCAGCTGGACTAAATGGGGGCTCAGTAAAAGCCCTGGCGGCTACGCTCTGAGATCTGCGCGCACTCCTGTTTTCCCAGCTGTTGCTTTAAGCCCCGGTCTGGCCATTTCCGTCCTGCCAGGGCTCCGGTCTTAGTGGGGTCCCTGGCCTTCAGCAGAGGATGCTTCCTCTGCTTTTCCACGGTCCGTTTAGCTTCACAACCTACACACCTGGTCCTTGGGCTCCTGACACGTCTGCTCCTCTCTGCCCTCACAGCCATTTATACAGCTCCGGCTCCCACGTGCGACGGGGCCGTGGCACATGAGCAATGACTCCAATGCCACAAGGGCACCCGAGTCATTTTTCTGCAGCTAGCGTTGTCTGTTCGGAGCTACGGAAGACCTCCCTCCTGCCTGGTGGTGACACAGGCCCTGTTTAGTTCTGTGTGGGCTCTGGACTTTTTTTTTTTTTCTTCTTCATTTCCATGTCTCCTTGATTTCGGCACGAGAGTTAAATGTGCCCTCAGACGCTCTGCTGAGGACAAACAGAGAGTGACCCGAGGGATCCCTTCCTGTCTCTCTCAGAAGATTCACTTTCTCTGCCCAGGTAATGACCGCCTCCCCCCCACCCCAGCCCACCCCAGCTTCCTCTCAGCCTTCGTATATTTAGTGCACGTCGCCCTGGATAGAGTTTAATTAGGCACCAATGCACCCAGGGGCAAGGACCCAGGACCCCTCTCGGGCTGAGCAAATGGGGCCCAGCCCAGGCACAGGAGCCTGCAGCCAGCCTCCCCCCTGGCTGGTAAGTGATGGGCTGCCAGCAGGTAGAGGAGGCTGTCCATTCTCAGCTAATGATCGCCTTAGGCGGCGAGCTGCAGGGTGCGGCCAGGGACAATTGTATGGACCAGTTTAACAGGGCTGAGGGGGGAGGAATGGCAGAAGGAAAGCTCGGTGCGTGTGTGTGCTTGCGTGTGCTTGCGTGTGTGTGTGTGTGTGTGTGTGTGTGTGTGTGTGTCCTGGTCTCTTTTCTCTCTCCTCCCCGCTGCCTTTCCCTCGTTCTTACTCTCGCTTTCGGTTTTCTGTTCTGTTTCTAGCCCACGCGAGTTGAAATTAGAAAGGTCTCTGCATTCATTTATCTGTTTTAATAAAGACAGCATTTTTAAGCAGCGTATTTGCAGCAATTGAGTGCTGAACTAAACACCAAGCCAACTAAACGTGTTAGGGGGAAATGGAAAGTCAGTTTACAAGAAACATATAATGAATACGTTCTCTGACTTTCCCTAAGCCTTTGTCTGGCTGAGGACAAGACAGAGGGACCATAATCAACTTTAAGAAAATGAAAGACGGTACCGAGGCAAAAGGAGAACAAAAACGTTTGGAGCAGGAAACGGTCCTTGAGAGGGGATTCTTGAGTTAATAATAAATGTTTTAAAAAATGAATCTTTTCTTGCCTTATTTTTAGTCAACAGCCATTTTCTCCTTCTAACTACAAAGGCTCCAGAAGGCGCTAGTTTGTACTGTACCTGTTCACAGTCACTGAAGCCGAGACCTGGAGGGGGTAGGGAGAAGGTGGTACAACGCACCGGCAGGAGATGCACGGGACTTTCCAGAGGCTGATATACCCGGGATAATGGGCATTACTATTGCACAACACCAGAATCTTCACGTGGCCTGACTTCCAATAAACTGTTCCCCTCCTCACCCCTTGGAGAAAGTGAAATGAGACATTAGACTTTCAATAATCTCATAGGGTGATGATCAATCAAAACCCAGAGGAGAAGTCCAATTTATAGAAACTGTATCTGCTTCATTGGGCGGCTGAAACCAGGGAGCTGATAAGAACACTGTGCTCGCCTTTGATGTGTGAAGTTGCCCCGGAATGACAAATGCCAAAAAAAAAAAAAAAAAAAAAACCCAAACACTGCCTGTACACATGGGGGCTCTTCCAAGGGAGAGGGTGCTCGGGAGAGGCCCATGCCGCTGCAGATCACTGTAGCGACCACATGTACGGGCCACATAAAAACGATTTCTGTTTATTATCTTTTGGCTATTTTAAGTCGGCCTTTCCATCTTTCCTGTTTGTATTATCGCAAATGAAGTTTATTTGCCGAATTAACTTTTAATGGATCCCCTACTTTATTCTTCAAAGTTGGCTTCCAGGACTTGGGCCTTTTTAGTCCGGACCCCTCTCGCCTCTGTGACCAGCTCTCACCCCTCACCCCCATTCCAATCCTGGAGGTGAAGGGCTCTGCCTCTGTTAACTCCTTGCCTGCTGGTGTCTTTTCTCTGTAGCTACTAATCACCTCCTTTTGATCATTGCCAAGTTCTCAGGTTGAAGGAAGGAGAAAGGACCTCTTGACCATACTGGCTGGCTTTCCACATGAGCCTGAAAATGTCGACAAATTTGAAACATCTGCCGGTCTGCTTTGGTCTGATTGCTAAAATATGCCGACCCCAAGCCCCCTCCCCCCCCGCCCCTTTTAATCTGTTTCATATTCACAAATTAAGCATTTAGTCTGGGTAATAAATCAGGGCGGTTTACGAGGCTCACACGAGACAAACAAGCGAGTAGGGCGCAACACTAGCCCCTGGAAGCTGCGTGCGCGGAGCTGCCAGGAGTCGGGAGCTCCACGCGCTCGAACGCGGAGAGCAGCCCTGGCGCGCCCTGACATGCCGCCAGCACCCACACTTTGGCTGGTCCCCGAGCGGGCGGAGCGGACGGGTGCAGAGGAGCAGCCCCAGCCTGGGCCCACACCCTCCAACCTTCCGCGCGAACCCGCGGCGCCCGGCCCGCCCCAGCTCTGGGCAACTCGGCGCCCCCGCCCCGCCAGGGAGGGGCCACTGGCAAAGGCGACAGCCTCAGCCGGCACACACCCTGTGGTGGGCCCATTAAGCCTCTCCCAGCCGAGAAGCCCAGAAAGCTGGATGCCCCTCCCCCACCTCTTCCATCCGGCTGGGCTCAGCCTTAAAGATCCCAGGCCCGCAGTCGCAAGCAGTACGAAGGATCCCCCTCCACATCCACGAGTGACCTCCACTGAGCCTGGGATCGAGGCACCGCCACCTCCCCCCCCAATCTCCCCGCGTTGCCTCCTCCCAGGTTTTGGTCCCAGCAGCCACAAAGCTACTTTCCGATTCAAAGGGGGGGGGGGGGCGCGGGGGAAGGGCTCTCCTTTAGAGTGCATCAAGGCTTAAGAGAGGCATGGGGAGGGGAGCAAAGGCACAAACGGGGCTCAGGGCCCCGCTGCAGAGACCCCCGTCCGGGCTTTAGCGACCACCCAAACTCAGGGGGCTTCAACCTGTGCGTTTCCCGCCCTCCCCTGTGCATCAGGGAGAAGCGGACCTGGACCAGGGGTCTCGGACCAGTCCCAGCCTAGAACCTCGGGAGACCCTGAAGGGGAGAGTGGCTCCAGGTCACCTCGTCCGAGCCTCCGTCGCCGTGCCATGCTCAAGTTCCCTATCGATTGGCGTTCTCAAACACTATCGTGGGACGCGGCGGCAGAGAACGGAGGGCGGGAAATCGGGAAGCCGGAACCTGCAGCCCACCCCGGACCAGGGCGGGGGGGGGGGAGGAATAGGAACAATTCCCCCATCTCGCAACACGGTACACGCATCGCCCTTCCTCTCTTCTCCCAGCACACATTCCGACTGCGAAAGCCATTACCGCCGGCGCGCGAGAGACTTTTTAAATATTTACAGCCCGCTCTCCGCACGGTAGCCTGATCCATCTTGTGGGCGCGGAGGCGGGGCGCGGGGCTCAGCTCCGGGGGAGGTGCGGAGCTGGGGCGGGGGGCTCCAGCCGCCTCCCCCCGCGGCCCGCGGGTCCGCCCGGAGCTCCCCACCTTGTCCTCCCCACCAGGTGGGGAGGGGGCCGGAGACTGCGCGCAGCGCGCCCGGGGCCCTGCCAGGGCCTGAGCAGGCGGGGGGCAGCGTCCGGGAGGAGGGAGGGCCGGGAGGCTGATTTAAAGGTTCTCACCGGGAAGCGAGCGAGGCACAGACCTGAGAGCCGCCGCGCGGTGAAATCCGAGGAGCTGTCTTGGCGAGGAGGGGCTGTCAGAGGCCATTTATCTCTCGCCAGAGTGGAGGCTCGGCTCCCACACCGCCCGCGAGTAACAATGGCAGCGATCAGCAGCTCTGCACGCGCTTCAGTGCATGAATGGATTGCGGAAGATGCCTGAGCTCCTCTCGGCTCAGGCGGCTCTCGGAGCGCCCCCTCCCCGCCCGCCGCCCCCGCCCCGCCGGCCTCCTCCGGCCGGAGAACGCGCGGTGCGCCTCTGGGTTCGCGAGTCCGGTCACTCTCACCCCGACCCCCCGCCGCCCTTCCCCCTGCCGCCGTTCCCAGGGCCCTGGCACCTTGCCACCGCGAGTCATTAGGGGCTGAAACTTGACACAAGCCTTCCCGACGCAGACACCCCCGCCAGCCCCCTTCCCCCTTCGCTCCCCTCGCGGCAAGTTTACTTTCAAGGAGTTGGACGGTGTTTCCGCCTCAGAGACCGGCCGCGCACGGGTCCCAGGGGGAGGGGGCGGGCTCGGAAGGGTGTCTTCACCTGTCCCGGGGCCTAGGGTGTTCGCAGGCCCCCGGCTGGCCCCCAGCCCCAGCGTCCAAGGCCTGCGCCCCGTCCTCCTCCCTTTGTGGCGGCTAATCCACCGAGAGTCCCTGCGATCCGCACATGCACACGCAGTTCGGGCACCGCCACCCGGACCCACACGTCCGGCCAACTTTCGGGTCAGCGGCATAGCCGTGTTCTCAAATTCTCAGAGGCTTACAGTCTCGAGAGTTCGCAAAACGCCACAGACGGCGCGAGGTCGGCCGCAGAAGTGGTTCCCTTTAACTCTGCAAAGTAGGTCTCATAAAAGTCCCCCTCCAGTTGCTGCCTAGGGCTGGGAGCAACGAGGAGCGCAGTGAGGGATACTCCGAGCCCTCTTAGGTTTGCTTTCGGGGAGCTAAACCAGAACCTCAGCATGTTTCAGTCCCGGAGGTCGCCGAGCCCCGGACGCTGCAGCCTGGGGCGGGGGAGGGGGCGCCAGGGGTGCGCACTCGCAGCGATCCGAGGGCAGTGCCAAGTAGCCCGCGAGAAGAGGCCGAGCTGAGCCTGGGTTGAGGGAAGGCGGTCACACACGTGCGCAAAGAGCGAGGCAGCGTAAAAGCTGAGACGCACTCGGGGAGGCAGAGCGCGACCGGCCGACCCAGGAGACTGGCGAGGGCAGGCGAGAAGTTGGCAGCGAAACAAAGCGGGAGGAGAGAGCCAGGGAGGCTCAGCCGCAGACCCGGAAACGCAGGCAGCAGCAGATGCCCGAGCCCCGACGCGGAGGCGTGCGCAGCCAGGCCCTGCCTGGCGTCCCCCGATTTGCGCGCCCAGGGAAGCCGACGCGGACTCCCGGCAGGGCCTACTGCCAGAGCTGGTCTCTGTTGGGCCTGGGCTGGCTCGGCGAGTCAGCTTGGACCTTCCCAGCAGATGGTGGGGTCCACGGAGTGGGCTTAAACGATAGGTACCCCTCTGGTCCCCGCCCCTCCCTGACCCCCGGACAAAGGTATGGGTTTGAGGAGCTCCGCACTTTCTCAAGGCAAGAGTGCAGCCCTCGAGTCTCCACCCTGGGGCGGGGGGGGTGGGGGCTCTGGCAACTGTTTATCTGACTTGGAGGCGCTGGGAGGCCGCCACCCTCGACAGAATTGACATTCCAGCTTCCCGGTCGCAAGACCCCTACGGCAAAGCCCACGCCCTGACTTTCCAACAATCGGGAAACAAGACTGGACTTCCCGCAAGGAGGAACAGCGTCATGTGAGAAGAGACCCCCAGCCTCAAGTTCTCCGCCGCTCCTTCCCACCCCACCCCCCACTAGGCCAGCAGCGTCCCCTACTCACTGATCCTCCCCACTTCTCCCCCCGCTGTCTCCGCAACCCGGGGCAGCAAGCCGCGGAGCGCGCCTCTCCTCCTCGAATGAAGCTGAGCGCTTTCCCGCGGCTGTTGGCTTGGCGGCACACTGGCTGTACCCACCCCCACCGCGCGCGCGCACACACACACACACACACACACACACACACACACACACACACACACACACACACACACACACACACACGAGTCGTTCTCGCCCTTCCTGTCTCCCTGCTGGGCGTCCTCGAAACCTAACTGCACAGCCTGAGTGCAGAGCCCCGGCGGAGTGGGGAGCCCGGGAGACCAAGCGGAGGTGGCCAGAGGAGAGGAGGAGAGGGCCCGTAACAGGGGAGGGGGCGCACGCCTGAGAGAAAAGAAGCCAGCCCGGAGCCACAGCCTGGAGGACAAGGGGAGCATAAAGGGAAAGCCAGCACTAATCCCTCAGCCAGCCTATGTGGGGCCTGACGGTTTACAAAAGCCTTTTCCCTGAATATTATCTCCTTTGCACCGGCCTCCCCACCGGGCTGTGAGGGAGGTAGAGCAGATAGCGTTACCCCCACTGGCAGAGGAGAGACATGGGGCCCAGAGGGGTTAAGAGAGGTCTGCACCAAGGTCTCAGAGCTAAGAGTGGTGGAGGAGGCCCCAGGCCTGGGGTTTCCTGCTCCCAAGTTCACTTTCCTGTTCAATAGCTCTGTGTGTGTGTGTCTGGGTGAATATCTGTGTGGAGGGGAAGGGGGATGGCCGGACGGGAATGAACAGTCCAGTTAGGGAAGTCCAGGAAGGAAGGACACAGCCTCACACCTCTTCCTCTACTCAGGTCTCACCCAACAGCCTCCGTCCGCTCTTTCCATAGCAGCCTGCGAGCTGGCCCCCAACCCACCTGCCCAGGGGTGAGCTGTCGGTGCCTGGCCATGCCTTCAGCAGTGGCTATTCCAGAGGTCTTGTATCTCTGGGAGGCCCCGCTCTGCTTGTCTGCTCAGCTCTCCTCTCTGCCTGTCATCCCCACCCCCAGCCTCGGCTGCAGGATGCCTCGCGTCCAACTGTGGTTTCCGGGCAATAAAACAACTATTAAAGTCTCAGGCACGGCTGGTGATTTGCATCATATCCTCTCGTGCATGGATTCAATATTTAATACACAATATTGAATACGGATATTAAAAATCAATAGCTGGGGATCCCTGGGGAGGCGGCACAGTGCGATCCTGCTTCGGGAACACAACCAGCTCCTCTAAAGAGGCAGGAACGGCAAGTTCCCGAGCCCAGAGCCAGGGGAAGTGAGGAGTAGTGGATGCCTCTCAGCTTCCTGATATGCTGAACCGTACCATTCCTAAGTCACGCTAAAGGGAGGCCAAAGGAATGATGTGCTCCCAGGCTCTACTAGCTGCGGAGTGGGATGGGGTAGGATTTACTTCCAAGCAAGCTACCAGGTGGATGGAGCCGTCCTTTTTGCTGCCATTTGCACTTCAGTTTGGTTCAGGTCTGCGTCCTGCAGGCAAGCACTCAACACTTCCCACCATAATGGCTCCTTCCCAGGGCCTCATGACATCCATCACCGATAGGCCCCATGGGGAGCTCTTGGCATAAGCTTTCAGGGAGATGGACTGGGAATCCCAATGGCTCAGAATATTCTTTGCACAGTAAAAGAACTGTGAATCAGGCTCGGAGTCACAGGGTCTTCTGAGGCACCACCAGCCTTCAAGACAGAAACCCTCGGCCATGTGACCTGCTGAAGGGCCTGGTGATGGCTGGCTGGTGACAGAGAAGGGGACGACGACGAGAAGGAGGCTGGGACACTGAAGTACTCCTGCTACAGAACAACAATCCAGATTGTCTGTTAAACAGCCAGGAGAAGAGCGAGCTCCCGGGACGCACAATTATCTTTTCAGGCCTGAAGAGGAACACAAATTACTTTCTTCTTTATCAAAACACAGAAATACACTTTCCTCTACACAGAAACAAGGTTCTCGCGCACTGATAGCGAAGGGGTGAAGAAGAATAAACATCTTTGAAAGGATTCCTTTTTTTCTACTACAGAAAAGAGAAGAGAAACTAACAGTGGGAGACACACTTAGGTTATCTGATTGGAAGGGCCTGGAGGTTTATAGATGCCAAAGAACTAGGTGAACTTGACCTATTGAAGTGTTATCCCAGACACTAACTTATAATATTAGTTTTATAGATTCCCTTTTTTTTTTTTTTACCATAGCTTAAATCAATATGGATCGAGTCGGAAATCTTGCTCTGGCTATAAATAGAAAGCACACCTCAGGAAAACCCCAAAGTGGCAATTTGGGTAAAAGTTAGAAGGGAAGGAAAGAGGTGTTAGAAAATGACAGTTAATGAGCCAGTGGCCTTGCCCCTTTGTTCCCTAACAGTTGTCAGAGAAACCATCAAAGGGAGGGAACAGGGGGCCCTTCTCAGAACTGTCACAGGAAAAGCTGATGCTCTCTGGCTGCTGTAGATCCCCTCGGTGGTGGCTCACAGACCCAGCCCCCTGGGAGTTTGCCTGCCTGTATTTATGCGTTTCCGGGCTCGGGGTGCAGTCACTTTTACAACCCCGGGCCCCGGGCCTGTGAAACCCACTAGCAAAAGTTCTTTTCAGAGGAAGACCTTCTAGGGCGAATGTTGGATATAGAGCAACTGCCCCAGCATCGTCAGCAACGTCCTCCTGAGTCCTTCGGCGCTACCAAACTCCCTGGCTCCTTCCCACCTTGGCCGTCGGGCCAGGCTCTGGGCCTCCTTCAGACCCATGCAGACCTGACAGTTTGCAGACCCCGCAGTTTGCACCTAGCAGGGTCACGTGACTAGGGTATGAGACAGCTGGCCAAGGGAGAAGGGAGGCTCAGCTGGGGGGACCCAAGGGCCCAGGAGGGCCTCCTGGCACGAGCTCAGAGCTGATTCGCTTTGGAGGAGGTAGGCAGCCCCGGTGGGCCTCCCCACCACCCCGCCCTTCTGAACGTTTTCCTGGAACCAACCAAAACTGCTGGTGGAGTTGTTCCTGAAGCCTCTCCGGGACTCTCACTACCTCCTGGTTCAAGACAGCGAGGACGATGGCTTTCTGCCCGTGGGATCCCCTGGATACCATCTGCATCCACCAAAACAAGGGGCTTCAGATCCTGGCGCGAAGCCTCACAGTTCGGATAAGACTCTACCTCCCCTCCCGTGCCCCACACAAACACACCTCCGAACTGCTGGGGTGTACACCGAGCTTGAGGCCAGGGTCCGCGGAGGGACGGTCCCCACCACCAACAAGTTGCCGGCGGAGATAACAGCTGTGGGAGGGGGAGGGGAGCCGCAAGCAGCCACGACTGAACGGTTACGATCTAGAAAATTCAGCAAGAGGCCGCCGCGGTGGCGGCGGCGGCTCCAATTAGCTGAGCCAACTGGGAAGGCAGAGAGCGAGGCGGCGGCCCCGCCGATCGTGGCCGGGGCGAGCAGGCGGGCGGGAGCGCGGGGCCTCGGAGCTGCCCGGGCGGCCCTCGCCCGGCACCTCCCGCGGGCTCTCGGAGCGCGCCTGGTGTTTACACACTGTCCTTCCGACACGGGATCAAGTTTCAGGCCGCGCTGGAGGCGCCGGGGGCCGGCCACAGGCCCGGGAGAGGGGAAGAACTGGAGCGGGATCTAAGGCAGCGCTGCGCGGACAAGAAGGCCTGGCGCGCGTGGGCACAGCTAGTGCAGCGGTTCCCCCGGCGGTGGGGCGAGGGGAAGTCCATCGGGCAGGGTGGGCAGGGGCAGGTGGGCCTGCGAAGAGCTATCCGGAGGGAGAAGCATCTCCGAGTCGCAAGAGTGGTGTGCTTTGCTCACTCTGGCCGGAGAACTAACCCCCGGCGAGGGGAAGGAGTGCCCAGAAGCCGGGCGCGAAGACTGCTCTGAGCGCCCCTTGCGAGCTCTTCACTCCTTCCCCCCAGTTCCTTTGATACACTACCGGATTCAGACCATTGTTGGGGAGGGGGGGGGAATGTCTGTGGGCTAGAAGAGGAATGCGCTATTGGAGACCTCGAGCTTCCCCGCGCGCCCGGGCCCCGGGGCTGCCGAGGCCTCGGGCCGAGTGCCGGAGAGCTCGCCGCCCCGCGCCTCCTCTGAGCTGGCAGCGCGCGGGTGCCCCACGCTGTCAGGCGGCGGCGGCTGAGCTTCCAGCAGCACAGGCACACTGTAAACAGCTGCGTGCGCCCCCCCCTCCCCGCCCAGGCTGGGAACCTCACCCAAACACCCTGTCGCCTTCTCTCCGGCTCCCGGCAGAGGCTGGGGGGGAAGGGGGGAGGCGCCGAGGGCGAGGCTTTTGTAGCCGAGCCCGGAGAAGAAGGGCCCCCACGCCACCCCCAGGCCACCGGGGCCCGGGAGCGAGCGTTCTGAACCTGCAGGGGTGCGGGGTGCTGCGGGGAGGGGAAGGAGTCAGCGCCTGCCCCCTCCCCACTGAATGTCTGCTTTGTTCCGGAAAACAAGGGAAGCATTAGGCTGCTGCCCCCGGGGAAACACAAAACTTCTTTTTGAATCTCGGGAAGGGCGGTTGACTGCGCTACGGGGCTCCTGAGACAGACCGAGGAGGGGAAAAGCTGAGAGGGCGGGTGGAGACAGGGAGACTCCGGAGGGAGGACGACGGACGGGGGGCTGGGGGTGGTCAGCCGCTCAGGGTGACCGGGCGGGAGACCCGGGAACCCGACTCGGCGCGAAGGTGCCGCGCGAGTTCCAGCGAGCAGCCGGCCCGGCCAAGTGGCGCCGGCCCAGCCGGCGGCCGTGCCAGCTTCCTGCCCTGCCCAGGACCGCGGAGCAGTCGGGGACGCCGCCGCAGGCTGGCCCAGAATCGCAGAAGGACAGCGGGGATGGGGGGCGCAAAGCTACAAGTAAACCCTGACTAGAACTTTCTGCACCACAGTTCCCCCCCCCCCCCGAGTGGGCCCGGACCCCGGGCCTGTGGGGCGTCGGCTCTGGGCTTTCAATCTTGGAGGAGGAAGGGGGCAAAGGCCCAGGGAGCTCCCCCGCGCGGGAGCTAGGGGACAGTCTGAGGTGTCTTTGGTCCCATTTGATGACCGCTAATCCGATCGGCTCCCAGGCCCGCTGTGCCGTTGCGAGAGGGCGGGTCACTTCTGCCCTGGCCGGTGCGTGCGGGCGAGGGAACGGAGCGAAAGCAGACCTGGAGCTCTCGCTCTCCAGCTCCCTGTCCTCCCCCGACCGCCACCCCTCACTTCGCCCTTCCCGCACCTGAGGAAGGGGAGGACACCCAGGCTCTGCCCCACCCTCCGCGGGGCGCTCCCCTCCGCCTCGGAAGCTCAGAACGAGAGCGAGGGTTTTCCCCCTTTCCCCTGGGCTCGCTGGGTTTCCAACTTCCTCTAAACCTCCCTCCTCGTTCCGAAAAGCCCCGAGGAGGGGAGCGGAGAGGAAGCACGCAGCTAGTGTGCGAAATGAAGACCATGTGTGGGGACGGCGGCATCAGAGTGCAGCCGCCGCGGGGTGGGGGGTGGCGAAGGCCCCCGCGCGGCCGGAGGCTCGGGGCGGCAGCAGCCAGCGCCTCTGCTCGGCGTTGGGGACGCGGAGCCGCAGCGAGGAACAGCGAAGAGGCTGGGCCGGCCTCGTGGCGGGCAGCAGGGAGGGGGGTGCGGGGGCGGCCGCGCCGTGGGGGGCGGAGGGCGGGGACGCAGCCCAGGCTTCCTGGGCCGCAGCTGCGACCGAGGGCGCAAGAGCAGATCATGCTCGGCGGCGGCGGCGGCGGCGGTGGCGGCGGCGGCGGCGGCGGCGGCGACGGCGGCGGCTCGGGCCCGCCGCGCTCGCAGCTGAGAATCAACAAAGGGAGGCGGCGGGCAAGCGGGGGAGGGGCGCCGCCGAGCGTTCGCTGGCTGCTGTGGAATAATAAAAAATAATTAATAATGATAATAAGAGAAAAATCCCCGGGCTTTCATGGCTCTGGGTTTCCGTGTGGCTGCAGCGGGAAGCGCGCTGTCCTTGAGGCGGCCTCTCTCGCCTGGTCTGCCCGCCCCTCCCCCTCCCCTTCCCTCGCCCCCTCCCCTCCCCGGGAACCGGGAAGAGAAAGGTCTGCAGCTGACAAATATTATCCATTCTCCCCATCGATCGCGGAGTGTACAGATGTGAGCGCTTGATGTGCCCGCGGAGCGGCGGATCCTCCCTGCTCGCTCGCTCTCGCCCTGGCTCTGCTCGCCGCCCCCCTCCTCCCCCTTTGTTCTCCTCCCCTTTCCCTCTCTTTAAATAGATTTCAGGGCGCTGCCTGTTGGAGAGCAGCTGGCGATCTCTCCCGAGAGAGGGAGCGAGCGCAGCCCGAGGTGCCCTGTCACCAGCCTCCCCTCCCCCACCTTGCCTTCCCAGCGCGGTCCCACCCCCCACCCTTCTCCAGTTTCCAAAACAGAAAACACTGGGAACACCCACGTCCACTGCACAGCGAGTCTCTCGGAGCCTTTGGACCCCTCGCGTTGTCCCCGTGCTGTTCCCCGTGTCGGTGTCTGTGTGCGGGGGAGGGAGGGGGCGCACGGAGGGGACCCAGAGACGTGCCGGAAGGGCCGAGGGTCGGGATCTTTCCCCGGCAGCAGGAGGGACGCAGCCCCGGTCACGCTGAGAGGGGACAGTTTACCCATTAGGGAAAGTCGGCGGAGGCGGCCCTTTTATTCCTCTTTTGCAGATGGCAGATTAAGCCAGCAGCGTCCGGCCTCAAAAGGGCCGGCCGCTCGGCTAAGGGTTAACCCGTCGGCCGGTAATCGCGGACACACACGCGCGCGCGCGCGCGCGCGCACGGCGCGCCCTCCCTGCCCGCCCGAGCGCCCGCCACAGCCCGCAGTGCGCCCGAAGCTAGGGGTGGGGAGAGACTCGGGGGGAGGGGCGGAGCGGGCTTAACCAGGCCGCTCGACTGAGCCGAGGCCACCTCGCCGTCTGTCACTTAAATGATTGTCCTCCGCTCCGCTCGGTGCGGTCAGTACGGGCTGTTAACAGGCAGTTGCAATCAGTTTCCGAAAGGTCAGCCAAGGTCCTCCGGCTCTCGCAGACGGAAGGCATTACGAAACCGCTTTTGTATCTGCAGGCACTTTAGAAAAGGAGGCGAGGAGGGGCGCACTGCAGCGCCGCGGTGCTGCGAGCCCCGGGAGAGGGGCGGGAGCCGTGGGGCGGGGTAGCTGCCCCCCGCCGCCTGCGGCCTGGACCCGGCAGCGGGGAAACCGCACGGCGAGTGACCCAGGCCCTCCCGGTTTCGATGGGGAAGCAGGAAGGAAGGAGGGGGCAGGCGGGGAAGGAGGAATGGGAGGAAGTGGGAGAGGCGTCCTGGCTCCCCTCCTCGCCCGGCCTTCGGCCCACACCAGGACCCAGACCGGGGCGGGCGGCCTTGGGTGCCGCAAGATCCAGCTCGGACTCTCAGGGTCTCCTGTGTCTGGGAAGTGGGGCGGGGGAGGAGTTGGGGGGAAAAAGAGAGACCCTCGCAGAGCAAGCGAGTCCCCGCGCGGTGTCTGAAGACGCTGCTGCTGCAGCCGCTAGAAGTCGTCCATCAGCAACCAGTCCAACCTGCCAGTGATAATGTGCGATCAACACCAAATCACCCCCGCCAGGCGCGATCCATCATCGCTGCGCGCCGCGGGCCCGCGTGGAGCTGACTCGGGGCTGGGGGCTGGGGGCTGGGGAGCAGGAGGCTGTCGCCCAGCGCACTGGGATTCTCGGCGCACCTAGCTGCCCCTCCGGGAGGCCTGCATCCCGGCGTTCATAACTCTCCAAGTTCCCCAGACGCAAAGCGCAGATCCGGTGGCTCCGCGTTCCCGGCACAGGTCACTTAAGAGCCCTCACGCCCTACTATCCAGGTCACACCCTACAAAGCCGTCCCTTCCTCGGAGCTGCCCTGCCCGTCCCCTGCCTCTCCTTCGAGAAAGACTGGCTGGCGGGAAATTAATATTTAATATCGTGAAATTGATTAAAGGGCTGGAAGCCGGCGATGGGGTGGGGGGAAGGGTAGGGGCGTAATTAAAGATCTGAGAGTTGTGGCCGCTCCTCGTCTGCTCCAGCCGCACGCGGCCTTTGTGAGGCTGAGACGGAGCCGCGCCGCGCTGAGCCCGGCGATCCCGGGGCGGTGGCCCGTGCTGCCCAGGATCCGGCCGGCGCCCGAGGGTGGAAGGCAGGGGCCGCACTGCGGGGGCAGGCTGTCCTGGAGGTGGCCAGTTAACCTTAGCACACCTGGGGCTGCGCGGACAGCCGCGCTTCCCTCGCCTGCCTGTATCATGGGCTCATCTCGGCTGCAGGAGCCTGAGGGTCGGGTGCTGCAGCTTTTCCCAGCTAGTTTGGCGCAGAAGCGCCTTCCCCGCCCGGGGTGGGGGGCCAGGAGGGTGCATCTCCCCTCCTATTCCAAGGTCCCCAGCGCTGCCTCACACTTCGGGACCCGCTCGGAAGCCGCCGCCCCAACCCTTGCCTGGGGCCTTCCGAGCCTCCCACGCAGCCCTTCGGGAGCAAGGAGTCAGGTCCATCCAGTTCTGTAACTGGGGGATCCTGAGGCCGAGGCTGCCCGGAGCTGCTGCCGGTTCCCTCTCGTCCAGGCCCCACCCCGGGCCGCTCACACCCGGGGCAGCTTAACTCGTTCAGCTGCACTGCAGATGGGGCCTGCCGCTCGAGGCGGCGGTCTCCAGGGAGCCGTTACCGAACCAGTTCGGCCGGCGCCTGTCGTACCGTTTATGGTTACTGCGCCTCCCGAGAGGGGCACGGGGCCGGACAAGGCTGGAGGTGGGTGCCCCCGGGCCACCCGACCTGGCGCTACTAGAGGAATTCGGTGGGTGCAAGGTCTGCGGTAACCCGTTGGCGCGGGCTACGGTTTAGAAATCAGATGGTTGGCTAGGTGGCAGGCTGGCTCCTGCAGGCCTGGCTTCAAAGGGCCGCTTTGAACTTTTTCTTGTACACGATTTATTTTTTTTGGTGAAGCGGTCTGTCTGAAAAGTATCAAGTGTGCAGAGGGGAGAAAACACAAACACAACAAGCAGGGTCCTTGGCCCTAATCAGTTGGGGGGGGGGCAGGAGGGCCCACCAGGCTCCAGGCCCGCTAGAAGGAAGGTCAGGACCAGGGAGGATTAGGCCCAGTCTCGGGTTTATTGCTGTACTTGAACAAAGCACCGGGGGCTGCCTAAACTGGGGCAAGAGAGAGGTAATTAATAGAGGGGCTGCAGAAGTAAAGAAAGGCTGGTGTGGCTGCCGCCTGGGTGGGTGAAGGAAGTGTTCTCCATGAGAATAACCAGCCGGTGCAAACATTATGCAGAACGACTTTATTTCACCAAAACAAAACAAAAAAGTTCACATTCAGCCTCTCATGCTGAGCTGATAAGCAACTTGCAAACTTTGGATGGAATCTGGAACCAGTGGGAGGTGTCAGCCTGCAGTTTACAAAGGGCAATGGGAAGCCTTTCCGGGTACTTCTCCGTTCCTACCATTGTGATTCAACCTGCTTCAGCTACTCCCTCGGGTGGCCCTTCTGACCTCCCCACCTGAGCCCAAGGTGAGATCACTCAGAATGGGCAGTATTCAGCAATGCCATTTCTGGTAAACTGGACCTCAGGCTCTGGAGTGTCCTAGGAAGAAGGCAGCCTACACAGTACAGCGCGCATACCGTATGTGCAAATGTCAGTGCAAATGTGACGGGCGGCTCGCACTCTGTAGCCTTTGCTGGATTATATTCTGGATTTCCCAACCGGATGTACCCCGTTTTCCAAGACATTCCTGATTTCAAGAGCTCTGGGCCCTGTATCTTAATCGGGCAGGATTCTCGACCTGCGGTCATGGGTATTGTGTAATTGTGCGTATTGTGTCCCACGCCTTAGCGGCCGAGCTGCCGGGATGGGAGGAAATGGCTTGGGGGTGAGGCCCGCACCCAGTGGTACCCACTGGTCCTCTGTCCACTGTGTCTAGTCTGACAGCCATCCTCCTCGCAGTCCTCATCTCAGCCAGGGCCTGTCCCTACCTCCCCCTATCAGGAATCTAGGGGAGTTGGGGGATAAAACATCCCTTTAGGAACCATCCAGGTAGGACGCAGGGCAGGAAGCTTGTCTGGGGAAGAGGCAGGACTGGGTCCTCCCTCAGGGGTCCCCGTAGGCAGGCCAAGCAGGAGCGACCTCCCCGCTGGGGGCCCGGGCCAGGCGCGCCGGCTCCTGGGGGACTGCGCCCGCCTCTCCCCCAGGCGCGGGCTGCACGCCGGCCGCCATCTTAGCCCGGGCGGCGCGGGCGGCGCTGCCCCCGGCGGTGGGACCGCAGAGCCGCAGGCCGGACCGAGGCGGCCGCGCGGGCGTGCCCGGGGAGCCGCGCCCGCTCCCTCCGGAGGCCCCTCCGCGCAGCGGGTCAAGGCTGACCCCTGGCCCGGGGCGGCCGCTCCTGGTTAAAGCGCGGCCTGTAGTCGCCCCTGGCCGCCACGCCAGAGCGGATTTTAATCCGGAGAAACGACCTCCGGTTGCCGGACTCCTGAATGGTCCACGCGTTATCACCTCTCCCGCGCCCAAAGGCCCGGCCGCGCATCTCGCAACTTGGGCTGCTGTCATCCCGGGGGGCGAGGCCTGCAGCACAGTCCCCGCCGTTCGAGGGGTCTCTAAGCCGCTTTCGGGGCAAGAGAGGATTTGAAAGTTACCTCTCTTTAAGGGATCTTGATTGGAGAAGACTGGCACTCTACTTGTCCTCTTTTTGACAGGCGTTTATGGAGAGCTTGCTAAGGGCAAGGCACTGGCTTAGTCCCTAGGGGAATCCAAAAGTACAAAAGTGAATTTTGTAAAAACGCACCCCTGGCCCTCAAGTAATTTACTATCTAGGTGGGAAGGCAGACTTGTAACTGACTCACTAAACACAAATAAAAGGCAACGTGAAATGAATGTAAACAAAAGGGCCTGAATCCCGCAGTAAATGGTCTGGGGAAGGGCCAATTAATTATTTTTAAAATAACCTTTACCTCTAAAAATGTAGAATCAGTTCTGGGAGGGGAAGGGAGGATAAAAATATGCTAACACTGAATAGTTCCAGGGTCCCAGGGAATAACAGTCATCACTTCTGAAAGGTTGATGTTTAGGGAAAATGGTGAAAGTTTATTTAAACGAAGCAAAATACCAAGATTCAGAAACTTAGGATTCATTTCTCAGCTCCTGACATAAGCTGAGCTGTAGAGATGCAATTTTCCATCCAAACACAATACCACCACCTCCTACCTCCCCCGCTTTGAAATCGGTAAAACTCCCACCACACTTCATAAAAAAGAAAGCGTTTTAGAAAATAAAACTAAATGGAAGATTAGAAACTTCTAAAAAAGGTTTCAGACTTAAAGAAAATGGGAATGAAAAAAGAAACACACAAAACAAAAAAGATCAGCCTGTTTGCAGATGGTCTCCAAGATGTGAACGCAGAAAACCGTCCCAAGATGATTTGTACAGAGGTTGGAGAGTGTGGGAAAATTAGTCATAGGTCAAAGAAAATTAAGCAAATAAAAAATGAGGCAATTATTAACTCCAGGAAAAAAAAAATCGTACAAGAAAGGAAATGCAATCACTGAAGCTCATCTGCCTCATCGATAAACAATCTATGTGTGGTCACAAAGTAAACACTGGATATGAATTTAATAAGAAAGTATGATATAGTTCTATTGTGAGAGTGGGGGAGGGGAAGTATGAGGCAGAGAACTAAAATCCTCCTCTATCGTACCAGGAGGTAAACAGATGATATTATTGTTATGGATTATTTCAAAAACGCACACTGATTTAGAAGAATCAAACTCTGCGAACTCTCAGCCACAATGATGTAACTAATGTTCTTTGAAAGTATCTTCCTTCCGCATACGCAGCTCCAATTACCCAAAGTGTAGAAAGAAACAGGGAGGGAGGCGAATGGATTTGGAGCTCCTGGCCTGTACATTCCTAGTTATAAAGGAAGAGCAAATTTGCTGTTCTCGGGAGAGATGTCATCTCTGGCTTTACTGTGAAAATACCTTCCCCAATATTAATGCAATTCCACACACCCATACTGTCCACTATAGAAATGAACAAGAGTAAGCTTTACAGGGCTAATTTAGAAGGCTTCCAAAGGCTTCCCCTAGGAGCCTACTGCCGACACCAGAAAAATCCCTCTTTGGAGTTAACTTTGACTAGGAATTGCCCTCTGGACTATCCTCCACTTTTAAATGCAAATTGGCTTCGTCCATTACACGTTAGTGTGAATTTCAGTTCACAGGTGACCTGTTAGGATGTCCAACTCTATTGCACCACCTGTTAGGGTCTTACACTCAAATGCCTACACCACTACACAAAGGCCTGCAGTTAACAACATCCCTGAAAGGCTTCACATTCAAAAACAAAGAAAACACCCCCCCCCCAAATCCCACCTTGCTGGCTAAACAAGACACATAGGTAGAGCGACACCCCTGTCTTTTTTTAAAAAAACTCCAAATAAAGCCTAGGAGAGAGCTAGTCATTCAGTAATTTATGAACACTGGACCCTGCAGATGAGAGGGGACAAAACAAAGAGCGAGTAACGGGCCTACTGCTCCAACCTGCTGGGTCAACACTGGCTTGATCTGCAGCCTGAGGCTGGCCCGCTCTGCTCCCAAGATGCCCTTTTGACCCCCCGTCCTGCCCTGTGTCACCATGTCTTTTCTTCTTGATCAGAGAGAAAATCTGTTTCTCCTCTGCCCTGAGAGCAGAACTGCCACTAGCCTACTTGGTGACTTTGGGAGCACTGGAGAAAGGTGCCTCTGGGCCTGAATTCCAGTCCTCACTCCCCGTCTTGGCTGGGAACCTTAGTGCAGTGCACAAACTACACAACCTGACGTGGTGACCCTGCTTGAGAAGCCAGCTTATTTCGGGGGCTACCCTGGAGGTTGCTCAGTTCTGACCCGCGAGGTTCCTGCTGCATCTGGGTTTCTTTGGTTTCCAGCACAGCAGACCTGGTTTTCAGCCCTACAGACCCTAATCACCTGAAGAGAGGCTGGGGTGAACCAGCTGCATCCTGGGAAGTTGCGGTGAGGTCGGGAAAGGGGCAGGTAGGTCCCAGTTCACCCAGGAGTTCTCCACTAACTCTGGGACTTCGATGTTCATAGAGATCTTTTAAAAACATGAACATCCTGCCCTAAAGCCTTGCTGAAAATGAAATCTTCATGAGCAAAGAGGAAAGCAGGCCAGAGGGTGCACATGTCTTTTGGAATTTCAAAAACGGGAAAATGATTAGATTTCAGATTTAGGGAAGGTGTGTCACATTAAGGGAGCCAGAGAAAATCATAACTGCCAATTCCGAAGCAAAGCAAAGTCGTGTTTTTCCACTACGTTGCTATCTCTGTCTCCTAGTCAAGCCACAATGAAATAGATCAAATAGCAGATCAAAGGCAGAGGCAAATACAATTATGTTGCCTGTGAAACCCCTAGCATGAAATTAGAAGTCAAACTCTCCATTCAGGGGTTAGAGACAAGGATAATGGGAACCCGAGGCCCTAGAGATGTACCCAGCTCTTTGCAGTCACAACACTACCCGTGCTGGATACTTAAAACCACACCTGGGGGTAGGGGATGAACAGTAAGTATTAGAGTAATTTATTATTAGAGTAATGTATTATTTTTTCCACACTTTAGCAAATGCACTGACTACATTTCCAGCTCTGTACCACAGAAAGATATCTGTATGTTGAAAAAAAAAAAAAAAAAGGTGATTTGCAAGCAAATCGTGAAACTAATGTTGCCTGAAGCGATGAAGGGTTACCACAGATCCCCCCAAGATGGCGGCTGAAGGATGGTGGTGGCCAGATTCCCAGTCCTGTCCTTTACCTGCCTTCCCTTTCAACACTGAAGGGCCTAAAACCCAGCTGATTCCACCAACCAATTCTTCCTCAGTTCTTCCCACACTTCACAAGCTCACGGAGAGAGCTGTCCTTTGATATCGTCTATTTTTCATAAAACCCATATTTGCTTTACGGCTCTATTTCTTTTACCCTGGCCTAATTTTAGCTCTCTGTCTCCCCCTCACCCCCCATATAATTTATACAGCCTCTTGAGGGTACACGCTCCTATTATAACATAGACTATTCTGTTTAGAGCCAGTGCTAATTAGGCTTAGCTCTCAAGAGTGCCTGGCATGGCTTGCTTTCTTTTTTTTTTTCTTCTCAGTGGCCATAAGTTCTTTGACACTCCTCCCAATGAGCAGTAAGGTCTATGTCCCTTCCCCTTGAATCTGAGTGGGCCTTTGCCTCATCGTAGGCAGCAGAATATAGTAGAAACGACACCACGTGACTTCTGAGGGCGGGTTGGAAGAGGTGATGCTGGCATGCTTGTTGTTGGAGCCCTGAGCTGCTGCTAGGTAACTTCAAGTCCTACTACCCTTAAGCCACCATACTATGAGGAAGCCCAAGCCACACAGAGCCCTGTGCTTGTGCTGCAGAACACAGCTGAGGTCTCAGCCGGCGGCTGGAAAGGTGGGTGAGGCAGCGTCCAGATGATTCCAGCTCCCAGAATTGCCACCAAATTCTGGACCCACTGAGTCCCCAAGCAGAATTCAATTGCTTCTGCACTAGCTCCCTTGCAGCTGACGAGCTCTGACCCTCACTTGCCACAGTCAGTAGGGGAGGTCAGTTTTATAACATGTTGTGAAATCCATGGAAGAAGGCGAGCAGATTAAGAACAGAAGTGTGGAGAACGGGACATATTTCATCACAACCCAAATCCTCCACCTCGGATGACACAACGCCTTGTTGTTTATGGAATCCCTGGAGGACAGACGGTGACCTGTCTCCTTCTCAAATCTGATCTCGCATTTCCCCTAAAGGATCTGGTTGAAAGGACCCCATTTGTTGTTCCCTCCTGACCTACCCTGGCTGTACAAGGGAGCCAGTTCACGGGGCAGGAGAGAGGGACGGAACATTTCCACCGGGCTAGCTTTGCTTTCCTATCTTTCCTCCTCCCTCCCCTCCCCACGTTTTCCTTGCCTCTTCTTGAAGGTTCTCATGTTGGGGAGGGGGTGGGATGGAATACAGAAGAGAGATCAGCTTACTTCATTTTCTTCCCAATTCCTCCAAAACCCCACATCTTCTCATTCCCTGGCACCCAACTACCCCATTTGTGTCACAGTCCAGACAAATACGTTTCCATTCATGATACTCAGAGTCACATTTGCTTGGCCACACCTACAGAATCACCCAGCAGCACCCCTGGCCTCTCCCTCCCCCTTCCCCCTCTTTCTCCTCCCCTGAGGCAGGTACTCACAGGCCCCTGCTGCCCAGGCAGCCCACCGACCCTAACTTACAGCCTGCCCTCCTGGGGAAATGCTGAGCTCAGGGGAGACCTGGGGAGGGGCTGCAAGACATCTGGAATGTGGAAGACTGCGGAGGGGAAGATGGAGGGGCCAGGTCCTAATCCCCCATCCCCCAACACACACACCCAATAAGCACAGTAGCCAGGGAGCAGGAGAAAAGAACAAGTTGCCTGCAATGTGGAGAAAAATAGGCCGAATTTTGCGTGGGGTGGGGAGGTGAGAGGTGAGGAGCTACTGAACAGGCCAAATGGGCCAAGCCGCAAAGAGAAGTAGGCAATGCCCGCCCCCGCCCCCCCCGTCCTGCCAAATGCCAAGGGGTGAACTCGTCAAAGATAAAATACAGCCATGAAACAGGAGCAGAGGTCAATCCCAAGGGACGACTCTCCCCCAGACCACAGGAAGCCAGCACCAACTGGGATTATATGCCAGCCACTCATCTCAGGTGGCCTGGCCCTCAGGGCACAAGCAGGGCTCAGCCACAAGAAGCCCTGCAGAGGAGCACCCAACCCAAGGGCCTGGGACCTACCCCTTCCCCAGAGCCTGAGTCCAAAGGCTGACACGGCTCCCCGAGCTCACAGCTTTGGGGCTGCCTGCCTGCCAGACAGTGGGGTCCTGCAGTTCCAATTCACAGGGCCACCGCAGCATACATTTTAGAAACAATTCTCTCTGCTGCCCCAAATCCCAGGCCAGTGAGATCTGTGCCCAGCTAGGACCTTTCTTCCTATGCTTCAAACAATATCAGCCCCAACCCTTCCTCAGTCCTTCAAGAACAAGGGTACAACATTTATTAAAACCTTATTATTATTATTATTATTGATGAAAACCTTATTATTGCTTCACATGCAATTACTTCACCAAATCTTTCCCCAATCTGGTGATGTGGGCATTCTCGTGCCCATTTCACAGATAAGAAAACTGAGGCTCAAAAAGGTTATATAACCGCTGGGGGCAGAGCTCCCATCTTAAGCCCAGATGTGTCTTGCTCCAGAGCTTTCCACCACACCTGTGATCTCCCAAACATTTTGATCACGTGTTTTGTGCCAACCTGTGCCAGGCTTGCAAAGATAAATAAGACAGTTTCTGCCTTGGGGAGTTTGAAGTCTAGTGGGGGAGACAGAAACACTGCAATACAGTAGGATAGGGGCTCTGAATGCAGGGTGGTCCAAGTACCTGGAGCCCTTCTGAATATCTTGATCTGATCGTCATCACCCTTTCACTTCACTTCTACTTTCTTAGCCGCCGGCCCCCCCCCCCCCCCCCCCCCGGTTTCTTCTCACAAGGCCGCTCTTATCCTTCCTTAAGCACTAGCTGCTGGCTTCTCTTCTATGCCTGTTTCTTTTCTCCTATCAACGGAGTCTGTACTCACACACCTGGCAGGGATCCTGGCACCCTACTTGCCTGGAAAGGCTGCCTTGGTTGGGTAGATGTCCTTGGCTTCTGGGGCCCCTCTGGGAGGAGCGAGACCCTGTCTGCAACCCCAGGCTTCCTCAGGTGAGACATGGGCACAGGGGCCTGGACACTGGTAGGCCCTAGCAAGGCTTTTATTGAAGCCTGTTAAAGGGCTTTGGGCTTCCTCTGATGAAAGGCGCTTAAGTGCATCTGGTTTTGATTACAGGGGAGGAGAAAGCCAGGCGGTCTCTCGGGGGTTGGACCAGTCATCTGGCTCTGCCTTCCTCCGGGCAGAGCAGGCTGCTGGTGAGGCCAGGTGTGGGGGGCAGAGCAGGAAGCAGAGCTGGTACAAACCCCTCTAACTCTCGGAGGCTTCTGACCCCAGCCCCTGGCTCTGCCAGGCGGGACTCCCAGAAACAGCATGGTGGCTCAGAGATGTCAGGCTCCTTTGATAACATCAAGTTTAGAGTGGCTGCTGGCCACCCCTGACCAACAGCTCTTCACTGATTTCCACCCCCTCGTCTCCAAAATAGCCTCGTAAGAACCCCTGACCCTCCAACAACCTTGCCGGCTGCTCCCTCAGACGAAGTTAAAATAGGCTTCTGCCTCAAGGGTTTCCGCAAGTGACGAAAACTAAGGAAATGCAGACTTTTAAAAGTTAAAAAAAAAAAACCTTAATGTTTTCTTTCTCCTTTTCAACTAGCCGGGTATCATTCCCCATAAAACAGACATCGTTAAGGATTCCACTTCACTGTAGCTGACAACTACGCTGAATTAAAGGAAGAGATTAGTATTATTTTAAAATAAGGTGGCTGTCCTGGACCATCACCAGGCAGTCCCAAAGCCACTCTCTGCCCCGCACCTGTCCCTGCGCGGGCCTCCACGTGGGCGCAAAAAGCTCTTGGGGGATCGGATGGGTTAAACACAGTATGCGGTTCTAGAAACGAAAATGCATTTTCTTATTCCCGCCCTGATTTAATTCTGCTGCGTGTTATTATTGTCAAGTCTTTTCGCACCACCGTTTCTAAAAAGAAAACCCGTGGGTCTGCGCGGCCCTTCGCCGCCTGCTCGGCTTTTATTGTGCACGCAGCCTGGTCTGTCTGCGTGGATCCAGCACGTCGTGACCGCCTCGCAGGCGCGCACGGACACCCTCGGATTGGCATTTCGATAAGCTGGGCGCATTGTCTCAGTGGCGACACACACACACTCACGCACACACATAATAAAGGGCTTACAGACCCTGGCCAACCCTCCTCGCAACCCATAATTAGAGATGACCTTTGCGAAAGGCAATTAAAATATGGTAATGATCGATGCGCTCGCCCCTTTTCAAATAAGAAAATACACAGGTGTTGGCTTCGGGAGGCTCCACCTGGCCCGGCCAGGAGGCCTCCTCCAGCTTATGAATGAACTCTTTCTCCCGGGAAGCTTTGACTCCCCGCTACCTACGCGAGCGCTGGCTCCCCTCCTCCCCTCCCCTCCCCTCCCCTCCCTTCCCCCACCAGTGCTCAGGCAGCTTGGAGCTCGCAGGCGGCGGCAGGGCTTTGTCATCGGAACGCACACACAGACACGCACACGCGCGCACCCGGCCACCACGGGACCGCGGCAGCCGCTGCGCCGTGTGCTTCTTCGTTGCGCTCCCCTCCCCGCCCCCTCTTTTTAAGAGCTGCTCCAAATCCTTTCTTCCGTCTTTTATGTGTGCGGTCCTTTTAATCGAGGAGCTCGGGAAGCATTTTAGAGGGGGCTCCCGCGGGGCGCAAGACCGCAGGACTCAGGACGCGCGCGGAGAGGACGCGTGGGCAGCTGGGCTTTGTTCTGCCCCTTGCCGGCGTCCCGAGGGCGGAAAAGCCTCTGCCGCGCTGGGGCCCACCGGTGAATCGGCGGGCTAAGCACTTAGCACTTCCCCACCCCCACCAAAATTGGAACGTGAAATCCCCTCCGGAGTTCACTCCGGACTTGGTCCGGGTGGGGCATATCGCATTGGGGAGGGTCTCCTGGTCCACAAGTGGCTCTCCCCATATAGACAAATGTGCAGTGTCATTATGGTGGTTCCTGTTGCTCGAGGCCCCGGGGGTGCTCCCGCGGCGCGCGCGCACCCCACGTCTACACGGCCGGGAGAGCGAGAGGGGGGCCCAGGGGCTGAGACTCGCCGGGACGCTGCCTGGAGGAGACGCCGTGTCGGGCTCTCCCGCACCTCCCGGCTGCCTTCCGGGACCGCGAGCACAGAGCCAGGGCGGCCTCTCGCCTTTCATTACCGGGCCTACGAAAGCAGCAGCCCAGGCAAATATGTAGCTATTAAAATTAATCGCCCTGCGTTGTCAGCTGAACATAATGCAAATTATTTATGGGCTGTCTGCGCAATATTTATCATCGTGCAGGCTCCGGGCGCTTCGTGCCTCCCGGCCTCCCCCGCCCGCTCAGGCCCGCGCAGGGCGAAGCTGCGCGCAGGCTGCGGCGGCCAGAGGGCTCTGGGCACCCAAATGGGGTTCCGAGGGCGAGGCCGCGCACCAGGCTGCCTTCCAGGCCAAGAGACTGACTTTGGTTTCTGACACTCATTCCACGTTTGTTGAAGGCCTACTACGTGCAAAATCAAGAGGTCTGCAAAATTAGGGGGGAGTGAAAAAAAAATTGGAGAAACTGGAACAAAGAGACAAGCTAGGGCCGGAGGGGCGATGCAGGCGGTCTTCTCGGCTGCCCAAGTGAATTTTCTGAGACCCAAGTCTGTCCTACAACTCGGGAAACCCACGTTTGCCGAAGCTGGATTCGCACTCAGGGAAACCGAGAGCATCGGAGGTGCCCGACAGATTCGAGTACAACGCTGTCGACTGGAACAGGAATTTGGTGTCCTTCGAGCCTCAAAACTTGTTTGCAGATCGCAGATAACACATTAACTGCTAATTGTCGAAATCGGCCAACCATTTAGTTTATCACTGCTGGGGGCCCCTTGGTATTCGCTGCACTTTTTATATGTAAAAACAGCCTTGGTACCTCCTAAACTGCTTTTGTGTGGCTTTTGTTTCTCTTTCAAATACGGTGTTTTAAAAAACAGCAGCAACACGCCACCCCACCCCCTCTCCAACCAAGCCTTCTCGTTTCAAAAAAAAAAAGAAAGAAAAAAAAAAAAAAACCCAGAAGAAATAATCTATAGGACAATCCCCCCCTACCGGTCGGCGCTGGCGTTAGGGCTTTTTACGCAGATCTAGTCGCCCTGGCCTGCAGAGGTAAACAGGCTTTCTGCACCGTTGCTAATTGAATCACGAGGGGAAGAACGGCGGCTGCGGGCGGGGGAGGCCTAGGGATCCGGGCCGGGTGCCAGGGAAGGGAGGGCGCAGCACGAGGGGCGTTGGGGTGGTGGCGAGTAGACCCTGCCCGGAGGCCTCGGGGCCTGGCTGGGGAGAGAAAGGTCGGTGGGCGGTCCAGCCAGAGGCCCCCGCTTGCAGTCTGCGAGGCTGAGCGAATGCGCAGCCTAGGCCTCTATCCCCAGCGCTCCTGGGCGCCACCTGGGGCCGGTCACGCTGCGTGAGTCCATCTGCGGGGAAGGAGGTCACCTGGCGCCCCCTCCCACGCACAGTTTTAGCAGTTCTGGGCCTTCAGGGCGCAGAGGCAGGCCTAGGTCTTTCTTACGTTCATTTTAAGCAAATGATTGCCCTTCGTCACTGTCCCCACCCTAAACGCCAGTCACCTCGCCCAAAACTGATCACGCCCGAGTCAGGGCCTCCTTCCGGGGTTCTGGGGGGTAGCGTGGCTATCTATAGCATCTGCTCTCCAGACTAAGAGAGGATACGGGAGCCACAGAGCTACTTAGAATTTACATTCTTCATCCAGTTTTCTTCTCCTTAAAATGTGATTTGACCCAATTTAGAGGTCTTTTTTCTTTCCATTTAACCCCACTTTTGACAGGGATTTTTCTTAGAGCATTCCAAAGATTCTCCCATTACCTCAGAAACTTAATTTGAAGTGATGTAAATGAAAAGGATGTTCAAAATCTTAAACAGCTTTTGGATTCCCTTTGTACATTCCTGCATGGATTTGAGGAAGAGCTGGTTTTTACTTTGTTTTGTTTTTTAATCAGCAAATCACTGTGTTTTCTAGAGTAAGAGACACTGAACATTAGTCACAGTGATGTGCAGGGGGGTCAGGCCCCGTTTACAAAGTGCTTGAAGACTTTGGTTCTCAGAATCCCACCTGAGAGGGACAGGATGAGTGTTACTGTTCCCATTTACAGATAAGGAGACAGACTCCCCCCCGCCAAGTTTCAGGAATCTAGTCTTCCTCATTGAACTGCGGCCAGAAGCCTTCTGAAACCTGCCAGCTCCTGCCTGCATCTACCCTCCTCCAGGTCAATGTCATATAGCAAATCCTGCATCCTTTTCTGAGATGTGTCTACTGAGACCCCAGCCCCCCTCTGGGTTGAAGCAACCCCGACGGCTCACACTTTAGGCATCTCTTTCCACAGCCTGCAAACCGCACGGGATAGTCTCTTACAACCGTCTGTTTACTCACTTCCCTCCACCGGGTCAATTCCGATTCCAGGCCCGGGAGGACAATTTTAAAGTGTTTCTGCAGACAGACCCTCTGGCCGCGCCGGAAGTGTTTTATGGACCTGTGAGCCGAGTTAATCCCAGGAGGGGCGGCAGGATTAGTCCCTGGTGTGGGTGGGGGATTCCTGTATTAAACTTTAATCCCCATGGGAGAAGAGATGGGGGACGGGTGGCTATGGCAATGTGTGCCCCCCCCATTAAACTCCCAGATTTGGGCCGAGGCGGATGGAAACTGAGGTATGTGGATACCCCAAAGCCTCGATCCTCGGCGAGGCGGGGTGCAAGGGGGGAGGGCGCCCCGCACAGACGCACCCTGGGAGACCAGTGAGGACATCGAGGGCGAGTGGAGAGCGCAGTAGTGTGCTTTTTTCCCCCCAGGTTTTATCCTTCCCTCCCTGGCAAGGAGGAGAGCCGCAACCCGGAGAGGGAGCCGGAAAGCAGCACTTAATCACCGGCGTCTCGCTGCTCGTCACGCGAAGATGGCAGCGGCTCCCCTGTGTTTCAAGGTTCCGGGAAAGGCGTGTGTTCTGCCTTAGGCGCGCTGGCTGCCGCGCTCCCTCCCTCGGCTCGGCAGCCGGCCGGGGTCTCGGAGCCTCTCTCAACGCCCGCAAGTGCGGGTAGGCCAGCCTGCCGCCTGGCCAGCCTGTCCCTCCTCGGGCCCGGCGGTGGCTAGGGTAGCGGGGGCCCGTGGGTCTTCGCGGTCTAAAAGTAAAGGCTCGAGGATGTGAGATGGGGAGCTGATCGCCCAGCCGCCTCCGATCACAACAGCCCCCGCCCCAAGACACACAGAGCCGCACGCTGGGCGTCAAGCTGCGGCCAATACAAGACATGCAGGGTAGACTCCCAGTAGCGGTGGCCCGAGACCCGGCCGGCCTTTGCGGAGAGGGTATTTGTCGCCACCGCCACCCACGCGTAGGCCCCACTGTGTAGCCTTCCCCTTTGACTCCCCGGGCCATCATGAAACACAGAGCGCACAGGTCCCCCCCAGCCGCCGCCACTTCCGGGGAAGTTGGGGATCCCCAGGCCTGGCTGCACGTCCCAGGGGTGCCAGCATGTGCACGGACCCTGGGGAGGACCAGGGCAGCGCGGTCCCTCCACACCCGGATTCTTCCCCGGTGCAGCACACAACCGCCACGGGCTTCCGAAGCGCCGGAGAGGGGAGGAGGAAGGGAAGGCGGAGGCCCGGGAGGCGGGCTGCGCGCTTGAGACGTGTGTGTGTGTGTGTATGTGTGTGTGTGTGTGTGTGTGTACACGCGCAGGCGCGCGCGCCCGGAAAGGGGGACGAGTGTTTGGGGGAGGCAGGGTGAGTGTGAGCAACCCGGAACCAGCCGTCCCAATCGGGACTTGCCTAGCTGGCCTCTCCAGCCCCCGGCCGTGAGGCTGCGTGCCCAGGGCTGGCGGCTCAAGCGGAGGGGAGCCAGGAGGTGCGGAAGGCGTTGCCGGGCGTCCGGCCAGCTCCGCGAGAGGAGCCCGGCGGCGCGCCCGGAGCCCAGGGACCGGCGTGACCCAGCCGCCCCCGCAGGCGGTAGTTTAGCTCCGCCTCCCGGGACCACTGACTCTCGGCGATAAGGAGTTCCTCGGCAATCGGCTGTCCCCAGTGCCCAGTCACCTCCGGCGGACGTGACCGCCGGATGCTATGTGGCGAGGTGGGGCGAGGGGCCTTTGCACTGTCTTCCCTGGTCCCTTCTCCGCCGCGGAGCCACAGTAACGTGCAAAATAAGGGCCAAATGTCGGGCTTCCTCATCTCTTCCCAAAACCCTTTGGAAGGTGGGGGGTCCAACAGCCCCCCAAACAGCTCACCTTCACTACACAACACTGGGGAGGCAGCACAGCCCTACATTCCTCGGTCGGGGGGCGATCCTGGCCATAGCCCAAACTGTGCAACAAAGCCGCTTAACAGTTCTGGGCCTCGGTGTCCTTATCTGTAAAATGATACCAGTAACGTGTCTAACTCACGGGGTTGTTTTCAGGATAAGAGTTAATACATAAAGTGCCTAGAACTCTGCCTGGCATACAGTGCTACAGTGTTGGTTGTTAGGGTTTGGTACCCTCTTACCAGGCTGAAGCAGGTGAAGGTGGGGTTTGCACAGGGTAGAAAGGGCACTGCTGCCCACAAAAGGCGGCAAAATGGGCTCCAACTGTCTCCACTAGATTTTCCCTTAAAGACCCTCGTGTGTGGTAGGGATGGAAGGGGGAACTTTGCTTTAATGGTGCTCATTTAGGCTGGATTAATGGGAAGCTCCTGCTAGGGCTCAGGCACAATTACCCACCCTCTCCCTGAGGCCTTGGGCGAACTGCACTGGTTTAGAGGACGTCCGGTAGACTCTTCCAGGACACCCTTTCTGATGGCTCAAGGCCACCTCCTATAAATCAGTTCTTAGAGGCGCTGGGCAAAAGCCACATCCTCTGGGGATGTAAGTTAGCCAGATTTTAACACTGGTCCAGAGCTGGCAGGCGGCAGGCCCTAGTCCCCGGGCTGCTGGTGAGTCTCATTTTAGAGACTCACAAACGCACCACTATTTACGTACATAGAACGGGTCAGATTTCTAATTTCAAAAAGCTTCCCATTTCCTTTGAAATGGGGTCTCCTGCGCGATGGGGCGGAGTTGGGGCAAAGAAGCGCCCCGAGGAGGCCTCGGCGCCACTCACTCCCCGCCTGGCCTCTCCCAGGTCACTCATAATTCATTAGGTGGGACAGCCTTTTCCTTTTCAAAGACAACGCAAATGGCCTTTCCCTTACGTGGCTGCCGGCGTTCGCCTAATCACTGAAATGTGCTGGCGGTGCGCTCTCGCTCTCGCAGTTGATCCTTATCGGAACTGTGCGTGCCAGGCGGCCAGCCCCGCGAAAGACAAAGACGCGGGTGCCTCCGGGTTTGCTCCCGAAGCCTCAGGGTCACCTCCGGGGCTTCCCCTTCACAGCCTCTGGCTCCCAAGCCGCTGCCGGCCAGCCTCCGGAACAAACCCGCAGCCTTAAGTCAGAATTCCAGTTCTCGAGCGCCACCCGGAGCGTTCACTTTTCCCCTCCTCCGAGGCCGCGTGGTGCGCGAGTGAGAGTCCGAGGGCGGCGGGAGCAGACGTTTGGGGCCGGGGGCCGGGGGCGGGGACTCCCCGGCACCCAGCAGCACGAACGCAGGTTAAAGAAAAAGGCAAGAGAAAAACGTGGGCTTATAAAAGCCAAAGCCCAGGACCATCTAGTCTGAAGTACAAACAACCTCAGGAGGGAGTTTGCAAGGAGCAAGCAACCCCCATATAGAAACTACAACTAAACGAAATCCCCGTTTAGAGTTATAGTAAGAGTCCTCGAAGGTGGAGTGCAAAGGGGACCGCGGTTTCTTAGGACACACACGGGCTGTGCTAAGATACATCATGCTCAGCCCGGCACCTCCTGCACACACGTTTAACAGCAGGCAGAGAGCGGAGTTTCATCTACAGATCAACTAGTTCTCACAGTATTTATAACTGACTCAACGTTTACTTGATTTTTTAAAAAAAGATTTATCTTGCTTGAAAGATACATTAACAACCTGTATTTAGATGAGCTAAGTTCTCTCAGCTGTCTGCCCATGTCTGTCTGGTCTCTCTAAGAATCCACGTTTTCTAGCCCGGGAAGGGGCAGGCTCCTCCTTCGGCGGTTTCCTGGCTTGGCGCCCATCCTCCCCAAGCACCGGGAACGGAGACGGCCGCATTAATACTCGCGGGCAGCCTGTTCTGACCTATACTGTCATTTTTTCCATCGGTCAGAATCGGGCGGGGGGGGGGGGAGGTGTTCTCCTCCGAGGGGCTCTGCACGGATCATTGGGTTTTCCCCGGCGAACTTAACACGGAGGCAAAAGGGGCAGATGGAAACCAGGCCTCGGCTGGCCGGGCGCGCGTAAGCGCCGCACTCGGCAGCTCGACGCAAAGCCAGGGCTGGATTTTCGCAGCCTGGGCCCGGCGGCCTCCCCGCGCCGGCGCGATCCTCTCTCCCTCGGGCTGAGCAAACGTGCTCTTCAAATTCCGCCCTGGAGACAGCAGCTGTGCGGCGCGGGGGGGTGGGGGGGGATAACCCGCAACTTTTCCAACAGAAAGTGTATGCGCACAGGAGAGGTGAAGGCCCACCCGATTCTGTGCACGTACCGACACAGCATCTAATCAGTGTCACTGCCAGGAATACGCTTCCGCGGCGGGCGACACCCCGGCCCCCGCCAACCTGCAGGAGGGAGGGGGGGATGCAAATGGCGTCTCGCGTCGTCCCAGACTCTGCACAGCTCCCGCTGCCGAGACTCCGAGCAGACGTCGCAGCGGGCCAAGCGTCGCCACTCTGGGGACGCGAACAAGCCGGCGGCCCGCGCCTCTCTCCTGCTACCTGGTCGCGGGAAAACGAACTAGCACCGCTCCCCGGGCCGAGGCCATCCCCCCGCCCCCACCGCCGGAAGAGCTGCCCTTCCCCGATGGGAGGGGGGCGGGAAACTTTGCGAGACGACTGTTCCGCGCCTTTCTCGCGTGGCGTCGGAGAGGAACTTGGGTGGGTTTCCCGTCCGAGGCCTGACCACACCCTCCCACTTTTCTAGGCCTCGGACCTGAACCTCGTGGACTACGGAGCGGAGGGGGACACTTCGGGCCACTCGGAGGGCGGCACCGAAGTCAGGCGTCCCCAAGGGCTCTGGCGGACGGCCAAGTTTGTGTTCTTTCCATCCCACGCCGGAGTAGCGCTCGCTACTTTGGGGAAACTTCAGACTCCTCAACCCCGGCCACGAGGCCACCCCTGTCTTTAAGGTAGGGCCAATGGTCTCTCTACAGCACCCTCTCCCGCTCTGCGGCCCCCGCACCGCTCCCACAGCCCCGGGGAGTCCCCACAGATGGCCCGCGCCTTCCCTCGCCCGCTCTTCCGGGGGAGGGGGAGGCGCGTGGGTCGTGTGCACCACGACTCCGGCCCGCATCCTCCGCGGAGCCACCTCCGCAACCTGCCCCGCCCGGAGTCGCCCTGCGGGATGCAGCCTTCCCCGCGCGTAATGGGGCACCCCTGGGACGCAGGCAAGGATGGCGGTTCCGGTCGTTCCGGGATTTGCGTGCAAGAAGACAACAAGGCCGGCGACTACAGGAGCGGCGCCTCCATTCTCGGGGTTGAGACGCCCGCGCAGTCTCCGCGTCGGTCCCGCTATCGCCACTCTTGCCTGGGGGGCCCGCTTCCGTACCCCGTGCCACCCCCCAGCAATCCCTCGTCCCGCCCTTGCGGCACCACGCGGAGCTCCGAGCACGCTGTCTCCCACCCCAGCCCCTCCATAACTCGCGCACCTCCCTCGCCCCGGGCTCGGGGCACTACTCGCTCTCAGCGTCCGGAGTACGCCGGTTCCACCCTCGGCTGCGAAAGCCGCCGCCCCGTGCCACCCCCGCCCGGCCCGGCCCTTGTCCCAGCCCTTGTCCCAGCCCGGCTCCCCCGCCAGCTGCGCCGCCACCGCCGCACGTGACCCGCCCCCGTCGCGGCTTCCGCCTATCTGCCTGTTCCGGAGCACAAACAATTTCTGCTCTGACGCGGGGTCTCTCGGGCCCCGGCGTCCTCTCCTCCTTGCCTCCCCCCCTTCCGGGTACGAGAACTCAAAACAACTCGCTGACCTTCGGGCCGACCAGCTCCAGCTTCCACCGACTCCGGCATTCTGTTCAAACCCGGCAGCGGCGGCTTCTAAGATTTCACTCCGCGCTGGGCTGGGGGGAGGGGGTGATTCCTCCGGGAGGGGGTGTCTCAGATCGAAAGAGCCACTTCACGCTCATTCCTCTCCTCCCAAGTGAGTTTTTAGACTGTCCAGAGGCCCTGGGGAAAGCCGCGCGCAAAGAAAGCCACCCCCCCACTCCCACCCCAACACGCGGGCGCGCGCGGGCGCGCGCGCGCGCGCGCACACACACACACACACACACACATACACACACACACACACACACACACACACACACACACGCCGCCTTGACTGGTGCCTGACCTGATTTCCAGGGTCACGGCCCAGCGGCGGAGGGCCTGGACAGCCTCCGAAATACCACGGAGCGGTGGAGTGCGGCACGGATCAGAGCTGGGGTGGGGTGGAGGGATTGCGCTGAATAGTCATAGTAGCTCCCACTTCTGCGCTGTGCCGAGTACTTTACAAGCCCTTGAACTTTACGGATCAGGAAACTGAGGCGTAGAGAAAGGTCAGTTAATTGACTCTATCAGTCACCCAGCAAGCTAAATGACTTAGTAGGAGTAGGAATTTGAACCCAGGTGTCCCGGAGTCCGGGGTGGTTAAACATTATGCTAGTACTCACATTGGAATCAAAAGTACAGACCCATCTACAGAACTTAGTGTTCACTTGAGGGCTACATATTTTCCACGTTGCGTTGTGACTGGTACCCAGTAGGCCTTAATAAATAATGGTGAAATGAATGGGTGTCTGAATAAATGATTGACAGAATCACTGATGGCAAGTGATTTTAGAGAAAACAGCCCCAACCACTGCTCCTTCTAAGAGGACTGTTTTACCTTAATAAAATCTCTAGCTGTTTTGTGACTGTTTGCAGATAACAGGAAACTCTTATTCAAAAATATATTAACCTCCCACCCCTCCCCCCAGCCAATCAGCCTGGCAGCGTTTGAACTTGCTGGGGCACATACCCAAAGCAGCTTGTACTTGATCTCAGCCATTTTCCCTACCCTGTTCCTTCTCCGTAGGCTTCTGCTCAGGGTCAGGCAGCCTGGAGCTGCATTTGAAGTGATTCTGAACATATCCCAGGAAAAGAGTATACACCCACCAAACGTGGCTCATTGACTTCCCTTCCACAGGCTGGTGGTGGTGGTGTTGGCGTGGGGGGAGCGTGACTTGCAGCTCAGTGGTTATCTTTTAATTCACAGACCACATAAGGAACACCATGATCCGTGCGTCTGTGCAGCGTGTTCCAGAGTCCCAGCCCTCACCAGCTGTGAGGTCACATCTCTTGGAAGGCAGTCATCTACCTCAACCAACAGCTCCGAGATGCTGGGCAGCGGGACCGTATCTGCCATTGGGAGAGCTGCCGCTGGTGCTCTGGGCTGTCCTACTCCTTCCGGTAGCCAAAGAGAGGATGCGAGTTTTAAAAATGCATATATTCAGGTAATCCATATTGTCATACGCCATCTCCCCCCCCCCGCCCCCGTTTTCTAAACCTAACAAGTTGTTCCTTCTGTGTCACTAATTGGGCAGCCTGAAATGAGGACAAATTTCATTTCCGGTTACCTGAAAGTAAACTTTCTCCCTTCCAGTTTGATTCCTCCAACATCTGTTGAATGCCTCTGTGGTGTAAGTCACTATATTAGGCAGAACATGGAGGAGGAAAATGGCTAGCCTCTGTTTCTGATTAGTGATATAGTCTGTCCTCCCTCCTCTCTCTCCCTCTCTCTCTCTCTCTCTCTCTCTCTCTCTCTCTCTCTCTCGCCCTCCCTTCCTCCCTCCCTTCCTCCTTTGTCTTTCTCTCTTTCTGACAGTTGTCTATTTTGGCTCATGTTCCTATGATAATTACCCAAGAAATGAAAGCGTTTATTTTCTAAGTAACAACCCAATATTGATTAGAAGGCTGGGGTTTCAGCCGCCTCTTTTACAGTCTGGTCTGGAGGGACCAGCAGGACCCTGTGACCTCAGCTTGTGGCCAGCCCAGGTTGGAAACATCAAGGGATTTCCAAGGAGGCCACAGGCCTCAATCCTACTTGGTCAGATCGTAGCTGCACACACTCTTGCCGAAATTCACTTACCCCTCGTGCAGGGGGAACTGGTGACAAGTGATGCTGAACCAGAGGTTCAGGACGCTCATATGATTTATTATCTGTGTACAGCCTGGGGAGGAGAAAAGACTCATAGAAGTGTTCTAGGCTGGTCATTCTGCATGTGAGCATTTATTTATCTGCAAAGCTGCCGAATGTCCCTGCAGGAAGTCGCGGGCGCAGCAACCCCTGACTGCACAGACAAAAGTCTCCCCTTTACACAGGGCTGCTTTTATTGTTTCCAACAGCTTTGTGCTTTCCCTGGGGGAAGAGGAGAGTCACAGAGCGAGTTTTCTTCCTCTTTTCTCACGCTGCAGAGGAAGTGATGTTGTGGAAACAGGGGCATTAACTTGGCCTGCAAACCACATCAGAGCCAGAGTTGGGAAAAGCTCGGAGCAGGGTGGCATTCCTATGGCTTTCGTCCTCCGGGTCCCCAAAAACCCAGCCTGGGTCTGAGCATGGGGATGGCGGGCGCTCACAGGTGGCACAGAGCAAGAGAAGTCGTACTTGGGAATCATTCCATGGGTACAAGGGGCTCCCTGGGGACGGGTGCGCCTGAACCATTAGGAGTCAAGCCCCCAAATGACTCCTGGGGCAGCTTCCTTCATTCTTCATTCATCTATTGGAACACACTTAGGGATCAGGCACTTGGTGCCCAGCACTGTGCTGGCCCAGGGTGTGCAATGGTAAGCGACAGAGACACAGCCCCTGCGTCACGGAGCTTACATTCTACTTCGCTTGGCACGCGCAAGGTACCGGATGTGGTCCCGACCGTCGAATCCTGTAGGTCCTACCTCCTTAACGTCTATCCTGGGCTCTTCCTCATCCGACCATCCTTAATTCAGACCCTTGAGGACTCCTCGTGGAACAATGGAACCCACCCTCCCCAAACTCGCCTCCTCCATCTGAATCGTTCAAGCAGCAAGAAGGGGAGAGACAAGGGGAGATAAGGACACCCCCATCCAGCTGAGTCAGCCTCCTTTCTAAAGATTTCTCAGAAGTCCCACCTAATGATTTCTACTTATGTCTCATTGGCCACTTCTTGCTGCAGGGGAGGCCGAGGAATGGTACCTTTTAGCTTGAGGCCATTGCTGCCTCAGGTTACTACGGAAGGGGGGATGGCTACTGGGGTGGCCAGCCAGCCACCTCTGCTCATATACTCACAGGGTATGTGACAGACAGTATGACATCACTTAGTAGGTGGTAGGAGAGAGTTTGAGAGGGACCTTTTGGGCTCTGTTCCCTGGTTCACATCCCAGTTCTGTGAGAGCCGCCCTCTGTCTCCTCCGTGGGGTTGGGATGCCAGCAGCCTCTATGTTGCTGTAGGTGCAGGTGGAATCTGCCCCTAGCTGAGCCAGTTCTGTTCTTTTTTTTTTTTTTCCCCTGGAAATGGGGGATCAGGAGAGAGAAAGCTGGTCAGTCAGGGCAGGGCTGGCTGCATGGTTCCACCTCCCGCCCTGCACCCCGGCTCACCTTCCTGAGATGGGTCCTCGGATGCCAGCTCCCCACCTCCTCGTGACCCTGGCCCTGCTTGGCCTCCCACACACCACCCTGGCCTTGGGACTGCTACCACCCTTTGCCCCTGGGTACTAGCTTTGGGAAGGTCAGGGTTGGGGAGCCTCACGGTGCCTTGGGGGTGGGGCAAGGTGGCAGCACTTTTGGCCGGACACATGGCAGGGTCCTCTCCTCCACGGAGGATCCAGGCACCGAATGTGTCCCAGCATGGAGGTTGTGATCCCTTGGAGGCCAGCGAGTACCTTGGGTGGAGGCAGTGGGCGTGCGGGGGAAGGGGAGAGTGAGGTCCCAGCCCCTGGCTGGGACCCTGCATTTTAGTTTTGTTCTGGGCCCCACAAATGATGTAGTCAGCCCTGTCTGACCGTGGGGCCATTGCGTTCAAGCCTGTGGATGCCAGGCCAGGGAAAGCCAGTCTGCAGAAAGGCAGAGAATAATAAAGAAATGCGGTAAAAAACAGAGTGCCTTCAGAAACAGGGCCCCAGAGAGGGCAAGATTGGTTCCTGAAGGGCGTCCAGTGCCCGGCTCCTGCCCGCTGTGGGGACCTGCCTGTACTTCTGCTCCTGAGTTCTTCTCATCAGTTCCCTTCTGTTCCTTGTGCTACTATGAATGATTTCCCCTGATTACCAGCTAAAAGTGCCCCAACCCAGACCAAAAAAAAAAAAAAAAAAAGCTTGGTTTGCAGTTTATAGTGTTGGGTTTCAGTCCCAACTTTGCCGTTTAATTCGCTGTGTGATACTGGGCGAGTAGTTTTTTTAAAAAATATATTTATTTATTTAGGCTGCACCAGGTCTTGGTTGTGGCACATAGGATCTTCATTGTGGCATGACTAGTTGCGGCATGCATGTGGGAACTAGTTCCCCCACCAGGGATCGAACCTGGGCCCCCTGCATTGGGAGCGCGGAGTCTTACCTGCTGGACCACTAGGGAAGTCCCTGGGCAGGTTAGTTATTCTCTCTGAGGCTTCGTTTCTTCAACCTTAAAAAAATGGCTGGACCTAATGGTACCAACGTTGTAAGTTGCTATAAGGATTATCTGTTTACACCTCTTCTCGTTAATAGAAGTATTTAAGACACAAAGGCATGTAGAGGATTTTGAGTGAAACAACTTCCTTCTCTGACTGTTTTCTCAGTACTTCGATACGGCATACTTGAATCTGGTTAACTTAAGTGGTTAGAATAGGGTCAAACGAGATGGATGTCATAGGTTTTGAGCACTAGACAGGTTTGCTTAGCGTATTTCCATGACTAAAGACTAAACACATAAGGTAGATATTCCAGTTATCTATCGCTGCACAATGAACAACCCCCAAATGTGTGGTTCAAAATAACAACCATGTTACTGTATCTCATTATCTTGTGGGCCAGGAATTGGGACGGGACTAGGATGGGTGATTCTTCTGCTCCATGTGGGGCCAACTAGGGGCTCTCGGTGGCACTCTGGTGGTGGATGTGCTGGTCTGGAGGGTCCAAGTTGGCTTCATGCACAAGTGTAGTGCTTTGGTGGGGATGGCTCCAAGGCTGGGCTCAGCTGGGACTGTAGAATGTGGTTCCTATCTGTGGCCTCTCCAGCATGGTGGTCTTCGGATAGTATCACTTTTTCCGTGGTTGCCCAAGTTCCAAAAGACCAAGATAGAATCTAGAAAGCCTTTTCTGACCTAGCCTTGGACATCATGTGGTATCACTTCTGCGGGTTCACCTCATTACAGGAGAGTTAGAAGCTCACCCAGATTCAAAAGCAGGAGACTACATGAGGGTGTGAATACCAGGATGCATGGGTCATGGGTGGGGGCATTTTTGGAGACTAGCTATCACAGTGGACCAACCACTTATATGTTTGTTCCCTTAGTCCTGGGGGGCAAAGTGCAAGGACATGGTTGGGAGAGCTCAGGTCCATCCCCAGTTCATCATCAGAAGTATTCTGGGAAATCCTCAGCAAGGGGCAGGAGATGGAAAGGCTCTTGGGAACATCAACCTCTGCAGAGAGCTAATTCCATAGGCTCTGGATGTTAAATCCTAGTCCTGCTTCAAAACCAGCCTCTTGGGCTCTTGAACTTACAAAAAATAATCTCAGATTCCTATGAGGGAGTTATAATTGTCTCCATTTTCTATATGAGGAAACTTAATTAAATTGCCCAGAATCACAGCTAGAAAATGGTACAGCTGGAATTTGAAACCAGCTATATCTAATGCAAAAGCAGTAGGTCATTTTACAGTTTAAGTTACTTTCCCAGGGTCACCCAGAGAAATACAGAAATACAATTCAGTACCCATTCATGGTAAAAACGTTTAGCAAGATTAGAAGAGAATGGAAGTTCCTTCATCTGATAAGGAGTATGTACAAACAAAGCTTACAACAAACACTGTATTTAATGGTAAAATATTAAAAGCTTCCCCCCTGAGATCAGGAACTAGACAGGATGATTGCTGTCACTCTTTCTATTCATTATTATTCTGGAGGTCATAGCCAGTGCAATAAAGCAAGAAAAAGAAAGAAAAAGCATCCAGATTGGAAAGGAAGAAGTGAAACTCTCATTATTCTCAAATGACATGCTCGTGCACATAGAAAATCCAAAAGAACCTACAATCCAACTATTAGAATTAATAAGGGAGTTCATCAAGGTCACTGAATTTAATGTAGGGCTCTGGTGAGGAGTCAATGAGAAGTTTGTATCAGCTACTAAACCCTAACCTACTTAATCCTCACAACCACTTCTCTTTGGCCTGTGACCCTGGTGACACTTCCTTCTTGACATTCCCTTTACCTTGTCTTCCTTGATACAATCTTCCTTTGGGTCTCGTCCTCCTCTTCTGGTATCTGCTCCTACAACATCGGCCGTGCTCAGAGTTTGATCCACAAGCAGTGCTGTGGCAAGGACAGCTTCATCGTGTTCTCTGTGGGTGGCATCTCCCATGGGTGTCCAACACTCTTATCATTTCTTCCCTGGACTCGCCCGCTGACCTAGTTCTTGGTTCTCCCCCCTCAATTTTTCCCCCCATTTTTTTTATTGTGGTAAAATACACATAATATAAAACCCACTATCTTAACCATTGTAAGTGTACCATTCAGTGGTGTTAAGTACATTCATGTTTCGAAACCATCACTACCATCCTCCTGCCTCCCTTTGTTTCCATCTGTCACACAGGCCCCAGTGGGAGGGGACCTTCCTCAAACACAAACTTGATCTTGCTGCCTTTTCCCTCTTTAAAATCTTTCAAGACCGGAGACACCTTGGTTAAGGATTTGGGGCCATAAGAGAGGTGATCCCAGGAAGCACAGTGAGGGAATGAGAATCAAGACAGGGAAGGGAGGAAGGCCAATATACGGTACGTTTGTGAGCAGGTTACCGATATGGGCAACTGGGGCTCAATTCTGCTGGTGCCTCTCTGAGATCCTGTGTAGCACACCCCTCAGCACTGCCCCGGTGAGGGGTGAGGAAGCTGGAGTATTTACCCACCAACTCCCATCCAGCTGGTAAACCAGCTTTCTGGGAGAACAAAGAAAGTCCCAATTTGTAGTGTTTGCCAGTGGCCACGATATAAATATTCCCAGTGTGGCTGATTGGAAGCTACCAATGTTTTAACACTTGGCTTGCAAATTTTCTGAATATGTAACAGTCAGGCTCTCAGGCTCTCCAGAGCTAGTACCACTGCTCCAGCACACCCCAGCTCTCATTCCGCATTAGCTGAGGGTTGTTTCTGGGAAGCTAAGCACTTAGGATCTGCTCGCCCATATGGTGGCCAGCTGAGCATGCTTCAGCGGCCTGAGAACTCCCTCTGATGGTTTCAGGAAGTCCTCATTGTGTTTGGGAAATCTTTTCAGGTGCCTTCCGGGTCAGGTGGAGGGACACGGGTGGGACACCAACAGAGCTTGCGGTTAGGTCTTCGCAGGGCCCCCCTGCTTGGAATGCCTGCTCCTTCTTAGCACACACCCCCGCCCCCCACCCCCGTAAGCTTCTGCTCGTCCTTCAGTACTCAGCTGTGGTGGCACCACCTCTGTGAAGCTCTCCCCGTGTTGCCACACACTGTCCTTGCTCTCGTGACAGCCTGAAAGCACGCCCTTGGCTTGTTCATTGCTACCTGCCTTTGTTCCTCACTGTACCGTAAGATGCCAAGGCCAGGGATGTTGTCTATCAGTTTCTGTAACCGCAGTTGTTAGCCCAGGGCCCAGCACAAACTTAGCTACTTAATAAACAGACAACTCGCCCCACCCGACCCTGGCACGTAGTAATGATTGAGTCAAATGAACACTCTCCCCCCTCCCCCTCCACTATTTCTATATCCACTGCTCAATCGATCAGTTGGTCCCTACAGCTTTATTGCTTATTCCCATCCGTTTCCAAAGAGGACTTTAGGCAACAACCAGGTGCTTCCTTTCCCGTGAAGGTGTGAGTGACCGTATTTTCTGAAGCAATGATCAGGACACATGATCTGACACATGTTACGACACACGGTCTGACAATGGGACAGAACAGTTTAAATCACCACCGTCTCGGAAAATATGGGCTGCGTGGCCCTGTGTCGAAAAGAGCCAGGAGCCATGGCTTCGTAATGCACGCCCAGAGCAGGCAGGAGTTCTGTTTTGAGGACCTCTGTGCTTTTAAGAGCGGCACGTGAAGATAGCGGAAGAGAGAAGTTGATTTCTGCGGCACTCTAGCTGGAGTGATCATAGGGACCAGGGAAAAATCTGTGGCAGAAACAAGCTCCCATGAAGACCATATGCTGTAGTTCTAATCGATGGCTCTTAGAAGTAATTCCTCGACATTGCATTCATTTTTACTGCCTCCCCTTCAGGGGCAGGAAGAACAGGGTTGTTAGCCCGCGTTTATAGATGAGGGTATTTAGAAACAGAGAGGTTCAATGGCTCAGCCCCAGTCACAGAGTGAATCAGAGACACCGCCAGCCTCGAATCCAGAATTCCGACTTGAGCTTCTGCGCCAAGATCCCTCGGGGCACGTTTCCTCTCTAATTTGCATAAATCATCAACATTTTTTTCCAAGCTTGTGCTGAGAAAGCCCCTTTTCAAAGAGCGGAAACTCCCTTTGCCTTCTGTCGCCTTAGTTTTATTTTATGAACCAAATTCTTTTACTTCAACATGTAGACTTGCTATTTTCCCTTCCGTTGAGCCCTTTTCAAAAGAGGTCATGACCTTTGCTTATAGATGCAATGGAAACGGGTGAGCCTAAATGAAATAAAACAGACGATCCGGAGGCCATATAAAGTGTCATTTCAACTAATGTTCAAAATCCCATGCAGTTGATTATAAGTCTTAGATCCTGGCAGGTTATCAGGAAGATAAGAATGGATAAATGGTGCTTCCAGTGTTTGGACCCCACTAGGTGTAAGATGAGCCTCCAACCTCGGGAGCAGATTCCTAGGATTAGAAATAAGAAACTGGACATACCAGGGCCGTGCAAGCTTTGAGACATTTCAATTTGGAAATATGTAGGGAACCATACCTGAGACTGAAGGTATGCCAACTTGGTCTTTTAATCACCAACATAATTACATAATTACTCACAATCCTTTCACATATTTAAGAAATTCTTAGCTTATGACCTCATCTGTCTGATGGTCCTTAGGTGACTCCAGTATTGAGGTTTCTGGACATGAACTGTGCTTCCTGGAATCCCAGGTCAGCGCTTAGTGCCTTGCTGACACTCACGAAATAGTAATAATCCTCTTGAAAGTAAAAACATGCAGTGTGTTTGGAAAAATCTTCTCCTCCATGTCAAGTACGTTAGATTTTCAAAATAATGTATGGCTCATCTGTTTAACCATTAGAAAAAAAAGGAGTTCTGTCTATTTGAAATCTTTGGTCAAATAAAATTCAGCATAGAGGAAAAGCTTTTTGTCTACATGGCGCAGTAATTTACTTTATTACTTATCACATTAGTCAGCTATTGCTGCAGTCATGCTGTGTAACAAAAGTTTTAAGCACACCCAAACTCAGCAGCTTAAAATGTTTATTTCCTGTTCACGGGGTAGGGGTCGGGGGCTGGGGTTCTGATGATCTCAGTTGAGTTTGGCTGTACTCGGTAGCTTGGGTCCAGGCCTGTTCCACGTCTCCTCATCCTCCTTGGCCCAGCAGCTCCCTGGAGCATCCTCATTTTATGGCAGATCACCGGAGAGCAAAAGGCAGGCCAAACAACACAAGCACCTTTAAAGCCTTTGCTGGCATCATATCTGCTCACATTCCATTGACTAAAGCAAGTCACAGGGTCAAGCCCAAGGTCAGTGGAGCAGGGGAGCACAACAGCCCAAGAGGGAGGGGGAGGGGAGTAAATATTTGCTGAACAATACTCCAGTCTCTCACAGTTATCATCCCTAAAAGCCTGTGTTATGGACTGCATTGTGTCCACCCCCAAAATTCATATGTTGCAGCCTGAGCCCCCAATCCCTCAGAATGTGACTGCATTGGGAAATGTGGCCTTTAAAGAGGTGATCAAGTTGAAATGAGGCCATGAAGGGAGCTCTAATCCCAACTGGCTGGTGTCATTATAAGAGAAGGAAATTTAGACACATAGAGGAAAGGCCACGTGAGGACACAGCGAGAAGGTGGCCGTCTGTAAGCCAAGGAGAGAGGCCTCAGGAGAAACCAACCCTGCCGACACCTTGATCTTGGGCTACCAGCCTCTTGAACTGTGAGACAATACATTTCTCTTGTTTAAGCCGCCCAGTCTGTGGTATTCTGTTATGGCAACCTGAGCTAATACAGCCTGTAAACCCCTTGTGGGTGACTCAGGGCTGTGTCTTACTCATGGTGTTGTCTTCCCCCACAGTACTTAGCACATTACCATGTATACATATTTATGTATATTTGGTGAATGAATGAAATCTTCTCTCAGTTTCAAAATCAATAATTAACTTATTTTATCAGCCAGACTCATGGTTGCAGGTGTTAGAAACCCATTTAAAGTTTTTTTAAGCAAAAAGGAAATCTTTGGGGTCAGATGACTGGCGTAGCTTCTAAAATGTACAGAGTGATTCTAAGAACCAGGGCCTCACCTGCCGGATCCTCTTTCCATGGTCCCTCACTGATGCACTTGGCCTTGTTTTTGCAGAGAAAATGACTACCAAGAGAACGACAGATTATATTTTCCAAAAGTGATGACAACAGTATCTCCCATCCCAGCTGCTCATCTTACAGTGTGACTTTGACATTCCTCCCGTTGAGAGGTAGGGTCTGTGTTTTCTGCCTCTGAATATGGGTGGGCTTGTGACGACAGTGGAAGTGACACTGTGTGACTTCTAGGCTAGGTCATAAAAGACGATACAGCTTCTGCCTCGTTTGCTGGAACATTGCCTTTGGAGTCCTGAGCTGCCATGGCAGAAGTCCGAGGCTGCCATGCTGTCAGGAAGCCCAAGCTACATGGAGAAGCCACATGAAAGTGTTCTGGCCAAGAGCCCCAGCTGAGGTCCCATCTAACAGCCAGCATCAGCTACCACATGTGAGTGAAGATGACTCCACATGACTCTGGCCCCCAGCCATTGAGTCCTTCTTGTTGAGGCCCCAGATATTGGGGAACAGGAACAAGTCCTCCCCATGGTGCCCTGTCAAAATTCCTGATCCACAGAATCTGTGAGCATGATAAATGGTTCTTTTATGCCACTATGCTTTGACATAATTTGTTCCATAGCGGTTGTAAGTGGAATACAGAGCCCAGGATTACACTCTTACAGCTACCACTCTTTAGAAAATTCTGGGAAAGGTCTCCAATTGGCCAGGCTTGGGTCACATGCCTACCTCTTGAGCCAACTGCTCTGTCCGGGAGGAAGTAGAGTAGCTCTAGCCTACTTTATGTGTTCATTCCTGGGGACGTAGGCAGGGATGTTATTACGGCCACATACCAGACGCCTAGGGCTAGAGTGATTCATCAAAGGTGGTAGGGGTGGTCTCAGCAGAAGGGGTATGAGAATGTGTTCTGGGCAGACTGAAATAATAGCTATATTCTGTCACCTTTACTTTATTTGGTAACCTTTTTTGGGGGGAGAAGGGGAGGTTTAAGATAGTTTCCTTTAAAAGAAGATCGGAGACCACAAGCTGTGTGACTTTGAGCAAGTTACTTTGCCACGCTGAGCCTAATAAGAATTTTTTTTTTTTTGTACTTCTCTGGCAAGTTGTTAAGAGTGTGTTAGAAACGCTTTTCACTTTAGTCAAAATTTACGTCAGGTCAGTCATCACTTGGAAGCAGGGACTTCAATGTTCTGCTGAAGGGTCCACATTGCTGTCTGCATTAATTTCCACATGGCTTCCGTCTTTCCCTTTTCCACCCCAAAATACACACACACACACCAGTCGCACGTGATGTGCACACACACATATTAAATATGTATTTTTCATATATTCCAAAAATAACCAAACCTTTCTTCTTTCCTGAAAGCCAGTAATATTTTTGCAGCCTAGAAATATCCTTAGGGTCAATATCCTCTATCAGGGATCGGCAAACTTTTTTTGTGACAGGCCAGAGAAGAAAAGTTTCAGGCTTTGCAGGCCAGTTTCTGTTGTGACTACTCATCTCTGCCCTTGCAGCCAAAGCAACCACAGACGATATATAAGCAAATGGGTGTGGCTGGGTTCCAATAAAACTTTATTTATAAAAACAGGTAGTGGGCCAGATTTGGTGCACAGGCTGTACTTTGCACAGAATCTATAGCAGCACTGTCCAATAGAAATATAACGCAAGCCACATATGTATGTAGCTGCGGAGAAAGGCGGTGTCTCCCCAGTATCAATTCCCAGCCTGCAGTAGCATCAGCTCCCCTGTTGTAGGAGAAGGTATCCAGGCAGAGCATCAAAGATATGTGGGTGCTGGAGGAAGGAAGTTGTCAGAGTACAGAGAATTGTCTCACATAGCTGCCCGCGAACTCAGGCAGGTCCAGGGCGTAAGGAATGGGGCATCAATGGTGTCTGCCTTGGGGAGCAAACCTAAGGAAGAAACCTGTGCCTTGGAAGGTAGAACAGTGAAATGGGGGAGGGGGTACTATGCCACTGGAGATATCATGGTGCTGCTGGGTCAGGGTTTTCCTGAAGCCAGATCTAACTCTGGACTTTAAGGGTATGTGAACCAGTACATTCCCCAATCAGTATGTGAGCCAGTTTCCATGGGGATTTCTATGTCTTATCACGGAAAGCAGTTTTTACTACTCTACAGGTTAATTAGCTCAGCAATTCTTTGGATGTTGAATAATCTTACTATGAGAATTGAGATTGGCAGAGGTGCGGAGATTCTGTATAAGCGTTTCTCAGCCCCTCTATGTTTGATAGGATACTTCCCTCCTACTCCTGCCCCTCAAACAACAAAACGAACACGGCCTTTTTGGTTTTCAACCCTAGGTCAGTAGTAAAATAAGACTTAAGAAACACCCTGGGGAGTTTGGTTAGGATCTATTTCTGAATTGCACATGGTCCAGCCTGTTGACTGAAGCAAAGTGTAGACAGAAGCTACACCATCATTAAAGAAGGTGGGGTATATATATATATATATATGTATGCATATATGTATATATGTATATATATGTATATATATATGTGTATATATATATATATGAATATTATTCAGCTATTAAAAAAAAGAAGGGAATCTTGCCATATGTGACAACATGAATGGACCTTGAGGGCATTGTGCTAAGTAAGATAAGTCAGACAGAGAAAGGCAAATACTGTATGATCTCACTTATATGTAGAATCTACAAAACCAAACCAAACCAAACAAAATTCATAGAGAACAGATTGGTGGTTGCCAGAGGCAGGGGATGGGGGTGTGGGTGAAATGGGTGAAGGAGCTCAAAAGGTACAAACTTCCAGCTATAAAATAGGTCAGTCATAGGAATGCAATGTACAGCGTGGTGACTATGCTATACATTAATAATAGTTAAGAATAGTGCATTGCAGTATTTGAAAGTTGCTAAGAGAATAGATCTTAAAAGTTTTCACCACACACAAAAAATTGTGTAACTATGTATGGGAATGAATGTTAACTAGACTTATATCGTACTGATCGTTTCGCAATATATACAAATATGGAATCATTCTGTTGTATACCTGAAACGAATATACTGTCATATGTCGATTACATCTCATTTAAAAAAGAAAGACAGAAAGGAACCATCAGTCCGAAAGAGACCAGGGCAGGTATGGTAGGTTGTTGGGTCCCTAAACACCCATTTCAACTCTCCTCTTGCTGACAGTCTTTTAGAGCAAGGCTCTACGTTCAGTAACGCGCTTTCCCAGACATCTGTGCAGGAGAGGTGGCCGTGTGACTCCAGTCCAGCCAGTGGGACACAGTCAGAAGTCACCTATCATTGCCTCTTCTGCTGCTTTCTCCTTTGGCTGGAGTGAGGGGCTGGGGCTGGAGATGCACGCGTCATTGCCACGTTCCGAGGAGGGGGAGACAGGCAGGCTTCTTCTTGGCCTTCGTGGGCCACCCTTCCAGACCTGGACTCTATTACCCCGACTTCTTACTGCCTGAGATAAATCAGTGCCTTTACCATTAAGCCAACAGCCACGGTTGTTGAGTTTCTCTTATGGGCAGCTGAATGCAGTCCTGTGTGATACAGAATCATATAAGCCTCTTTACTTTTACCAGGATGTTCCTTTACCGCTTTCCCAAGGATCGTGGGCACGTGGGAGACCTCAGAGGGCCTAAACTGTGGCCAGGGCAACAGATGCAAACCAGGACAGATGAAAGTAGGTAGACTAGAGCTAAATGGCCGTGGGAGGACCTCTCCAAGCTTGTTTTTAAAAATCTTCAGGGAATCCAGGGGAGATCATACAGCCTTGGTGGTGAACCCGGAGCCAGTTCGTCCTCCTCATTGGTAGAGACTCTTGGTGAGTGAAAGTGCCCAGATTCCAATTCCAATGCATGGAGGGAGAGGGGTCCCCCGCGCACCTGCTCCAACAACAAGCAGTGCCTGGGACACCAGCTGGGTGTCCTACAGTTCAACTCAATTCTGACACCATCTACCTGGAGACAGCGTCAGATCCCACAGGTTAAGGGCTCAGTCCCACAAGACTGCCCTCTGCCTCAGATGCCAATTGCAAGTCCAGGTTGTCACCTGTGCCTCTGACCTACTGGCTATAAATCAGAGGTTCCCACGACCTCCTTCTTGGGTTCAATTAATTTGCTAGAGCAGCTCACAGGACTCAGAGAAACATTTTACTCACGAGATCACTGGTTTATTATAAAAGGCTACAACTCAGGAACAACCCGATGGAATTGATGCATAGGGCAAGGTGTGGGGAAAGGGCATAGAGCTTCCATGCCCTCTCTGGGCTCACCACTCCCCCCATGTCTCCACGAGTGCACCAACCTGGAAGCTCTCGAAACCCTGTCTTTTTGGGTGTTTATGGAGGCTTCGTTACACAGGCACGATTGATTAAATCATTGGCCATCAACGACTGATTCAACCTCCCTCCCCTCTTCCCTCCCAGGAGATCAGGGGGTGGGAATGAAAGTTCCAACCTGCTAAGCACAGGGTTGGTTCCTCTGGTGACCAGCTCCCATCCTTAATGAGGTGTCCAAAAGTCATCTCATTAACATAACAAAAGACACCTTTTATCACTCTCAGCACTTAAGAAATTCCAAGGGTTTTAGGAGCTCTGTGCCAGAAGGGGACCAGACCAAATCTGTGTTTCTTATTATAAATCACGAGATGACAGTGAATCTCTCTTGGACTCTACCAGCGCAGAATGAGCCATCAGACGCTAAACGACTATCCCAAGCTACACGATGGGGAACATCTCCCATTGCTCTAGGACCTGGGTGCTCACCAAACCCTTGTCCCACATGAAAAAGGCCTTTCGTTTTAGCTCCTGTGCTCTCAGGCACCCCCATCATTCTCTCCACTTCTCTTTACTGCTAGTTTATGGCATTGAAAAAACAACCATCGCGACAAATTGCCTTTTCTTCTTGCCTTTCGAGAAAGAAACCTAAGTGCTAGTATTATTTTCCACTTTTAATCACAGCTTGACAGAGATGGAAAGTTAAGTCGTGTAATTGCTTTTGTGTTTTGTACTTCTTTTCACTATTTTGGAAAAAAGAAATAGTTCAATGGATAAAATGTGGGTTTACACCAGACCCCAAACATCACGAGCATTAATGGCACCCATGTGTTATTCCAGAGAATGTGCACCTACTTTGTGGGAGGAAGAAAAAATACGGCGCTGCTCGGCTAGTGCACAGAGGAAACCAAAGAGTTCCAAAGGCATGTTTGGGGACAGAGAGCTGTTTCAGGTATCTCAAAGTAAAAAAGATATATTGTGTAAAAACTTAAGATGTAGATATTACCATGGGCGTACTTGCAGCAAGATTGCCTTCCCCAAACTATTAATTCATAAAACGTCTGTCTCCTGACTGGAAGGTGGGGGATGCCTGGAGGCACATCTGGCCCATCCCACCGCCTTCTGCCTGGATTGTCCACAAAGCCACTGGGCCAGCATGTGGCCCTCTGTGCAGAGGCCAAGACGAGAGGCTGCAGACAGGTGGGGCTGCAGCTTGGCCACAAAGCGCTCCCTACCGCCACCAAGAATGGAGCTGGGATGGGGCTCTCCACCCAGCACGAATCTTTCCCCATCTCTCCCGTTGCCAGAAGCCTCAGGTGGGCTGGGCTGGCAGAGGAATGAACTTAGCAGAGACCCACTTGGTTCCAGGAACCAAGACTTGATACCGCTGAATCACGATTGCCTGCTGGAAGGGACAGTGCAGGCTTAGTCTTTGTATGTGTGAATTTAGTGTCTGCTCGGGGGCTAGAATCAGAGTTGTGGTTGGACACATCCAGCCCCAGATTGTAAAGTGGGTAGGAATTTTTGCTTGGTCACAAAGTCTGGTGTGCAGACACTAATGCTCTTTATTTGCCTTTTTCGTTCTTTTTTTTTTTTTTTTTTTTTTCAGCCTCTAAATTTTTATTAACATGCATTTTTAAAAGCAAGCATCCATGCTAGTGTGTGTGGGGGGTAAGGGTGGGAGAGGAGGGCAGGGCAGGGCGAAGGAATTCTGCTTTATTGGTAATAAAATGCCAGAATTTTTTATTTATGTATTTTTAAAAAATTATTTATTTTTGGCTGCGTTGGGTCTTTGTTGCTGCGTGAGGGCTTTCTCTAGTTGTGGCGAGCAGGGGCTACTCTTCGTTGCGGTGCGCGGGCTTCTCATGGCGGTGGCTTTTCTTGTTGCGGAGCACGGGCTGTAGGTGCGCGGGCTCAGTAGTTGTGGCACGTGGGCTCAGTAGTTGTGGCACACGGACTTAGTTGCTCCACGGCCTGTGGGATCTTCCCGGACCAGGGATCGAACCCGTTTCCCCTGCCAGTGCAGGCGGATTCTTAACCACTGCGCCACCAGGGAAGCTCAAGCGCCAGCATGAACTAGAATTACCTTTGCTCTTGAGCTCTCGTTTCCACTGATGGTGAATACTGTCAGCGTGCCAATTCAACCCAGCTCAGCACTTCCTGTTTAAAGGTGGTCCCTCTCAGGGTGAATGTGGCACTCCCTCGTCCTCACATCCTCCTTCCCTTCTCCCAGGGGTAATCAAGGGCTGACCCCTGGTCCCGGCCTGAGGAAGGGGCCCACAGGCCACCATTGGTACTCGCTGACTTCTGCCCAATTGTGTTATTCATCTCCAGCTGCATACGAAACCACTCCAAAACTTACAACGAACACAATATTTATTTTTCCTGTAAAATCTGCAATTTGAGCAGGGCTTCGCAGATATTTGGTGTCAGCTGGGATAGCTTGAAGGCTGGGGGCCGGAATCTCTCCGAGGCCCCCTCAGACGGTGGCTGCCATCTGGGACCTCATCTGGGACCTCATCTGGGGCTGTCAGATGGAACGCCTACACGTGGCCTCTGCCTGTGGTCTGGGTTTCCTCACAACATGGCAGCTGGGTTCTAAGGGTAAATGAAGAGAGAGGGGAGGGGTGTGCCAATTTGCCCTTCATGACCTAGTCCTTAAAAATCGTGTGGTATCACTTCGTCACATTCCGTTTGTCAAGGTGGTCACAAAAGCCCGCTGAACTTCAAGAGGTGGAGAGGAAGACTCCACCTCTTGAGGGGGGAAATGGCACATACTAGAAGAGCATGTGAATTCATAAGTGTTGTAGAGGCCACTCTCCAACTACGGTCTGCTACACCCTCTCTTCTCCGTGCATTGGCCGTTGATCTTTTTAGAGCTGCCACCATCTCTGGTTCATTAAGTCCACTCTAGTTCCCTCACCGCTACCCAGAGGCCTCTTGGTGTTCCAGCCTCACAACCACGTCTGTGCCCATCTTGGGGATGGAAACATTTATACAGCTCTATTTCCTCATGCTTGAGAACGCTGTTGGCCTCCAGGCCTCCTGGGCTGTAGCTGCCCTGCGGCTCCGGCACCACGTTGGATGTGAGGCTTCTCCGTGTAGCTTGCAACCATCCCTGGTCTCCTCTGCTTGAGCCCCAGCCTTCTGGTGCCCATTCCAGCCGGCAGGGAAGAGGCAGCTACTCTTCTGAGGGCAGACTCCACATTCAGGGCATTTATTGTAAATTGTATCCACCGTTTCATTTTACCCCTTATTGGCCAGAACTTTGTCACATGGCCACATCTAACTGGGAAATGTAGACCTTATTCTGTCAAACCGTGGGTTCAGTGAAAAACTGGAAGTTTTTTTCTCAAGGGAGAAAAGAACGGGTTTTTCAGGAGAACTCCTATCTTGACAACAGAGGCAGCATTTAACCTGAGAGCTTCAGGGTGAGTCAGAGTCAGCAATGATAGAACCAGGGGAAGAGTATTTTAGGCAGAGGGAACAGCAAAAACAGAGGCTCAGAGGCAGGAAAGAGCATGGCCTATTCGAGGTACAGGAGTGTAATTAGTGAAGGGTGTGACCTGTGGAAGTGAGGGCAGGTAGACAGGAGGAGAGAGATGAGATGAAAGGAAAGGGGTAACTACCAGACCATGCGGGGCCATGTTGGCTAGGATCAGTAGTTTGGATTTTATTCTAGAACACGTTTCCGAACGGACCCTTTGATGTCTACAGTTCCCACAATTAGCAATTTTTTTTTTGGTGCAAAAGTCCATTCAACACAAATATTTATTGAGCGCCTACTCACGACAGGAAAACAGAAGGCATGTGGCAAGGTAGGAATAGCTTAATATTTGGAGTATTAGCATTTAGAAGGTACCCAGTTTGGTCAGTGTATTAGCTGAGTATCCCTGGGCAAATTACTTAACTTCTCTGAGTCTCAGATTCCTTGCTAGGCAACGTTGTGAGTTTTTAACAATATAATGCGTGTAAAGGTTCATGGTGAACTCTAAGGAGCCTCGTGTACACTGTGGTTATTGAGATATTGTTACAATATTGGTGTAAGTTCATCACACTCTTTCTGGAGTACCAAAGGGCCAATCTGAGGGTAGGTGGTGGAGGGGAGAGGATGGATATAGAGAAGGACCCAGCAGGGAGAGGGCTGAAGGGAGGGCCCCTGGCATGGTCACCAAGCACTGGGCCCTGAGGTGTGCAGTTAAGGAGGGACAGCAGGGGATACCAATGAGTCACTCTGGCAAAACTGATGCCCATCTCCGCATCCCCTCAGCCCGTCACTATTGATGCCCATCTCCGCATCCCCTCAGCCCGCCTCTGAGTTCACCTGCAGGTACGCTGAGCTCTTTCTAGAAAGCCTGCAGGGCTCGTCTCTCTTTTCTTCTCAGCCTATGGACTTTCTTTGGCATCAGGGATCTTGCTGGAAGCATGCAACCTGGAAATGCCATGGAGTTAGCATCCTGGGGAAATTCTCAACCCTGCTACCCCAAGTTGGGTGTTTGGAACGGGGGACGTGTTCTCATGTGTGCCCCACATGGCCTGTCAGGGGCTCCCGGGTGGGGTGGAGCAGCTGCCCTCAGTGGTAACTTGCTCATCAACACCCCCTGAATACGCTCTCCTCTTTATCTCACCTCCCCACTCCCTCACCGTGCTTCCCGGGGTCACCTTCCCAATAAGCGACCTGCACCCAAATTCTCATCTCAGGCTCTGCTTTGGGGGGAACCTCGGGCAGCTCTCCATTCCCGACCCCCTTCCCCGATACGTAAGGCGAAAGGGCACAATTATAGGTGGCCACGTGACCCACTGCCAGGTATTGGCTCATAAGCCAAAGTCTTTTGGAAACTTTCTTGGAAAGCTTTCACTTCTTTATAAAAGGAACAGATATTTTTGGGGCTGGAATACCTCCCCCACCTTCCTGCCTTGACCATGAACACGCTTTTAGAGGTGCTGCAGCTGTCTTGAGGCCAGAAGGGAAGGCCAAGAGGATAACAGAAACGCTGGTGTCCCTTATGTATTAAGTCACCGGGCTCACATCTATAGACAGCTAATTCTAGACTTCTTCTTTTGTAAGGAGTATAACCCCCGGGTTTGTTGAGGACGCCGTTCACGGAGTGCTTGGTTACTTGCATCCTAATGCAGACCTAACTGATAGCAGTTGCTCAGGGTGCCAAGGTCAGTGGTGGCTGCAACCTAGATTTTCAAGTCGTGGAGCCGGTGAGTCAAGCTGCTCTGCAGCAGGCTGGCAAATGTTGGAGCAGCACAGCCGCCCCTGCCCCGCCAACTCCCACTCCTGTTCTTGCCTCTCTCCAAATCCCACGGCTTCTCCCAAGCGGGATGGACGAGGCTCCTCTTGGGAATTCTCAGGCTTAAAGGTTGAGGAATGCAGGTGGCCTCGGAGACCCCAGGCAAGTCTCTGACCTGCGTCACTCACCTTCCAGCCTCTGTTTCCTTCTTTCTTACTTCAGATTGACAGAGAGAGCAAGGTCTGAAGCGAAAGGATAAGAATCTATCCAATTAGGGGGACAATTCCCTGATTCCCCTGTCATTTACATTTCTTCTTTACTTTCTGTCTCGTTTTGTCTTAGAAAGCAAGCCCGTGAAAACTAGGCTTGGGATTTCTTTGGACTGAATTGCGTACGGTTGTTCACTGGTACTAACTGAGAGCCTGGATTGCCCCGGGCTAGGGGAAAATACCAAGGAGATGGAAGGCCTGTCCTGTCCTAAAACGGGGCCCAGTCTAGTTGGAGGCAATGGAACCTCCCAAGAGGGCCTATAGTTCAGGAGGCGTGATCGCATAGGGGTCCACGAACATATGTTCTGGAATGGATGACCTGCATCGAGCAAGGTACTTAACGTGTGTGTGCCTCAGTTTCTTCCTCCGTAAAATGGAGAGAATCATTGTACCTAATCCTTGGTGCCATTGGTGCAAATTAAGTGAATTAGCCGTGATGATGACGATGATGATGATGATGAAAGTTATGTGTTCATTCACAGTGCCCAAGGCAGTGCTTTGCACATTCGAAGCTCCAGGAACAGTTTCCTTTACCCAACACCTATTTATGAGTATTCAGTACATACCAGGCGCCGTGTTAGGTGCTGGAGGTACAGTGGCGAATTAGACAGATAAGGCACCTGTCCTCATGGTCTGCCAGGGACAAGGACATGAAAGTCATTACACCAGTGACAAATAAGGACTCCAGTCAGAGGGCCTGGCCCGGGTCCAGGCCTTGGGGTGTGAAGGGGGTGGGCTGCTGAAGCCCAGACGGAGCGCCCCTAAGTGGAGGCTGGAACGGGGTCCAGATCCTGTGCACCTGGAGGGTTAAGTGTAGGCAGACAATCAAGGTCACATATCAGTGATTGGGTTCAAACTGGTGGAGAATTCTGGCACGGGGACACAGGGCAAGGTGTGTGAGAACCACACCCCGGGCCTCCTTCTGACCTCCTCTGCCTTGCCCCCTGCCCATCGGCAGTGTGGACGGATCCGGGGCCCCCGCGGGAGCCAGGCGACGATCTCCTGCAGGCAACAGTTCTGATCCAGCCGTGTAGGAAGATTAGCAATGGAAGATTAATTTCTCCTTGTCATTTCCCCAGGGGCCTTAAGCAATCTCGGGGGCAATTTTCCTCGCCTAGAACACCGCCCTCGGGAAGCTGGCTGGGATGGGCTGCGGTGAGGCGCCGGGTGAAGGACAGCCCTCGAGTCCCAGCTTCGGAGCTGGGTGGCGAGCCAGAGAGAAGTGTGCCCGCTGAGCAGTCATCGCCGTCCTGTAATGGACGCTGAACAAAAGAAAGGGAAAGCACGAGCATCGCTTTGCTGTGCGGGCTCTCCATTTGGCTAAGGAGTGTGAAGGACGCTGGAAACGGAGCTCCCGGACTTTCGGTGCTGACAGCCGCAGGGAGCCGGCAGTCTTTGTCTCCAAAGAGATTTCTTTTCACAGTCGCGGCTTTGCCTGGAGGGCGGGGTGCTGAATCCAAGGCCACAGTTTCTCCTTCCTGCTAAAGAGAAGGAAGAGGGCAGGGCTGTCTTGTGCTCTCCCACGGGGGAGTCTGAGGTCAGATCTTAGGAAGGACTTCCAGGTCAGAAGGGTAGTCTTCACCCTGGATTTCCATTAGAGGCTCTTCAGTGAGACCCAGAAAACTGTTGTTTGGCATGAATTGGGAGATGCTTAGGCTGGAGGGTCTAGGAATTGTCTGAAGGTTGGGACAGGGTGCGTCCCACAGACGATTGTGTTTCCCGGCCACCAAGTGGCTGTGCCCTTCAGCCACTCAGCTGCACCCCATGCTGGGCCATGGATCCCCCCGCCATTGAACCTTTATTGAGCACTGATGGTGCTTAAAATAGGGCTCCACCAGTGTGACGTTGGATGTGGTATTAACCTCTCAGACTCCATCGCTTCATCCCTAAAATGGGCTTGATAACGTCTTCCTCGCAGGCAGATGGACAGCAGTGAGCTAACGTATGTAAGGCAGCCAGCATACATGGCCATTGCTTCGGACAGGGTGCCTTCAGCTGCGACGAACGGAAGACCCAGCTAAGAGTGGCTTCACAAAATGGGACTGCGTCTCACAAGAGAACTCCTGAGGCAGGTTCACTTTGGGGGGTGGGCTGGGGGCGGGGGTAGCATCTCTCTGCTCCACTACCCTCGGCTTGTTGGAGGTGACGATCCTCATGGTGTAAAGATGACTAAAGCAATTCCAGACATCACAGGCTCAGTTTAAAGAAACTGACACCTCCTTTTCTGTGGGTAGTGCATTCTACTTCCAGTCTCATTGTCTAGGACTGGGTCACAAGGCTGTGCTCCACCAATCTTTGGTAAAGAATATGAGGTCATCATGGTTGGCTTGGATCAAGCGTAACTCACCCCCTAAGAATGCGAGGGGGTCCCCTTCCCTGATCACACTGCAGGATGAACACCAGAACAAAATTTGGGCTTGGCCATCGAGGAGGATGCAGTGACCTTGAGGGCATAGAAGGAGAGAACGGACCCTTGGATAAGCAACCTGTAGTTTTGGCCACAATTACCTGCCTACCTATTTGCCTTTTTATCCTTTTTTCTTTTTTCTTTTTTTTTTTTGCCTTACCAGGCAGCATACAGGATGTTAGTTCCCCGACCAGGGATCGAACCTGTGTCCCCTGTAGTGGAAGTGCGGAGTCTTAACCACTGGACCGCCAGGGAAGTCCCTACCTTTATATGCTTGACCGTATGTCATATTTCCTTGAATAGAGAGAGTATAACCCCTTGCTGGCAGGAACCTCTTGGTTTTTCTATTCCCCAGCCCCAGGCACATAGTAGGTACTTCATAAACATTTGTTATTGATGATGATGACGTGTATCAATGATTTCAAACATCATGAAGCAGCAGAGTTTGTACATATTTCTTTTTTTGAGAGCGGGAAGGGACTTTAGGAAACAAAATATAATTTTTGAAGCAGTACCTCAAGCATTATTCTGAAATTCATTATGAGATCAAGGAGGAGATACTACAGAGAAACAAAAGTATGTTGTTGTCTGGTGAGAGGAAGTCAGGAGAAAAAAATAACCAACATACATCTAAGGAAATATATATATATACACATACAGACTTTTTTTTTGGGTCCAGCTTTCACTTCCTGCTTTACCAAAGTAATCTACACTGAGAATTCCGCCCCCCCCACCCCCCCACCCCGCCCCATAGTAAAGTGTTTTTTTACAGTTTGGTTAACCAAACAAATCAATAGTGGCACCCAGTGGCTAGAAGGGTTAATCAGGGAACAGCAGTTTCTTTTTGCATCTCAGTTTTATCAACCAGAGCTGCATTTTAAAATTAAACCACTGAGTCAAACATTGAAGGAAATGTCTCTTTGGGCTTTGACTCTGGTAGCACTTTTTTCCCACGCCTCCTTTCCTCTTAGCAGCCAAGATCTTGTGGGCTCATCCTCCACCTTGGAGCCCAGAATTTGGTGGGGGGAGGGGTCTTAGAAAAGCCTCTGTTGTCTGGCACGGGTATGGGGATTGTTAAAAGCCTGTTTATTCTATGTCCTCTCTAGAACCAAGCGTGTGTAATTATGTGCATTGCTGGAGTTCCAGGTCTTTCCTCCAGAGGACATTCACCCCTAAAGTTGCTGACGTCTGGTCCTTACCGGATTTCAGAAGGCAAGCGATCCAGAGGAAACCAAGACCTCTGCCAGTTAACAGGATAACCAATTAACCAAACCAGTGAGAGGGAACACGGGAATGCCCGTATCTAGCCTTGGAGTTCCATCTTCATTCTTCTAGCAGTTAGCAGGGAGAACATGTGACATAGGCCAGACTGGTAATTCCTTACTCACTAGGCTTTGCAAGGTTCTAAGTCCTATTTATTGAGCTGCATGGACTGTGCCGCTGCCTCAGAAGGGAAGGTAGGCCCAAGTTACACGCTGACATAGGAACGAATTATTTTGTGTTCCAAACAAGATCCCCATGGCAGAGGCCATTCACTGTCCCTAAATAGCTCTTCCCCTCCTCCCCGCTATTTATAAGTAATAAAGTAATAGAATTTTAGCTGGGCACATAGCCTCCTGGAGAAAAAAAAATTTTTCCCCAGCTTCCTTTGCAGCTAAGTGTGGCCATGTGACTAAGTTCTGGTCAGTGGAATGTAAGTGGAAGCCTTGCATGCAACTTCTGGGAAGTGGGAAGTATCCTTAAAAGGAGTGGTCTTTCTCTGTTCCTTCTAACATTTGCTTAGAATCTAGTCCTGATGGCTGGAGCTCAGGCAGCCATCTGGGACTGTGAGGTGGCATAGAATGGTGAAGTGTACCAAGATAGCAGAAACACAGGTCCCCGAGTGCCATATCAGTTCTGGGCACATTATGGACACGCTTTTCCCCCTAGCATTTTCCTACTCAAAATGTGGTCATGGACCAGCAGAATCAGGATCATGGGAACTTGTTAGAAATGCAAATTCTCAGGCCCTATCCCAGACCTACTGAAACAGCAACTCTGGGGGTGGGGCCCAGCCATCTGTGTTTTAACAGGTCCATGGGTGATTCTGATGCACTTTATAATTTAAAAACTGTCGTAGACTATTAAAGTATTTTCCTGTTTTTTTCCTATTAAGGTATTTGCATTGATTTTTCCCCAAATTATTAAGAAAAAGTATTTAGAACTAGGATACCCTAATACTCCTTCTGTCTTCTATTTTCCCCCACCTAATTTAAGAGGAGATATTATCAACATCAATAAAATTGTGAAAATACATGAATTATGTATGGGTGAGGGCAGGACTCCTTAAAGCATAAAATTTAGACCAAGCAAGAGCAAGACTGGTCTCACAAACTAAAAATGTGCAAGGATAAGCAAGTTGAGTTCATGGAGGACAGTGTGATAGCTATAATTGCAGGTGTCAACTTGACTGGGCCACGGGAGCCCAGATATTCGGTCAAACAGTATTCTGGGTGTGTCTTTGAGAGTGTTTTTATTTATTTATTTATTTATGGCTGCGTTGGGTCTTAGTTGCGGCACACAGGGTCTTTCGTCGTGGCGTACGGGCTCTTCCTTGTGGTGCACGGGCTTCTCTCTAGTTGTGGCGTATGGCCTCCGGAGTGCGTGGGCTCTGTAGTTGTGGCACATGGGTTTAGTTGCCTTGTGGCACGTGGGATCTTAGTTTCCCGACCAGGGGTCAAGCCTGCGTCCCCTGCATTGGAAGGCAGATTCTTAACCACTGAACCACCAGGGAAGTCTCTGAGAGTGTTTTTGGATGAAATTAACATTTGAATTGGTGGACTGAGTGAAGCAGATTGCCCTCTGTAATGTGGGTGGGCCTTACCCAATCAGTTGAAGTCCTGAAGAGAACAAAAAGGCTGACCCTCCTGGGGGTAAGGGGGAACTCCTCCTGTCTGGCTGCCTTCTGGCTGGGACATCTGTTTCTTCCTGCTTTTGAACTCAACTGAAACATTGGCTGTCCCTGGGTTTTGAACCTGAAGACGTTCAGACTGGAACTATACCATTGGCTCTCCTGGGTCTCCAGCTTGCTGACTAAAGATCTTGGGACTTGTCAGTCTCCATAATCATGTGAGCCAATTCCTTAAAATAAATCTCTGTCTCTCTACACACACACACACACACACACACACACACACACATACACACACACACACTATTGGTTCTGTTTCTCAGGAGAACCCTAATACAGACAGGGAGGCAGTGTGACAGAAAACAAAGACCCAGAGAGCCCCGTATTCAAATTCTGGTTCCATTACTAGCTAGGTGTGAAGTTCTTAACCTTCTGAATCTCACTTTCTTCATTTGTAAAGTGGGGCTCATCATACTTCCTTTTCCAAGATTTTTGACAAGACTAAAGGAGATAATGTTTGTAGAACACCTGACACAGTGCCTGGCACATAGTTGAATGCTCAGTAACTGACAACAGTGACAAAGATAATGATTGTTATTATGGTAACGATGATGAGTCTAGATCCCTAGTGGATGAATACGAGAAGGGGAAGACACATCCTGAAACTTTTAAGATAATGTTTCTTGGCTGGGATTTTTCTCAAAAGCCATGAGTAGGAGAGCCATGTCTGACCTTCTGTCCTTGTCATTATTATGCATCATTATCCACATATAGAGGTGATGGGAGGTGTGGAAGCCAGTCTCCAAGGTGGGCCCAGTGAGCCACGCCTAGTATTCCTGTCCTTGTGCCATCCCCTCCTACACTGAATCAGGGTGGATCCACTCTGAATCTACTGTGACCTGTAGACTCCTGCAGGTGTGCTGGCATGTGACTTTTGAGGTTGGTTATAAAAGATATTGCAACTTTCTTTCTTTAAAGAATTCTTTTATATTGAGATATAATTGGCATATAACATTGTATAAGTTTAAGGTGCACCACATGTTGGCTTTATACATTTATATATTGTAATATGATTGCCATCACAGCATTAGCTAACACTTCTATAACATCCCATAATTATCATTTCTTTTTTTTAATGGAACAATTAAGATCTAGTCTCTTAGCAACTTTGAAATTTATAATACAGTATTGTTGTCTATAATCACTAAGCTGGGCATTGCAGCTTTTGCCTTGCTCTCTTTTTTTTTTTTGTGGTACGTGGGCCTCTCACTGCTGTGGCCTCTCCCGTTGTGGAGCACAGGCTCCGGACGCGCAGGCTCAGCGGCCATGAATCACCGGCCCAGCCGCCCCGCGGCACGTGGGATCTTCCCAGACCGGGGCACGAACCCACGTCCCCTGCATCGGCAGGCGGGCTCTCAACCACCGCGCCACCAGGGAAGCCCTGCCTTGCTCTCTTGTGTAGCTTGCTCTGGGGGACGCTAGGCGCCACGTTGTAAGGACATTCAAGAAGCATTGTGGAGAGATCCACATGGTGAGAAACCAACTAGCCAGCACCACCTTGCCAGCCATGTGAGTGTGCTATCATGGAAGTGTATCTTCCAGGCCCTGACCTCATGGCTTTTAACCGAAGCCCCAGACATCATGGAGCAGAGACAAGCTGTCCCCACTGTGACTTTTCTGAATTCCTGACCCACAGCAATTAAGAGATGTAATAAATTGTCAGAAATTGTCTTCATATGGCATTCTCCCTGTGTCTTCACACGCATTCCCCTTTCTCTGTGTGTCTGTGTCCAAATTTCCCTCTTCTTATAAGGACACCAGTCCTATAGGATTAGGGCCCCACCCTTATGACCTCTTTAACCTTGATTATCTCCCTAAAGTCCCTATCTCTAAAAACAGTCGCACTGGGGGTTAAGATTTCAACCTACGAATTTGTGTGTGGGGGGGACACAATTCAGTCCATAACAAAGTGCCTCAGTATAGATAGCTTGTTTTAAATCTATACTGTAGAAGAGGTGGGTTTCCATTTGAAATACACTAATGAAGGATGCGCACCTCTGGGATGGTTAGTTAACATTCGAAAAACCTGAATCGGAAATCCACAGTCCAAAGACACCTACTACACATCCGCTATCTAAATCTGTACCAGAGGGTTCACTGATTAGCATTTTTAAATGTTAGAAAAAAGTTTATATTGACAAAATAAGTGGTTTTCAAGACATGGGGCTTGGCTACGCTACTATAAATAAAGTAGATAACCAATAAGGACCTACTACAGAGTACAGGGAACTGTCCTCAATATTTTGTAATAACCTCTAAGGGAAAAGAATCTGAAAAAGAATATATATATATATATATTCACTGTGCTGTACACCTAAAACTAACACGGCATTGTAAATCAACTGTACTTCAAAAAAAAAAAAGACATGGGGATTGGCAAGAAATATTGTACTAGTACCTCTGTTGCTGCCTGAATGGGGTCTGTGAATGTGAGGAACCCAGAGGGGAAATACCCTGGGGTGTGGCATCCCAGGCCACAGACTTCGTTTACTTCTGTGGCCTGCCACCTAACAGAGGACATTGTGCCTGTTCTAACCGGAGGGTTAGTCGAATCCTGCCACTTAAATATTGTCACTTCTCTATCCAGCGTAGCTTTTAGCCAGATTGCGTAACTGGTTTTTGTGCTTGCTTGTAATAAACGTTTTTATGTGTGATTTCTGTTAACAGAACACCTGGTAACAAGGTTGTGCGAGATGGGACCAATAGCCTTTGATCCGCACTAGACCGCAGTTCTTGACTTGAGGTTCAAGGATAGAATTCACAGGGTTTGTGAATTCGATGGGGGAAAAACGGCATCTCCATTTTCACTAGCCTCTAACTACAGCTTAGCATTTCCTTCAATTACTTACATAGGCAACAAGTCTCAGTAGTATTAGCAGATATCTTAAAATATCACATATGCTCATCAATACTGTGAAATGACGGTAGTCATTAGATCTGCCACGGATCTTGTTACTTAACGATTTACTAAAGTAGCCCATACGTACGTATCTATAACACAAATTTGTTTGAATAATTTGATAAAGATTTCAACCTCCTCGGTTTCCTTTGTAATCCGATGTATTTATTTATGGTTAAGGACCTCTGTTCTGGAGGCTTGTGACGTTCACCAGATAGTCCCCATATACCATATACACTCAAGGCCAGGCTTGTCATTAAGACAGCGGTGATGGGAAACTCATGTTTCCAATTGTCTCTTGATAATTTCAATTTGGGGGCTGACTTCGGCTCAGATCTGATTAGATTATGGCTGTTTCTGCCACATGACGTGGCTGACAAAGAGCTCATAGTAGAAGAAACATCTGCTCGGCCTCCATCTTGTTCAAGCGTGCTTGTATTATTAGTATTATTTTTAACACATGGTTTCTTCGCAGGAATCTTTTTAAGCCCTATGGCTCATTTGGGAGTTAAGCTAAAACTAGGTCATATGATCAGTAAATCCACATCACTAGGCACCTGTAAGCCGCAATGCGTCACAATATGCTGACAGTGGAGGACGGAGTGGGCCTCCTGCCCTTCTCCTGAAGCCGCGTGCGTGCCACCCGTGACTGCGGTTCACAGTCCTACTGGCCAGGTAAGGGCATCCTTAAGTGGCGATCTGCACAGTAAACATAGAGACTAGTCACATTGATTTTAATCTAGAAATAAAAAGAAATTAATCTCCACTAGTATTTACATTATGACTTTATGTAGATTTTTTTATCCTAAAAACATAAGAGAGAAATGAAAGCTGTTGGTGCACCCCAGTGGAGTGTCAAAGACCACGACTCTGCAGCATTAAGCCTTTGGTATTAGCATTTTGGGGGCGGTCATATGACACCAGAAATTCATCTGGCATTTACCAAAGCCCCTAAGTCGTAGTTATCCATACATTCGTTTTGTTCATTGACCCATTCATTCAACAAGTATTTATTAGGCACGATTCCATGCCAGACTCTGCTAGGTGCTCAGATTCAAAGCTGAAATCATCTATATTTTCCACCCTCCCTTGGCCACAGTGCCAGGAGAGATGGGCAGTGACCAGTCCTGGGATCCTGGGAGAAAGGTACCTAAGTAAGTGGGTAGGGGGCACAGGGACCAGGTAGGAGTGCTGCTGGCCTGTCTGGACTCAGTCTGGAAGGGACCCCTGGTCTGGAGAGAGGAGGTGTGGGATGGGGAAGCTGGAGAGGGTCTGCCAGACTCCCAGAAGGAGCTTACAGTGGGTGTCGGGCAGTTGTTCATCATGGCGGGTGGGCGCATCATGACAGGCAGCAGGGCGGGACCAAAGCCTGGTCCACAGGGTCTTGTCTCCTTTGGAGGACTCTTGGTTGTATCATGGAGCAATGGGATGGATTGTTCTGGTGCCTTTTTTTTTAGGTCATAGGCAGAGGACTTGTTATTTATTTCAACCTCTTGAGATATCTTCCTATCCTGATTAGTCCTACATTTTATGCCACGAAAGTTGCAGAATGGGACTGCATTACCTAATGTGAATCACTAAAGGTGGCCAGTTCCACCGAAGGGAAATGTGTTAGGTTGTGACCGACCTAGGTTCTTGGACTCTTTAAATCAATAGAAATTGTTAAGAGGCCATAGGAGGAATTCAGGCGAGGCTTTAATGGGACTCGTGCTGCAGCACGAGGGAGCGAAAACAAGTAACAGGTGTCCTTGCTGGCTCCCTGATTGGGGAGATGAGCTGGTTCCTTACATGGGGTGGGGTAGGGGCGCGTCCAGGGGTCGGGCCAGAGGGATGGCCTGGGAGGTCTGCCCACCCCCTTGGCGGTGCTGTGCTCAGGGATCACGCACAGTCCCCTGCTTTTGCTCCTGACACCTCAGAAGTGGCACTTGGGTTTTTGCTCTTTTTGTATCTTGTTGTTCCTAATTTGCCCCAACTGGGCATGCGTGCAGTTACTTTTAGCCCCTTATAGGTTTTTTTTTGTATTCTGTTGCTCGAAGGTCCAGGTGCCAGCACTGCAGCAAAGGGTCCTAGGTCCCAGCCTGTCTCAAGGTGACAGACACTTACCTGTGCTGCAGCTCTGGGGTGGGGCTGGGGTGAGAACACAAACCACTCGCTCTCCATTTTGGTGTCATTTTGACTTTAAACAAACCGCTGAGAGAAAGACTACACAGTGAAAAAAATCCCTGGCCATAAACATATCATGCTATGCTCCGAGGTAACGGCAAAATACTTCCCTATAAAAAATGAAAAAGGAATCTGTGTCATCTAATTATACCCCAGCAAGCAAGTTCTTGTTCAATAAAACAATGAACATTGCCAATCACCAGTTTCCCTTCTACACATGAGAGCACCTGGACCCAGACATTTGGAATTTCACATCGGGGAGACTCTGAGATCGTCTGATGATGGAGAGTTTGAACTTCGATGATTCTTCTTCCTTTTTAGTATGATAAAATTGGCCTAGATATTTCTGCCTTCCCAAATATGCATGGGGATGTGGCTGTCGGTGGAGGGAGGCAGAGGCGGGAGCCAGGACCTTTCATCTTTGTATGGAAAATTGGAATTCAGCTCAGGCTGTAGTCACTGAGCTTTATTACCACCTTTCTGGCTGCCTCTGCTTTAAGAAGGTTGCTGCAACCCAAACTCTTTCTCAATTTACTAGATTTGCACTGTGTCCGGACGCCTCAAGTCCCTCTTCCTGGCTTATCAAGAGGCTTCTGAGCAGCTCCTATCTGGGCTGGTCGCTTCTTATGCTTGGGGCTCAGCCGTCACCCTGGGGTTGCCTCCTTCATCATGGAAATTCCCTCTGCCTCTATCTTGGGTGGCATCCCCAGTTCCCTGGATTCCACGTGTTCCCCTTTCTTGATGTTTTCCAGCATTTTGGTGGACCATCTCCTCCAGTTGCTTTCTGAGAAAGGATGCACAGGCAGCAACTTTATGAGACCTTGCATGTCAGAGAAGTTTTCTTTCTATGCTCACACTTAACCGATCGTTTGGCTGGATATAGAATTCTAAATTGGATTACTTTCCCTTAGAATTTTGAAAGGCATTTTTCTATTTTCTCCCAGATTCCAGACTTGCTATTAAGAAGTCCAAAGCCAGGAATGTTCTCAATCCTTTGTATGTAGTATATATCTTCTCTTTCGAAGCTTTAAGGGTCTTTGTCTCCAATGTTCTAAAAATTCATGATGATATGTATTTATGTGAGTCTGTTTTCATCCATTGTGTTAGATACTTCTGTGGTCCTTTCCATCTGTAAGATTGTGTCCCTTAGGGATGGGAAATTTTCTTGAATTATTTCTTTGATGCTTCCTTCCCCTCTGTCTCTCTGTTCTCTCTTTCTAAAACTCCTTTTTTTTTTTTTTTTTTGCGGTACGCGGGCCTCTCACTGTTGTGGCCTCTCCCGTTGCGGAGCAACAGGCTCCGGACGCGCAGGCTCAGCGGCCATGGCTCACGGGCCCAGCCGCTCCGCGGCATGCGGGATCCTCCCGGACTGGGGCACGAACCCGCGTTCCCTGCATCGGCAGGCGGACTCTCAACCACTGCGCCACCAGGGAAGCCCTCTAAAACTCCTTTTATTTAGACTTTTAGAGTAATCATTTAAAAACTGTTTTTCTGTTTCTCATCTCCTTTTCTTTTCTCTATTTTCTGGAAAACGTTCTAGACTTTACATTCCAATCCTTCTACTATTTTCTTCATTTCTGCTGTCATATTTTAATTTTCCAGTAGCCCGATTTTTACTCTCTAAAAGTTTCTTTGTATTCCCTGAATGCTTCTTTTTAATGCTATTAAAATAATGTCTCTTCTGGGACATTATTGATAGGTAGGTGTGTGTGTGTGCGCGTGCGCGTGCGCGCGCATGTGTGAAATTTACATTTCTCAGCATAGTTTGTTTCCTTCAGCTTGCTTCATCTGTTTTGGTCTTGGTCATTCATGTTAGAGGTTTCCCTTAGACGTCTGGTGATCACAGTTATGTGTGCACATCTACAGCAGGGCACTAAAAAGCTGCTGGAAACCTCTGTGTGTGGGGATGTGGCTTGCCAATTGCAGACTTCACTCTAGAGCAGCAGTTTTCTAAGTGTGGTCCTCAGACCAGCAGCAGCAGCACCTGGGAACTTCTAAGAAATGTACATTCTTAGGCCCCACTCCAGATTTATTGGATTTGAAACCCTGGCAGTCTGTGTTTTAACAAACCCTCCAGGGGATTCTTATGCAGGCTAAAGTTTTTTTTTGATGCACAGGCTCAGCGGCCATGGCTCACGGGCTCAGCCGCTCCGCGGCACGTGGGATCTTCCCGGACCGGGGCACGAACCCGTGTCCCCTGCATCGGCAGGCGGACTCTCAACCACTGCGCCACCAGGGAAGCCCCTGCAGGCTAAAGTTTGAGAACCACCACTCTATGCTGATCTAGGTAAGACTTTTAATTGGCAAATCTCTGATGTCGGTATTCGATCTCTTTCCTAGAGGGTCCAAGCCTGAATATCAAGTTTCTGGGAGTTGAATGAGCAGGGAAGCTTGGCTGGGGGTACAATGTTCATTAAAAAAAAAACTTATATCTAATCTCCCTGTTTTCAACTATGCTTTATATCTCTATCCAAAAGTAGAGATATTTTTAATTTTTTTAATTTTAATATTTTTATTTTTTTAATTTTTATTTTAATTGAAATATAATTGGTTTACAGTGTTGTGTTAGTTTCAGGTGTACAGCAAAGTGATTCAGTTTTATATACATTCTGATTCTTTTCCATTATACGTTATCACAAGATATTGAATATAGTTCCCTGTGCTATACAGTAGGTGCTCGTTGTTTATCTATTTTATATACAGTAGCGTGTATCTGTTAATCCGAAACTCCTAATTTATCCCCCGCCCCACCCTTTCCCCTTTGTTAACCATAAGTTTGTTTTCTATGCAAAGACCCTTTTTAAAACCCTCTCCAGGTACTAAATAAAAGTCCAGTCTTCTGTCTGAGATGGGGGATGAGGGAGTGAAGGGACAGTCACTTAGGTTCACAGCACAGGGAAAGGCATCCGAACATCTGACTGCTTCTTAAATGGGCTTTCAGTTGATCCTCCTGTTCTTAGTACCACTTTCACCTCCTCTTCCAGAAGTACCTGGCATTGCCACTTCTGAGTCTTTGGAGCGGGGAGAGGTTCTGCGACGCCATCCATTCAGGCCGCTTCTCAGCTTTCCCCACAGCCAGTTTGAGACTCAGCTCTCTCAGCCCTGCTATAAGTTAGTCACCAAACAACCTTCTGCTTTCCAGCTTCCAAAACTCTTGGCTCTTTTCTCCTTTCTCGTTCTCTTTATACTTGCAGGTGAATGCCTTTTGAAAATCCCATTACTATCATCTTCATGAAGTTTTGGCCTGGAGCAGAGGGATGGACGCATGTGTTCAATCCTCAATCTTTAACCAGACATATCATTTTTCTCTAAAAGTGTTCCCTTTGGGGACGAGGAACTAGAAACCATCAATGAGAGAACAGAGTTTCCAGAATTGCTCCCTGCTGCTGCTACTGTAATCCATGTCAGGGCTGGGGGTGTCCGGCTGTGTTTTGGCCTGTCTGGGCCCCCTGAGTGAAAGCGAAAGGGGATCCAAGGCCTACTGTCATTCTGGCAGAGTCCCCATCTGAAAATATGGCTTCCATCCCTTGCGTAGGAGCCAACCGTGGCTCCCCACTGTCTATGGTGTTTATCCCTCAAGGGGGGTGTTTTAACTGGGCTTCATTCAACTCGCCCGCCACACCTCTCTGCTCTCCCCTTCCTTCCCTGACTACAGACACTGGCGTTCCTGCCCGCTGCCTGTCCCCTCACACCCAGAAGGACCTCTCTCTGCCCTTGGCCTGTGCAGACCCTGCCATCCCTCCAAGTCCAGCTGAGGTGCCCCCACTCCCTTTAGGCAGCCTGCTTCAGCTTCTTTCTGACCTCACACACTTGTCATCAGCGTCGTACAAGTTAGCCCTACAGTGTCAGCTCCAAAAGGACACTCTGCCTCATCTTCTGGGCCTCCCACAGGGCCCAGCGTCATGCTGGGGACACTGGATATTAAACATATATATATTTGATGGATTGGTAAGGACTCACTATCTTTCCTTATGGTTTTTCTCTGTACAGTCTTGCCCCACAAGTCTTAAGAAAAAGTAAGAGACTTTGCTTTAGTCGATTAATGGTCTGTTTGGGGTTTTTTTGGCTGTGCCATGCGCCTTGTGGGCTCTTAGTTCCCTGACCAGGGATCGAACCTGGGCCCTTGGCCCTGAAAGCATGGAGTCCTAACCACTGGACCACCAGGCAATTCCCCTGTTTTGTTTTGTTTTTTATTAAAGTGTAGTTGATTTACAATATCATGCTAGTTTCAGGTGTACAGCAAAGTGATTCGGTTTTATATATATATATACACACACACATAGGTATATATTCTTTTTCAGATTCTTTTCGCTTATAGGTTATTACAAAATATTGAGCACAGTTCCCTGTATACAGTAGGTCCTTGTTGGTTATCTATTTTGTATATAGTAGTGTGTATATGTTAATCCCGTATACATTCTGTTTTTTTGTGACAGATTTTCTACCTGACAGTTTTTTTTTAATATGTAAAAAATACATTGCACAGGGCTTCCCTGGTGGCACAGCGGTTGGGAGTCTGCCTGCCGATGCAGGGGACACGGGTTCGTGCCCCGGTCCGGGAAGATCCCACATGCCGCAGAGCGGCTGGGCCCGTGAGCCATGGCCGCTGAGCCTGCGCGTCCGGAACCTGTGCTCCGCAACGGGAGAGGCCACAACAGTGAGAGACCCGAGTACCGAAAAAAAAAAAATACATTGCACAAACTGTATTTTAACCATTTTTTCAGAAATCAAAATGAATCCACCAATAGTCCTAACCATCCTAACGCATTAAACAGTTCTCAGTTTTCCACATTCCCTTTCAGTCTCCTCCTAATCCAGTTTTTAAAAAAATTGAGATGAAATGCACATAACATAAAATTAACCATTTTAAAGTGAACAATTCAATGGTGTTTAGTACATTCACAGTGTTGTACAACCAATCACCTCTATCTATATCTAGTTCTAAAACATTGTCATCGTCCCTAAATAAAACCCTGTACTGATTAAGCAGTTATTCCCTATGCCCTCCTCCTCCCAGCCTCTGGCAGTCACCAATCTACCTAATGCACTTTAAAAAAAGTTAATTTTTTTTTTTTTTTTTTTTGCGGTACATGGGCCTCTCACTGTTGTGGCCTCTCCCGTTGCGGAGCACAGGCTCCGGACGCGCAGGCTCAGCGGCCATGGCTCACGAGCCCAGCCGCTCCGCGGTATGTGGGATCTTCCCGGACCGGGGCACGAACCCGTGTCCCCTGCATCGGCAGGCGGACTCTCAACCACCGCGCCACCCGGGAAGCCCAGTTTTTTTATTGTAAAATATACATAACATAAAATTTACCATCTTAACCATTTTTAAGTGTCCTGTTCAGTGGTATTACGTACTTTTACAATGTCGTGCCACCATCACCGCCATCCATCTCCAGAACTTTTTCGTCATCCCAAACAGAAACTCCGTATCTATTAAACAACAACTCCCCATTCCCTCCTCCCCGCGGCCCCTGAAGCCACCTTTCTACTGTCTGTCTCTTTGAATCTGACTATTCCAGGGGCCTCGTATAACTGGAATCGTACAGTATTTATCCTTTTGCGACGGGCTAATTTCACTTAGCATAACGTCTTCAAGCTTCATCCGTGTTGTAGCAGGTCTCCACATTTCATTCCTTTTTAAGGTCAAAGAGGAATTTTTGATCATTTTGTTTATCCATTCATCCGTCGATGGACACTTGGGTTGTTTCCACGTTTGGGCTACTGTGAATAACGCTGCTGTGGACATTGACGTACAAGTGTCTGTTTGAGTCCCTGCTCCTAATCCACTTTGAACATAGTTATGACAGTACCTCAGGCACAGTTTGGAGTTCTACTATTTCGTTTAATGTTATGTCACGCCTGCCTTTCCCATGTTGCCACATGGTCTTCATAATCATCTTTCTGAATAGCTGCGTTATAGCCTGTCTCAGTAACTAGATTTTCACAAAGAAATGCAGTGCCAGTTTAGACAAGTTCTCACAAGCCTTTGCACCCCGCATCCTTTGAAGGTTGGGAGCAGGATGCATTTGGAAAACTCTTGGGAGAAGTAGTTTGAGCCTGTAGCGCAGACACCCCTGGCCTCGCCTCCTTTGACCTTTCATCCCCAGCCCCATCAAAGCTTCAGGAAACAAAAAGAGACAACCATGTCCCGCAAACAGATAACAACAAGCTGAAAGACAGAGAGAGGAGTTTCTCTGAAGTTCTATACTGAAAACGGGAGGGGGATAAAGGAGGCGAGAGGAAGCTTGGAGCAAAGCAGAAGTGCATTCCGGGGAGTTTGCATTCAGCCTCAGAGCGCAGCTGTGCGCGAGCCAGCACCGGGTGCCGGGTCCCCGCTACCTCCGCCTCCACCCACATCCCTCGCGCGCATCCATTGGTAACCCCCACAATGCGCCTGCCGGAACACTGCTGCCCCATGCTTGCCTTGGCTCGTGTCAAACGCTATAAACAACACTCACGCGCCTTCAGAGCAGGGAGCAGCAGGGGCAGAAAACCGCTTTCGAGGACCCAGGGAACCGCTGCTGACAGCCCTGGGTGCCGGGTAGGGAAAGAAAATGTTTTGTTTGGCTTTGTGTTGTTCACAGAGCCTCCTTTCCCAGCCCTGTTCACCTTACCAGCATCACTTGAAGCCACAAAGCAGCTTAATTATCCTTCCTTTTAAAACTTTGAACTAGGCAGGTTGGATTCCTTGTGTTAGAATCCTTTTCCTCCTTTAAGAGCTGAAAGGCGCTTCCCTGCTCAGCCTGGTTTTAAAACCCTCACACCAAGCATGGAAAATTCTATAAATACCAAATGCAAACCTGGAGTTTAACCTTTAATTATTCTAGCCTCCAGCTTAACCTCCCGATTCCACCATTTTCTTTCTGTATACACGCTTCCTTTAAACTCTGGCCAGAGCTTGACCAACGTGAATAAAAAAATCTCCTTGGGAAGATGTTCAGAGTTGCCGGAAAATGAATAGGAATCGTAAAGTGGGTGTGATCTTCAGAGGACCGCTCATCTGACAGCCTGTTTTTCTGCATTGATGCCGGAGGTTTGCACCGCTTTGATTGTCTGAAATCACAGCAATACCCCCCACAACAGGTCAAGCCTATATATTGGCTTGGCCCCATTTTCTCTTAGGCGGTCATGCCTTTGTTCTGAGGACCTCTCTTCTGGTCATCTACTGCTGCATAATGAATCACACCAAAATCAGTGGCTCGAAACAACAACAACTCATTTATTTTGCTGACAAATCTGTAGTCTGGACGTGGCCAGTGGGGACAGAATGGCCTCTGGGGTGGCTCAAAGGGTAGGGGGTGACTCAGTGGCTGGGGGCTGGAATCACCCAAAGCCTCCCTCGATCGCACATCTAGTGTCGATGCTGGCTGCTGCCGGGACCTCAGCTGGGATTGTTGGCTGTGGACTCTCCACGTGGCCTCTCCCTGTGGCTTCTTGGCTTCTTCACAGCATGGTGGCTGGGTTCTAAGAGTGAGTGTCCTGGGGGAACAAGGTAGAAGGGCATGGCGTTTTTAGGACCTAGTCTCGGAAGTCACGTAGCTTCACTTCTGCTGTATTCTGTTGGTTGAGGCGGTCATGAAGGCCTGATCAGGTTCAAGGCAAGAGGGTGTAGACACCACCATCGGAAGTATTGTCATTGGAGTGTCACTGTCACATTTGAAGAAGAGCCTGTGGGATGGGAGATAGTGTGGTGGCCATATTCGTCTGCTTGGGCTTCCATAACAAAATACCACAGACTGGGTAGCTTAAACAACAGACATTTCTTTTCTCACAGTCCCAGAGGCTGGAAGTTCAAGATCGAGGTGTTGGTAGGGTTGGTTTCTCCTGAGGCCTCACTCCTTGGCTTGCAGACAGGCACCCTCTCTGTGGTTTTCCCTCTGTGCGTGCAAGTCCCTGGTGTCTCTTCCTCTTCTTATAAGGACACCAATCCTAATGGGTTAGGGCCCCACCCTTATGACCTCACTTAACCTTACTTGTCTCTTTAGAGGCCCCATCTCTAAATACGGTCATATTGGGAGTTAGGGCTTTAACATACGGATTCGTTGGGGGGGGGGGGCGGGGCGGGGACACAGTTCAGTCCCTCTTTGGAAAATACAGTCTGCCATAGGCCCTTAGCTATTTTCCTCTCTGAGTCTCTCAAGCTGAAATCGTTCTTCTTGAGTGATAAGGGGGTCAACAGGACAGTGTCGAGCTTGACCTGCTGGTGAGATTTGGAAGGTGCTGTCCCATAAAGGTCTTTCCCTCCGTGAGCCCAGTCCATCTGCCAAGCCTGGGGCACAGAAATGTTTGAGGACAAGCAGTGTACTCCTCACTTCTAAAGGAGCTGTGCAGAAGAGCCATGGCGGACCCCGTGACAGCTCAAATCTTGTGGTGGTTTTGTGTCGTGTCACCTCAGCTAAGCTGGAGCCTTTTCCAGAATTCCCTTCCTTTTATGATTCCACATTAGAGGTGATCAGAAGAGAAATTTGCACAACATTTGGAAGGTGGCAGAGAAGCAGCTGCTACTCGTCTCTGGCCATCATGGTTAGATGCAATAAAAGACAGGAGGCGCCGGAAGGGGCCGTTTTGTCCTTGCTCTGCAGGCCTTGCTGAGCCACAGCCATGCCAGGCCTGCCACCAGACGTAGAGACACATCTTCCGTGGGCTGTTCCCCCAACTCCCCCTCGTGGCCCTGCTCTGGTAGCTGCTCGCGCCTGGCTGCAGGAGGGCTGGCTAGTGACTCTCCTTGGACCCTCCAGCCTCGCCTTTGGACCCTTCCTTTCCCAGACTCTCCCACAGTGGGGTCAGCTCTTGTTCCATTATGAAGCCCTTCCTCCATAATCCTCATCGTGGTCTGCGTCCCTGCTCCAGCCCCAACTGGTATAACCTCCTCGTCCTTTCTGTCCCAGTCTCTTCATAGTAATGCCCGGGCATGGGTGGCCTCCCATGAATTTGATGAAAATCCTTCAGAACAGAGACCTCAGGGTCAAACAGTACCCTCCCCTCCACCCATAACCCACGCAATGCCCTATGTTCACAGCAGCCCAGAGAGAAACCCGGGGACTCATGCACCCAGCTCCCTAAATAGGTTCTACACTCAAAGGAATATAAAATGGGGTCCTCACCTCCGTAAGGCCTGGCCCACATCCTTGAGACGGGACGCACCCATGCGGAAGTCTAAGTGACAGTACTTGAAGACAGAATGGGGTCAGCATCGTAGGGAAGATAGAAACGATGCAGGGACTTCCCTGGTGGTCCAGTGGTTAGGACTCTGCGCTTCCACTGCAGGGGGTGCGGGTTTGATCCCGGGTGGGGGAACTATGATCCTGCAAGTTGTGCGGCACAGCCAAAACAAAAAGAAAAAGAAAAAGAAACGATGCAGCTCAAAAGAGTTCAAGGGAGGAAGATATTTATTTTCTGGAGTGGAGGGAGTGGTCAGCATTATTTGACACTTTCTGGTTTAATCAGAGTTGGGCATGAAGTCAGGCTGCCCAGTGTCTGTGCCCAGAGTGAGATTCTGGTTGGGAGTGGGGTGTGTCTCCTTGTCTCCATGCCCTGAATGGTGGTGTTGGAGTCGGGACGGGGCAGCAGAGCTGGGCCCTTTCAGGACTTCTTGAAGCTGGGAGGAGTCTTTGGGCCCAAAGCAGGGCCCCCCTGCCCTGGGCACCCTCTCTGCTGAACAGCGCGTCAGCTCCCCGCTCTGGAAGGTTCTCCTTAGGCCCGGCACTGAGGTGCGTCCTCACTTTCCGCGTGACATCAATTTCTCCCCCAGGCTTTAGAAACAGGGTGAACACAGCCAAACACTGGAGGGCCCATGGGTTCTGCACACTGCACTTCGAGGGGACGGGTCTTTCCCATGTTCACAATGGCACCCTAATAATCCCTCAACATTAAAAACAATGAACTCGCCCAAAAGGTTAATAAATCAGTCTGATAGGCTGGACTCACTTTCAAGCGACTTTCAAGTGGTCTTGACCCGAGTAGTGAAACATTTCTTGCACATTTGGAGTATATTTATTTACTTACAAATCACATTCATGTGCTAACGTTTTCTGCTAAGAGCATAAGGCCATATATATGTGTGCGAGGCCCATTCTTAAGAATAGAAGTCGAAAATCTGCATCTCAAATGATCTTCTGAAGTCTGAAACTTTTAAAACGTACTCTGTCAAATCTGGTTCAGATCACGGTGTTTCCTCCTAATCGGGCTGGCAGAGCTCTGGAACCCGGAGCTGACCAGTTCCTTCCTAGCTGGTGGTTGCTTTCATAGTATTATCTGCAAGCCATGGTTTCTTTAGAGGAGGCATTTCAAGCCCCTTGCCCATTTTGTGATGATTAGTTTAGCTAGAGCAAGATCATATAATTTGCAAATCACTCGACATGGCACTCGTAACAGGCCGTTTACTGAGGTGAAAGATCACGCGAGGCGGATGCCAGCCAAGTTCCAGGACTGTCCCTCTTCCCTTGGCATTCCTTGCCTGTCACACTGCATGCCGAGCAGTGACATTCAGCCTGAGTGAGGCCATGTGGTCAATCTACATGTTGCGTATCGGTCATTGTAACAGTCAACGCCTCCTGCGATGATGCTACGAAACAAACACTCCGAAACTCGGCGGCTCACGACGATAGGCATTTATGGTTTTTTGGCGCTCCTGGTCCTGCGGGGTCTTAATGGATCTTGGCTGGGCTGGGCGACTTCAGGCTGCAGGTTGGCCAGGCTTGGTTCCAGCTTGCAGGTTTTGTGCAGGTCTGGAGCCCAGGCTGATGTGATTGTAGCCACCTGGGACCTGTTCTTCTCTTAGTGACGGCAGAAGCTCAAGAGGGCAAATCACACACCACACAACACGTTTACAGCCCTGTTCACAAGCCACGTCCACTAATACTCCTTTGGTCAAGTGCAATGTCACTGGCATGGGGGGGAGTATATTCCCCCCCACAGTGGGAAGCACTGCAAAGTGACATGGCAAATGATATAAACAGAAATTCTAAAGTTCTAGTATCTTCTTCCTATCTGTGTTAGTTTGCTTGGGCTGCCGTGACGAGGTACCATAGACAGGGTGGTTTAAACAACAGAAATATATTGTCTCACCTATGTGTATCTCTGTCCAAATTTCCCCACTTTATAAGGGCACTAGTCATATTTTTTAGGGCCCACCCTAAAGATCTCACTTTAACTTTATTACCCCTTTAAAGATCCTATCTCCAAATAAGGTTGCATTCTGAGGTCCTGGAGGTTAGGACTTCAACATATGAATTTTGGGGAGGGGGACAGAATTCAACCCATGAACACTACCCCTCAAAGAATTGTCTTGTGTGCCACTTAGGGTGTGTGTGCCCCCACTTTGGAGACTTTCTGGCGTAGAGAAAGTTCTCTTGCACCTGGCCATGACTGATGCCTCCTGGCCCAGTGTTGAGCAGGAAACAAAGGCTCCAGACTTCCAGACCCCGCCGCAGCCCCACGACCGTCAGGAGAAGCCCTGACCTCTTTGACACCATACCCAAGCCTTAGGTTAAGTTCATCAACACATCTCTTCCAAGGGGGAGGGGGAGTGGCGAAGGGATGGATTGGGAGTTTGGGATTAGCAGATGCGAAGTATTATATATAGAATGGATAAACAATAGTGTCTTACTGTAGAGCACAGGGAACTGTATTCGTATCCTGTGATAAACCATAATGGAAAAGAATAAGAAAAAGAACGTGTATCTATATGAATAACTGAATCACTTTACTGTACAGTAGAAATTAACACAACATTTTAAATCAACTGTACCTCAATAAAATTTTTAAAAGTTCATCAATGCATCTCACACCCACTTTGCCGGAGAGGGAAAAAAATCTATCCCGTTGGCTATAAGGTGTCACGGAGGCAAAACCTGTGTGTCAGTCTTACCGTCTGTGAAATGAGTACTTCGCGTCCCTTGAATGGGGTGTCATGACGTTTATTTATTTTATTGATTTATATTTTGGCTGCGTTGGGTCTTCGTTGCTGTGTGCGGGCTTTCTCTAGTTGCGGTGAGCGGGGGCTACTCTTTGTTGCGGTGCGCGGGCTTCTCATTGCTGTGGCTTCTCTTGTTGCGGAGCACGGGCTCTAGGCGCACGGGCTTCAGTAGTTGTGGTACGCAAGGTCAGTAGCTGTGGCTTGTGGGCTCTAGAGCACAGGCTCAGTAGTTGTGGCGCACAGGCTTAGTTTCTCCGCGGCATGTGGGATCTTCCCGGACCAGGGCTCGAACCCGTGACTCCTGCATTGGCAGGCGGATTCTTAACCACTGCGCCACCAGGGAAGTCCCTCGTGATGTTTAATGTTTGCCAGAAAAGCCCTAGAGGAAAGGGCAGAATGAATCGCACTGATGATTCTATAGCACCATCCTACTTTTCTTACGCTCAGGAAGGGGTCTGGGACAAAGGATTGAACTCACATAAGTCTGCGTTCCAGTGAAAGGGTTGGAGTGGACCGGCATGTATGCACGCAGTAAATATCTTTAACACTTTACAGGAGCTGGCAAGGAGGCAATTGTCTTAGCAGACTGCCCCAGGACGCTGGTCTGATTCATTCCTGAGTGACGTGGCCCACACGTGCTCCCTGTTACAGCAGAAACAAGTGTCCTTTCTGCCCCGTCAGCGTTTTCCGTCCTGGCATAAATTAGGTACACTCTCGCCATTTCATTAAGAAATTATATCTCTGATGTGACACATTGGGTTTCCAGAGGTGGACAGAAAAGCCTGCCTGTGGCTGCGGACAACGACTTGCCCTAAATACAATGACCGCTCCCGTGACACCTCTCCTTTAGGGACAGGAGGAAACGGCACAAGCAGCCCCACTAGACACGCCACCGCAGACTACGAGACTGTTGCCGAATGAGCAACAGCTTCCTTTCTTCCTCCCCATCCCCACGCCTGGTGTTGGAATATTCCAGACATCTGGAATTATGACTGGTTAAATGCAGTCAAACACAGATTTCTTTTTGTGGAACTATTCTGATCTAAGACCCAGGAGGGCAGGGATATTGGGTGATTGCCATCCATGCAATAAACATATTATGGAAGTTTATAAACTTGGCCTATCTCTTGGCTGCTTTAGGCTTCTGGTGTGTCTGGGATGGCTTTGATTTTGAAATCACTTAGACGTTAGGCAGACTTGCCCTCTCCGAGCGTTTGCAGTACAATCTGATAAACACATCTGTGGCAAGTCCTGTTTGGGGTAGTTTGGGGCAGACCAAAGGATAGAGTACTTTTTACAAAATAAATACATACATAGAAAAGCATGTTTGTGACTCAGGCGGGGTTGGGAAGAATGGAAAATATCACAAGATATTCCGTGCACATGATATCTAATCTCTCTTTTCGACAGAAAAAATTCAAATGAGCCTCTGCCCTTAAAACTCTGATTATCAGAAACTTCGTCTTAATCAGAGCTTGCCATAAACTCTGTGCTCAGCTGACTTGTGTATTTAACGTGCTTGATATTCTCTGCTGTTCCAATTATCCAAATTTTTTCTAAAACTCAATTTCCCAGGGCCTCGTGGTGTTCAGCTAATCAAGCTTTAACTTTTTAAAAAAGTGTTTATCTCTAGCTCTCTGCATACACACTGCGTATATAGACACACAGGCACCAGATCCAGGAAGATGTCAGGGTGCTTTATAGGTGGCGGAGTGCACAGCCGCGGTGCGGTATTTGCTGATGCAGGGGCAGCTCTGGTCCTGCTCGTGTCAGTGCCCTGTGTGAACCTTTCCCTGCCTCTTCCCGGTGCCACCCACGCTCCCTGGGACCCTCATCCCAAGCAGAAGTACTAGGAAGGCAGAGGGTGTGTTCCGTGGACAGATATTTTGCTGCTCCCGCTCCCCTCTGCCTCCTCCTCAGTGGCTCAGGAAGATTAGCCTTCAGGAATGCGGTTAGCACACACTGCACTCATAACTCAAGCCCGTAGATCACAGCACACAATCACAGGAAATGCCGCCTGTCAGAACGACGTGCACGCTCACGCGTCAGTCCACACACACACACACACACACACACACACACACACACACGGCGCCCCCAGACCCACGCTGCCACGCATGCCCCCACCTGGCTCACCCGCATCCCCAGCATGTGCCCTGCATATACTTGGGCCCAGCAGCTGGGGGAGAGGATCCACTTCTTTTTTTCAATCTCTGTGGCCGCTTCTCTTCCCATTCTACGTTTGGTCCACAAGGGTCAAGAATCTTTGAGAAAGTCGATCTTGGCCCCATTCCAAGCACCAGAAGGGATGGGGCCAGAGATTGTGTTATTTCAGTTGTGGGAGGGGAGGCCTGCGATGGCCCGCCTGGGACCGGCACGACTGCATCCCGCAGCCTGGCCCGCGGGGCCAAATGTCCGCTCAGCATCTTCTGCACATGCCCACCAAGTCGCACTGCCCTTTGAACCAAGCTCTTTTTTGCCACTGGAATGTTCTTTCCCCCTTTCTCTGCCTATTGAAATCTTCCCCTTTCCTCAATGCCTCGTTGCGAGCCCCACCTCCCCTGAAGAGGCCAGCTGGAAATGATCTCTCTCATTTCAACTCTTAAAGGCTTTATTTTCTATAGCACTCATTGGTCCCAAAGTAAACACTGCCATTGGGCGTTTGGGGTTTTTTTTTTGTGCATGTGAGAGCAGGGACTTTGTTTTGTGCTTCTCTGCCTCCCGATGCAGCCTAAATATGATGACTTGCACATAATAGGCACTCAACAAATGTTTGTGGACGATGATAAGACCAACAGCGACCATTAATTGAGCATGTACTGTGGGCCAGGCACTTACCTAGATGATTCTATTTAGTCTTTTGGGTTTTGATTAAATACATTTTACATATGCAAAACTTTAATACGTTCTCTTTATAAAAAATTAAAATTTAATACATGGAGTAAGAAGTGAAAGCCTTTCCCATCTCACTCTCTACCCCCCTTTATCCCACCCTCTTATCTTGTGAGAGATAATCACCCTTACTACTTTATTCTGTCTGGCTGTTGTCTGATATTTATATATATGTGTAAGATATACATGTACACAGTTTCAAATATGTATTCACGGAATTATACCAGATGTACAGCAACTCACAGTTTAAATGTCACAAAATCTTAATAGGAGAAGTATTAGTTTTATTTTAAAAGCTTTTTAAAAAAATTTCTTTTCTTTTTTTTTTTTGTCTGTGTTGGGTCTTCGTTGCTGCGCGCGGGCTTTCTCTAGTTGCAGCGAGAGGGGGCTACTCTTCGTTGCGGTGCGCGGGCTTCTCAGTGCGGTGCCTTCTCGTTGCGGAGCACAGGCTCTAGGTGCGTGGGCTTCAGTAGTTGTAGCACACAGGCTCAGTAGTTGTGGCGCACAGGCTTAGTTGCCCTACGGCATGTGGGATCTTCCCGGACCAGGGCTCGAACCCGTGTCCTCTGCATTGGCAGGCGGATTCATAACCACTGCGCCACCAGGGAAGTCCTTGGTTTTATGTTAGATTTGAGAACAATTGAGGCTCAGAGAGTTGAATGAAATTTTCCAAGGTCACACAGATAGAAAGTGGAAGAGCTGGAATTTGGTTTTTTTTTTTTTTTTTTTGGTGGTACGCGGGCCTCTCACTGTTGTGGCCTCTCCCGTTGCGGAGCACAGGCTCCGGACGCGCAGGCTCAGCGGCCATGGCTCACGGGCGTAGCCACTCCACAGCATGTGGGATCTTCCCGAACTGGGGCACGAACCCGTGTTCCCTGCATCGGCAGGCAGACTCTCAACCACTGCGCCACCAGGGAAGCCCGAAGAGCTGGAATTTGAAACTGGCCTCTACTCTTTCAATCTGAATCATTGTGGGGTTTCAGCGTTGCCATCTGTGTCAGACACCTGGGGGGCTTGTTAAATGTATAGATTTCCACCTGGCCCTCAGCCCTGGATTCTGCATAGGTTCAGGATGAGGCTCTGGATTCTGTAGTGCAACACTCACCCCCAGGTGATTCTGATGTATAAACACGCTCCTTTGAAGGCATCCACGGTGGTGGTCTCCTGCCTTATAGCATCATGTACTCCAGCTAGACAGCCAGGGGCGGTAGAGCGGTGGTGTAGCCCTCCCGAGCCAGGCTACCTAGGTTCAAATCCTGGCTCTGCTACTTCCAACTGTTAACTTGGGCAAATTAATGAACCTTTCTGAGCCTCAGTGTCCTCATCTGTAAAATGGGGATGGCCAATAATCACGCCTCACTACTGTGGTTGGTGTGAGGATTAAATGAAGGTAACAGACATAAAGCGCTTAGAACAGCACCTGGCAGAGTAACGTCTGTACAGGTTGCCGCTGTTGTCAGAACTCAACTCTTCTGGAAGCTTGCTGGGGAGCCCCTTAGGTCTCAGGCTACTGTTTGACAGCAGGAGTACGTGTGTGGTTCTCAGATTGGGTCTGTTCTGAGGGCACCTGCACAGACATTCTGCTCGGATGTGCCTAGAAGGATCCACTTGAGTTGAGGCCGTTCCCTGTCCATCTGTTCTAATGACAGGCAGCTGGAAGGACTTCTGAAGAATCCTGCCCCCTCAGGAGGCTTTTTCTTGTTTCTACCTTACCTCTCTCCTGCTTCTGTTTGAGAGGGCAGCCCTTTGTGGCTGCTGGTGGTGTCTAGCCAGATGCCCTGCATTGATCCCAGCTGAGCAGCTCACAGCCTTCTCTGTTGGAGCAGCCCTCCACCCTACGGGAGCAGCCTCGCCCAGAGCTGATGGCTGGGGGCTTACGTGCCCTCCTGCCCCCCATGGAGGTGGCCTGCGGTCGGTGACTGACTGATATGGGAGCTATAAAGGCCCACCCCCTGTGTCACGTATGGGAATGAATGACTCTGTGGTGCTGCCCCGCCTCCTTTTCCCCTGCCCCTACCCGCCTCCCTCCAGGGGATCAGGCTGAGGCTAGGCTTTGGCCAAACCTCCATCTTTGCTTGGCTTCTTTCCCTGCCCTATTCTCCTTCCCTCCCACCATTACCTGTGTCTCCTGAGAGCCCTTCCATCAATAATTCACTTGCACAAGAATCCACGTCTGGGGCTCTCCTTCTGGAGAACCTGACCTAAGCCACTGCTAGTCACCATGGCCCGCAGCAATAAGCCTCGAGATGCACGGAGAGTGTTCCAAGCCACTCCCGGGCCTCTCTGTCCCCTACTTAAATAATTAGTTCCCTCCTACGGCCTGTTTTCCAGCCTCTAATCAGAAGTTGGCATGGGGGGCTGCTGGGGGAGTATGATAAAGGAAAGAAGGAACCGTGGTGCGGTGTGAAGCTGAGAAACGCAGTTACCTGGGACTCAGGGACAGTGGGAAAGTCCCACTCAAAACCCAGTGTCAGGGGCTTCCCTGGTGGCGCAGTGCTTGGGAGTCCGCCTGCCGGTGCGGGGGGCGCACGTTCGCGCCCCAGTCTGCGGGGGGGGTCCCGCGTGCCGCGGAGCGGCTGGGCCCGTGAGCCATGGCCGCTGGGCCTGCGCGTCCGGAGCCTGTGCTCCGCGGCAGGAGAGGCCACAACAGTGAGAGGCCCGCGTACCAAAAAAAAAAAAAAAAAAAAAAAAACCCACTGTCAGGACCACCCGCTGGAGGCAGTCGGTTGCCTCTCCTTTCTGCGCATGTACACTGTGAGGTCACGAGCCCTGGATGCCGGCAAAATAACATGAGTTAGTGGCTCTTGCTGCAGATACATTAAGCTTAGTATAGTGAAGGCTAGATATTTGGGAAATACAGAAGTGTTTTAAACCTGTTTATGTCATTGTATTGTGGGTTTGGAGGGGCAGGAAGGCTCTGGAAGTTCACATAGGCCACTGACGTGGACCTGCCCTGGGCTGTTACAGAAACAAAATGACCACCTGGAATGGCCGTCCTGCCCGCTGCCTTTCGGTCAAGCACTTTCTTGACAAGTATCTGTTGACATCAGAGCCTTTGTGTTTCTCTGTGCAGTGCAGTTCCCTGAATACTGTCTTTCCAGAAACTGTTTGGTAGGCAGGTGATACTGCTGTAATGTTGTTCATTTGGTTTTTAACTCCCTTCCTTAGTTCTCTGAATGAAGCCATGTGATATGTGGCCGGTTCCTTCCCTTCAGAGGTCTGGGCTAGAGAAGGCCTGGAAAGGGGATGTCAGATACCCACTAAGGACGCTTTGATTCTCTGTCAAAATGAGTTCTGATTTTAATACAACATATGATAACACTAATTAGGGCAAAATGTAAAGAAACACAAACACCTACAGGCAAATCTAGCAACTTTCTACGTAAATTTTAACACACAAATAAATGCTTATCTCCTAATTTTTCTTCTTTGGCTTCAAGAAGAAACTTTCATTTACTCCCAACTATGTTTTACTAGATTTTGAAAGATGTCAGGCCTGGGTAAATCTTCCCAGCTCCCTCATAACTGGATGTATCCATGTGGATGGTCCAATATTTACTCAACTATCCAACTCTATATAAATATATATATTAAAAAATTGTTTTAGTTTAAAATTTTATTTTATCGAATTATAGTTGATTTACAATGTTGTGTTAATTTCTGCTGTGCAGCAAAGTGATTCGGTTTTATATATACATATCACATTCTTTTCCATAAATATATATATATTTAAAATAAATTTTCTTTTTTAGAGCAGTTCTAGGTTTACAGGAAAACTGGGCAGATGGTATCGAGTTCCCATGTACAAGCCCCAGTTTCCCCTATTATTAACATCTTGCGTTAGAATATTGGTTCAATATTGATGACTCCATATGGATCCACTATTACTGACCAATGTCCATAGTTTATATTGGGGTTTACTCTTTGCTGTATACATTCTGTGGATTGTGACAATGCCTAATGTCATGCATCCGCCATTACAGTATCATACAGAATAGCTTCACCCCCTAAACGTCCTCTGTGCCCCATCTATTCATCCCTCCCTCTCCCTCAACCCCTGGCAACCACTGATCTTTTGACCGTCTCCATAGTTTTGTCTTTTCCAGAATGTCAGGTAGTTGGACTCATCCAGCAGGTAGCCTTTTCAGACGGGCTTCTGTCACTTGGTAATCAGCATTTCCGCTTCCTCCACGTCTTCTCATGGCTTGCTAGCTCATCTCTCTTTAGCGCTGAATCATATTCCATCGTCTGGATGTACATGCTGCTTCTTCTGCACTAGACACTGATGGGAGAGCTAAAGAGATCCAAGAGGGGCTAAGCATCAGTTTTACCTTCGGGCAACTTCTAGTTTAGTTGGGGCCAGAAGACACACACCCGTGCAAAGTCGGCTCGTGATATTAAACAGTAAGTCAGACATGCTGAAAGACACATATGGAACGAATAACTGTTCCAGCAGTTCGGGGAAGGAAGAGTTCGTGGAAGGTTCCACAGAAGAAATGCGATGGGAGGAGGGTGGGGAGAGACAGAGAGGATTTGAGGAAGGCTTTGCGTGTCTCAGCTTTTAACCCTGTGTCCTCTGACCCAGGCTGTAGACAGAGAAGAGAGAGAAGGGAAATGACATGCCCACGGTCTCCCTGTCCAGCCCATGTCCAGCCTCCCTGGCTCAGGACCATCCCCGCCTGGGGAGTCTCTCTGGCCATTAGCTCGCAGGTGGCTGAAGCCAGTCCCTCTCTCAACACGTGCAAAACTGCAACAAGGAAACTGGTGTCTTTCTTAAATTCCATCTCCAGGCAGCAAAGCCTCTCAAATCTTGAGCTAAACTTTTGCGTGTGTATGGAGTATAAAGTTTACTTTAGAAGAGATCCTTTTTTATACTGTTTTATGCGTGTGCATGTCATGAGCTAGGTTTTCGGATACCAGGAAATTTTTCTTTTTTTAATCGAAGTATAGCTGAGTTACAATATTAGTTTAGTTTAGTTTCAGGTGTACAGCAAAGTGATTCAGTGATACACACACACACACACACACACACACACACACTCGTTGTTTTTCAGATTCTTTTCCCTTATAGATTATAAGATACTATAGTTCCCTGTGCTATACAGTAGGTCCTTGTTGTTTATCTATTTTACATTTAATACTGTGTATCTGTTAATCCCCAACCCCTCATTTATCCCTCCCTCTCCCAGGAAATTTTTATTCTAGTCTTCATATTTTTTCTGCATTAAAAAAAATGAGTGCTTTACGAATTTGCGCGCCGTCCTTGTGCAGGGCCCGCGCTAATCTTCTCTGTATGGTTCCAATTGTAGTGTATGCGCTGCTGAAGCGAGCACTATCCTCTTTCTTTGTTGTGGTAAAATATACGTAACATAAAATTTACCATCTTAACCTTGTGGAAGAGTCCAGATCGGTGGCATTAAAGACATGCGCATTTTGGGGCAGCCATCACCACCATCCAGCTCCAGAACATTTTTATCTTCCCAAACTGAAACTCTGCACCCGTTAAACATTGACTCCTTCTTTCCTCCTGGCAGCCACCATCCTACTTTCTGTCTCTAAGAATCTGACCACACGAGGGACCTCATATAAGTGGAATCATACATTTGTCCTTTTGTGCCTGGCTACTGTTTTCCACAGTGGCTACGCCATTTTACATTCCGGCCAGCAGTGCACAAGGGATCCAGTTTCTCCATTTCCTCGTCAACACTTGTTATTCTCTGTTTTTTCTGGGTTTTGAAAATAGCCACCCTGATGGGTGTGAAGTAGTCTCTTCTCGTGGTTTTGATTTCTTTAGCTAAACTTCTATTTGTCGGGGAAAGAGTTGAGAGTAATGATTCCTGTACAGGATGTTAACTGTGCGCGGACTCAACTTTGCCTGTCAGAGGCCAGCCTTCCCACCTCTGGCAGGTCACCTGCGTCCTCTGAGGCCTGTCGTATAAAGTACGCATGAAGTGTCAAAATCCCTTCCCCGAGGATTATTGATGCCATCAGTTCATATGTAAAAAGTTCTTCTAGATATTTCAGTGCGTGCATTTTATCTTTCGTTAATTCATTTTCTAAATGGCAAGCAAGTGCAAATACAGGTGGCCCAGAGACTGGGGTGGGGAGGCCTGGGTCATCCCCGCATAAGAGCACTGGGCGCCGGATGTGTGGGAGGAGCCCAGAATTGGGAGCCATCCTTCTTGTTTCCCTTTCTCCCACCTCTGTTAGCAAGATTTTTGTTTTTGCTTTTGCAACACATTCCAGTGTCTGTTGTCAAGCACACACAAGGCTTTCTAGGAAAGCCGGAGGCCAAGCCCTGGCTGCCTTGGCTGATAAAGATGAAGGGAGCCACTCTCAGATTTGGACAGTTTCTTACTTACATAAACAGTGAAAGGAAGATTAGTCAGAGGTGCCAGCTCCCTGGGTGTTTGCCTCACCCCAAAAAGGACGACATCAAAACAAAATGGGCCTGATGGGCCGATTCTAGACTGGCAGTATAAAATTATAAAACGAGGCAGTTTTGTACAAGCTCTATCTTGAGGGGGGTGGTATGAAAATTTCCTAGCTCATCAGAAGCCAGGAGGTGATGAGAAACCATCCCCTGAAAGCCTCCCAGGGCAGATAGCGGGGTGTTATGGGCTGAATTATATCCCCCCCCACCCCAAATTCATATGTTGAAATCTTAATCCCTCGTATCTCAGGACGTGACTGTATTTGGAGACAGGGCCTTTAAAGATGTAATTACGTTAAAGTGAGATCATATGGGTGGGCCCTAATCCAATCTGATCGGTGTCTCTACAAGAAGAGGAGATTAGGACACAGAGAGATGATGATGTCAAGACTCAGGAAGAAGACAGCCATCTATAAACCACGGGGAGAGGCCTGGAACCCATCCTCCTTCTTGGCCCTCAGAAGGAACCAACTCTGCGGGCACCTTGATCTGGTACTTCCAGCCTCCAGAACTGGGAGGAATTAAATTTCTGTTGTATAAGCCACTCAGTCTGTGGTGCTGTGTGTGACAGCCTGAGCTGACTAATATGGGAGATGAATGCAAGATGGCCTCAGAGCAATCCTCACAGGCCTCTATCTTCTCATGTTCCGCCAAGATGAAGATTAGCTGCGGTTCAAGCTTTGCCTGTGTTGTGACCCATGTGGGTACATGGAAGGTCACTAGGGTGCCATGGTACAGCTGTTCCTGGGGGGACACTGGCCTGTCACCTACTTTGCAGATAATGAGATGTTATGCTGTTCATGGCTTCCAGATCTTCGAATGCATATATATATATGCACTTGTATTGTTTTAACTTGAAATTTTTCATTTAAAAAAAAATGGGATTTTACCCTACCTACTTCTTTGCAAGATTCTTTTTTCACTTGATGGGCAGTGTCACGGGCAGCCTTACCGACCCCGCCACAATAGGGTACTCTTGAGTCTTGAGGCCAACATTTCCATGGGCCGTCCCCTGAGTCCCCACCTTCCTGATGGTGGCAGAGATGACTTGAGAAGTGAACCCGTAAGGAGACCATTGTGTTTTCAACACCAGAGCTATGGTGGCTTAGTATAGGACAGTAGCAATGAGGATGGAGAAAAGTAGATGAATTTGAGATGTATAGAATATACATAAAATCTCACCCCTTCCTCCCCTGCCCCCCCACTGCCTTTCCCTTCTCTAGTTCATATATGAAAAGTCCTTCCGGATATAATGGACACACATCTCCACGTATAAAGGTCTGTTTTATCTCTTGTTAGTTTAAAAAGTGGAATCGTACTATACTCAATTTTTTTGCAGGATTTTTTTTTTCACTTGATGATGTGTGAGCACCTTTCCATTTCAGAATCCACCTATGGAGCTCGTTCTCTTATTTTATGAGCTGCATACCATTTCAAGTCACAGGGAAGCATTGCATCATTTTCTTTAACCCTATCGTTATTAGTGAACTCAGAGGTTGACCGCACTCTTCTTTAATGTTATAATAAACAGCCTTGGACATGAAGTCTTGTTCTCTCGGGGTTCTGTAAGGTAGATTCCTAGTGTGAGTGGTGTCAAGAGGTATACAGTTGACCCTTGAACAACAGGGGTTTGAACTGGTCGGGTCCACTTATAGGCGGGTTTTTTTCAATAGTAAATACTACAGCACTACACGGGTTGGTTGAATCCTCGGATTTGGAACCGTGAATACAGAGGAAACATATATACCTGGAAGGCCGACTCTAAGTTATACACAGATTTAACTGTGTGGAGGGCCCACGCCCCTAACCCCCATGTTGTTCAAGGCTTAACTGTATGCCCGACAGAAATGTGTTTCTATGGGCACCGGAAGTCACATGCAAGAATGTTCCTTAAAAAGAAAAAAAAAAAAAGAATGTTCCTTAGCAGCACTATTTGCAATAGCCCCAAACCAGAAACAACGCAAGTGTTCTTCATCAATACAACAGAATAATAAAGTTCCGTCTAGCCACGCAATGGAATGCTATACAGCAACGAAACTGAATGTTCTGCTTCTCAGAACAACATAGGTGAAGTTTAAAAATATAATGTTTGTGGGGGAGGGATGGACTGGGAGTTTGAGGTTATTAGACGCAAACTATTACATATGGAATGGATGGACAACAAGGTCCTGCTGTATGGCACGGGGAACTATATTCAATGTCCTGGGATAAACCGTAATGGAAAAGAATGTATATATGTGCATAACTGAGTCACTTTGCTGTACAGCAGAAATGAACACAACTTTGTAAATCAACTGTACTTGGATTAAAAAAGAAAATAAGTGTATAATATTCGGTGAAAGAAGCCATACAGCAAAGAATATATACTACATAATTCCATTCACGGAACGTTCGGAAACAGTCAAATCCCGTTAGAAGTTGGGATAGTGGTTCTCTTTCGGGAGACTTACTGACCGAGAAAGGGCGCAGGGGGGCTTCTGCGTACTGATAATATCCTCTTTCTCCCTTCGCAGTGGTCACCTGGGTGTGTTCAGTGTCTTAGCCACACACTCAGGATTTGCATCCTTTTCTCCCTGCATGCTGTACTTCAATAAAAATGTACCTGCATTTCTTTAAAGGTACATGTATTTAAACTAATGATCGGAGCTGCCAACTCACCCTCCACAAAGGTTGCACCAATTTACACGCTCGGCAGCAACACGCACAAGCTCTCCTTTCCCCACACCCTTGCCAACAGCAGCGCTGGAAAAGCTTTTTGATTGTTCGCCAGTTTGATGGCTTCGGCAAAAGGGTATCTTCTCATTTTCATTTGCATTTTCCTAATCACCCGTAGGTTGAGTATGTTTCACGTTTATTGGCTGTTTGAATTTCTTTCTCTATGAATTACCTGTTTATACTTTCCCCCGTTCTTCCATTGAACCGTTGGTGGGGTCCTTATTGATATATAATGGATATTAACTTTTCCTTGGATGTGTGGCAAACACGTTCTCCTAAAGCACCTCTTGCTTTTATTCGTTTTGTTTATGGCCCATCACAGGCATCTGCTGCAGGCGAGGCAAGCGATGTGAATAAGTGATGCAGGCTCCGAGGCCATGGCAGGCCGGGGAGAGCACATACCTCTGCTGGGAACCAGTATGCCAGATCTTCTGATTCTTCAGGAGATGCTGGAAATATGGATTTTTATGGGAAAACTTCCAGTTTTAAAATGCTGGCAACTCATTCAAAAAACTTTAAGCACTAGAAGTGACAGCCATGTTTGGGCTGGGTTGGATCGGCAGGACATCAGCTCGCAACCTCTGGTTGATGCTGTATTGCCCTGCAAAAGAGGTTTGTGTTGTCACATCCGCCCATCTTTTCCTTTAGGACTTCTGAGTTCTGTGTCTTTTATTTTTCTTTTTATCAGTTTAACACATTTTTTTTTTTACTCTCTAAATCCTTCTCTTTTAAAGATAGAGAAAAGCTTTTCATGCTTTTATTCAGGTTTCCTTAATGAGAAATAAAGGTGAATACATGCGCTGCTGAACTCAGAGAACAGAGAAGGTTCTGATCTTGGGGATGTGGGTGGCTGAGCCCAGGAATGGCTAAAACAGAATTAGAACTCCTTCCCATTTTCTCATTTAAGGCCAAGGACCCCCCCCCCCCCTACACCACACACACACATGGTAGGATTTCAAGGGAAGAGAATAAAGAGTTTTATTCCATGATGAAACCGGAGGCCTCTGGGAATACTGAAATTCATACTAATGTGTAAATGACTTACTGAAAACCCCTTCCTGGGAGCAAGTGTGTAAGTCAGAGCAGGGAGAGAGCAGCTGGGCACTGCGAGTCTGAAAGTACAGGAGGATAGAGGAGCTCTTCCTGAGTCCATTCCTCTGCGTGAGGGAACTTCACCACTCCCAGCTGTGTCTGCCTTCCCCAGACCCACCCTGCCCTGTGCGGCTCCCACCCTGGCTGGGTACTGTCATCGTTCTGAGCAGAACTGATGGGAAGCAAAACAAACACCCCCAACCAGCTGGGGGTACTTTAATGGCTTTTGATGGTATCATCTGGGCATTTCTCACCCATGTTAATTAGCAGCTTGCTTTGACCAAGGTAGCACATCTAGAAACTGCTCTGGGGGTGGAAAACATTTTTTCTGCTTGCATATTTGGCAGAATCCAGCAAGGAACAAGACGAGATTGCCGGCTGAGCACCGTGATGGCTCGTCCCTTTTCTGGCACCAGATGACTGGGGTGCTGGGCTTAGCCAGGAGGGCCGGTGCTGCTGGGCATGTGTTTATTCCTAGTAATCACAGCTGCATTTATTGAGCGCCTTGTGTGTGCTAGGAATTGTGCTGAACGCTGTATATGCGCCACCTCGCCTCCTACAATTCATGCTCTGCCTGCAACGTAGGGCTGTTCATCTAAGTGACGGGGTCCAGTGTGAACCAGGCGGCGTGCGTGAGCCAGGCCTCAGAATTTCACTTCTGGGCCAGGGCTTCCTGCCCTCCCAGGCCAGGCAGGGGTGGCCCTCCATTCCAGCAACTTCTCCAGCCCAGTCTTGCAGTGCCTTGGGTACCACGTCTTCAGTCCACAGGAGGACTGGAAGCAGTCCTAGGTACTGACTGCACAGGCTCCAGGCTCACTGACCCCGCCCCTTTCTGCTTGCCTCAATGGCCCTGCCCCCTTTTGCCTTGGGCATTGGGGCCGCTCCCTTCCCATCTGTACCCTGGGTGAAGACTCAGGTGTCCGGAGACACTACTAATAATCCAGGTGTGAACCAATAATGAAGGTGCTGGATGGGAAGAGTTGTTTTTTTTAAGCGTTTTTAAAAAATATTTATTCATTTATTTGGCTGTGCCGGGTCTTAGTTGTCGCAGGCGGGATCTTCAGTTGAGGCATGAGGGATCTTTTAGTTGCAGCATGTAGGATCTAGTTCCCTGATCAAGGATTGAACCCGGGACCATTGCAGTGGGAGCACGGAGTCTTAGCCACTGGACCACCAGGGAAGTCCCTGGGAGGAGTTTTAAGGTGTGACTTTTCTAGGCCGTGCACATTCATTAAAAAGCACAGATAGTATAGTTTATTTTCTGATTCTAAAAGCAATCATGCCCTTCGTAGAGAAGTCGAAGATACAAAAGGTACAAAGAAGAAAAAACTCTATCTTACCATCTAGAGATAATCATTGTCAACATTTTCAGATGGTTCTTGTTACTTGTTTTTGTATATTGATGAAAAAATATATATAAAATTTCAAATATATATAATGTTAAGCAAAGTTGAGGCCATTCTAGCAATATACTTTTAGATGATCTCTTTTCACACATTGTGTCATGTGTGAACACTTGTGAAAAGGACCCCCGTGAAAGCAAGATGGATAAGATGGGCGGAATCAAGGAGAGGGGTGGAGGGTGTGGGTTTTTTCAGCTGCAGGCTTCCCTACCCCACCCAGGACAAGGTTGTTCCTGGGCCTCTGGGGTGGAGAGTGATGCCATCAGCTTGGGGAGGACAAGAAAGGATCCCTCTGCCACCCTCTTCAGTGTCACTCACCAGTTCTTGGGAGGGTGGGAGCCTCCCAGCAGCGGCCGCCTGGGCCAGCGGGGCCCCCTGGTCATGCCCCACTCCCACCCCATTGTGATCCAGGACCCCACAGCTGCCCCCTCCCGTGTGATTTTGTGTGTGAGAGTGTGTGTCGAGGGGGGCTGTCTCTCAGAGGGACAAAAGGGGTGGCTTCTGGCTTCTTGAGGCCTTCCAGTGGCGGGGGCGGGGCACTCGTGGCTGAGGTGCCCCTGCCTCTTGAGAAACAAGCTGTCTTTTGCTTGTGACTGTGGTAGCGCTAAGCCCCATTAGCCGTTTTCCTAGAAGTGAGAATGGATTTGCTCTGAGTTCTGTCATCCTTTGTGACCCAGGGCTCACTGAAGCAGTACCAAGAGCAGGGGACTGGCCACCAGACGGGGCCCTGCTAACCTGCCCTCAAGGGTGCTTGGACTTGATGCTGGCCTTGTGAGTATGCCCCCCGTCTCCATCCTCCAACCACCTGACAGAGACAAAGCTCTTGGAGCATAGGAAGGTTTGGTGCTCCCCTGGAAGGTCGTTCATTCATCGGTGCCAGTGGAGGAGGCCCTTCTGGGTCTTAGTGATTAGAATGAGAGGGACCTGGGTTAGAGCCCCAGCTCCGACCTTAACCTGCCACCTTGGGCAAGTTACTTAACCCCTCTGAGTTCAGTCTCCTTGTCTGGAAAATGGGCCTAACAGTACTTACTTCACAGAGATAGATGCTCTGCAGATGATATGCTTTCAATGATGTACATTCGGCATCTAATACAGTGCCTGAAACACAGCAGGTACTCAATAAATGCTCATTGTTACTGTGTGTTAAATTTACTCCTCATAACTTTTGGCAACGAATATTATCACCCCATTTTACAGAGGGGGCAGCTGAGGCTCAGAAGGTTACACAGTATTTCAGCTAATTAGTACAGTGTGACAACCATCCAAAACCTTAGTGGCTTAAAACAACACTGAATGGACATGAATGAACAATAATTTCTTATGATTCTGTGGATTAACTGGGTGGTTCTTGGGCTCCAGGTGGTGTCAGCTGGGGTCTATCATGTGAATACAATCAGTTGGCAGCTAGATTTGGCTGAAAGGTTGAAGAGGGCCTCTCACGTGCCTGGGGTCTTGGTGCTGGCTGTTGGCTGAGCTGCCTCGGTTCTCTTCCTCATGTCGTTTTCACCAGGCTAGCTTGGGCTTCCCAAAGCGTGGCAGTTGACTTCCAAGAGGGAGTGTTGCAAGAGGACAAGCCTCAGCATGCAAGCACTTAGCAAGCCTCCGCTTTACATCATGCTCATTAATGTCCTTATTGGCCAAAGAAAGTCACGTGCCCAAAGCCAGAGTCAGTGTGGGAGGGGACAACATGACGGCACACATACCGGGAAGCATGGCTTATTGGCGATGCCCAAGTAACAGTTCACCAAAAAAAGGCTTGTCTAGGCTCCCACGGCTGTTGAATGGCATAGCTGGGATTTGAACCCAGGTCTGTCTGACTCCAAAATCCGTGCTTCTCCCTCAAAGCATGGCCAAGGCTGACTCTGTGGCAGGCTGGTGTTTGTGGCCGCCCCCACCAGAATTGGATGGTGATGTGATTTTCCGTCTCATCTTCAGCCCACCCTGCCCTAGCACTCCATGATGTCCTTGAACCTCTCCTGCTCACCTGACAAAGGGGAGAAAAGCACCCTTCTTCTGCTGGGCCCCTTCTGTTCTTCTCCCTTCCATGTTGACTACAGAAAGCTACTCCTGCTTCCTTCAGAGTCCCAGCCAGGACCGAGGTGGCCCCATCACTTGTGGCCTCTCCAACCACAGCAGCATCCTGGCTCTGCCGGCCTCAGGGTACACACACCTCTCTGGACTTCAGTTCTGTTTGGGGGGTACCCTTTCTTGGAAAGCAAGGGTCACGGGAACAAAGACAATATCACGGAGATAAACCCAAGTTTATAGCACATTGTCGTCATCCCAGAGGACTTCCAGTCTGCCCACCGGCTGGGCCAACTCCTCAGATAGGCCTCCTACCCCCACCCCTGTCTACACTCAGCTGATTTGAGTTGGCTCCACGGTGATGACTGCAGGAATCCAGCCCCTTCCAGCTCCTGCCTGCCTCTGACTGAGTGAGGCCCTGGTCAATTCCACCCACTGATCTGACCTGAAGGCCCAGCACCTAGGTGAGCAGTGCCCTTCTCGTGGTCCTTTCCGCTCCCAGTTTGTGGTTGCAGGGAGCATTGTTCGCTTTCCTGTGGCTGGACTCTCACTCTCCCCTCTTCTTAAGGCCTCAAAAGGACAAGCCATTTGTTCAGTGCCCTATCATAAGCTGATGGCAAAGCTGGGGCCTTGAACCTGGAATGTCATCTCCAGCCGTTATCTCTCTCTCTCTCTTTTTTTAAAAATTTTTATTTTATTTTTTGCGGTACGCGGACCTCTCACTGCTGTGGCCTCTCCCATTGTGGAGCACAGGCTCTGGACGCGCAGGCTCAGTGGCCATGGCTCACGAGCCCAGCCGCTCCGCGGCATGTGGGATCTTCCCGGACCGGGGCACGAACCCGTGTCCCCTGCATCGGCAGGCGGACTCTCAACCACTGCGCCACCAGGGAAGCCCCTTAACTTTTTATTTTATATTGAAGTATAGTTGATTAACAATGTTGTGATAGCTTCAGGTGTACGGCAAAGTGATTCAGTTATACATATACATGTATCTATTCTTTTTTTTTTTTTTTTTGGCTGCACTGGGTCTTTGTTGCGGTACGCGGGCTTCTCTCTAGTTGTGGCACTCAGGCTTCTCTAGTTGTGGCGCACAGGCTCCAGAGAGCGCGGGCTCAGTAGTTGTGGCGTGTGGGCTTAGTTGCCCCGGGGCATTTGGGATCTTAGTTACCCCACCAGGGATCGAACCCACATCCCCTGCATTGGAAGGTGGATTCTTAACCATTGGACCACCAGGGAAGTCCCCCATGTATCTATTCTTTTTCAAATTCTTTTCCCATTTAGGCTGTTACATAGCATTGAGCAGAGTTCCCCGTGCCATACAGTAGGTCCTGCTGGTTATCCATTTTAAATTCAGCAGTGTGTACATGTCAGTCCCAAGCTCCCTGACTATCCCTTCCCCGCATCCTTCCCCACCCCCCGCAACCACAGTTGGTTCTCTAAGTCTGTGAGTCTGTTTCTGTTTTGTAAATAAGTTCATTTGTATCATTTCTTTTTTAGATTCCCCATATAAGCGATATCATACGATATTTCTTTGTCTGACTTACTTCAGTCAGTATGACAGTCTCTAGATCCATCCATGTTGCTGCAGATGGCATTATTTCATTCTTTTTAATGTCCAGCCATTATCTGGCCCATCCAGTGACAATCCCACTGCTAAGTCCAGGACACCCTGGCTCACACTGCCACCTCCGGACATGATATGGTCCCTGCCATCCCAGGAATGGAATGTCATTGACATGGTGACTGCCACCCTCCACCAGAATGGACTCCTGTGCTCTGTGCGTCTCTGCTTCACTAGCTCCTGACTCCAAGTCTTTGATGGGGCATCTGATTGGCTGAGCGTAAGTCAGGAGCCCACACTAACTGCAGTGGCAGCTGGGAAAATGACTGTATGGCGTTTTTCGCTTCTCTGGTGGGAGGCAACTAGGAAGATGGGGAATTTCTCAAACACGGTGGTGGGGGTTGGACGCCAGTCAGCCTTGTACTTACCTCACCTGGAAAAATGCCGAACAGCTGTCCCCAGGGAGTGCTAGAGGATTGTATGTCTCCAGGGACAGCCTGAGCTTGTCTTCCCTTCCTCCAGATGCTGATGGAAGTGTGTGTGTGTGTGTGTGTGTGTGTGTCTCTAAGGACAGGAACACATTACACAACGTGGGGTCAGGAACCCTGGGTACGGTTCTGAGTCCCCGGGCCTCAGTTCCACTCAGCCTGCTGTCCAGCCTTTGAGCATGCAGAAGATGTGTGGTGGCTTCTGCTGTAGTCTGGGCCACTGGGCCAAAAGATGCCCCCAAGACTGCCAAAGCCCCAGATGGAATGGGGCCATTGGTTCCGTGTAACAGATGAGAGCGCAGGCTTTGGAGTCAGAGAGATCGGGGTTCGCCAGCCATGTGACCTTGTACACGTTCCTTAACGTCTCTGAACCTTAGTTTCCTCATCTGTAAAATGGAGAGGAGGTGGCAGGCACTCAGCCTCCATTCCAACCAGTTTCTATGGCGCCTTCATGTTCTACAGAGGTGGGAAGGCTAAAAACTACAGTTCCCAGACACCTTTGCAGCTGGGGCTGCAGACGAGAATTAGATTCCAGCAAGGAGATGCACTTGTGTGAGGTTAGGAAGACAGCAGTGGGGAAGAGGCTACTTGCTGCTGAATGTTGCTGCTGAAGACAGTGTGTGTGTGTGTGTGTGTGTGTGTGTGTGTGTGTGTGTGTGTGTGTGTGTGTGTGTGTGTCAGTGTGAGAGAGACAGAGAGAGAGAGGCAACATTCTAGTGTTTGATTAGTTACCGGCTTTGTGGGTATTGAGAGGTGGTGTGGTGGCAGTGGCTTCCTGACCTTGGATGGCAACTACAATAGTGTCCTCTTGAAATCGACATCTCTGGGGCTGACCCCCTCCCTTCCCGCCTCCCTGATGATGGCAGAGATGGCAGCAGTCTTGGCAGCCCAGCTCAGCGGTGTTGCGGGCGTCTAGAGCCTGCTCCAATGATCTGTTTCCTGCAACTGAACCCTAACTGCTATAGGAGTCATGCCCCATTGCTCACACAGTCGTTGGGATGAGATGAGATGGTGGGTGCTACACAGCTTTGTAAACTGTAAAGCCCTTTATGTCCGTTAGGTGTTTTTCGAGGAAGGGTGTCCCTTTTGTCAGGGGAGACTAAACAGGATAGAAACCCTTGGGACGAGCCACTTGTTTACACGCTCTTTTATCGCAAACTGCTGGAGCAGAAGACAGCCTGAAAGAATTCAGGTAATTTGTGTACATCACCTGTTTTCGGAGGCCGAAAGGGTTCTGCTGTGGATTCAGGGCGAATACAGCCTCTCTGTCCCCAGTTAGAGCAATGAGTGACATGCCATGGCGGCTGGGAAAGGTGGCAGGTGTCCTGGTGTGAGCCTGAAAAGCCAGCTACCACGGGACTCTCCCGTACCCATGCCTGGGCTCCCCCATTAACCCGCTAGTTGGTGTTAAAGCCCACTTTAATTCCGTACCCCTCCCAGTTAAATCTTTGTATGTACAAAACCTTTCCCTCCTCTCCCATCAGGTTTGAAGCATCTCGCTTTCTGTGGTGAATAACATTCTCATGGTCATGTCATTGGCCCCTATTTCCTGCCACAAAATGAGGAGTCTCTGTGGGGTGAGGGTCCAGGCAGGTGGTCCTGGGGGCCGTGAAGCTGGGAGGAAGCTGGGCTGGGGCTTGGCTGCCAGAACAGTCCAGGCTCCACTCCAGCCCATCAGGGGGCTTGAGGCTGAGTGGGCAAGATAAACCGTTTCAGTGGTTTTTAGGAGCCCTGATCAATTGCAAGGCAGGGCAAAGCCCTCGGGGACAGATAAAGCCAGCCCTGCGCTCCAAGCCCAGTTGGAGCCAACATTTGTGTGGCTTGAACTTTTGTGTGGTTTGGACAAGTCTGCCCAGCTTTGCCGGGGTGGTTTACTCTGTTCCCAAACTGCAGTACAGGCAGGCGAACAGCCCTGGACCCCGTAAGCCAGCGCTGAAATGATTTAGGTGGCCTGTCCTCTGTCCCCGCAGGGCCCTACAGCCTTGGGGAAGAGAGGCTGAGCGTGCCATACCCCTGCTTCTCGCCGGTGGCACGGGGTTTTAGAAACGCTCCATTGCCCAAGGCAGGCAAGACCTTCGCCTCGGGGAGCTGAGCTGCTGCTGGTTTGATTCTCCGCTCCTGCTTCCAAACTAAAAAACCGATGCCCTCTTTCAGATTCCATCCTCGCCGCGCAGAGGAAGCCCGGGGTGCTGGGGACACCACCTGGAGCCTGGGCGCATAGCACCTGGGCAGTTTTTTTTTTTTTTTTCCTTCCAGCTTGAGGTATCTTGTTTAACCTCTAAGGTGCCTGAAGGTCTGGAAGGCTCGCGGGCAGGCCTTTGGCTGGCTACAGGAGAGGCTGGGCGCCCCAGATCCCCGCGCCGCCGGTGGGCACTCTATGTGCCAATGTCCGTAGTGCTTGTGTGCAGCAGAGCAAGGCTGCCCCACGAGGTAGTTGGCCGCTGGGCCGGAAGAGACCCATCTGACAATGCCCTGTCCCCTGGGAAGCCAGTGCCAGCCTGCGCGGGCCACAGCTAAATAGAATCAGGAACAGGTGCTGCCTGGGAGGGAAACTCGGGCGCCTGGCATAGCTCAGTGATGCTCGCACCCTCTGGGGACCTTCCTGCCTCCACAGAAGGTGGGGACAGAGAGGCGAGCACGAAGAGAGAGAAAGGGAAGTGGGAAGAAACTGGTCACGGAGGAGGCTCTTTTTATTCTTTGGTGCAGCTGCGTGCATTTCTCTGACCAGCGAGGCAGAGAAAATCAGACTGGCTCCTGCCGAAACAGGCCTTCTAGTTGGGGTTGGGGGCAGGGAGGCGGAGGTGCACAGGAAAGGGGTGAAGAGGGGGAAATGCCTGAGGATACAGCAAACCACAGTCTCCAGAAGCCTTCACTGCACAGAACAACCCTCCCCTGCCGTCCTGTGCCCCAGATGCCTCAGCCTTAACCTTGGCTGCCCGAAGTGGGCCATCCTTTCCCTTCTGGGTGACACCTTGGGCATGACCCAGTCAAGACTAGGCATTCGTTCATCACTGTCTTCTGCTGTTGGGCCTTGGAGGAGAGCCTTATCCCTTCCAGCAGGGGACAAGACCTCCTGGGTGGTGTCAGTTACCCTGGTCACCCTAGCACCTGGAGAAACTGGCAAACGTCCCAAACGGGAAAGCAACATGAGGGGTCAAGGCCCTAGAGTTAGTCTCTCGTGAGGCCCTGATTGTCTAAGTCAGCAGTTCCCAAAGTGTGTTCCAAGGATCCCTGTGGTACCCCAGACCTTTTCAAGACTGTCTTTTCTAACTGCAAGCTCCATAAAGCTGGATTTTCTTCATGTATTTCAACCAAAACCACATATCACAACAGATTGAATGCTGAAGCAGCTAGGAGAAAGCAGCTGTCTTCTATGAAGCCAGCTATTAAAGAGGTTTGCAAAAATGTAAAGCGATGTCACTTTACTCCCTGATTTTTTTTTTTTTTAGAAAATACAGTCTTGTTTTTTCATTAAATTGTGCTATTGATGTGAACATGTGTATCAGTTATCTATTGCTGTGTAACAAATAGCCCCAAAACTTAGTGGCTGAAAACAACACACATTGTCTCTCAGTTTCTGTGGGTTAGGAATCTGGGAGCAGCCAGCTTAGCTGGGTGGTTCTGACTCGGAGTCTCTCATGAGGCTGTAATCAAGGCATGGTCCAGGGCTGCAGTCATGTCAAAGCTCAACCAAGGAAAGAAGGGATCCAGCTCTCAGCTCACTCACGTGGCTGTTGGCAGGCCTCAGCTCCTTGCCATGTGGGCCTCTCATCAGGGCTGCCTTGTGACATGGCAGCTGGCTTCCCCCAGAGAGAGTGAAGGAGAGCACCCAAGACAGAAGCCACAGTCTTTTTATAATCTAATTTTGGAAATGACATCCCATCACTTCTGTCTTGTCTATTAGAAGTGACTCAGTAAGTCCACCCCAACTTCAAGGGGAGGGAAATACTCAAGGATGCGGGTGACAGAAGGTGGGGATTACTGGATACCATCTCAAAGGCTGCCTACCACTCATCTAAGAAGTTCATTATTGTTATTTTTATATCAATTAACAAATATTTAAAACTTTCCTCCGTTTTCATTTTTAATATGGGAAATACGGATACATGGGTCAGTATAAACAAAAGCTTTTTGGAGTGCTCGATGATAAATAAAAAAGTAAAGGGGGTCCCAAGATCTAAACATTTGTTAACTGCTGGTCTAGGTGTTACGGTATCTATAGAAGTATGTTAGTAACATGTGGAGGCCAGTCTACCCACCCATCGATCTATCCATTCATCCACCTGACCATCCATCCATCCATCCATCCATCCTTCTATCTACCCATTTACCCATCCATCCACCCTCATCCTCCCATCCAGCCTTCCATCCATCCATCTATCCTTCCATGCATCTATTCTTCTATCCATCCATTCATCCACCCTTACATCCATCTACTCACTCACCTATCTACCCGTACAATCAAAATGTTCCAACTACTGTGCTAGGGCTGGTACTTTAACAGGGTGGCTAGTGACTGCCGTATGGAGCGTGTCACATTTTAACAGATGAAACAACAATAAGATGAATTTAAAAATAATAGCATCAGGTTGTGATCATTTGGACCCCCAAAGCCTGGAGCCCCAGGAAGCTGGTACACTCAAATTGGCACCATTTTGGTGGGTGACATCATATGTGGCCCAGACTAGGGGTGGGGTGGGCCCAGACTGCAGGGTCCAGGGAGCAAGAAATGTGTGGCAGCTGTGGAGAGATGGCATGAGGCCCTGGTGAGCCAGAATGATCTCAGGTTCTTCATGCCTAGTTAATTGGTGACTGTGGGACTCTGGGTAGAAGACCCTTAAGTGGAAGATGTAACCCATATGGGCAGAGTTCCTATTTCTTGGTTTACTTTCCCTTTTCCCAATGGAGGGTCTCCTTCTGGACCTGACTTGACATGCTCTGGCTTTAATTTTGATCCTGGAGACTCCTCTGTGGCTTGCAGTGTCCCCTGTGGATCCCTGAGCCAGAGAGGCCCCCATTTCAGAGTCCCCAGGGGAAATGCTCTGATTCATGAGAAGGGCCTCAACCTATCACCCCCAAATATGTGAAGACTGGGCTCTTTTATCATCTTGTCACTGACACCTGGGAAGTTTGAGCTGGCAACCTTCTTATAGGAGGAGGTAGGGGAGGTCGGGGGCAAAGAGAGACCAAAAACCCAGGCTGGAGGCATAAGGACACTCACTGGGTTCTGGAACAGGAAAAACGGGGGTGGGTGGCTGGGATGGACAGAGCGCATAAGTGATGATCTTCTCTACTTCAAAGCCTGGCCTCACCAGCCCTGCTCTAAGAGGCAGCTAAGGTAGGAGCCCCCCAGCCCCTCTTCCAACTCCTGAAAGCCATTGAGCATTTTAAAGAGGGAATGTGTGCCCCCACTCAATGCTCGGAGCTTTCGTTGTGTGAATTGTTCCCTCAGGGAGCGGGGCCGTGTGAATAAGTTACACTTGGTCTTGGTGCCGATGCCCCAGCCCAGTGGCTTCCAGAAAGACCAGGCCAGGCCTCTTTGGGACGACATATGTCAGGGATGCTCTTGCGGGGGGAGGAGGGGTGTTGCTTAAAATGTGGCCTCTCTGTGGCCCGGCACAATTCTTCCAGTCTTCTCCGTGAGGGTTCGTTGGTGGCTTCAGGCCTCAGGTTTGAATGTGGGCTGTATCTTAGCAAAATGCTAAAACAGTGGAGATATTTGTGTGCAGGTTCAACCCCCGATATGGCTCTTGGGCCCTTCTCAAGAGAGAACGGGTGTTACCCTTGGTTTCTGGCCTTGTCATGGATAAAATTGGTGAATGGGTAATAAGCAGCTCAGGTGCCCCTGATATCAGGGGATCTCAAAACGCTGTCCTGTACCAGCAGCATCATCATCACCTGGGAACTTGTTAGAAATGCAAATTTGGGGGGGCTCACCCCAGACCTACTGAGTCAGGATTTGGGGCAATGGGGCTAGGGCCTGGGAATCTGTGTTTAAACAACCCCTCCAGGTGACTGTGATGCCCTTTCAAGTTCAAGTTTGAGAGCCACTGTTTTATGAAGAATATTATTCTCATTTAACAGATAAAGAAAATGAAGATCAGGGCGGCTTAAGTCACTCGACCGGGATCGTGCAGGCAGCAAGTTGGGTGCCAGGACTCAAAGCAGGTCTTTCATGAGAAGAACTCTTGTTTTTTTCCTTTTGTCTCTTCCACTCCCTCCCTCTCTGTCCTCACCCCTCCATCCTCTATCCCGGAGGTTCTCAACTTGGCCGTATATTGACATCACCTGGGGAGCTTTAAAAAATAATATTGCTGTTAGGCCTCCACCCTAGGAAACCGAATCTCCGGGGTGTGACTCCAGCATCTGTACTTTTTACTCCCTCTTCACAGGCAGCCTTACCCAGATTCCTTTGCGATTCCAAATGTTTCTGATGCATGCATTTGCACTGAGGTGTTAGTAACTGGATGTGTTACCTTTCTCAGGGTGTCTGCATTTGAAAAAAGAGCCGAGGACATAAAATAATGAATTGCATAAGCATCTTAGCGAGTGGGAGAGACCAGCTTTTGATCTCCTTTCTCACACTTGCAGCAGATTTATTGCCCTTACATGTCCTGCTAGGAATCTACCCAGCAGTCTTCGCTGAGAATTCTGAATATGCTGTGGCTTTTCGAGGGGCTTTTTGGGCTAGAAGACCTTGAATGAATCATTTTTGAATGCCCATAAGCCATCAGCCTTGCCCACAGAGGGCAGTCGGTTCAATTCTAACTAGCAAGCAAAACCAAAATCATTCGCCCAAAATGTTTTTGCTGTTGTTGTTGTTGTTTGTTTTTTTTAACCATTCCGTGATGAATCTTCCCCTGTCGGACCTTTCCCAGATCCCAAGTCAATCAAATTTCAGGAGCCCCTTCCCGTGGCTAATTTTAGGACATGACAAATTTTGATGTTGACGCCCCCTTTTCATTTTTTTAATTGTGTAAACCTTTTTTAATTGAAGTATACTTGATGTATAATATTACATTGTCGTAAACCTTTGATTTTTAAAAAGGAAGAAAAATAAAAGCCACCCTAAAATGATTTTTTTTTTTTAACTGGCATCTACATCTCTACCCTGCTTCCTGCACCTGGTGGGGGACACAGCGCTTCTCCGCCCTTCAGGAAACGGCCCACTTGTCAGCAGCTGGGCTCCCAGGAACAAAGGCCTAGGTTCATTACCACAGTATCGACCCTGACACGTTGCACTCGGGCCACCTCCCCCAGAGCTCCTCAATTCACACCCCAAATGAAGCGTAATTGGACCTGGACATCTTTGAAGTCCCCCGAGCAGCTCGCCAGCATTTTGAAATGTCCTCGATTTGCATGGTGAAAACCTGGTTGGAGGTGACTTTTTCTTTCCCCTCGTCCCACGGTTTTAAAGACAGAATGATTTAAAATGACATTCCCCAGCCAGGGAAGAGTTACCATGGAAGAAATAAAAATTCTCAAAGCCCAGAAAAGAAAAGGCCAAATAAGTCCGAGGATCTGATGAATCTCTCATCTGCTCCTTTGCTCGGTTTTTGTTCTGCGAGGGCCACATACCAGGCCGTGGTTTCCTCTCAAACTTCTCCCCACGTCCCCGACCTGGGGGGATGACAAGGATCCAGGAAACTTGGCTAGGAGGTTCTGCAGGCCAGCGGGTTGCTATCAGACCTGAAGCAAGAGCAGGAGCCCTGCCACAGGCCGGTGAGTTGATGAGGGAGACTGTGTGTTGATCAGGGATCATCTGTCTTGCGTTCCAGCTGAGCCAGCGCCGCTATGCAGGGATCGTGCACAGTCCCAGAAATCAGCATGCCCGTGTGCCCTGTGGGTCTAAAGCTTGGTGATTTCTTGCAGCCCACGGAGGGGCCTGCTTGGTGGAGTCGTGCCTGCGGCCTAGGCGGGCATTTGTTGAGCCCGGGAGGAGCTGCGCGGTCTGTTTTCCTCTGGGCAGTGGCCTGCCCCCGGTTTGCAGTCCCTCCCACACACCCACTCCTGCTTCTGTAAGCTTCCTCAGGGGTAGCCATCCTCTGAAACAAATGATCCACTTTCCTCTAGAGCACCACTGTCCAATAGAACTTTCTGTGAGAAGGGAAATATTTTATATCTGTGCTGAGATGTGGCTGGTGCAACTGAGGAAATGAATTTTCAACCTTATGTAATTTTTTTTTGGATTTCTTTAATGGAAGTACCGTTGATTTACAATGTTTCAGGTGTACAGCAAAGTGATTCACGTCATTTAATTTAAATAGCCACATGTGGCTAGTGGCGACTACATTCGGACAGATGACCAAATCCCAAGAGTGGGTGCCCCAGTTTGGGGGGTGTATGGTATTGACTATCGACGCTCTAAAAAGACTTTTTTTTTTTTGGCCGTGCCACATGGCTTGCGGGATCTTAGTTGCCCAACCAGGGATCGAACCCGCGCCCCCTGCAGTGGAAGTGCGGAGTCCTAACCATTGGATCACCAGGGAAGTCCCCAGAAAAACTTTTCAATCAAGCAAAGCTTAATTTATTAGACCTACTTCAGTAAGGAAGAGGACCCCTGTGACAGAATGCTAGTGATGTCTCCAAGCAGGGACCCTGGGGAAGGGTATTGATAGCATTTAGAGGCTGGACTGGGTGATTCTGAAGTTGGGTCTTTTTTTTTTTTTTTTTTTTGGCGGTACGCGGGCCTCTTACTGTTGTGGCCTGTCCCGTTGCGGAGCACAGGCTCCGGACGCGCAGGCTCAGCGGCCATGGCTCACGGGCCCAGCCGCTCCGCGGCATGTGGGATCTTCCCGGACCGGGGCACGAACCCGTGTCCCCTGCGTCAGCAGGCGGACTCTCAACCACTGCGCCACCAGGGAAGCCCTGAAGTTGGGTCTTTCAAGGCAAGAAACTGACTGGGGTTGGGGAGAGTTTCTGACAAAGTAGTTTTGGATTGGGAACAGCAAGGCAGAGGTCTTGTAGTAAGTCTTGATGAGCTAGCTCTTGGTCTTGATGACAAGCTGTTTTAGTTGGTTCAGTCAATCTTCCAGGAGCAAGTATTTCTTATAGCAAAGAGCTAAGTTAATTTTGTTTGTTCTCAGTACGATTTAAACATGGGGATCAGAAAGCATGCCTGGTCCCAGAATTGTTTAACGTAGGGACAGAGAATAACAAATCGCCACCAAATGTAGTGACTTAAAACAATAAACGTTTATCATCTGACAGTTGCTGAAGGTCAGGAATTTGGGAGCAGCTGAATGGGGTGGTCCTGGCTTGGGGTCTCCCATGAGGTGGCAGCCAGGATGTTGGCTCGGGTCACCAATAACCATCTGAAAGATTTACCAGGGCTGGAGGACCCACTTACAAGGGGGCTCGTTTGCATGGCTGGTGAAATGGGGTTGGCAGTTGGCAGGAGGGCTCAGTTCCTTGGCCTGTGGGCCCCTCCCATGTGGCTGCTGGAGAAGCCTCATGGCATGGTAGCTAGCTTCCCCTAGAGCGAGTGATTCAAAGGAGAGCCAGACAGAACCCACAGTGTCTTTTATGAGCTAACCTCAGAAATCTCACTTCATCATTTCCAAGATATCCTATTGGTTATACAGGGCAGCCTTGTTCAACATGGAAGGTGACCAGGCAAGGGAGTTAAGATTGGGGGTGAGAATCACAGGGAGAGGGAATTATGTGGTTTCAGTTCTCAGTGGTAAGTGGGGGTGGGGGGCAGTGGTATAAGGTAGGTGCAGAGTTTCCTGGGTTTCAGAACTGAGACACAACTGCGGCAGGTCTGTATATGTTGGGGAGGGAGGGACCCACTGGCTGACCCAGCCTTCCACCCACCTTCTGGAACGTTGTTCCAGTTACCACCTCTATGTAACAAATAACTCGAAAATGTAGTGACTTCAAGCAACCATTTTATTATGCTTATTGGACTCTATGGGTCAGGAATTCAGACAGGGCACAATGGGGGACGGCTTGTCCGTGCTCCACAATGTCTGGGGCCTCAGCTGGAAAGACTCAAAGCCCAGTGATGATAGTTGGGGGCTGGAGTCATCTGCAGGTTCAATCATTGACATGTCTGGTGCCTGGGCTCGGTGGGACTCAAAGCCTTGGACAGTGGATGGAGCACGTACAGGTGGCCTCTCTATATAGCTTGGGCTTCCTCACAGCATGGTGGCCTCAGCATGATGGGACTTCTTATGTGGTGGCTCAGGGCTTCAAGTGTGATTGTTCTAGCAAATAAGGTGGAAGCTGCATGGGCTTTTATGACTCAGCCTTGGGAGTCGTCACCCGGCATCGCGTCCACGTACAGTGGAAGTGTTTACTGAAGCAGTCACAAGCCCACCTGGGTTCAAGGGAAGGGGGCGGAGACCCAGTTTCTCAACAGGGAATGTCAATGTCACATTGTAGAAGAGTATGTGGGCTGGATGGTATTGTTACAGCCATTCTTAGAAAATACAGTCTGCTGTGCGCATCAGTTTCTTTTTGCGGTACGCGGGCCTCTCACTGTTGTGGCCTCTCCCGCTGTGGAGCCCAGGCTCCGGACGCGCAGGCTCAGCGGCCATGGCTCACGGGCCCAGCCGCTCCGCGGCATGTGGGATCTTCCCGGACCGGGACACGAACCCGCGTCCCCTGCATCGGCAGGCGGACTCTCAACCACTGCGCCACCAGGGAAGCCCAGGCTTTTGTCTTTGATGGGTGGGAGCAATGGGGACTGGGGGAACGTGGGCCCTGGGCATCCCACACAGGCATCTTTGTTAGATAGTCCTTGTTGCTTCCTGATCATAGGTCACTGATCCAAGTCTGAGCTGAGTGGGACACATGAGGAGGAAGAGATGAGCCTAGGAGACGGGGTTCTTCACGCAGGCCCATAGGACAGTGTCCCAGACTGTGTGGCCTTGGATAAGTGGCTCATCTCTGAATTGGGAATAATAAGCCCTGCCTCGGGGTCGTTGTGGGGAGCAGGTTAGGTAAGGTGTGCAGAGTACAGTAGGGTGCCTGGCACGTAGTGGGTCTTCAACAGATGAGAGAGCTACTATAATGATATGTGCTGTTACACCACCTGAGTTCAATCATCTGTGGCACAGTATTAGGTATGTATTGTGGGGTAACAACTCACCCCAAAACTTAGTAGCTTAAAGCAACCGAAGTCATGTTTTCCACTCTCTTGGTTTCTCTGGTGCAGAAATCCGAAGCTTGGCTGGGCGGTTGTGGCCCAGTGCTCTCAAAAGGTCGCAGTCAGAGCGGCCGAGGCTGCAGTTGTCTGAGGGCTCCGCTGGGGTCACAGCATCCACTTCCAAGGTGGTTCACTCACCTTGGAAGTGGCTGGCAAGTTGGTGCTGGCTGGGGGCCTCTGTTCTCTCTACACGGGCCCTCCACGGGGCTGCTTGAGCACCCTCATGCCATGGTGGCCGACATCCCCTAGAGCAGGTTTCTCCAGGAGGGCAGAATCTGGGCCTGCCTTGGTCTTTGCTGTCTCTCCAGAGCTTGGCCTGGCTCAGAGCATTCTGTGAGGGTTTGAAAGACTGAGAACTGCCTTAGCTATTCTGCCCTAGTCCCTTGACATTGTTCTGGAAGGTCTTTTCATGCCTCTGCCTAGGTCGACAGCAGGCTCAAGGTCTCAAAGAGGATTCCAAGGTTGCGGAAAGGAAGAATCAGGGAGAGACAGCCGCTAAGGCTCAGGGCCCAGCTGCCCTTCCTTCCCGGAAACTCTCCTTCCAGAGCTTGACCTTGGGCTTCTGAGCGCGTTCTGAGGGAGTCCATGTTCATGAAAACCCAAATAACTGTCCTACCAGGCTGAGAGCTGTGCAGACCCTGAGAGAAGAAAGTGCATGGGAAGGAGCTCACATCCCACTGAGGGTAACCTAGGGGCCGGGGTTTCCAGCTGGGCCAAAAAGGACGGGTCAAAGTTGCTGTCCTGTTTGAGTAGCAGATGCAAAGGCCCTGAGGTGCAGGGGCAGGTTCTGGGGCCTCTGAGCAGGAGGCCGGGCCCGATGAGGCCGAAAGATGGTGGAAGCAGAGCAGTGGGGTAACAGAGGCAGCCACGAGGAAGAGGGGGCTGTGTTGGGGAGACTGAAGTGGGGAGCCTGCAAATTTCCGGGCAAAAGTGAACAGGATCTGAGCCAAGGCGGCAGCTCTGGGAAAGGGATGTAAGGAAAGGGAAGAGGCAGTTTCCAGAGATATTTAGATGTAAACTTAACTGGATCGGGGCTTCCCTGGTGGCGCAGTGGTTGAGAGTCCTCCTGCCAATGCAGGGGACACGGATTCGTGCCCCGGTCCGGGAAGATCCCACATGCTGCGGAGCGGCTGGGCCCGTGAGCCATGGCCGCTGAGCCTGCAAGTCCGGAGCCTGTGCTCCGCAGCGGGAGAGGCCACAACAGTGAGAGGCCCGCGTATCGCAAAAAAAAAACAACAAACAACTTGACCGGATCAGATAGCCAGATTGGGTTAGAGAGCAGGAGGCAGGGATGGTGGATGAGTGGTTTTCCCTCTGAACATTCTTTCTCTCTGATGTTCAGAGGCAGCCGTGCTGTAAGGAGGCTTCAGGTGTTTGCTCAGTGTCCTGGGGCCAGAAAGAGAACCCAGCAAGCCTGGGGCCCGGCAGAGTGTGATGTTATTCACATGGGGGGTCTGGCTGTGGAGGCCCCCACTGCTGCTCGTCTCCCAGGCAACCTGCCCTGCGACCAGCTGGATGTGTAGGCTACCAAGCCCTTGCACATATATCACTGTCTCCTTTAATGTTCCAGGGGGGAGTTGTTATTCCCATTCTACAGATGAAGCAACTGAGGCTTCCAGGCTCAGAGAGGTGTGATATGTTTTCTAAGGTCAAAGAGGTGGCAGAGCCAGGCCTGGAACCCAGCTGAGTCTTCTCTCCAACATACTTCCCTGCTTTCTCATCTCACAGGTCCCTTCATGGCCGTTTGTATTGGATGAAGTTCATAAGGATTTGCAGAGGTCCTCCAGGGCCTCTGTGAGGTGGGTAGTTGTGGCAGACTTTGGGCGGGAGGGGGTGGTCTTGACAGGTGTGTTAGAAGTGTGGGCGTATGGTGGGGTGGGACTAGGGGGTGAGGGACAGAGAGATCAGAGCCATCACTCAGAAAGTGGTCCCCGAATGCAGGCTGACGCGGCTGGGGCCACATTCAGGAAACCCATCAGGATGGCAGTGACCTTGGGCAAAGACCCATGGAGGCAGGTGTCAAGTTCACAGAGATCTTGATAACAGGGCTGTTTGCTGTCTCCCTCTTCTCGTGCCAGATGTTCAGGAACTTCACCCCCTTTTCTGGCTTTGTCTTATTTACTGTCCCCCGTTCCCCAGCACCTTGCCATGACCCTCTTTGCTGGTTCCCTTTTCCTGGAATGGGTGGCCAGGGTAGTACCACCACCCAGAAGGGAGCTCCCAATTCCATCCCCTTGATTCCCTCCCCAGCTCCCTTGCAGCCGGAACACCTAAATGCTTTCTGCGACAAGCTCTCTAAATGATTGGAACTTTCTCCCAGATCAGCACTTTTTCATGCTCCATTAGCATTTATTGGTTTGATATTTACATTTGCCGAAGGAGCACCCAGTCTCTGGGTCCCTGGGAGCACACACCGTCAACCGAATAGACTCTAATTGCCGCTCACAACCTCCCTCCCCCTGCCCCTGTCTGCCACCTGCCTTGTCCCCGCCCCCCCCCCCCCCCCCCCCCCCCCGCCAGTCCCATTAAAAAAAACTCAGAAGGATTATCTTTGCAGACCAAAAGGTCTGCTGATAAACAGGGGCCCTACCCAGAGGAGAGAGGCGCTCCGCAAACAAAAGGGCTGGCGGGGACAATCTGAATTACTATTGCAGTAGTGTATCTACATGAGAGCTTCTCCACTGGATTCTAACCTCCTTGAAGGCAGAGATCTGTTTTCGTTCTTTGAATTTCTCCATATTCCTCTCCAGGGTGAAGAAACTGGCTCTGCCGACCACGGGTTCTCAAGGAACATTTGTCTGCAGTGGAATTAATCAGAAGTCGCGCCCTCCCTCCCTCTGACAGCTGCAGGGGGAGAGGGTGGAGGAATTATCCAGGGAATGCGAGGGCAATGGGGGCCACGTGATAAGAAGGAGAGTTCTCCCTTGTCCCTTTCCAACGCCCCCGCAGATGTGGCCGAGGAGCCCGGCCCTGCAAGGCCATGGTGGAGGAAGGAGGCTGTGTAGTAATGTGGTTAGGGCTCGGCAAACCCGGCTCCAAAAGCCAGCGCTGTTATGTAACTGGTGTGCGCCTCAGTTTCCTCTGTAGTAAAATGGGAATGACTTCCGGGCTGCTTGTGGGGATTAAGGGAGGTCAGGCGAATAACGGCCCAGGCACACCATGGGTTTAGGAGATGGCGGTTCCTGGGATTTATGCAGACCTGTGGCCCTATGCCCTGTGGGAGTGGAGCCCTAAGCGTAAATCGTTAACTCCTCAAAGGTATGTTTGCTGTGCCCTGGGATTTTCAAAGGGCAGGCTCTCCCAACAGCTCCAGAACCTTGCTACTCAAAAGGCCCGCGGACCGGCAGCAGCCTCACCTGAGAGGCTGTAAGGACGCCCTCAGATGCTCCCCAGGCCTGTCGAATCAGAATTTCTATATTAAGATTCCCTCAGGTGAGTCATATGCACATTAAACTTTGAGAAGCACTTTAGAAACTCCCTGTGAAATCGGCAATGTAGAAATGACTATTCCCATTTTGAGAATGAGATCACTTCCGCAGAGTCAGAGAATTGATGCCTTCTTTTGCCCAAGCTTATGAGCTCTCTAAAAGAGGCCTTGTGACTCCTGGGGGTGGGGGGGGGTCCTGGATCCCTTTCCCTACCCATGGCTGTTCCCTGAAGGACCGGCATACTCCAGGGCAGGGTGGAGATGAGCGAGGCCAGGGGCCAGGGTCTTATCTGCGGCCCCATCGCCGCGAAGGGGGCCAGGTTGGCTGCCGGCTGTCGAAGTGCTGTGTGGAGTCCACCCTGAGGAGTATGGGTTCTTGAACCCGGGGCCTGAGGTGGGATGACAAAGAGGCCAGAAAAAAATGTCGTGTTAAAGTGGAAGTTCACACAGGTGGAAACCCTTGACTCTCGCGCAAATATAAAATGACCGCATGTCAAAGATTTGATTTAGCTCATTCGTTAATGAGGGGACCCTCTAAGATGTTAAAACCGATTACAGTGAGAATGTGAGGGGCTAGGTATTTATAGGCAGTTTAATAGAAGAATTTGGGGGTGAGATAGCTAGGTTAGAAATTATTTGCATCTCTACCAGACAAAAATCTGAAAGTTAAGCAACCTCTGCAGCTATGGGGTTGTAAAATAGCCCAGTCAATAGGAAATCGATCAAAGGTGCCAGCCCCTGCACGGTGCAGCAAGAACACCCAATAATCTCTTTCGCCTATTTCCAATTTTGGATAATTTCTTCTGACACTACCCTCGGTTAGTCCTTGAGAATCCGGAAATTGCTCTTGCCTGAGAATTACCCTCAGAATGGAATGTAGGTCTTGGCAGGAAAGGAGGAATGAAAGATGAGCAAGTGCATCTTCTCGAAGACGGGGAGTGTGCTCTCCCGGCCACCTTCCGTGTCTCCTGCGACGTACCGTGCAACTGCTCTCAGAGGGCGAGAGCTGGCATCGTGCAGGAGGAAACCGACTGCTCACAGAAGGGACACAGCGCGGCCTGCTCCTGACTCCCATTCTCTTTAACCTTGGCTGCTGTACGGAGGCGGATGATGTATCTGCAAACATATGCAGCCTTGTCCAAAATATTTTCCCCTCCTGTATAGTTCTTGCCAATATTGTTAATCTGTGGGTTGACTTCAGACCAAAATAAATCTCCCAGCCCTGGCCACCAGCTAGCTAATTTTACTTTGTAACCAGGGAATAGAAAGTACGGGCCCTTGGCCGACCATTCTGTGTTTATTTGGCTTTCTCTCTGCTGCAGTTTCAAAATCACATTTGGAGAAGTGGACCCTCTGTGCAGAAGAACAGCCACTGAGAGAAACAACAACAAAGATGAACGGGTTGAAAAAGGCAAGTTCTTCCATTGCCCTCCACGTTTGTCTCTCATCTCAGGATTCTGACCGTCCCCACTGGCCTTTTCCGTGATGGCTAGAGTTGTAAAATGGGCCCCAGAGCAGGATACATGGCCATTCGGGGAGGATTTTTCCCTGGAACTCTCCTGGGTTCTCCTGGACCAGTCCTAGAGGAAGCAAGTGGGTAGAAGCTTACCAAGTCGGCCCTGGAAGGGACCTTGGAGGGCACCTAGTCCAGCCAAGCCAGCTGAAAGGCAGGGTTACCTAGTGGTTGAGTGCACACGTTTGAAGCCAGACAGCCCCAGTTTGAACCAGTTCTCCACCACTTCCTAGCTGTGTGACCTTGGACAATTTACTAACCTCCGCCTCAGTTTCCTCATCTGTCACATAGTAATCATCCTACCTACCTCAGACAGTTGTAGCGGTGACAGAGTGAATTCACACATAAAGCACGAGGAATAGCACAAAGTGTACAGTAAGCGTTTGATAAGAGAAGGAAATGAGGCTCAGAGGAGAAGCAGCCTCCCCGAGGTCACTGAGGGATTTGCCAAACTGAGCTGGACTCGGTGAAAAAGAGGAGAGGTTACAGCCTCTTGGAAATTCTGACTAATAACCGTTTCTCTGCCTGTGTTACATCACCCTCGCTCAACACTTGGAGAGAGACCTCATGTGGAAGTCAGGGTGCCGCATTCCAGTCCAGGCGTGCAGCTCACCGACAGTGGCCCTCCTAGCTAATGAGCTTGGGGCTGGATGGTCTCTGGGGTTCCTGTTGGCACTAACGTCTTATAATTTGAAATTAGGGTCTGTACCCTCCATTCAAATCAAGTCTGTCTTTTCCTGCAACACGCTTTACACTGGTTTTTTTTTTCTCCCCATTTCCCTCTGACGTTTTGCCCAACTGTATCCTGTGCTCATCAACACCCGGTTTCCTTTTGGCCCTCCCACTCTGTCCCTCCCCACGTTGGCCCCTCTCCCCTTCCCCCCTGCTAGGGCAATCATGGGCTCCCACTGGCCCACACCTGAGCCCTCAGTTGCCAGGTTTAAGCTGATTAGACACTGTCTTGGAGGCGTCTTGAAAGTTACCATGTAGGCACCTTGAAACTAGAGACTGGATTTCTTCCTTGTCATGGCCCACTTTAAGAGTCTAATAGAGTGCCCTAGGCAGAGTGGCTTATCCATTACGGATTGCTGACTGGCTCTAAAACGAGTCGGGATGTTGGATGAAATCTTGGATTATCGAGGCTCCCTGTGGAGCATTCAGTACAGCTGTCATAGATGTCCTTTGTTCGGGAGAAAACCGGTGTTATCAAACTTCAAAGCTTGATGAAAAGGGTATTTTAGAACAATTAATATTTCAAACTCGAAAATTGCAGACTGCAGCACAGGAACGTTAGATACTTCCTTTGCTGCCTTTCTTTCTCCCCAACCGTATCCCACAACCCCATCCCCTTTTCCCTAAAATACAAGCCTGGGTCAGATGTTAGGTTGCCACCTGTTGGTGTAACGAGGCATTGCAGCCCAGCTCTACGAAATACTCTAAATGCCTGTAGGGAAGTGTACAGAGACTGAAATGCTGGGAGATGTGATTGTAGAGTCAGGTGTGGCCCAGAGAAATATCTTCTGGATTAGGTCGATCCTGAAGGAAGGGTGAGGGCTAACAGCAGAGGGGAATCCAGGAGTAAGAGAGACACTACTAAGCCCTCTAAGTGCTGTAGAGGAAAAGCAAACAGTTATTTGGAGGCACTAACTTCTGTAATACCTAATACTACTAGTGTGTAAATAGTAAGACCTCCATCCCACTGGGCTGACCATCAGTGGAATCCTGCCTTTCTCAAACCTTTGCCCTTAGTCAAAGTTGTTGGAGCCCAGCTTAAAACTACATTGAAGAGCAAAGAAAAATGAGGTTTCACTATATATTTGGGGTGGGCTGCATTTTTGAAAGATGGCTGCCACAATATCCCATATATTTTTCCGCAGTGAGACCTGTCACTCTCCCGTCAAGTAGAGAGGTCTGTGTCTCTACCCCTTTGAACCCAGGTGGGTCCTATGCCTACTTCGACTGAGAGAATGAGGTGGAAGTGATGCTGTGTGGTTTTTCAGGACAGGATCACAGAAAGACTTGAAGCTTCCTGAGCCTACTAGAATGCTCACTTTTGGGACAGTCCCTCTTGGAAGCTAGCCACCATGCTGTGAGAAGCCCAAACTACAACGGACAGGCCACGCTTAAGGCGTTCCGGTTGAAGCCCCAGTTAAGTTCCCAGCCAGCAGCCAATATTAACTGTCAGCCCCGTGTGTGTGCCATTTTGGATGTCCAGCTGGGTTAAGCCTTCAGGACTCCAGCCCCAGCCAACACCTGACTACAGCTGCACAAGACACCCAGAGTAAAAAGCCCCCCAGCTGAGCCCAGTCAACTCACAGAACTGTGAGAGAGAGTAACGAGTTGTTGTCCTGAAGCCGCTAGGTTTGGGTTCATGATGTGGCAATAGATACCAAGGACAAGAGCAACTCTGGTTAGACACATAAACCATAGGGTGACACATAATTAGGTATAGTTTTTAAATCTTGGGTTCAGCTTTAGGGCAATGAGTCCCTAACATCGTAGAGCCGTACTATTTCAGTTCACATCTGCTGCCTCTGATCAAAACACTATCTTGCACTTCCTGAGAGAGAGAGAGCACTTCCTGCCAGGTGTCCCCTTGTGTCCTCCTCTGTGTGACTGTGGGGTTCAGTGTCTCTCACACATTCGAGCGTGGCGCTTGGTGCCTTGAGATAGAAGCCATGCTCTTGCCTCCAGAAGGTTTTGTGGGTGGGATTGTGTCACAGACAGCAAGAATCCACCCGCACGTTTTCTTTGAACCAACTTCAGTGATGGATATTTACATATGATACATTAGACCCATTTGAAGTGTTCAGATGGCTGAGATTTGACAAACGTAACCCGTGTGACCACCACCCATGTGCCACCACCATGATCAAAGTCTAGAACATTTTCATCACCCTAGATTTTCCTTGTGCCCCCTTTGCGGTCAATCCCCTCCTCCCACCCCCAGCCCCAGGCAAGCACTGATTTTCTTTGCCATTAGAGATCAGTTTTTGTCTTTTCTGGTGTTCCATATAAGTAGAATCATATAGGATGCACTCGTGTGACTGCATAATATTTTGTTCAGCATATTTTTGAGGTCATCCATGTGGTGTGTACCTATAGTTAATTCCCTTTTATTGCTGCGTAGTCTATCATTGTATGGATAGATCACAGTCTGTCTGTGCTTCTGTTGATGGACATTTGGGTCAGTTATACTTGGGGCTATTATGAATAAAAGTGCTATGAATGTTCACCTACAAGGATTTGTGGTCATATGTTTTCCTTCTGGGTAAATATCTGAGTGCTAATAAAGGGTTATATGATAAGTATATATTTCACTTTATAGGAAACTGACAAATTGTTTTACGTGCCCGCCAGCAAAGTATGAGAGTTCTGGTTGCTCCATATTCTTATTAGCGCTCACCATTGTCAGTCTTTTTACTTGTAGCATCCCTGGTGAGTGTAATGGTACCTCATTTGCCCACAGGTTTTTGTGTCCTCCATTAGGATGTGACCAGGGACTTGTTTTTTCACTGCTGCAGCTCCTAGCACCTGGAAAGGTGCCAACACCTGGAACAGCCCCTCAGTACCTGGAACAGCATGCAAGAAATATTTTTGGAACGAACTAGTTCATGTCTCCTCGAGTTTTCGTGTTTCCTTAAGATTTATTTCTGTAGGGGATATTGAGCAAGGAGGAGTTACACACTTACAGTTGTGAAAGATATTGCCAAGTTGCTTCACCCCAAAATGCTGAACCAATTTACCCTCCCACCAACATGAGCTATTGTCAATTGTTTCAATTTTTCTACCAGTGGAACAGGTTAAAAATGGTATTTCATTTTGGTTTTTATTTTGCATTACTCCTTTTTAAAAGTTTTATTTATTTAATTTTATTTTTGGCTGCGTCGGGTCTTAGTTGCGGCACGTGGGATCTTTTGTTGCGGTGCACGGGCTTCGCTCTAGTTGTGCACGGGCTCCAGAGTGCGTGGGCTCTGTAGTTGTGGCACGTAGGCTCCAGAGCACATGTGGGCTCTGTAGTTCGTGGCATGCGGGCTTAGTTGCCCCGCGGCATGTGGGATCTTGGTTCCCTGACCAGGGCTCGAACCTGTTGGAAGGCATATTCTTAACCGCTGGACCACCAGGGAAGTCCCTAATTTTGCATTACTCTTATCGTTGGGTGAAATTGAGCATCTTTTCATATGTTTTGGGGTCTTGTATACTTCATCTGTGATTTGTGTTCCTATATTTTGCTTATGTTTTTTTAATTAATTAATTTTTTAAATTTATTTTTGGCTGCCTTGGGTCTTTGTTGCTGTGCGCGGGCTTTCTCTATTTGCAGCGAGCGGGGGCTACTCTTCGTTGAGGTGCGTGGGCTTCTCATTGCAGTGGCTTCTCTTGTTGTGGAGCACAGGCTCTAGGCACGTGGGCTTCCGTAGTTGTGGCACACAGGATCGGTAGTTGTGGCTCGTGGGCTCTAGAGCGCAGGCTCAGTAGTTGTGGCATACGGGCTTAGTTGCTCCACGTCATGTGGGATCTTCCCGGACCAGGGCTCGAACCTGTGTCCCCTGCATTGGCAGGCAGATTCTTAACCACTGCGCCACCAGGCAAGTCCCATTTTGCTTATACTTTATTGGACTATTTTTTTTCTAATTTCTAGAAACTCTTTGCTTATCAGAGATGGTAACATTTTGCCTGTTATGTATGTTGCAAACATTTTGTGGAGTGACAAGCAGAATGGTCCAATGATGACTCCTGGAACCTTCTCTTGTTGCCTGCTCAGGCTGAGGACTCCCACCTTCCCCCTAGTGGGAGTGGCTGTGACTGAACCCAACTTGGCATTGGGCTGAGGGCTCCCCTTCCTCCAGCACACATACCTCCAAGTCTTGACTGTTCCCTGTATGTAAACCCTCTCCAATCTTACACAATTGAAAGGTAGCATCCAGAGTGGGGAGGGGCAGGGTCCCTCCCTGGATCATAGCCCACTGTGCATCCTACATCCAGAGTCCCAGCTCCTTTCCGTGGACTGATGACAGCACAGGGTCCATGTACCTCATCTCGCTGAGCATTTACTTGAAAACTTTCCCAATAAAATCTGCTCTTCGTACCCCTTCCATGTGGCATTGTGGTGTTTGCTTCCACCTTCTCCTCCACATATTTTCTCCCAGTCTGTCATTTATCTTAGACATTGTTCATGACGTCTTTTTTCATACACAAGGTTTTACTTCTACATTGTCAAATCTGTCCGTCTTTTCCATGACTTCTAGACTTCATGGCTCGCCTAGGAAGTTTTTTCTTTACCCCAATCATGTAAAAAATTAGTTTGTGTTTTCTTCTAGTGTTTTCATAGGCTTTTAAGGTTTTGGTCCTATCTACCCGGAATACACTTTTGGATGTGGGGATGCCCACCTCCCAGGGGTCAACAGCAGAGTTTCTATCCGCAGAGCTGCTCTGAGTATAATGTTCCTGTACTGTATTGGTGATCTATTGCTGCACGTCGAATTCCACCAGAACTTAGTGGCTTAAAACAACAGCAAACCTTTATTACCTCCCTGTTTCTCTGGGTCAGGAATTTAGGAGCAGCTTAGCTCCGTGGTTCTGGCTCATGGTTTCTCATGAGGTTGTAGTTAAGATGCTGGCTGGGGCTGCAGTCATCCGAAGGCTTAGACTGGGGCTGAAGGATCCACTTCCAAGATGGCTCACTTATATGGATATTGGCAATAGGCCTCAGTTCCTCACTGGCTGTTGGCAGAAGGCCTCAGCTCCTCACCATATGGACGTCTCCGTAGGGCTCTCCATAGAGTGTCCTTATAACATGGCAGCTGGCTTACCCCAGATAGGTTGATCCAAGAGAGAGCAGGGCACAAGCCACAATGTCTTTGATAATCTAGCCTCAGAAGCCACACTGTGTCATTCCCACAATATCCTATTGATCAGGGGAGGAATATACAAGGACCTGAATAACGGGAGGTGCGGCTCAGGGAGGCCGTCTCAGAGGTGAGCTACCACACGTACGTGTTATCCGGCCAACATTTTTGGGTTTGTGGTTCCCGGCCCTGTGAATGAGGGTCCTGTTGGTCCAAAGTACACTCAAGAAAGTGAAGAGCTATCAAAGTCAGACAACTACTCTGAATGTCTGAAAAGGAAATTGGAAATTCTGGCTATGAACATAGGGGTCCCAAAGACTCGTTTCGTTTTGCTGTTTTAGAATCCAGGAGAAAGACAAACTTTTCAGAGTGAATCAAATTGAGTGACGATGGGGCTGAGACTCGATTCTGGGGTTTATGCACTCCGTGACCTCGTCTGCTTTTCTGCAAGCACTTGCTGGCCCTTGCTAGTTATATCGGTCAAAGTCCAATCAAGGATACAGGAACTACTCTAGGTGTTTGGAGCGGATGGAACTTAATGCATAAAATTGTTTACACATGTGATGGAAAACGCCGAGCTAGGCAAGTGCAGGAAGCGCCTGTTGCCCCTGAAGCTGGAGGGAGGGAGGGAAGAGCTGGGTCAGTGGAGTCCGGAAGTGGGCTCACCAGGCAGGAGCCAGAGCTGCGATGCTTCTGTCCCCCGGGATCTGCAGGCACAGAGGTGCTCCAGCTACTGAGGCAGAGAGCAAGGAGGAGAAATTCCCTGGCTTCTCCCTTCCTCCTGTCCTCCAGTCTCCTTCCAGGGCTTTCCACGGATACCAGTGAACATTCAGGCAAAACTAAGCAGAGGAAGTGGGGCGGGAGTGGGGAGTGGGGCATCTGAGGGCACGAGGCTTGGGACTGGCACGTTGGTGTCAGGCTCGTGGCAGATTTTATTTCCCAAAAATGGCCACAACAATATTTCTGGTCCTACTTGTTTTTCTAGAACCCTCCCATCCACAGTTGGAGTCTGAGTCCCCCTCCTCCATCCTGGGTGGGACTTTGTAATTACCTGCGTGAAGAGAATGAGTCAGACGTGATGTTAATTGTCTTCTGAGGCTGGGTCATAAAAGGCAATACAGCTTCCACCTGCGATGCTCTCCCTTCGAACCCAGCTGCCGAGCTGTGAGCAAATCCAAACCAGCCCGTGCGAGAGGCTGCATGGTGGGGGCTCATGGGGAGAGGAACCGAGGCCCTCAGCCGATGACCAACATTATCCCCCAGCCCCCAGCCTCTGAGTCCTCCCGAGGAGGGTCCAGACGACACAGAGCAGAGACAAGCTGTCCCCGCTGTCTGAATTCCTGACCTGCAGAATCTGTAAGCATAATTATTTTTTTAGGTTACTAAGTCTTGGGAAAATTCGTTCCACCATTTATGATAACTGGGACAGCTGGGTCGAGGGGCAGGAGGCGTTCGGGTGCATATTTGGGGCTCAGGGCAGTATCAGCCTCCTCTCAGATCTTCTGTTTTGGGGCAGAATCCCAACCAATAACTGGCATTGGTTTGAGAGTACACGGCAGCTGGTCTCACTCTCCTGCAAATTCTTAAAACTTTGTTTTTGGAACCATTCCCTTGAAGAATTCATAAATTCATTTTACACATATTCATTGAGTGCCTAAGCCGTTAGGCACCGTTCCTAACTTCAGCCAGAAAACAAATTACCTTATAAGTAAATACATAATTACAAATTGAGATAAATGCTCTGGAGGAAAAATGCCAGATGCGGATGCTACGAGAGTATAACCGAGGGTCTAGATTTTGTTTGGGGTGTTGACGGAGCCTCTCTCAGGAAGTGAGATTTCTCTCCCCCTCTCTCTCTCCCACCCCTCGCCTTCTCCCCTTTTCTTTCCAAAACTTACTTCTTCCAAGCCGTGGAAGGTTTTATAATACACTTTTGAAAGTTAGCAAAATGAGATTTCCTACTGAGAAAGATAGCCGGACCCACATATACTAAAAAGCATTTACTCATAAGAAGCCAGAAATCATTGGCGTTTTTTTCTGGGTGACCCATGAAAACTAGGGACCCCGCCATCCCTCACCCCAGAGAGTGCCTGGACGGTGCTTACGCATCAAATTTGTTACTGAGTTTTAGGAGCGTGGTTGACCGGTATGTGTGGCTGGTCTCGGCTTTAATGATTTCTCCAGAAGCTCAAGCGTAGTAGTGAGACGGCTCCAGGGAAAGAGAAGAAGGGAGGTTGCGGGGAGGCTGGGGAATTGCACCTGGAAAGCCCAGGGAGCAGGGACTGGGTTGCAGGCTGGGGGTGAGAATGAGGGGCAGGTCAGGTCCGCATCACAGCCACCGGGCTGTGCTCTGTGTCCGTCACTGCCTAGGAAGATGGGCCGAAATTGCTACTTCCAGCAGCCTCCACAGGGAAAGGGGCAGCTCTGAGCCCATTCCCAAGGCTGTTGACTTCCCTATGAGTGGAGAATGCGGGTTCCTCTGGAGATGGGGTTGGGGTCTTTCCATCTGCTGCCTTTTCATAGGGCTGTCCTGGCTGTGGTGGCATCTGTCTGGTCCATCAGCATTAAGCTCACACACAGCCTCTTCCACCTGTAGTTGTCCATGGGCTTGAGAGTAGACATTGGTGGGTCACTCCATCTTCTCCACCGCTAGCTGTACCTGCACCTCGGCTGCCGCCTGCATTCGCACAGCCTGGTTCATCAGCCCCAGAAGGTGCTCACTCAGTGTCCCTTGCAGGGACCAGGGTGGTCATTAAATAACACGCAGCCGACCTCAGAGCCGCAGCCCTGCTTCGCGATACTGTGAGGGACATCCAGGGCTCCCACAGCAGACAGGAGGTACCTCTAGGGTCTAAGTCCCGGGCCTTGCTGCTGACTCGCTCCATCCAGGTCTGTTCCCTGTTCTGATTAATCCCCTCCCCCAAGATACAGAGGCCAGACTTACAAATGGGTGATCACTGTGGACACGCCCGCCCCTAACTTTGTTGGGGGCCAGGACAGGAGTACACACAGAAGCCCGCATTCTGTACCCCTAAATATTTCAAAACTAAAATCAGCCTTCCCGAAGTATGTTGACAAATGTAACTTCACAGTGACGTGGAAAGCCAGGTGTGGATTTCGAATTCTTGGATTCCGCAGCGTTCTGCACCAGAGCACAGCTGGCTCCTGGGCCCCCTCTGCCCGTTCCCGTTCCATACTGGGAGGGACCTGGTGCCTCTAAATGCTCCCCCCTCAGGCCCACCTGGTCCAGCGCTGTCCCCCAAATCCCCCTGCAAACAGTCACCCCTGGGCCACCTAAGGGGGGGTGTGAACAGATGGCAGTGTGTGCCCTTGGGAGGACAGACGAGGGGAGGAGGCCTGGGCAGTCCCTGGTAGTGCACTTAGGGCTGTCTGGAGGGGAATTCTGGGGTCCCAGGATCCCAGAGCATGTCCAGAGGGGAGAAGAGGCTCCAGGTGGGTGTCCCTTTGGTCCTGTGGGTGCCTTGCCTCATGGGCAGGGGTGTGGCCAGAGCAGGGCCCTCTAGAGCACGGCACCCAGGCCAGGGGCCTTGATCGCCCAGTTCTAAGGGTACTTCTTATCCTAGAGAGCAGACTAAGTCGTGCTCGGTAGAATTGCTCTGTGTCCTTCGAGCTGTCACTCATTTCTTTTTCCGTCTTCCTGTGCGGCTACTAGGAAACTTCATTTGGGCTCTTCACCTGCCTGGCACCCATCCTTCCAAGGGTGACATTCGAAATATTTCACCGCCGTATAGGACAGGCAATGACCAATCAGAGCAGATGCCTGCCCAGTGCTGAACCGGGGTTCTTGAGGTCCTCTAGGTATTGACCCTCCAGTTGCTAGGTCATAGGGAGATAGAGGAGGGGTCAGGGCCACAAGGAGGGACATTGGGGGCGAGGCTTGGGGAAGGGGCCACTTATCATCAGTATGCAGATATTTCACTATTTTAACAACAGTGCTGACATACTCGCGAATATCAACTCTGCCTTCTCCTCGTCTTCCTTGGATTTTATTAGGGGCAGCATTGTGTGCAGGTAAAAGACTACATCCCCAGCTTTGCTTGAAGATTAGAGGTGGCGCATAATAATAAGGGCAAGTCTTCAAAGGGGCTCTTTTAACTGGGAAGAGTCCCCTTTGCCCCTTGCTCTTCTCCTTCTCCCTAAACCTCTCCTTCCTGTGATGATGATGGCTGGAGCTCCAGCAGCTATCTTGTGACGTTGAGGATGGAAGCCCCATGCTAAGGAAAGTAAAGGAGAAACATAGAAGGCGCTTGGGACCTTCTATGATGACTGTAGAACTGCCATACCAGCCCTAGACTGCCTACTGCTGGACTCTTTTTTATGAGAGAGGATAAACTTCAAGTTTGTGTAAGCCTCTGTAGTTAGATCTCTGTTGTTAGTATTTAAATTTGATCGCTAACTCATTTCAGTTCCAGTCCTCAAGGCCTGTGTCTCCAGGGTCAGGGATGTGGCCAGAAAAGGAATCTTCATCTGGCACGTGTCTTCCATGGGCTAGATGTGTTTTGTCAGCTAATCCTTAAAACCATTCTGGCGACTAATGTTACTTTCCTCACTTTAACAGTTGAGCAAACTGGTCTGAGAGGTTATGTGGCTTGACTAGTGGCAGAACTGGGGCCAAGGCCTGGGTCTTGCGGGCTCCAGAGCCCACACCTGCTCTACCACACTTCTCATCTGTGCAGGCAGGACTGGGGTCCCCTTCCTGTTCGTCTCTGGGACGGTGCCTGGGAGGTCCTCCGAGGCTGGGCAATATTGGGATGGCCTTTGCAGATCCCACAACACCTCGCTGGCATCCTTCTGTCCAGGAAAGTGTGTGTGTGTGTGTGTGTGTGTGTGTGTAAGGAACCGTTTAAAAATCTCCTGTCTTTCCCTGTTATTATCCTTGAGAGAAAAGCCCAGAAAATCTCAGCAGGGCTATGGGATAGAGGGTAGGGGGGAGCTGTGAGGCAGGTAGCAGGCAGCCTTCTGCCTTCCATGCTCAGTGAAGGAACATCCCTGGGCAGAGGGAGAGTAGGGGAGGGAGGGAGGCACCTCTGAGATGCGTGTTCGTGCTCCTCAGGCTTGGAGGTCGCTGCGCCCCGTGCTCAGCACGCTCGTTCCCTTGAAGCCTGAAAGCCCAGCTTCTCCGTGCCCTTGAGGGCAGCCGGGGCAGAGGGACCATTCTCTGAGGCAGCTTTGTTGTCCCAAAGGTCATTAGTGGATGCTGGTGGAGGCCCAGCACCTGGAGGCTGATTCACATCCCTTCTTGGACCTCTCTGCCCAGCACTTCCATTCCCAGTACATTTTGAAGGGATAGAAAACTGTCCAGAAGCCTGAAGCCCTCGCCTTCCTGCAGCTCGGCCCGAGTTCTACATGACCTGTTTGTCTCTTCAGGGCCCAAGGCCTCTCCCTCCTTCTCCCCTCCATCTGCCCAGGGACTTGCAGAGGTGAAGCAGCCTCTGACAGCTCCCAGAGAGAGCCTGCCCTTGGCAAACCGGCTTCCCGAGCACTGGAGGAAGAGCGAGCAGACGCAGGCCTCCTCCGGGACGCCTCTAACGGTGCCTCCCTGCCCCTGACTCCCCTCGGAAAACGTGACCCACCAGGCCCTCCCGACAAGCCCCCCCCACGCCCTCCCATCCGCCTCCCCCTTCACGGGCTCCCAGGCGGAGGAGATGGAAAACAGAGCCTCCTGAATGTTTAACTTCAGCGGAGATGATAATAACTTTCCCATGGACGCAACTGTATCCTTTCCCTGTGTTCCTGCGGGGATCCCGAAACTCCATACGGTTCTCATTTGCAGCTCGTTCCTGAGGAGGCCTCATTTCCTCGCCACACACCCCTGATGTGGTCAGGGTCTCCCTCCCACAGCCCAGCGGGGGTGTGGGTGCGGGCGTCCCTGAGCTGTTCCCTCATGGCTGCTCCCCGCCCCCCGTCCCAGGCCCGCTTTGCCTACCTGGCCTTCCCAGACCGCTCTCTTGTCCTCTGCCCTTCATCTAAGCCCCGGCCCCCAAGGCCTCAGGCCTTTAAGTCCCTGCTCCGCACGCCCAGGGGTTGTGGTCAGGGCTGGGCTGTTCCTCAGGCAAAGGTGCCCTTTCTTCGAGAAGCTTCTCCCACTCAGCCTGGTAGGCAAGTTGAATGACTCCAAGGGTCACCATCCGTGTGTATCCTATGTGAAGGGCCCCTCCCGGAGTTAAAGCCAAACGGCTCTGCTGGTAGGCCCTAAAAGGAGACTAGATTCAAAGCCCTTTCCGGTCAGGAAAAGACCCCAACCCCCTCTTGCCAGGTAGCTCTGCCCCGCAAACTCTTTTCACCACACACCTCTCATAACTTTGATCTCGCAGGAAGCCTAGAGGAGTTGAGAAGAGGAAAGAAAAGGACAATAGACGTTCGGTGGTGGTGTTGGTGGTGTTTTGTTTTTTTTTTAAAGTGTTCACGTTCCTGGCATCTCCCAAGTTTCATTTGACAAAATGGGGAAGGAACAGGACCCAGAGAGGTTGAAAATGATGAGCCTGGATGTTAGAGTCGGATCAGGGCCCCTGAGGTCCTGATTCTGCCCGTGTGCTACCGTGTCAGGGTCAGGAGGCAGGACGGGAAAAAACAGGGTGAGGAGACGGTGGGCTCAGTAGTGAGGCATGTGGATGGTGGAGCCAGATGGCCTGGGTCGAAGTATCTTGTTGTACCATTTGCAAATCGGGTTACCTTTTGTGAGTTACTTAACATCTCTGTACCTCAGTTTTCTCATCTGTAAAATAGGAATTACAGTAGCGTGGCCATGGGTTAGTAAAGGGCAAGTCTGAAGAAAAGTGCCGGGCGCGAAGTAAGTGCTACGATCACTGTTGTTATTAGATGTCGGGGAGTCCAATGAAAGGCCACTTCGAACTTGGCTTCTCCCACCCTCCGGCCCTCCTCCCCGCGGCGCACAGTTGGAGGTCTTTGAGGACAAGTAAATCCCATGGACGTTGCTGCTCTCGCCTCTGTATCCAGCTGCCACAGAGGTCACGGCCCAGTGGCTTCTACCCCCTTCTCCCCCTTCTCAGCTCTCTGGGCCCTAGTAAACCAGGTCCATCTTGGGCTCAGGGATCCCAGGACTGCCTTCTTGGTTGCCCAAGAAGTACCCACAGAACCCCAAGTACCTCCAGAGAAGCAAGAGCTCAGAGAGGCCCTCATGAGCCCGACTTGCCCTCAAAGCTGGTCCTTCTGGGCAGGTCTTCTGTCTCAGGCTGGACCCAGGATAAATAGATGTGATTAGGAGATCAAAGCACTTTCCACAGGTTCGGCCTGAGGGGGCCCTTTGACCTGCTGCCTCCGGCATCCCCGCCACCCCTGGAGTCCTCAAGTTGGAAACCTCTCCCTGCTTTCGTTCCTGTTCTTATCGAAATGCTGCCGCGGCCCTCTGTGCCAGGCTGTTGGTGGGGAGCTGGGGTCCCCCCACTACCCCCACACAGTTGTTTACTAAATCACCAGTTTGAGGCCGAAGCCAGCACACTGCAGCGGGTCTGCCAAACCCAAACGGCTTTCATTTTGAGCCTCAGATGCAAAACCTGACATTTTGATACGCTTGTAAGTGGTGGACGGGTGAATCTCGCCTGCCGCTTGGGCTATCTAATTACATGCAGGGCCTGCCTGGTCTCCCAGAACTTGGCCCAATGAAGGAAGGAATCGTTATGAGCGTCCTGTCTTTTTCCTTTGAACAGGGGAGACATTCCTGTAAGTGCTCACTGTGGAGAACCTGTGGAATTTTCCTTAAGACTTGAGAGATGGCTTTGAGGGATTGTGTTGTAACGGCTCAGAATGGACCCTCTGTCGCCCCTGGGCTCCTTCTTGGGATGTTTAGGCCCCAAAACTCGAAGGGAGGTGCGTGCTGAGGTGACGAGGCCTCTCCGAGACTTTGGGGGCACATATCAGGACAGGCCACGGCAGCCAGCTTTCCCTGACACCAACACAGGCCATGGGGGCCTCCGCTGGCCTGCTCCTGGGCTCTCGTCCTGTCCCTAGTCTCAGCCCTGCTCAGAGAGTTGAGGATGTGCAGGGCAACTGGGTGCCTGTAAGGGAAGAACTTCCTCATCAAATGAAAGCTGTCGTAGGAGACGTGGAGGAGCATTCCTGGGAGAATCTCCAGGAAAGAGGGAGACCCCTGCCCTGAACTTCCCTGGGAGGCAGGCAAGTTGGGGGCGCTGCCTGCTTTTACCTCCAGGAGGGCTGGCCTACTTTTTCTAATCCAAGAGGGATTGATAACCTAGGTTCATTTATTCAACAAATACTTCGAGAGTGGCTGCCATGTGCTAGGAGCTGGCCTAGGTGCTGGGGACGTATTGGTGAACAGAATGGACAAAAGATTCCACCTCTCAGGACTTCCCTGGCGGGCCAATGGTTAAGACTCCGTGCTTCCACTGCAGGGGGACCAGGTTTGATCCCTGGTCGGGGAACTTAAGATCCCACATGCTGTGAGGCGTGCCCCGCCCGCCCCCCCCAAAATCCACCTCTCATGGAGTTTACATTCTAGGAATGGGGCAAGACAAACAATGAACATAACACATGAGTAAATTATCGCATCTCTTAAAAAAGAGAGAAGTTCTATGGAAAATGTGAAAGGAGAGGAGAAAAGCGGGGTTGGGAGTATGAGATGGGGATGGTGGCTAAATTGAATAGGGTGGTCAGGGAGGTCTCATCAAGAAGGTGACATTGGAACAAAGGCTCAAAGGAGGTGAAGAAGTAGGCCAGGCAGTTATCTGGATAAAGAGTGTTCTAGCCAGAGGGAACATCCAGTGCAAAGGTCCTGAGGCAGAATTGCCTGGGACGTTACAGGAGCACCAAGGAGGCTAGGGTGGCTGGGGTAGAGGGAGGGGGAGAATAGGAGATACGAGCAGAGATGTGAGAGGTGGGGCAGATTCTTGTACCCTCTGGTACCCAGTGGTCTTGGAGACCAGTGTCGGAACCTTGGCTTTTACTTTGAGTAAAATAGGGAGTCACTGCAAGGCTTTGAGTAAAGGAGTGATATGATCCGACTTAGGTTTTATTTCATTATTTTTTAATTTAATTTTTTTATTGGAGTATAGTTTATTTACAATGTTGTGTTAGTTTCAGGGGTACAGCAAAGTGATTCAGTTATACATATATCCATTCTTTTTCAGATTCTTTTCCCTTATAGCTTATTACATAATACTGAGTAGAGTTCCCTGTGCTATATAGTAAGTCCCTGTTGATTTTCTATTTTATATATAATAGTGTGTATATGTTAACGCCAAACTCCTAATTTATCCCTCCCCCCAACCTTTCCCCTTTGGTAACTGTTAAGTTTGTTCTCAAAGTCTGTGAGTCTATTTATGTTTTATAAATAAGTTCATTTGTATAATTTTTTTAGACTCCACATATAAGTGATATTGTATGATATTTGTCTTTCTCTAGCTGACTTACTTCACTCAGTATGACAATCTCTAAGTCCATCCATGTTGCTGCAAATGGCATTATTTCATTCTTTTTTATGGCTGAGTAATATTCCACTGCATATATGTACCACATCTTCTTTATCCATTCATCTGTCGATGGACATTTAGGTTGTTTCCATGTCTTGGCTATTGTAAATAGTGCTGCAATGAACATTGGGGTGCATATATCTTTTCGAATCATGGTTTTCTCCGGATATATGCCCAGGAGTGGGATTGCTGGATCATAGGGTAGTTCTATTTTTAGTTTTTTAAGGAACCTCTATATTGTTCTCCATAGTGGTTATACCAATTTACGTTCCCACCAACGGTGTAGGAGGGTTCCCTTTTCTCCACACCTTCTCCAGCATTTATTGTTTGCAGACTTTTTGATGATGGCCATTCTGACCACGGTGAGGTGATACCTCATTGTAGTTTTGATTTGCATTTCTCTAATAATTAGTGATGTTGAGTATCTTTTCATGTGTTTTGTGGCCATCTCTGTCTTCTTTGGAGAAATGTTTATTTAGATCTTCTGCCCTTTTTTAAATTAATTAATTAATTTATTTTTGGCTGCGTTGGATTTTCATTGCTATGTGCGGGCTTTCTCTAGGTGCGGCGAGCGGGGGCTACTCTTCGTTGTGGTGCATGGGCTTCTCATTGCGGTGGTTTCCCTTGTTGTGGAGCACGGGCTCTAGACGCATGGGCTTCAGCAGTTGTGGCACGTGGGCTCAGTAGTTGTGGCTCTTAGGCTCTAGAGCACAGGGTCAGTAGTTGTGGCGCACGAGCTTAGTTGCTCCGCGGCATGTGGGATCTTCCCAGACCAGGGGTCGAACCCATGTCCCCTGCATTGGCAGGCAGATTCCTAACCACTGTACCACCAGGGAAGTCCTTCTGCCCATTTTTTAATTTTTTTTTTAATATAGAGCTACATGAGCTGTTTGTATATTTTAGAGATTAATCCCTTGTTGGTTGCTTTGTTTGCAAATATTTTCTCTCATTCCATGGGTTGTATTTTAATTCTGATTATGGTTTCCTTTGCTGTGGAAAAGCTTTTAAGTTTAATTAGGTTCCATTTGTTTATTTATTTTTTTATTTTTATTACTCTAGGAGGTGGATCCAAAAAGACATTGCTGCGATTTATGTCACAGACTGTTTTGCCTATGTTTTCCTCTAAGAGTTTTATAGTGTCTGGCCTTACATTTAGGTCTTTAATCCATTTTGAGTTTATTTTTGTGTATGTGTTAGAGAATGTTCTAATTTCATTCTTTTACATGTAGCTGTCCAGTTTTCCCAGCACCACTTGTTGAAGAGACTGTCTTTTCTTCACTGTATAGTCTTGCCTCCTTTGTCATAGATTAATTGACCATAGGTGCATGGGTTTATTTCTGGGCTTTCAATCCTGTTCCATTGATCTATATTTCTGGTTTTGTGCCTGTACTATACTCTTTTGAGGACTGTAGCTTTGTAGTATAGTCTGAAGTCAGGGAGCCTGATTCCTCCAGCTCCATTTTTCTTCAAGACTGCTTTGGCTATTCAGGGTCTTTTGTGTTTCCATACAAACTTTAAAATTTTTTGTTCTTGTTCTATGAAAAATGCCATTGGTAATTTGATAGAGATTGCATTGAATCTGCAGATTGCCTTGGGTAGTATAGTCATTTTGACAATATTGATTCTTCCAATCCAAGAACATGGTATATCTTTCCATCTGTTTGTGTCATCTTAGATTTCTTTCATCAGTGTCTTATATTTTTCAGAGTACAGGTCTCTTGCCTCCTTAGGTAGGTTTAATCCTGCATATTTTATTCTCGACTTAGGTTTTAAAAGGATCACCTTTATAATACACACTTTCCAAAATGCTCATGCAAGACAAAAAGGGAATAGGCCATACTAAATTTCAGTATTGAGTTTCTAATATGTGCTAAGCATTGTAGGTCCCAGTTGCTAGGAATCTAGAAGGCTCTTCAGTTAAGGAACTCACTGTGTGTGTTGGGGGGTGGGTGGGTGGGTGTCCTGTTAGAGATATGAAACAAATTCAATTATAACACCAAGGGAAGAAGTACAGAGGTGATGGGAGGAGTCAAGAAAGGCCTTCTCAAAGGATGATGGAACTGGGTTCTGAAGGCTGAATAAGAGTTTTCCAGGTTGGACAAAGAGGGAAAGGTCATTCCAGCAAAGGAAATAACCCATGGAGTGGAATGGAGGCTTGAAAGAGTAGAGAACTATAAGTAACTCAGGGAATGAGTGCATGTTTTACTGTGGTATGTGCCAGAGGGAGTGGGCAGAGATGAAGTTGAAGAGAGAAAGGGGAGAGACAGGTAGAGTGAAGGAAAAGAAATGCCTACCTCTTTTTCCGTGGCAGTTGAAGATGTGTTCTCTGCCCAGGTCTCACATGTCAACAACAAAAGTATCTGGTTTCCAAGATTTCACCTGACCAAGTCTGATGTGTTCTCCGTGCTATGTTTTGTCCTAGTTTGAGTTGAAATTTTTTTCACTTTTATGTTTTTATTTATCAAAACTTGCATACACCTGACCTCATTCACCAGCAAAAAAAACATACAACCAGGACACACACACAGAAGCAGACGCTGAGTGCCAGGATTTTATTTGGGAGGTGATCTCCAGAGACATCAGTAAGGAGGGAATGAGACAGGGAACGGGAAAAAAATAGTAGAGGGTGAGTGAATAAGCAAGTGGGAAATAGACTGAATCCTGTCAGGTCCTCTGGGAATGAGTATAGAATTTACCCAAGGGGTGAGGGAGCTGGGGTATTTATCTACCAGTCCCATCAGTCATTAGTTGAGGGCTGCTTCCTGAGGGTAATAACTCCTTGGCCCTCACAGCCTGCCCTGTAGCTAGGGAAAAGAGCTGTTACAATTGTGTACATTTCTTCAACCACCTATTATTTCTATACCACTGTGCTGGAGAGGCCTTGAGCCCGCCTGCGCCCAAGGAGGATGCCAATGTGGATGGAGTCAAAGGCAGAGCAGACCCAGGCTCACACTTGGGTGTTCTGGGCTCCATCTTGCTGTGGTCCACGTGACACCGGCTCAGGGGTAAGGGGACAGTATTTGTCTTTTTGTGTCTGGCTTCTTTCGCTTAGCATCATGTCTTCATGGTTCATCCATGTTGTAGCCTGTGTCAGAACTTCACTCCTTTTTAAGGCTGAACGATAGTCCATTGCATGGATAAATCATACTTTGCTTATGGACATCTGGGTTGCCTCCACTTTTTGGTTCTTGTGAATAATGCTGCTTTGAACACGGGTGTGTTCAAACATGGGTATTTATCTGTTCGAATCTCTGCTTGCAATCCCTTGGGGTCTATACCTAGAAGTGGAATTGCTGGGTCACAGGGGAATTCTATGTGGAACTTGTTGAGAAACCACCATCCTGTCTTCCACAGAGGCTGCACCATTTTACATTCCCTCCAGCAATACACGAGAATCTCTTTTAAAGACACTTGGGTACTGCTCTTCACACCAGCTGGTGAGGTGGGGATGGGATGAGGACCACCCCCCACATGGAGGGATTACGGCAGGGTCCAGGGAGGACACACCCAGACTTCCATGGCGAGGCTTGGTGACAGTAGAGGGGACCCTTTTGGTCTCTGAGTGTCCAGTTCATTCTACTATGGCTGCAACACTTCAGTTGGACTGTGTCATGGTGCTGGTCAGCTAGAAGGACACGGGTTTGAGTCCTGCCTTTCCTAGGGCTGTGTGACCTCAGACCGAGGACTTTTCCTGAGCCTCAGTTTCCTTTTCTGTTTAAACAAATGGGAAGAGTAATAGGGCAGGGGTGGGCACGCAGTGAGGTCATGTGAGTCTCGTGCTTAGTGTAGGGCCTGGCAGATGGATGGTACCTGCTCAGCGGGTGCCACTGTCATTATGATCCGTTTCTGGGAATTCCTCTGTGGGTGAGTGTCTAGCTGACAACTTATGCACCTACAGTCAAGGTTACGAGCCTACTTGCTGCCCATTTCTGTGCTAAGATTTGGGGACGGAGTGTGGTAGCGGACGCCATAATATACTGCCCAGGTTCCCCTTTAAGAAAGCACTTTCTGGGACTTCCCTGGTGGTCCAGTGGTGAAGAATCCGCCTTCCAATGCGGGGGAGGTGGGTTCGATCCCTGGTCAGGGAACTAAGATCCCACATGCCGCCGTGCAACTGAGCGCCTGTGCCCCAACTACTGAGCTCGCGCGCCTCAACGAGAGAGCCTGTGTGCCGCAAGCTACAGAGCCCACGTGGCCTGGAGACCGCGCACCACAACTAGAGAGAGAGAACCCGCACGCCACAACTAGAGAGAGAGGACCTGCGTGCCACAACTAGAGAGACGTCCGCGCACTACAATGAAGAGCCCGCGCACCGCAATGGAAGACTGCACCTCAACGAAGATCCCGTGTGCCGCAGCTAAGCCCCGAGGCAGCCAAAAATAAATAAATAATAAATAAATCTTAAAAAAAAAGAAAAAAGAAACCACGTGCTGTCCTGGTTTGTGGAGTGCTTTCAGGGGCCCCCTCCGGCTATTAGCACCTTCAGGGGTGCCTCAGCTACAGAGAGTGCCTCGGTCAAAGTCATGCCCTTCCAGTGACCTTTTAATATAGGGATATAGAGTCCTAGGCACCTAGGCCCACCTCTGGACTACTCTGTGGAAGGCTGAGTAATGCCCCACAGCCTCCCAAGATGTCCACGTCCTAGTTCTGGGAATCTGTGAACACGTGTGTCACCTCACATGGCAAAAGGGACTGTGCAGATGTGATTAAATTAGGGATCTGGAGATGGAGAGCCAGGTGGACCCAATGTAATGACAGGGGGCCTTATAAGAGGGGGCCAAGAGGATCAGAGTCACAGAAGGAGATGCGACAGAAGCAGAGGTCAGAGTGATGTGCCCTGCTGCCTCTGAGGTTGAAGGTAGCGCCCAGGGCCAAGGGATGCAGGTGGCCTCTGGAAGCTAGAAAAAGCAAAGAAACGGATTCACCCCTGAAGCCTCCAGAAGGAGCGCAGTTCGGTCAACACCTGGATTTTGGATTTCTGATCTCTTAAACTATAAGAGAATAAATGTGCGGTGGTGGAAGGCAGCACGTTTGGGGGAATTTGCCCCAGCAGCAGTAGGAAACTAGTACAACTCTGAAGGTGGGTCCGGCTCCAGCGCTCCCTGGGGGTGAGGGCCCGGAGGCTGCTGCCAGGTCTCCCTCTGCCCAGTCCGGCTCTCCTCCCACCCTTCCACAAGGGTTGGTGCCACGGGCTCTCCCTGATAGGCATCCTGCATCTTAAAGTCCACCTGAGAGTCCAAACTGCCACAGCTGGCGCACACACACACACATTTCACAGCTTTACTGGGGACAATTTCAAACACACACAAAAATAGCAAGAATAATATAATGATCTTCCATGATCTCATGGCCCAGATCAGGTAATTGCGAGCTCGTGGCCAATCTTGCTTGATCTCTGTGGGAATGGTCATTTACAGGGAACAGTGCAGCTCCCGCCCTGGAGACCCTCCCAGTGTGGGTGGGGACTTCAGAGGGTGCAGACATCTCTTAGGCCAAGAGAACTCCAGGCAGCAGTCCCCAGGTCAGCGAGTATGGGGCCAGGGGTGCAGAGAAGCAGCCTTGGAGAAAGGCAGGGACGAAGAGAGCCGGCCAGAGCCGGCAGGGCAGGCCACGTCTTAAAGGGTGGGTCCTAGGTCATGGGCAAACTCGCCTAAAGGGTCCCAAGTCTGGGCAGGAGGCAGGCGATGTGTGAAGGGACCGTGGTAGGCAGCACTTGGATAAAGTAGACATCATTTGCCTTTGTGTTACACTCCATTGTCTTTCTAATCTTTTTTTTTAAAATAAATTTATTTATTTAGTTAGTTAGTTAGTTAGTTTTGGCTGCGTTGGGTCTTCGTTTCTGTGCAAGGGCCTTCCCCAGTTGCGGCGAGCGGGGGCCACTCCTCGTTGCGGTGCGCGGGCCTCTCACTGTCGCGGCCTCTCTGGTTGCGGAGCACAGGCTCCAGACGCGCAGGCTCAGTAGCTGTGGTGCACGGGCTTAGTTGCTCCGCGGCATGTGGGATCTTCCCAGACCAGGGCTCGAACCCGTGTCCCCTGCATTGGCAGGCAGACTCTCAACCACTGCGCCACCAGGGAAGCCCTTTTTTTTTTTTGAAATAGGCCTCTACCTGCTTCTATATGACTCTACTAATAAAAGTGCAAGAATAGTGCCAGATGCTGGGCTGAGCACTTTCCACAGGTCATCTCACGGATCTGCCCAGCAACCCTAGGAGGCAGATACGATTTTTATCCCCATCTCACTGAGACTCAATGAAGTAAGGCCACTTGGCCAAGGTCCCATGGATGGCGTATTAGTTTTCTAGCGCTGCTATAACAAATTACCACAGACCGAGTGGCTTACGACAATAGAAATAGAGTCGCTTACAGTCCTACAGGCCAGCAGTTTGAAATCAAGGTGTTGGCTAGGCTCCGCTCCATCCAAAGGCTCTAGGGGAAGATCTTTCCTTGCCTCTTCCCGCTTCCGGTGGCCCCAGGCATCCCTTGGCTTGTGGCCGCATCACTCCAATCTCTGCCTCTGTTTTCACGTGGCCTTTTTTCCTCTTCATGTATCTTCTCTGTGTGTTCTTATCAGGACACTTGTCACTGGATCCAGGGTCCACTTGGATAATCCAAGATCCCGTCTCAAGATCCTTACTTTAAATATGTCTGCAAACACCCTTTTTCCAAATAAGCTCACGTTCCCAGGTTCCAGGGGTTAACACGTGGACATAGCTTTTTGGAGGCCAGTATTCAACCCACTACACATGGGAAGAGGGGGACCAGGGCCCTGAACCTAAGAAAATGGATCTACTGTCCCTGGAATGGGATACAATCTTGCCAAGAAGAGCTGGAGCAGTAGGAACCCCCTTGTCCTGCTTTTACAGCATGGCCATAAGGTCTTTGACACTCCTCCCATGGAAAGGTTGTCACTGCCCCTCACCTTGAACCTGAATGGGCTTGTGACTCACTTGTCACCAGAAGAATGTGGCGTGACTTCCAATGGTACATCCAAAAAGGCAGTGTAGTGTCTGCCTTTTTTGTGGAAACATTTGCTTTTGGAGCCCTGAGACCGCCATGCTGGGGGGAAGCCCAGGCCACATGGAGAGGTCCCACGTAGGTGTCCTGACCAACAGCTCTAGCTGAGACAGCTGACAGCCAGCACCCCGTGCCTCCAGATGATTCCAGCCCCCAGCTCTCCAGTCACCTCCAGCCACGGAGTCTTCCCTGCTGAGGCCCCAGAAATCGTGGAGCAAAGAAAAGCTGTCCCTGCCGTCCCTGTGTGAATTCCCAACCCACAGAATTTGAAGACAATAAAATGGCTATTTTATGCCACTAAGTTTGGGGATGGTTTGTCACACAGCAATAGTAATCAGGACACCCCCTCCTTGTCTAGAGAAAGCCCCGAATCGGAGGTTAGCAGTTCCTGAGAAATAGGTCTGATTCAGAGGAGAGACAAAGGGAATAGATCCTGTGTGAACCAGCACCCCTGCCCCAATTCCCAGTGGTTCTGTGATGAGAGATGGAGGGGGGGGAGCACAGAAAATAGAAACAGCTCCTTTCAGCACAAGAAACCGCCCCTCCCCAAAGCCCGCTCGCAGACAGAGCTGTAGGGCCTGAGGCTGCAGCCAGGCCTCCCCGCAGCTGCCGTCCCCCCAGCCTCCGCCAGAGCAAGGCTCCCGAAGGCGGGCTACGGTGGAGCCCGGCGGGACTTACAATTGCCCACGCAGCTGCGGCTGCAGCAGGGCCCCGACCACAGCCCTCCCCAGGCCCTGACCGCACGGCCCCGGGGGCCCAGCCTACCCTAGCCCAGGGGGCTGGCTGCTTCTCCAGCCGTGCCTTTGCCAGGGCCCTGGGTCTGTCTGCAGCCCTGACTGCCAATTATAGCGCAGGCCTGTTCATTTGCTGCATTGGATCTTGGGATTTTGTCATTTGCTATGCGGAGGTTTTCTTTCTGACTAATTTGTTTACCAGGTTTAATTCTTCAATCATGTTTTCATTTTAAGAGATTTCAGGGTAATTATGAACTTTGAATAAAGCCATCTGAGGCACCGAAGTGCGCTCGGCTCCGCTCTGCTAGGGCCCGCCATTCCATTGCTACACTTGAGATTTGGTGTGAATAGGACTTTTCCTGCCCAACCCACCCCCAGTGCCGGCAATTGAAAACAGCTGGGCCTCTAGGAGCCAAGGTCAGGATTGGAGAAAAAGCCACAGCTGAAAACCACACTGGAGTTGGGGAGAGATGGAATCAGGCTGGTGTGTGAGTGAGGCTCCAGGACCTGTGAGAATCTGGCCCCTCTCCACCTGCCTCACCCAGGCTGCCTCCCCCGCTCCCGGGGAATGTGGCAGAGGGACCCGAGGCCCGGGCTGCCCCAGCATTGCCAGCTGGGTTTGTCAAAGCAGGGTGCAGTGATACCTGGGAGAGGAGCGGACCCAGAGGCCAGAGGCCGGGGCCCTAGCTCCAGCCACGTAGTCCCTGAGCAGTGGGGCCGTAGGCAAAGTTTCTGGGACCTCAGGAGGAAAACAGAAGTAGATCGAGGGGGATGATGACAATTCCTGTTCCCTCTACTTTGCAGGCTTGTCACGAAGGAGCTGATGTAAGAAATGACATTTTGTAAGCTGTGTCACTTGGCACAGTTGTGAGGTGGTGGTGGTGTGGAACAGAATCTCGTGCTCATATCAGCAGGGTAACGCTGGTAGGCTGGGGTGGCGTGACACCCAAACAACGGCTATAAAGGCAGGAAAGGCCACCAGGCCCCTAGATGTCTTGACTCCATCTCCGTTTCACAATCAGTGTGTCCTGGCTCCCGGGTGTGCAGGGATGGTCTCTATGGAGCGTGTGAGCCTATGAATTGTGACTCCGAATCCCAGTTCCAGCCTCAGCACCTTATCAATGCCACACAGGAGGACTTCCGTACATCCCTCATCTTATCAGCATCAACAAATTAGGGTTGCCTAATTTGCATATCCATACCAAGCCTACAGCCAGCCCAGCGGGGTGGGTAGCGCAGTGTGCGCAGTAATCACAACTAGGATCAATGGATTAGGCTTAGCTAATTTACATGCAGCCAATCATAGCCAAGGTATGAACAGCAGAGCTGCCGGGGGAACGAATCACACGAAGGGAATTCTCCACCGCAGAGTGTAAGTGTCTGAGCTTCCCCAGCTGGATGGCTCTCGCTCCCACCCCAGGGGAGAGGCCGTGGGGGACTCGGAATTTGCTCTGACAAGGATCCGGTGCTGGATCCCATCCACAGTGACAGCCTAAGTTGCCGAGGGGGAGAGGAAGGGAGTGGCCGTACCGTACGGTAGTGCTGTTTGGGTTCTCTCAGAAGCAAGCCTGAGACAAAGATTCGAGGGCAGGAAGCAGAAGCAGGGGCGTGCAGGTATGCGGGAAGACAGTGAATAAAGGATGCACAAGCGAGCAGGTACCTCTGTGGGCAACCGTTCTAGGCTGAATTGTGCCCTGCACAAATTCCTATGTTGACATCCTAACCCCCAGGACCTCCGAATGTGACCGTATTTGGGGATAGGATCTTTTAACAAGGTGATGAAAGTAACATGAGGTCATTAAGCTTGAGGCCTGACCCAATCTGCCTGGTATCCGTAGGACAGACACAGACAATCGTGTGAAGACCCGGTGGGGGAGAGGGCAGTGAGGAAGCTGGGGGATTCAGCCACCCACTTGCATCAGTCATTCACTGGGGGCTCTTTCCAGGGGGGCGCCACTGATTCCCACATCCCCAGTCTGCCCGGGGACAGGCAGAGCAGCGTTGGTCAGTAGAAGCCCCCGCGTGAAGAAACTCAGGGATTGCCATTTGAAAGTTGGGCCTGGTTACAATAAGCGGGAAGAGGGAGGGGACTTGTGGGCAGCAACAGTGATGGTGACATCTGCATAGGCCTATGAGGTGAATAATAGGCTGTCTTAGGTACCGGCCTAGGCACTAAGCTACTATGGCCTTTAACCTCTGCCCTAGAGGAAATTGTGTGTGGATGTGTGTTCATAGGAAGGTTTAGTTACAGTATATATTTTTATATTGGATTATCCGTGTAATAGTATATGACCCTGTAATAAATAGTTTGCAAAGGTGGCCTCTGGTTAGTTTCCACGCCGAAGCCGGTGGGGTGAATGGACGCGTAACACAGCTCACTGTGGTCTTGGATTCTTGCAGCTCCTGTGGCCTCCCTCGTGAGACCGGCAGCACTTCAGTGCCTCTTGCTAATTTTAGACTTGCGTGCTGGGCTCAGCTAGGATGAGGGTGTTTTGAGTCAGGCTTCTTGGTTTCAAGCAACTGAAACTAATGCTACCCAACTTCGGTAGTAAAGGGATTTCTGGAAGGTGTGAGGTGGTCGACCTGCTTGACAGAAGGGAATAGGACTTGTAGCCAAGGACAGTCTGGTGGGTGCGGGGAATGTGTGCGTGTAACTTGCTAGCACCCACCCCTACCTCCACCAGCCTCTGTAGGGCACTGTCACTGCTAGACCTTTGAGGTTGCCACCATGGTGTCCTTGTCCCTGCCTCTTTACGACATTCCTTTGAGATTCAGTTGGGGCTCTCTGGGACAGTGGGATTTCCTTTTCTCTCTCTCTTTTTTTTTTTTTTTTTTTTTTGCGGTACGCGGGCCTCTCACTGTTGTGGCCTCTCCCGCTGCGGAGCACAGGCTCCGGACGCGCAGGCTCAGCGGCCATGGCTCACGGGCTCAGCCGCTCCGCAGCATGTGGGATCTTCCCGGACCGGGGCACGAACCCGCGTCCCCTGCAACGGCAGGTGGACTCCCAACCACTGCGCCACCAGGGAAGCCCTCTTTCTTTTTTTTTAATATGTGATTTTTTGTTGTTGTTTTGTCTTTATTTTTTTGGCTGCGTCGGGTCTTAGTTGCGGCATGTGGGATCTTTCATTGCGGTGCGGGCTCTTCGTTGTGGCGCGTGGGCTTCTCTCTGTTGTGGCATGGGGATTTTCTCTCTCTAGTTGTGGTACATGAGTTCCAGAGCACGTGGGCTCTGTAGGTTGCGGCACATGGGCTCTCTCGTTGAGGTGCGCGAGCTCAGCAACTGTAGTGCGCGGGCTCAGTTGCCCCGCGGCACGTGGGATCTTAGTTCTCTGACCAGGGATCGAACCCGCATCCCCTGCATTGGAAGGCGGATTCTTTACCGCCGGACCACCAGGGAAGTCCCAGGGCAGTGGGATTTCTTACACATCAGCCCAGGGCTTCCAAGAAAGAGAACCAGACAGAAGCTGTATCGCCTTTTATGACCTAGTGTTGGAAATCACTCAGCGTCACTTCTGCCATATTCTATTCATCCCATGCGAGTCTGAAAAGCCAGTCCCTATTCCAGGGAAGGGATTAGCCTCCTCCACCCTTTGATGAGAGGACTGTCAAAGAATTTGGGGACATGTTTTAAAACCACCACAGTGGACTAGGAGATGGCAGACAGCCACTTGGCTTGACAGTTTGGACAAACACATTTTTCCTTCTTGATTTTCTAATTCGGCTGCTTGTTTCCCATGATGCAGAAAGGCCTGGCTCAAACTCCAGGCAGCATGTTAGTAACTAACGTGCTTGCACCTCGTGGGCTGGACCCACTGACTCCAGTTCATCCCGCTTCATCATTGTGCCAGGAGAGCTCATTCCAACTGAAATTTGACTATTGGTTTTTAATTTTGGTGCCATTTTTCATGCTGATGGCTCTTCTGGCTGACAGTGAATTACCCTGGGTACAAATTAAATACAATAGAATTGCTAATCAGGCCATTAGAATATGCTGACAGGAGGAAATCTACAAGTTGTCAGATCTGGGTGGGCTCTCCCCTTGCCGTTGGGACAGAATTCTCTTGATTTCAAACGGACCTCTGCATGGAACGGGTTCGGGTATTGGAAGACAGACACCTGCAGGCAGCCGGAGGGGCTGTGCAAGTGGCTGCAAGGCCTGCAAGCCTACACTGGTTCGGCTGGTTCTCTTTGCAGGAAAAATCTTGTCCTGTGAGTACACAGGGGATCGCTCTGTGGGGCTCTGTCTCTGGGGATCACTGTCTAATGTCCCATACACTCTTCTCATGCAACAAAGTGTTGAGGTTTAATTCTCCACCTTCAGGCCCACAAGGAAGGCACCAAAATGTCTGGCAAAATGAACAGTGTTTTCAGATTTCTAAATTTAGACGGAAGGTGAGAATGCACCAGCGGTTTTCCTCTTGTGTCTAATTCTGAGCGAAGATAGAAAGACTTATCTGTGGGAGACTTCGCGTCGCATGGTCAGTCCCAGTTTCTTTGTATTTTTTTTTAATCCCTACAAAACTGACTTCAAGGGTGAAGATGCGAACCTGGATGCTGGGCAGTGATGTTGTTTGGGGAGGGGAAATGTGTCGGAGATCATTTATAAGTGAGAGGAGGACCCCACTGCTTCAATAATAGCTAACACTTATTGAACCCCGCCTGCTATATCTGGTCACTTAGATTAAGATCATCACCCCCATTTAAACGATAGCAATCTTGAGGTTAGGTAACTTTTCCAAGGTCATCCAACAAGTTTGTACTTAATCCAGTGTTATTAGATTGGGTTCGGCTGCCAGAGACAGTGGGGGGAAGAAAAGAGTGGCTTAAACAAGAAAGATATTCTTTCTTAGAAAAACAACATATGGTCTCTGCCTTGGGTTGCTGGATAAAAGACAGGACACCAATTAAACTGGAATTCCAGATTAACAATTTTTTAGTATAAGTATGTCCTGTGCCACATTAAATAATTAAATACTACAATTAAAGTATTGAAAGTTTTCAATTGAATAAAAATTAAGTCAGAATAAAATATTTTTATTTGCTCAATCTGGCAAAACCCTATCTGCACCTCTTGGTTCAAGACGGCTGTGTGTGCTCCAGCCTTTGGGACCACACTTCAGGCAGCAGGAGGGAGGAGGGTTAAAGAAGGGTCTCGCTCCCTTTAAAGATACTTCATGGAAGTCAGTCCCCAGACTACTGCTCACCTCACATTGGCCACACATGGCTTTTAGCGAGGCTGGGAAATATGGCTTTTATTCTGGGCAGCCATGGGCCCAGCTGACAATCAGAGCTTCTGTATCGAGAAAAATGGATATCAGGGGTCAACTCAGTGTCTGCCACAGCTGGGATTTAAACGCAACCAGAATGGCTTTCAAGTGTTGGGGCTTAGTCACCCCGATGTCCTGCTTCTTCTCCATTTCACGAAAGAAAGGGTGTGTGTTTCACACAGCCCTCCTCAAATGCTTTCGTTGATTTCTGGGTGCCTCTTCCCTGACTTCTCTGTACTTTTGCTGCTAACAGACGGCACGTGCGACACTCTTCAGAGGTCTGCCTTCCGGTTACCGGAGCCACTCAGTCCGCGCCTGGGAATTGGGACGGCGCTTCGCCAATGACTCATTGTGCGGGAGTCTGCAAGCCCAGCTCCCTTGGCTGGAGTTGGGAGAAAGACTAAAGTGTAATTTACACTCAAGAGCCCTGGCAGGGTCAGGCCAAGTGTGCGCCCTTGCTCGACTGCTTTCCTTCCCTTGTCCTGCTTTCCTCACTCCCTTAACTGGTCTCTCCTGGAAGCACTGCCTTCATAAATCACTTGCACACAAATCCTGTCGCAGTGTCTTCGTGGCCTAAGATAAGGGTTTACCCTGGAAAATATAAATAGGAAATGGGACAGCACTTTTGAAGACAAAGCAGTTCTGTTGTCATGTGCCCCTCTGTGATGAAGAGGCCAAAGTGACTCGCAAAGCCCTTGAGGTTGAATTAGGTCACACCCCAGCCTTACCGGCAAATCCTGAGCTGTGACAACTTATACAAAGTTGGACTTTTAATATTTATTCCAATCTTCCTCCAAGCTGTATGTTTTTTTTAGGGAATGTGTATCAGTCAGGGTTTGGTTGGGAAAACGGCACTGGGTGCTTCAAATAGGAAGGGATTGAATACTGGAGATCAGTTGCTTACAAAACAATTGGAAGAGTTGGAAGAGCCAAGGTCCAGGAAAGCTGATACCAGCTCTCAGATTCCTTCAAACTTCCAGAGCGTCAGAGAGTACAGTGGATTGCATGCTGGTGCAGGACCAAGGTAGGTGATTCTCAGAGACGTGCCTGGAGGGGGCCATGAAATTTTCCACTTGCTGTACGCTTTGTGTCTGCCTGCTGTTGCTGGAGGAACAATAATTATGGCTTCTTGCCTCTCTTTAGCCTTCCAAGTCATGTGCAAATACAATAGCCCCTCATTACAGATTTCCCCTGCTCTCGGAAAGCAGAATGTTCCTGCGAAACCTTTTGTAAGCCAAAATGGCGTAAAGCAAAGAAGCAATTAACTTAGGACCCATCTTGCTAACAGGTGCACAAAATAAATGGAGCTAAATAAAACGCAGATGCTCACAGACACAGGTGCAAGCTATGGTGGCTTGATGCTGAGGGTAGTTCCCAGGGAAGGAGCTTGGCGGGACCACTCTTGCTGCTTGGGGTACGCGCTGCCTCTATAACAGCTTGCTGCAAAACAAACACTGAACGCTATTTTCGCTTTTCACCTTTATTTGAAAAAGCGAAAATCCTCTTCGAATTTCTCAGGGTTAGTGAAAACAGGTACTCATACAGGCCTTTAGTAAAAGTGAAGTGGCATAAAGCGAACTTTAGAAAATCAAGGAATACCTGTATCTGTGGATTCCCTATTTGCAAATTTGCCTTCTCACTAAAATTTATTTGTAACCTCAAAATAAATACTCATGGCGCATTCACGGTCATTCATGGGCTTGTGCAGAGGGGTGAAGAACTTGAGTCATCCAACGTGCCCATTCCCAGCTGAGGTTGAACATGGTGATACTCTGCTTTTTTGTTTTGGCTCTCCTGCTATAAATAAGTGTCTTTTTCGTGGTCTGTTCAGTGCCACGTTTTTCACATTTTTGAGCTTTCTGTTGGTGACTCTGCTGTTTAAGGTAACCCCCAAGTGTAGTGCTGAAGAGGCTGGGATGAGAAATTTGTGTGGTAGATAAGCTTCACTCATTCTGGAAAATTCTTGGCCATTATTTTTTCAAATATGTCTCCTGCGCCGTTCTCTCTCTTCTCCTAGGATTCCTATTACATATATGTTAGACTGATATTCTCCCACAGCATTGTGATGCTCTGTTCTGGTTTTTTCTCCTACAATTTTTTTCTCAGTGTTTCAGTTTGGGTAACTTCCATTGACCTATCTTCGAATTTGCTGATTCTTTCCTTAGCTGTGTCAAGTCTCCTGCTGAGCCATTAAAGGCACAGTAATGTTTTTCATTTCCAGTACTTCCATTGATTCTTTTTTTTTTTTTAATACTTAATTTACTCAGACATTGTTAACCCAACATAAGTATGCATTTAAGGAAATTTTTTTTTTTTTTTTTTTTTTGGCCAGGCAGTGCTGTGCAGCATGCAGGATCTTAGTTCCCCAACCAGGGATCTAACCTGTGTCCCCTGCAGTGGAAGTGCAGAGTCTTAACCACTGGACCGCCAGGGAAGTCCCGCCATTTGATTCTTTCTTATAGTTTTATTCTCTCTGATGAAATTACCCATCTGATCTTGCATGTTGTTGTACTTTTTTCACTAAGGCCAGTGTCCAGTGGCTTCCACCTCAGGCAAACAGGTGCTCACCTCTTGTCTCACCTTGGAGGCACCCGTGTTTTCTTAGCATTCAGGTCACTTGGTTGCTCTGTGACCTCAGCTCTCTGATGAGTTTAAGAAAAGTTGTGATTTTCAGATTGTCCAGATTTTTGTTGTTGTTACTAGTGTGCTATTTCCAACATTCTGTATCCTAAGCAGACTGCTTTTTTTTTTTTTAATAGAAGAGAGATGCTTCTATAGGAAAAGTGCAAGAATTAATGTTTTGTTAAATTCCTGGTTTCTTTCAGATCCCTGATATATGCATATATAACCAAACCAAGGCACCGGTATTTACATGGTGGAATTCAAAAGGAACTTCTCAGTCTCTGTAGGACTAGCTTATAAGCAGTGGTAAATGGTGTAAATGACTGATCAAACTTAATATATTACCCCCGGTTATCGACTGAATTTTGTCCTCCCAAAATTCATATGTTGAAACCCTCCAATGTGACTGTGTTTGGAGATAGGGCCCTTAAAGAGGCGATTAAGTTTAAATGAGGTGTAAGGATGGAGCCCTAATCCAATCTGACTGGTGTCCTTAGAAGAGGAAGAGACACCAGGGATGTGTGAGCACGGAGGTAAGGATTTTGGTCACCAATTACAATATATGGGTTTTCTTCCCCACACCACCAATTAATTCTGGGATACCAGCTGGTGTCCTACCATTCAACTCAATTCTGACACTATCTACCCAGAGATAGCATCAGATCCCACAGGTTAAGGGCTCAGTCCTACAAGACTTGCTGCCCTACCCCCTCAATTTTAGACTGCGTTCACAAGCCCAGGTTATCACCTGTGCTTCTGACTGACAGGCTACAGATTGGAGGTTCCAGCGACCCCCTCCTTGGGTTCAATTAATTTGCTAGAGTGGCTCACAGAGCTCAGGTTACTGGTTTATTACAAAGGCTATTAAAGGATACAAATCAACAGCCAGATGAAGAGATACACAGGGCGAGGTCCTGAACAAAGGCGCTTCTGTCCTCTTGGAGTTTGGGGCCCAGCACGGCGGGCAAGTGGAAACATTCTGGTTCACCATCCAGAAAGTCCTCCAAATCCCATCCTTCTGCGGTTTTATGGAGGCTTCATTACGTACGCACTATTGATTAAATCATTGGCCATTGGCAATCGATTAACCCTCCAGCCTCTCTCCCCTTCCTGGAAGTTGGGATAAGGGGAGGGACTGAAAGTTCCAACCCTCAGATCATATGGTTGGGTCCCCTGGCAACCGGCCCTCATCCTCAGGTTACCTGTGTGCTTTCCAAAAGTCACCTCATTAACATAACAAAAGATGCCTTTATTGCTCTCAACACTTAGGAAACTCCAATAGTTTCAGGAGCTCTGTGCCAGAAACAGGGATGAAGACCAAATAGATATTTATTTTAAATCACAGTATCACAAGAGGAAAGACCAGGTGTGGACATGATGAGAAGGTGGCCATCTGTAAGCCAAGGAGAGAGGTCTCAAGAAAAACCAACCCTGCCAGCTTCTCGGTCTTGGACTTGCAGACTCCAGAACTGTGAGAAAATAAGTTTCTGTTGTTTAGGCCACCCAGTCAGTGGTATTATCTTAAGGCAACTCAGGTAGACTAGTACACCCCCAATTGCAGGTGTGGTAGATTGGTTTTTTAAATTTATTTTTTATTTTTAAATTTTTAAAATTGAAGTATAGTTGATTTACAGTGTTGTGTTAGTTCAGGTGTATAGCAAAGCGATTCAGTTATATATATCTGTGTATGTGTGTATATATATTGATATATTCTTCTTCAGATTCTTTTCCCTTATAGCTTATTACAAAATATTGAGTATAGTTCTCTGTGCTATGCAGTAGGTCCGTGTTGGTTATCTATTTTGTATACAGTAGTGTGTATCTGATAATCCAAAACTCCTAATTTATCCCTACCTGCCCTTCCCCTTTGATAACCATAAGTTTGTTTTCTATGTCTGGGGGTCTATTTCTGTTTTGTATGTAAGTTCATTTGTATCATTGTCTTTTTTTAGATTCCACGTATAAATATATCATATGATATTTGTCTTTCTCTGTCTGACTTACTTCACTTAGTATGATAATCTCGAGGTCCATCCATGTTGCTGCAAATGGCATTATTTCATTCTTTTTCATGGCTGAGTAGTATTCCATTATATCTGTGGACCACATCTTCTTTATCCATTCGTCTGTTGACAGACATTTAGGTTGTTTCCATGTCCTGGCTGTTGTGAATAGTGCTGTAATGAGCATTGTGGTGTGTGTGTCTTTTTGTTTTTTTAAATTTATTTTATTTATTTATTATTTTTTTGGCTGCGTTAGGTCTTCATTGCTGTGCACGGGCTTTCTCTAGCTGTGGCGAGCGGGCTTCTCACAGCAGTGGCTTCTCTTGTTGAGGAGCACGGGCTCTAGGCGCATGGGCTTCAGTAGTTGTGGCTCGCAGGCTTCAGTAGTTGTGGCTAGCGGGCTCTAGAGCGCAGGGTCAGTAGTTGTGGCGCACGGGCTTAGTTGCTCCACGGCATGTGGGATCTTCCAGGACCAGGGCTCGAACCTGTGTCCCATGCATTGGCAGGCGGATTCTTAACCACTGTGCCACCAGGGAAGCCCGCGTGTGTCTTTTTGAATTATGGTTTTCTTTGGATATATGCCCAGGAGTGGGATTGCAGGATCATATGGTGGTAGATTCTAAAACACGGCTCCCAAAGAATCATGTCTCCCAGGGTTCACTTCCCTTTGCAAAGTATCTTTAGCTGCTTCCATCAAAAGGTGGAATTACCAGGCCTCAAGGGGACTTGCAGCTTCCATTTGGCTTGGCGAGGGATTTCCAGCTACCATGTAAAGCCCGGGCTATCCTGCTGGAGAGAGAAACCCCTTGGAGGAGAACAAAGCCCCCAGACATATTAGTGACTCTTGCCAATACCATGAGAAGACAGAGGCCCAGACATCCTAGTGGGCCCTCAGGCATTTGATCCACCCCAGCTGAGCCACGTGGGTTCTCCAGCCCCAGCCAACATCGTGCAGAGCAGAGATGAGTCATACTCCCACCCCACCCCACCCCCCGCCCCAAATTCCTGATCCACAGAATTGTGAGAAAAAAAATGGTAGTTCTTTTAGACTACTAAGTTTTGGGGTGGTTTTTTAGGTAGCAGGAGCTAGCTAACACAGCAGAGACCTCCAGGTGCCCCACAATGTCCCTTCTTGTGTCCTCGTTAAAAAAAAAGCCTCATTTTTCAGCTAGATATATGACCATTGGAAATGAAAATTACATTTCTCAACTTTCCTTGCAGCTAGACACAGCCATATAATTAAGTTCTGGCCAATGGGCTATACATAGAAAGGGCGGATACAACGTCCAGGTATTGTCTGTCTCTGAGGCCTTGACCTTAACGGTACATCAGGGTCTACTGGAGACACCGCTGCAATTGGAGAGACAGGAACGCTTTGCACCATGACCATCTTTGCTTCCTACCTTATCTGAATGAGACATGGGTTGCTTTGGTGCCCGTTAGGAAAAAACAAGAGCTACAACAACCAAAACAGCGTACTTTAGGCAAGGTACGAGGATCAACAAGTCAATGGAGGAAAAAGGAGCTGAAACTGATACAGCGTGAGGATGTGGACAAAAGGGAACCCTTGTGCACTGTTGGTGGGAATGTAAATTAGTGCAGCCACTATGGAGAACAGCATGGAGGTTCCTCAAAAAACTAAAAATAGAACTACCATATGATGCAGCAATTCCACTACTGGGTATTTATCTGAGAAAAATGAAACGCTAATTTGCAAAGTTATATGCAACCCCATGTTCACTGCAGCGTTATTTACGGTAGCCAACACATGCAAACAGCTTAAGTGTCTGCTGATGAATGAATGGATAAAGAAATTGTTAAATGGATACATTGTTTTATATACACACACACACACACAATGGAATATTGCCCAGCCATTAAAAGAAGGAAATCTTGCCATTTGCAGCAACATGGATGGACCTTGAGGGCATTATGCTAAGTGAAATCAGTCAGAGAAAGACAAATACTGTATGATCTCACTTATATGTGGGATCAAAACCAAAACCAAACCCAAGCTCATAGATACAAAGAACAGATTGGTGGTTGGCAGAGATGGGGGGGTGGGGGAGGGCGAAATGGGTGAAGGGGGTCAAAAGGTACGAACTTCCAGTTATAAAATAAATAAATCATTACATCATGGGGATGTAATGTACAGTATGGTGGCTGTAGTTAATAATACTGTACTGTATATTTAAAAGTTGCTAATAGAGTAAATCTTAAAAGTCCTCCTCACAAGAAAAAGTTTTTTTGTAATTGTGTTTGATGACGGATGGTAACTAGACTTATTGTAGTGATCAGTTTGCAATATGTACAAATTTTGAATCATGTACACATGAAATTAATATAATGTTATATGTCAATTATACTTCAATTTAAAAATTTTGTTTAATATGACACAGGGAAATCCGATTGGAAAGACTACCTTTAACCTGCTAGCAATCTGCTAACATTTTGTGTGCCTTGAAAAATACGTGGTGCTGAATCTTCTCATTGAAAATGGATTTAAATCAAGACTTTGGGGCCCTCTGTCTGACTTTGGTCCCGGAATGTTCTCAGAGTAATAACACAGACCTGGTACTTGCATCTCAGTTACCCGCTCACAGTTTATGCTTGTGATCTCGCTGTGGTACAACTTACAAACATTTCCTTGTTGTATCCTGGTTCCAAGTAAAAAGTCCTTCCAGGTGTGGTAGAAAGTTCAGAGGTATTGAATGGATTAAAACTCTGGGTGGGGGCTTCCCTGGTGGCGCAGTGGTTGAGAGTCCGCCTGCCGATGCAGGGGACACGGGTTCTTGCCCTGGTCTGGGAAGATCCCACATGCCGCGGAGCGGCTGGGCCCGTGAGCCATGGCCGCTGAGCCTGCGCGTCCGGAGCCTGTGCTCCGCAACGGGAGAGGCCACAGCAGTGAGAGGCCTGCGTACCGCAAAAAAAAAAAAAAAAACAACTCTGGGTGGGAACCTACGCCTGGTATAGATGCCTCTCGAGGGCTCCTCATCCTGTTTGCCATTAAGCCTTGTGCATTCTTCATCTCTCTTGATTTTATTGCCTTGTCTTTCTCCATTGCCACTTCTCTGTTTTCAACCTTTGTAATTTCTCTCCTGGGCTCCCTGCCCGCTGCCCGCGGTCCTGTCCCCTCAAATCTATTCTCTGCTCTGCAGCCACAGTGATTTCTCTAGAAAGTATATCAGATTCCTGACATACCTGTGCTTAAAATCCTAGCAAGTCTCCCCAGTCCTTCCATAGGAAGTAGAAAGCCACTTTCAGGCTCTGAATGATCCGGCACCAGTTCCTCTCCCTGCCTCATCCCTCTGTGCTTCTTCTTTCACATGCTGGCTATGCTCCAGCTACACTGGATGACTTGAAAACTCCTGAAGCAGCCCATCTGTCAAAGCCTCAGGGGCTCTCTCCCAGCCCCTTCTTCGAGACCAACCCTTTGCTGCCTTTTGAGACTCAGTTCACGTGTTAGGCTACTTCCTTGAGGAGGCCTCTGAGATCAGGGACTTCTTTTTTGTGTTCCAAGCATGCCTCTATCATTGCACTTGTCAGGCTGTTTTCTGATGGTCACTCTTCCCCTCAGTGCTCTAAAGGGCTTGATGTGAGGGTACCACTCACAGCCAGCGTGCCCTGCCCTGCCCCATATCCTGTCAGCAATGACCATTTCTGTGCCCAGCAGCACAGGGCAGGCTGAAAGTACCAGAGACTGACGATGGCTCCTGAGCAGAGCTCTCAACCAATGAAAGATGGGAGCTGGTGTATAAATACCCCAATTCCCTTGCGCCTTGGGTGGAATAACGCTGAAGCGTATGCTCTACACGGTCATCCTGAGTTTTCCCCGTGGTCGCCAGGAAAGCCCACCCTTCACTGACTGCATTCCCTTCCCTCCCGCTTGGGCTGTTCCTTGAACCTCCCAAGTACACTGTTTAGCTAGCGCCCACCTCTTATCTCAGGATCTGCTTCTGAGGGAATACAAACCATGGTGGTACCTTGTCTTGTTTGAGTTCTCTTTCCACAGCACCTAGTTTAATCCCTTGCATAGAGAAGGCCCTTGATAAAAACTTGTCGACTGGCCCACTCTGTCTAAATGAATAACAGAATTAAGTAATGTTTGGGAGTGATGCCGAAAACTTGGCCTCTGTGCACCGGTGCTAAATCAAATCTCGGAGACAGAGTTTTGAGTGAAGTAGAAAAGAATAGCTTTATTGCTTTGCCAGGCAAAGGGGGACACAGTGGGCTCGTGTGTGGGCCCTGAAAAACTGTGTGTCCGGACCCAGGAGGATTTGGTGAGGGGTTTTATGGCAATGGTTCAAGGGCAGGGTTGCTGATAAGATTAGGGTGTGTGCAGGGCCTGCACTCCTTTAATCTGGTCTCAGGTAGTCTCTTTTTTTTTTTTTGCTTTACGCGGGCCTCTCACTGTTGTGGCCTCTCCCGTTGCGGAGCACAGGCTCCGGACGCGCAGGCTCAGCGGCCATGGCTCACGGGCCCAGCCGCTCCGCGGCACGTGGGATCTTCCCGGACCGGGTCACGAACCTGTATCCCCTGCATCGGCAGGTGGACTCTCAACCACTGCGCCACCAGGGAAGCCCCTCAGGTAGTCTCTTGATGAGTTTCTCTGGTTCCTTTAATCTGGTCTCAGATGGTCTTTTCTGGAATGAACAATGCTGACATCTTCCACTTGTTGGGGCTTTTAGTTCTGTAAAGAGCTCAAAGAAATTGTTATGTGTATCCTTTGAGGCAGAACCAGGGCCCTGCTTTAATTGCTGCGCTATTGTTTCTTGACTACTCCTCCCTTTTCTCTGCATCCCCTTCCTTCCCTGATTAGCAACTGTTTGAATCTGCCCTTTGGGACTCAGGAAAGGTCATGGAGGCTGGAGTCTGCTCCCTACAAACATGGAACGGGGGATACGGAAAGGCTTCCATGTCCAGGAGACCCACAGGGTCCTGCTCAGTTTCAGGAGGACCAGTCTTCCGGTATTATCCCCTATCCCTCTTGCGGTAGACACAGAGATGCGTGCCCAGATCCACCTTCAAGGAAGTTCTTGTTGCCCGTCCCTAGGTATGTGGGTATATGATGAGCAGATAGCCCCTAGCCGTCTCAGTACAGACAGCCACCTTGCTGCAGGTCATGCCCTTCCCAGGCAGCCCACACCCGGTGGCTGAGTACGAAGGTATGCTTTAGTAGAAAGTATAACAAGGGTTTGACGATGTGGCCATTTTTGCCTATGGCAGGAAAACGCCAGTAGGGGATCCTCGCTCCGAGGCTCTGTGGGGCTCCTGCCACAGCTCAGCTTCCCCCTCTGCCCTATCCTGCCTCCCCCCACTTCTTTTCACAAGCCTTCATCCCTAATAAACAGCATGCCCTTCAAAAGCCATCTCATCATCTGCTTCCAGAGAGCCTGACGTGCAATGCTTCTCTCCCATCCGTGCTGCGCCTTAGTCACCCTGATTCCCTTGCTGTCGCCTCCACAGACTGTGCTTTTCTGACCTCACCCGACTACTCACACTACTGTCCACTCCCTCTGCCCAGTAATAATACCTGGATGGTGCTTTGCAGTCTACAGAGTATCTCCCCAGATGATAGCAGATTCAGTCCTCACAGTAGCCTGGTGGGGAGGTAGGGTAGGTGTTTTTATTCCCATTTTACAGATGAGGACTCTAAAGTTTAGAAAAATAGGGCTTCCCTGGTGGCACAGTGGTTGAGAGTCCGCCTGCCGATGCAGGGGACACGGGTTCGTGCCCTGGTCCGGGAAGATGCCACATGCCGCGGAGCGGCTGGGCCTGTGAGCCATGGCCGCTGAGCCTGCGCGTCCGGAGCCTGTGCTCCGCAACGGGAGAGGCCACAACAGTGAGAAGCCCGCGTACCGCAAAAACAAACAAGCAAACAAACAAAACCGTGGGTTCAAGTCCCAATCTGGGTTCTGGCTGGGTTCGAGTCCCAGTGCATGGGTTCAAGGCCCAATCTGAGTTGCACGGTTTCACTTGCAGATGTCGGATGAGGGTAGGCGCTGCACGGGGAGGGCGGAGTCTGTCGGGGCGCCCCTTCTGCTGAGAGCTGCCTGGTGAAAGGGGCCGGTGGACAGGGGAAGGGGGGTGTCGGGGCGGGATCCATGTGGAATTTGAGAGTTCCTCCCTCAGTTGATATAAGTAGGCTGGCAACACAGTGGCTTCAGAAGAGCTGCCGCTGAATACGTGAGTTGAGAACAAAGGCTCTTCACGTTCCCCGTTCCCCCCGCAGGCACTCGATGGACACCTAGGGAGGGAAGCAAAGGAGGCCCCCAGCCCCCAGGGACAGACACGGATGAATGGGCAGCTTAGGTTGGGGGAAGAAGCCAGGGGTCCATTTCAGATAAAGTCCTGCGGCTTCATTCAGCCTGACCCTGGGGCTGGGGCTCTGGAGTATGTTACACCTCAGGGTGATCCCACCCATGGTGAGGGAGCTGGGCTATCATACTCCCCCCCATCCATCAGTCCTGGACAGAGGCTGCCCTGCCCTTGGGAGAGATACATTTCCAGCCATTTCCAGCTCTCCTGAATTAAGCTGCTCTGGGAGCCCAGGGCAGGAACTCGAAAGAACTGACAAGTGTTCCTTATTGGTAACAGAAGCTCACTGAAGCCAGTACAGAAGTATCCAGAGGAAGCCGGGGGCAACATTGACATTGGCAACAATGATTCTTAGTAAAGAACAAGCAGTTTTTATGAGTTCCTCGCCCCTTCCAGAGCGCGACGGCTGCTCTTCCTCTGTGCCTCTGGCCATTGTTACAATCATCTTTGCTCTTGCCGGGAGGCAACTTCGTATCTCCAGACATCAGCTCCAGGCCCAGTATAGAACCCGCCTAAATCACCGTTGCCGAAGGGATGGAAGATAGAATGTCCACTAATGCAGAGGATCGAGACTGAACCATGGCTCTCTGGCAACGAGGCAGAAGTCAAGCCATGCACTAGGGTCTTCGCTGGCTCTGGAATGATCGTTTTGATCCTGAGACCAGTTGGGCAGCCTCTCAGCCACCAACTTGTTCCCCTGAATGAGTGATGCCTTCAGAGGATGTCAACTATTGTGTGTGTGTGGATGGGGTGGAGGGTTGGGGAATAAAGGTGCTTCTCTGCTTCCCCCAAAAGAGCCCAGATGGTTCTGAGCTTAGAGGAGAGTGAGATCAAAGAAAAGCAGGACGTCTGGGCCAGAGGGAAGCAGACTTTTAGGTTAGGTGAGAAGTTTCCAGGGCAGAGCTGAATCAGTTGAATCAACTGAAAATAGCCGGAAGAGGACGGTGGTGGGTCCACTTACCTCTGCTGTGGCCCTGGCTCCCTGCACTTCTTATTCCTTTAAACTTTTGGTATTTTATTCTTTTAGGTCTGATTGTTACTCTCCTTCACAAGCAGGAGGGCTCAGGGGACTGACTCACGGTAATTAAAATCACTGGAGATTGGTATAAAAAACCTGGAACGTTATTATTAATTTACAGTGAGAAATCCAGTCATTTACTCATTTATTTATTCCAAGTATCTGAGTGCTGACCTAAGGCAGTTTGGTCGTGCATAACCCGGAAGTTCTTTCTGGAAGGTTACATAGCCTTCGGGCCAGAGACAAAAATCACACTGGTTATTTTAACGGAGAGAAATTTAATATAGAGAATTGTTAGCTAGATACAGGCATACCTCATTTTATTGAGCTTCGCTTTATTGCGTTTTTAACAAATTGAAGGTTTGTGGCAACCCTGTGTCTAGCAAGTCTATAGGCTCCATTTTTCCAACAGCATTTGCCCACTTCGTGTCTCTGTGTCACATTTTGGTAATTCTTGCAGTATTTCAAATTTTTTCACTATTATTGTAGTTGTTATGGTGATCTGTGATCAGTGATCTTTGATGTTCCTGCTACCACCTGTTGAAGGCTCAGATGATGGTTAGCATTTTTGAGCCATAAAGCTATTTATTTATTTATTTATTTTGTGTTATGCGGGCCTGTCACTGTTGTGGCCTCTCCCGTTGCGGAGCACAGGCTCCGGACGCGCAGGCTCAGCGGCCATGGCTCACGGGCCCAGCCGCTCCGCGGCATGTGGGATCTTCCCGGACCGGGGCACGAACCCGTGTCCCCTGCATCGGCAGGCGGACTCTCAACCACTGCACCACCAGGGAAGCCCCATAAAGTTATTTTTAATTAAAGTATGTACATTAGTTTTTTAGACATAATGCTTTTGCACGTTTAATAGACTACAGTATAGTGTAATATCACTTTTATATGCACTAGGAAACAAAAAACTTCATGTGACTCATTTTATTGCAATATTCACTTTATTGCAATGGTCTGGAACCGAACCTGCAATAATATCTCCAAGGTAGAAGGAATTATTAACTAGTCACCAAAGAAGCAAAAAGGGAGCTCTAAGGCATCATGGAGGTTGTAATTTCAGGCAGTAACTACCACTCCTGGGGGAACAAGGAGAAAGCTGGAACGATTAAAACCTAGAAGCTTGGAGTGGGGATCACATGGGGCTAAAATTCAGATGCTTGAGGAAAGGACACCTGCTGGCTGGTGCTGGTGTCTGAGCTCAGAGGAGGCGGCCCATACAGGTGGGACCCAGATCCCTGAGGGGGGCATGCTAGCCAGCTGATTTTGATGTCTCTGAGCTGAGAAAGGCAATCTGATGGAGCTTGGACCCAGACCTCTGAGGAGGGGATGCTGGCTGGTTCTGTGGATGTCAGGCAAACTGCAAACTGGATTCAGCTGCTGCTACAGGAAGAAACTGCTGCTGCCGGAGTGAAGAAACATGGACGATGCAGCTCACAGGGTCAGGAAGCGAACAGGAAGCCAGCAGATGCCCAAAGGAAGAAAGAAACAATTCCCTTCCTCGTCCTCTAGCTGTGAGTCTTCCTCTAGCACCTCCTACGGGCAGAGCCTAACAAGGAGCAGCTGGCAATGCAGAAACGTGGTCTGCAGAGCCCCAGCATCATAAAGAAGGGTGGGTTTGGAGCTGAGACACAATATCTTAATAACTGACACATCTCCAAAAAGTTTGAGGTTGAGTGAGGGTGAGCTAAGCGCCTCCCCATAACCTCACTACCAGTTCACACAAAAGCAAGTCTCTGACCAAACATCACACATGGAGACGTTTATTTTTTATTTTTAAAATTTATTTGTTTATTTATTTTTGGCTGCATTGGGTCTTCGTTGCTGCGCGCAGGCTTTCTCTAGTTGCGGCGAGTGGGGGCTACTCTTTGTTGCAGTGCGCGGGCTTCTCATTGCTGTGGCTTCTCTTCTTGCAGAGCATGGGCTCTAGGTGTGCGGGCTTTAGTAGCTGTGGCTCGCGGGCTCAGTAGTTGTGGCTCATGGGCTCTAGAGCGCAGGCTCAGTAGTTGTGGCGCAGGGGCTTAGTTGCTCCACGGCATGTGGGATCTTCCCGGACCAGGGATCGAACTCCTGTCCCCTGCTTTGGCAGGCAGATTCTTAACCACTGTGCCACCAGGGAAATTCACGGAAACGTTTATTAAACAGGCATTCATTAGCCACCGGGCACAAAAAAGTCCCTGCAACCTATTCTCTAGGCTTGAGAAGCCCCAGCTCTCAGCCTACTCTTTGCATGAAAGGTCCATCAGAGGCAGATGCAACATTCCAGAAACATCAGGGAACCAGAAATCCTCCAAAACTAACGGTTGGACCAAGCCTCAGGTGCCATCTGTAAGGTGCAGCCTACAGGTCTTCCTAGATTCTGAAAACCTGTTCATGTAAAGGTGGGAGTATCTCAAACATACGTAAGCAAATCCATAGATCCTGAATCCCTTTAATCTCACCAGCAAGAGCCTATTTCTAACATCCGTCATGCTAATTAACAAGGCACCAGTTTCATCAATGAAAACCTATTTCTGACTTTCACTTTGCTAATTAGCGAAGCCTCAGGTATTGATGAAGCCCTTGTGATCTTGCATTTGGATATAGCCTTTCTGATGCAAAGCTAGCTGACTAGCTGGAGAGGGGATTTTCGATGGAGGGCAAATGACTACCTCCAGAATTGAAGTTTTAACTAACACAGACATAGTGTCACACTATTCGGGTGGAAATATTTCAAAAATAAAATGCAGACATTATAAAAGGTTCTGTTTATACCAGGCGCCCTCCAGGATTTGGTGGTCGATCAGGCACCGTCCTTGCTCTGAAGGAACTCGTGGCCTGGAGACAAAAGATAAACAGGCAACTGCAGCATGTGTGAAGAGTGCCGATGAGATGCGGGGTCGGCCAGCACGGTCTGGGCACTTTTGTGGAAACATGGGAGGTTCTTCCACTCAACTGTCAGCCAACTCGCTGTGTAGTTTGAGTTACCAGATAAACTACAGGATGTCCAGTTCAATTAGCATTTCAGATCGACAACAAATAATTTTTGAGTATAAGTACTTGTATTTTATTTGCTAAATCTGGTGAACTGACTTCTAGGCAAAGCCAGAAGGAAAGTCAAACGGGGCAGGATTCTGCTTGGTGGGTGTAGATCAGTCAAGGCGGGAGGGTGAGATAATTGTAGGCTCTGTGCTGGAGTCATCCATTTCCTTCTGCCTGCTCAGACAAGCCCAAGTGTTTTGAAGGTCAGGGTGTCCACTTCCCTGAGCAGTGCTGGTCTCAAGCCACGTGTGGCCTCTCTGAGCTTCCCCTTTTATATATGCTGCAGAGTAAACCCCTTCTGCCAGCACATTCTTTTTTTTTTTTTTTTTTGCGGTACGCGGGCTTGTCACTGTTGTGGCCTCTCCCGTTGCGGAGCACAGGCTCCGGACACGCAGGCTCAGCGGCCATGGCTCACGGGCCCAGCCGCTCCGCGGCATGTGGGATCCTCCCGGACCGGAGCATGAACCCGCGTCCCCTGCATCGGCAGGCGGACTCTCAACCACTGCGCCACCAGGGAAGCCCAGCACATTCTTTCTTTAACAGACCCCCAAGAAGCTGATTATGTTTGAGTTTTCCTAATGGCAATGCCATTTTGCTTTCCTCTTCTAAATAGTTCCCCTGGATGGGATGTGTTTGCTCACAGCCCTTCCTTTTCGTTTTTGCACTGATGGCTGATCTCATTTTCCACTTACCCAGGGCTACTCAGCTGGGACTTCTCACCTCTGGCTTCAAGGCCTATGCCCCTTTTATTTTTTTATTGTAATTGGAGTATACTTGCTTTACAGTGTGTTAGTTTCTGCTGTACAACGAAGTGAATCAGCTACGTGTGTACATATATCCCCTCCTTGGACCTGCTGTTTGGTTTCAGTCTGTGTCCTGGAAATCGTGATCCTCATCATAGTGAAGTAGTTGTTAGGTAAAGTGAAGGACTCTGGGCTTAGAGTCAGAGTGAAACCGCACAACAGACTGGGGCTTGAACCCACAGGGTGGGACTCGAACCCAGCCGAAACCCAGATTTGGGACTTGAACCCACTGCCTTTGAATTGAAATCGCACACCTGGTCTCAGGACTTAATGAAGTTCAGGTTCTTTATGTCTCGATGCAGAAAGAATTCAGTGAGAAACAAAGTGATAGGTAAGAAGTGGATTTATTGAGAGAGGTACACATTCCATACACAGAATGCGGTCTGTCTCAAAAGGCGAGAACATCCCTGGGAGAAACACACTCCACAGACGGAGTGTGGGCCATCTCGGAAGGCAAGAGACCCTGAAATATGGGGTGCTTAGTTTTTATGGGCTGGGTAATTTCATAGGCTAGTGAGTGGGAGGATTATTCCAACTATTTGGGGGAAGGGGCGGGGATTTCCAGGAATTGGGCCACTGCCCAGTTTTGGGCCTTTTATGGTCGGCCTCGGAACTGTCATGGCGCCCGTGGGTGTGTTATTTAGCATATGCTAATGCATTACAATGAGCGTATAATGAGGATCAAGGTCCACTGGAAGTCAGTTCTTCTGCCATCTTGGGCCTAAACAGTTTTAACCAGTTATATCATATCCTCAGTGACCAAGTCATTCTTTTAAAAGTTGTCCCTTGCCCTCTTCCCTCCTGTTTCAAGAGGGCTTGGACCTTATTTAGAGATGGAAACAGTAGAGATGGGATCCGCAGCATGGGGAGGGCTTTGATGCTTTGCATCTACATATGTTCTGAGACTCACGCAGGTTGATGTAACAGAACCTCTTGAGGAACCTGAACTCTGGGCACAGAGAGTGACCCATGGCTAGGCCCTGTTAGTGATGTCCCAGCCCCAGGTGGTGCAGCAATTAAAGGAGCAGCCTTTGGGACAAAGGCTGGAGACCCTGCTGGTGGGAACTCAGGGCAGGGGTGGCTCCCACCCCACCTTTGCAAAACCAGCCCCATTATTCCAGCCCTGTGGCCTGGCCGTGCCTGTGCCCATCTGGAAGACTCAGGAGGATGGAGGGCAGGTTCATGACATACCTGAGACATCATAATCCTCAAATCCACCAGGCTGGGGTCAGGAAGTGATGGCAGGGCCGGGGGGCCAGGGGTTAAACGAGCACGGGCTTTATGGCCAACCAGGTGGGAACTCGAAACTTTTCTTTACTAGCTGTGTTCTAGGGTGACTAGACAATCCCTCTGATTAGCAGTTTTCCCACATCAAAATGAGAATTACACTATCCACCTTTTGGGGTTAAGAACTAAAGATTATATATATATATATATATAAAAATGTCTAGCGCTGTATCTGGGATACAGTTGTTACTCGCTATGAAACAGTGCTGCCAGAGATGGTGGTGATGGGTGAGATGGTGGTGGTGGTGGTGGGGACAATAAAGTTGGTAGTGGCGGCAGTGACAGTAGTGGCAGCTGTGAAGCTGGCAGCTGTTCACATTACCTTGACTAGTCCAAGACATTGAATCCTTGTAACTTATTCAGAGGGACTGGGCCAAGTGTTTGTTGGTTTTTTAATTTATTTTATTGACGTATAGTTGATTTATTACAGTGTTGTGTTTCTGGTGTACGGCACAGTGATTCAGTTATACATATATACATTCTTTTTTTTATATATTCTTTTCCATTCTGGTTTATCGCAGGCTATTGAACATAGTTCCCTGTGCTATACAGTAGGACCTCGTTGTTTATCCGTTCTCTCTATAATAGTTTGCACCTGCTAATCCCAAACTCCCAGTTCCTCCCTCCCCACCTCTTGTGGGCCAAGTGTTTTTGTTATTATTGTTTTAAATTTATCAATTCGTTTTAACTTGCATACCTCACTTTCATTATTCGCCTCTCTCTATGGTGAATCTTTCTTTTTTTTTTTGTAAATTTATTTATTTATTTTATTTTTGGCCGTGTTGGGTCTTTGTTGCTGCGAGTGGGCTTTCCCTAGTTGTGGCGAGTGGGCTTCTCATTGCACTGGCTTCTGTTGTGGAGCACGGGCTCCAGGTGCGAAGGCTTCAGTAGTTGTGGCACGAGGGTTCAGTAGTTGTGGCTCACAGGCTCTAGAGCGCAGGCTCAGTAGCTGTAGCGCACGGGCTTAGTTGCTCTGTGGCATGTGGGATCTTCCCGGACCAGGTCTCCAACCCGTGTCCCCTGCATTGGCAGGCAGATTCTTAACCACTGTGCCACCAGGGAAGCCCTTCATTCTTTTCTTTTAATGTAAATATTTAATTTGTATATTGCTTTGGGTATGTGTATGTTTCTTTTACTTTGAAAATCAGCTTCATGGGAGTATAATTTACATGCAAAAAATGTGCCCATTTTAGGTGTGCAGTTCTCTGAGTTTTCACAAATGTATATACCCATTTACCCACGCTTTAATCAAGATATTGATCATTCCCATCACCACAAAAAGTTCCTTCGTATCCTTTTGCAGTCACTCCTCTCCCTCAACCCCAGCCTTAAGCAACACGAATCTGCTTTTTCTAACTAGATATTAGTTTTACCTGTTCTAGAATGTAATAGACACAGAATCGTATAGCGCGCACGCTGTCGTGTCTGGCTTTTGTTCAATGTGTTTTTGAGACTCATGCATGTATCAATAGTTTGTTTCTTTATATTGTACGAATATACCACAATTTATTCTCCCATTGATATCGTTTAAATTTAGGTATATTTTGCATTATAATATACGTTATGTACATTTATGTATATAGTTTAAATTTATGTATATTAAATTTACGTTACGTGTCTCCTTCTGTTTCTTAGCTTTTTCACTAAGCATAAGCTTTAAGATTCACCCATGTGGCTGAATGTACATCTGATCCACTGCTACTAAATGCTTCTGTTTATTCCACTGTGGGCAGCCCCCAGGTTTTACCTAACCCCACAGTGATGAGTACCCAGTGTTCCTCTCCACCACAAAAAAACACTGCATTGAGCATCCTTCTACATATACCCTATGGACCTCTGAGTTGCCGTGGGATATATACCAGCAGGGGAATTGCTGGGTCTTTCTCTGTGTGTTTACTTATTTGTGTCAGAGGTGCCAGATTATACTCCAGGATGGCTACACCAGTCTGTATTCCTGCCAGCAGGACCAGAAGGCTTTTATAGCTCCACAGCCCCATAACACTTGGCATCACGCAGCCAATATTTTGCAAGCTAATGTACAAAAAGTGACATCTAATTAAAAAAAATTTTGCATCTCCCTGGCTCCAAATGATTTTGAGCACCTCTCCAAGTGGGTTCCTCTTCTCTACACCACCTGTAGGTATTTTTTTGCCCAGTTTTCTATTGAGGGTGCTGTTTTCCTTCTTGTTCATTTGCAGGTATTTCTTGTGTAGTTGACATGTGAATCTCTGGTTGCTTTTAGAGATCGCAAACATCTCCTTCCGTTTTTGCTATCTATTCACTTTGTGGTGTCTTTCAATAAACAGAAACTATTGATTTTGAAACAATCACATTAACTCTTTTGTGTTAGGGTTTGTGCCTTTGAAGTTTTATTTAAGAAGTTTTTCTCTGCCCATAGATCATAAATATATTCTTCTACATTTTCTTTTATTAACTTTATGGTTTTAACTTTCACATGTTGGTTCTAAATAGGAAAAACCCTCAGCTTTCCACCTGTGTTGGGAAAAACCCAGTTCTTCCCAACTGTGTGTGTCTTCCCTGTGAGTCTCCTTTCCTACTCACACAAAACACGTCACTTCTGACACTTCTGGTCACCAAATGTGTGGAGATTGTTTCCCCATGCCAAGCAATTCTCTGCAACACCATGTGGGTGTCCTACCATTCAACTCAATTCTGACACCATCTACCAGGAAACAGCATCAGATTCCACGGGTTAAGGGCTCAGTCCCCCGAGACTGGCTGAGTCTCCCTCTCCTGCCCCCCCTTACCTACTTCAGATGCCAGTCAAAAGCCCAGGGTGTCACCTGTGCTTCTAACCAACCAGATAGATTGGAGCTTCCAATGACCTTCTCCTCAGGTTCCAATAATTTGCTAGAGCGGCTCACCGAACTCAGAGAAACATTTCACTTACTAGGTCACCAGTTTATGATAAAAGGCTATAACTCAGGAACAGCCAGATGGAAGAGAGGCATAGGGCAAGGTGTGGGGAAAGGGCACAGAGCTTCCATGCCCTCTCTGGGCTCACCACTCGCCCCATGTCTCCACATGTTCACCAACCCGGAAGCTCTCTGAACCCAGTCTTTCTGGGTATTTATGGGGGCTTCATTACATAGGCAGGAATGATTAAATCGTTGGCCATTGGCAACTGAACTCAATCTCTAGCGCCTCCCCCCTCCCCCCAGAGGTGGGGGGAGGGGCGCGGTGGGTCTTAAAGTTGCAACGTTCTAATCACCTGGTTTTTTCTTTTGGCAACCAGCCCCCATCCTTTGGTTACCTAAGGGCTTTTGAAAAGTCACCTCATTAACATCACAAAAGAGAGCTTTATTGTCCTTATCACAGGAAATTCCAAGTGTTTTAGGAGCTGTGAGCCAGAAACTGTGAAGACCAAATATATATGAGAAATATATTTTGATCATCTGAATGACCAAGTCTTTCTTTCCCTCTCTTTCTTTCCCTTCCGTCCTCCCTTCTTTCCTTCCTCTTTCTTTCTTTCTGTTTCTTTCTTTCTTTCTCTTTTCTTTCTTCCTTCCTTCCTTCTTTCCTTCCTCCCTCCCTCCCTCTCTCCCTCTCTCTCTCCCCCTCCCTCCTTCTTTTTCTTTCTTTCTTCCTTCCTTTCTCCCTTTATCTCTTTCTTTCTTTATCATTTTTTTAAACATAATTAAGTGACTGTCTCCTTCTCATACTTATTTAACATCCGAGTAGACTCTACCCTGCAATCGCTGTTCTCAGATAGTCATTGTCATTGTTTGTTTATCCTTCCAACACTTATTTCTGAATTTATAAACAAATTAAAATATATTCTTTTTTTAAAATTTCAACTTATTTAAACTAAAAAAAAAAGCAAAAACAAGATATACATTTCTTATAAATCACAATATCAAAGGTTCTTAATCCAAAGGATTGGGATCCAGTTTTAATTTTTCCCTCTTTGGTATACCAGTTGTTTTTCTCATCTCCACACAGGTGATCTCTAAAGCCTTGGCTCTGACATGAGTAGTTTGAAAAAAGAAATCTCTTATTTAGAATTTGTTTGAACTTTTTCTTAAAGTATGGCGTACATACATAAAAGTTCTCAAATCATAAATGATTTGGTGAATTTCCAAGTGAAAACACCATGAAACAGACCCTTGCCTGCACTCCAGAAGCCCTCCTATCACTACCTATCATAGATTAGTTTTGCTTTTGTTTTTTGTTGTTGTTGATTAGCTTCATACAATGGAATCATACTTTATGTTCTCACTTGTGTCTGGCATTTTTCACTCAATATTATGTTTGTAAAATTTATCCATATTTTTGTGTCTAACTGCAGTTTGTTCATTCTTATTTCTGTACGGTATTCCATTACATAATCATTCCACTGTTTTTTTTTTTAATTTTTATTTATTTTTTGGCTGCACTGGGTCTTTGTTGCTGCACACGGGCTTTCTCTAGTTGCGGCGAGCCGGGGCTACTCTTCGTTGCGGTGCGCAGGCTTCTCGTTGCACTGGCTTCTCTTGTTGCAGAGCACAGACTCTATGCGTGTGGGCTTCAGTAGTTGTGGTGCATGGGCTCAGTAGTTGTAGCTCTCAGGCTCTAGAGCACAGGCTCAGTAGTCGTGGTGCACGGGCTTAGTTGCTCCACGGCATGTGGGATCTTCCCGGACCAGGGCTCTAACCTGTGTCCCCTGCCTTGACAGGTGGATTCTTAACCACTGCACCACCAGGGAAGTCCCATTCATTCCACTGTTAATGGGCATTTGGGGAGTTTCCAGTTTTGGGCGATAAGGAATAGTGCCGCTATGAAAATTCTTGTACACATCTTTTGTCGAACTTATGTATACACTTCTACTGGGCCATAGGCTATACATATGTTCAGTTTTGGTATTTTCTGCCAAACAGTTTTTCAGAGTGGTTGTACCAATTTACACTCCGACAGAATGGTTGGAGAGTTCTGGGTGCGCTACATCTTTGTTAATACTTGGTATTTTCCATCTTCTTTTCATTTTAGCCATTCTGGTGGGAATATACTTGTATCTCATTGTGGTTTTAATTGGCATTTTCCTAATGCCTAATGAAGTTGAATGCCTTTTAAATATTTAATTGCCCCTTGACTATCTTCTCTTTTGAAGTGTCTGCTCAAGACTTTTGCCCGTTTCTCTTTTGTGTCGTTTATGTCTTTTTCTTATTAATTTGTGAATGCTCTTTATATAGCCCGGATATGAATCTTTTTTCTGATATAGGTACTGACACTATCTTCTTTCAATCTGTAGGTTGCCTCTTAATTCTTTTAATTTCAAATAGTCCAATAGCCCTTTTTGTGTTCTGTTAAGGATGTCCTTGCCCACACCAAGTCATGAAGATGTTTTCCTCTAAAAGCTTTATTATTTCCTCTTTCATATTTAGATCTGCACTTCTTCTAAAATTGATTTATATGTATGGTACGAGATAGGGATCCAGATTCTTTTTTTTCCATTAGGTATAATATTAACCCAGTACCATTTATTTAAAAGGCTATCATTTTTTTTCCCCACTGTACACCAGAGTCACACTGTCGTAATGATCTGAATGTATGTCTGCTTCTGGGTTTTCTATTCTTTTCCGTTGATCAGTTTATCCTTGTGCTAGTACCTCATTGTATTCCCTAGAGAGGGCTTATATATATTCTTGATTAAGTTAATTCGTAGACACTTTATAGTTTTGTAGCTATTATAAATGATGTTTTGTTTTTATTACATTTTATAGTTCCTAGTTATTTCTGGCAGGTAAAGAACTGTTACTAATTTCTGTAGGTTGATTTTCTAGCTGGAAAACTTATGTATGTCTCCTATTAGAGTTAAGAGTTTGTTGACTGAATTCTGATTTCTAGATAGATGATCATATCACCTGCAAATAGCAGTCTAATCTTTTTTCCTTCCAAAAATAATACTTCTGTGATGGTTAATTTTATGTGTCAACTTGCTTAGACTATGGTGCACAGTTTATTGGTCAAACACCGATGTAGCTGTTACTGTGAACGTTCTTTTTTAGATACGATTAACATTGAAATCAGTAGACTTTGAATAAAGTAGAATGATATGGGTGAGCTGTATCTAATCAGTGGAAGACTTTAAGAATAAAAAGACTGCCGTTCCCAAGGAATGGGGAATTCTGCCTGCAAAGTGTCTTTGGACTTGAGCTACAACATAAGCTCTTCCTTGGGTCTCCAGCCTTCCAGCCTACTCAGCAGATTTCAGCCCTTCCAACCCCCACAACTTCATGAGCCAATTTCTTAAAATAAATCTCCATCTCTCTCTCTCTCATCTATCTGTCTACATCTTATTGGTACCTAGACTAATATAACCTCTTAATAATTTTCATTTTCTAACATTGGTCAGGACTTTCACGCTATATCAAACAGTAGCAGTGATGAGGACATCCTTGTCTTACAGTCTTAAAAGGAATGTGTCTAAAGTTTGTCCGCTGAGTGTATTTGCTGTAGGTTTTTTTTTTTAATTTTTGTTTATTTTATTTTATTTATTTTTGGCTGCATTGGGTCTTCATTGCTGCACGTGGGTTTTCTCTAGTTGTGGCGAGCGGGGGCTACTCTTCATTGTGGCGCATGGGCTTCTCATCGCAGTGGCTTCTTTTGTTGTGGAGCACGGGCTCTGTGCACACAGGCTTCAGTAGTTGTGGCTCGAGGGCTCTAGAGCGCAGGCTTAGTAGTTGTGGCGCACGGGCTTAGTTGCTCTGCCGCATGTGGGATCTTCCCGGACCAGGGCTTGAACCCGTGTCCCCTGTATTGGCAGGCGGATTCTTAACCACTGTGCCACCAGGGAAGCCCCTGTAGGTTTTGATATATAATCTTTAACAAAGTTTCTTTATATTCCTAGTTTGCTAGGTTTACTGATATTGAACCTTAGTTGAATTTCTGGGATAAAACTTCTATTATGATGGATTAAAAAAAACCTGTTGAATTCAGTTAGCTAATACTTTGTTCAGGATTTATACATCTGTATTCATAAATGAAAAAGTCCTATAAGTATCTTTTTAAAATTTTGCCACTAATTTTGGAGTTAAGATTATACTGGCCTCATAAAATGAGCTGGAGAGCTTTCACTCTTTTTCTACTTCCCTGAAACAATTTCTGTAAAATAGGAATTAAGTGTTTCTTAAAAATTTCATAGAACTCACCTATAAAACCATCAGGGCTTGAAGTTTTGGGGGAGAGGATGTCTTTGACAGTCATTTCAATCACTTTAGACTTATTGGCCTGGAATTAGTCATCTTCTCCTTGATTAAATTTTGACATTTTATGTATTTCTAGAACTTTATTTCGTTTTTATTTTCAGTATTAGTAGTACAGAGTTATTCATAATGCTTTTCTCTTTTTTAATCCTCACTTTTCTGTCTGTAGTTATTTCTTCCTTATATTTCTGTATTTTATTTATTCGCATCTTCTCCCTTTCGTTCTTGAAAAGAATGGGAGGTAAAAACTGTTACTAATTAAGTATTAATTAGTAATTAATTAATGCTTGCCAGAGGTCTGTCTTTTTAAAAGTTTTTTTTACAGAACCAGCTCTTGACTTTTAAAATAATGCCTATGGTTTTTGCTGCTCTTCTCTATTTCGTAGAGTTCTACCAGAATCGAGCCAAGTATTTGCAGTTGTTTTCAGTTGTTTTCAATAAGAGGTGAACATGCAAGCAGAAGGTCAACTCCAGTTTCAATGTATCAATAATTGGTAACTATATCTGTCACAATATACTCTCTCGCCAAAGTTGCAATTATTCTAGGAAGATGGTCAAATTGTTACCTTGGCCACAGTACATATATCAGGGAACTGTTCACAGGAAAACATGAAAATAGAGTCTCATATTGGAAAGACAGTAATATTGATGATACATGCCTGGACTTTCCAGGACTTGTGATCTATTCAGCAAATGCACCACCTTGAGAAGGTCATGAAATCCTGGCCAAGAATTTTGCAGGACCAATCCAGAGACGGGACTTTTTGACCGTGATAAGCTCCTTTGCAGAATCACTTGAGATGCTCATTGTTCTAGCTCAGACCCCTGCTCTCACACGCTCAGATCTTCAATGGGCAATTTATAGCATGGGCATTGCAAGTCACTTATCTCTGGTAATGGGTCTGCCTTTGCGTCAGTTGAGTATAGAGGATTTATGGACAGGAATTTTATCCCACTGTGGCCATCCTCCCCCATACCCCCAGATAAATGGGCAGATGATAAAGCTGGTACAGTGTGCTAAGGATGCTCTAAAGTAGATTACTGGAAAGATGAGCCGTAAGACACGCCAGGTTTCTCACTGCCCCATATGTCACACACTATTCAACCTTTACGGTCAGTCCTGCTGAATTACCGTGGGACCATCCAACAAGAATGGTCTCAGCTGTCTCCACACAGATAAATAAGTACGATGTCTGAACACCATTCTGTCTGTAACTATATTTCACTTAGTTTTACCCTATGAGTTAGTCTTTGCAAAGACTTGTGGGGTTAAGCCAAGGGTGGGTTCTGCTGCTAGAAAAATTAATGACCTCAGAGTGCAGTTAGGTCAGTGTGGAATTGTCCGGTTGATCCATGGTAAAGTATCCCTCTCAGTTATTACTTGAGAAAGACAGACGAATAGAAATGTGTCCTTCAGAGTCACTGGTGTTGATTTTTCAGACTCATGAGGATTCCTCAAAGCTGTAAGGATGGAAGCAATAACTTTTCAGTCACTGAAAATATACCCAGTATTTTACTTGGGTACTTCCCAAGAATACTACTGCAAAACAGTTTGTCACAGTCCAGATTTCCTGGGAAATCACCCTGAGACTGAGATTTGCATGCAGGAAGTTTATTGAGCAGTGCTCTCAGGATCTCCACCTGAGGGGCATGAGGGATGCAGAACTGGGCAGAGGAAATTTAACTGTGATGGTTGGTTGCAACCAAGGCCCAGAAGATCCCATGGGGAGCTCTGAAGCTGGGATGGTTCTTCAGAATTGTTCCAGATTGAGATGAGGGAGGCAGGGCTTTGTATTTCCACCTTGACTGGTCATTGGATATGGGCTTGCCCCTGGGAAGGGAACATGAGATAGGTATTTTCAGCTGAAGGCAGTCCCCAGTGAGGGAAAGCGGACGGCTGTTAGCTGCCAGCACTCCCAGCAGCAGAGGGGATGAGTGCTTCAGTCCCAAAGTGGGACATTTGGGCATTGTGACATGGCACTCACTACAGTCCACCCCTTGTGCCACTCAGATCCACTTGCTTCATAGTTGCTCCAAGTTGGGGAGTGACTCCTCCAAGATTCAGGTGGGCTTTATTTCCTGGAAAAACTTACCAGAAGAAGGTTAGTGAGATGAACTACAGACCCAGGTACAGCAACTGGCCCCAAGGTCTCAACTGATATTCACTGTCTCCTTTCTCCACTACCTATTCTAGATTCTCTCCATGCTTTGAGAGCAACTCTGTCAGTGTAGGTGACTCATCTGTTAACATGATGCAGAGTTGCATCCCTGAGGGGTCTGAGCCCTGGTCACTATGCCCTTTTTAGGCCAGGGTGGCTACGTTTGTCCATATCCTATCAAAATTGGCCAAGGAAGTACCAAGAAGTACCCAAGATTATCATCTGAATGCCAAATATAATCCTCCCTGTCTCTGTTGTGTAACACAGCCCTACCTCCTCTTGAAGATCAAGGGCAATTAAACCTACCAGGAAAGTGACTCTTCTTGTTACCTACTTTCCTGTATGTCTCTAATTTTTTTATTCCTCAATTCCTCTATTACTGCTTTCTTGCATATCAAATGGATATTTTCTAGTGTACCACTTAAATTCCCTTGTCATTTCTTACACTACATATTTTTGTTATTTTCTTAGCAATTGCCCTGGGGATTACAATTAACATGTTAAATTTATAACAATCCAGTATAGATCAATGCCAACTTAATTTCAATAGTACAGAAAAACTTTTCTCTATAGAATTCCGATCCCCTTATATCGTTATTGTCACAAAGTACATAGTTATATATGATGTGCCTATCAATATAGTCAGTAGATTTATAATTATTGTTTTATGCAGATGTCTTTTAAAGCAGATAGGAAAAGGAGGAGTTACAAATACAAAATACATGGATAAACAACAAGGTCCTACTGTATAGTACAGGGAACTATATTCAATATCCTGTAATAAGCCATAATGGAAAAGAATATGAAAAAGAATATATATGTGTATAACTGAAAAATACATTAATACGCACTGTTATATTAACACATTATTGACCGGAGACATATTAATACATCTTTTGTTACCCGAACTTTATTGACTGGAGATGTATCAATACATTTTTATAGAGTGATACAATTAACATCCCTGTGTGGAGTTGTTAGAGCTTAAAATTGAGCAAGGGTTCATTATAGAACTTATGATAGTTGTTGTCATTCACATTTTGCTATGTTAGGTTTTTGTTCCAACCTTGTGTATATTATAAACATAAAATTTTCGGAAATGATGCATCGTTAGGGACTTCCCTGGTGGTGCAGTGGTTAAGAATCTGCCTGCCAATGCAGGGGACACAGGTTCGAGCCCTGGTCCGGGAAGATCCCACATGCCACGGAGCAACTAAGCCTGTGTGCCACAACTACTGAGCCTGCACTCTAGAGCCCGTGAGCCACAACTACTGAGCCCACGTGCCACAACTGCTGAAGCCCACGTGCCTAGAGCCTGTGCTCTGCAACAAGAGAAGCCACTGCAATGAGAAGCCTGCACACTGCAACGAAGACCCCATGCAGCCTAAATAAATAAATTAATTTAAAAAAATTATGCCTTGTGAAATTTTGAGTGAAGAAGAATTTTTTGGTGAATTTTATGCATATACTTTCTCTGATTGTCTGAGTCACATATATACTAGTGTCTCAGAAGATGATAGTTCTTCAGAATATAGTTCTGATTCAGACGATGTGAATATTAGACCAACAAAAGACAGAAAACCTTAGTGATTGATTCTTATACGGAAAGTGAAAACAAAACTCATGGTGCTGGAGAATGGTCCTTTGCTTCTACAGAAGAGTGGATTGAAGACAACATTTCATGAAAATTAGAAGACTTCACAGGTGTGGCAGGTGTAACTATTGAATGTAATAACCCACAAAGTGTTACTGAAATAACAGAATTAATTTTTGGCTGGCCAAAATAAAAATTGCTAGGCACCGGCGTTACTTTCCGCAAAAATCCCCTGGTCCATAATGAGTTTATTTGTATAGTTATCTTTACCAGTATTCTTACTTCTTTGTGTGGATTTGACTTACTGCTAGTGTCCTTTCATTTCAACCTGAAGGACTCCTTTTAGCATTTCTTGTAGGACAGGTCTGCTAGTGACAAACTCACTCAGCTTTTGTTTATCAGGGAGTATCTTAATTTCTCCATCATTAAAAAATTATATCAATTATTTTTATTTGTTCTTTTTCACAAGAATTTATTTTGGAAGAAATTTAGAGCACTAATTTTTTTTTTCTTTTCTTTTTTTTTTTTGCGGTACGCGGGCCTCTCACTGTTGTGCCCTCTCCTGTTGTGGAGCACAGGCTCCGGACGCGCAGGCTCAGCGGCCATGGCTCACGGGCCCAGCCACTCCACGGCATGTGGGATCTTCCCGGACCGGGGCACGAACCCGTGTCCCCTGCATCGGCAGGCGGACTCTCAACCACTGTGCCACCAGGGAAGCCCTAGAGCACTAATTTTTGAGTATAAATTCTATTTATGAGAGAAAACACAGAATTCAGGTAGGCTTGGAATGCCCTTCGTTTTTGAAGGATAGTTTTGGTGGATATGGAATTCTTGTTTGGTAGTTTTTTTCTTTCTGTACTTTGAATGTGAATGTGCCATCTCACTGCCTTCTGGCTTCCACGGTTTCTGATGAGAAGTCAGCTGTTAATCTATGTCTTAGTGCATTTGGGCTGCTATAACAGAATGCCATAGATTGGGTGGCTTATAAACAACAGAAATTTATTTCTCACAGTTCTGGAGTCTGAGAAGTCCAAGGTCAAGGTGCCAGTGGATTCAGCACCCAGTGAGGGCCTATTCCTTCTTCATAGTCAGATGTCTTTTCACTTTTTCCACTTATGGTAGAGATGTGAGGGAGCTCTCTGCGGTCTCTTTTATAAGGACACTAATCCCATTCATGAGGGTTCCACTCTCACGACCTAATCATCTCCAAAAGCCCCATCTCTAATACCATCACCTTGAGGGCTAGGATTTCAACATGTGAATTTCAGGGGGACACAAACATTCAGACCACAGTAATCTTATTGAAGATTCCTTGTACATGATGAGTTTCTTCTCTCTTGCTGTTATCAAAAACTCTCTCTTTGTCTTTCAACAATTTGATTATTATGTGTCTATGTGGGGATATCTTTAAGTTTATCCTACTTGGAGTTTGTTTTGTTTCTTGGATGTGTATATTAATGATTTTCATCAAATTTGGGAAGTTTGGGCATTATTTCTCCAAATATTCTTTCTGCCTCTTTCTCTATCTCCTCCCCTTCTTGGACTTCCGTTATGCATGTTAGTATACTTGATGATGTCCCAATGTTCTCTTAAGCTTTACTGATTTTTATTTATTCTTTTTTTCTTTCTGTTCCTCAGACTAGGCAATCTGAATTGACACATTTTTACGTTTGCTGATCCTTTCTTCCACCTGCTTGAATCTGCTGTTAAGCCCCTTAGTAAATTTTCATTTCACTTATTGTGCTTTTCAACTGTAGAATTTTCATTTGATTCCTTTTTATAATTTCTCTTTATTGACATTCTTTTTTTTTTGTGAGACGTTTTTTCATGGTTTCCTTTAGTTCTTTAGACATATTTAAACTAGCTGATTTAAAATCTGTGTCTGGTAAGTCCAATGTTAGGGCTTCCTTAGGGACTGTTTCTATTATTGCTTTTTTTCTGTGTATGGGTTATACTTTTTGTTTCTTTACATGCCTCATAAATTTTTTTGTTAAAAACTGGACATTTTGAATATTATAATGTGGCAACTCTGAAATTAGACTCTCTTTCACCCTGGGATTTTTGGTTGCTGCTTGTAGTAGTAGTAGTTGTTTGCTTGTTTATAGCCTTTTTTGAACTAATTTTTTAAAGTCTGTATACTTTGCTGTGTGTGGCCACTGAAGTCACTGTTCCATTAGCTTAGTTGTCAACTAGAATTGGAGAAATATTTCTTTAAATTCCTAGAACCAAGAAACCAATAAAAGGAAAAAAAACTCTGTGTGTACGTTGGAGTACACTTTCAACACTCAGCCAGGTATCAGTAGTTTACAACTCTGCCTTAGCCTTCACTTCCGGCTTGCACAGAGCCTGAAGGTCACTCAGAGATCAGAGCTTAGAGCCTTCGTAGGTCTTTCCTGAGCATGCATACAGCCCTGGGCAGGCATGTGGCCTTCTAGCATCCTAGGAATACGTCAGAGCTTTTCAAAGCCCTTACTCCCAAAGCACCTCATTATACAACGTTTTCCTCCCATGCTTTTTAGTTAGTCTGTTGTTTGTTTGCCCCAACTGTTATCTATTGCCCCAGGCAGCAGTGACTACCGTAGCTGCCTGTAAATGTTTTCAACAAAAGCCTCTGGTAGTCATCTCAACAGTGGGAGAGTTCTGAGTTAGATGAGATAAAGGCAAGCCCTTTGAGCTGGTCCTCCAGGAAGCCATCAGACAGGTCAAAATAAACAACCACAGTTCTTTGTGAGTAAGGTCCATTCTTCTCCCTCCAGTACCAACACTAATACTGGAATGTAGGCTGTTATCATCAAGACCACTGCCATAATGGAGAGTAGGTGATAGGACCAGGGTTAGTTAAAATGTCACAAAGCTCACTGTTCTTATTGAGATTCAACCTGTTTTTCTTGACTAAGCATTCCCCTCCTTGCTACAATGTTTTGATTACTTTCCAGAGTTCTGAAAAAGTTGATTATGACAGTTTTTTTCATTGCTTTCATGGAAGGATGGACTTTTGGCATTTGTTACTTTGACATTTTTGCTAGCATTAGCCTTTAATATGGAGAAGTAGGCCACTTCTGAAGGCCCTGAGGGTTTAGGGGTATATGGCAGGTTAAGAGTTTGTTGATTGCACTGATCCATATGTCCCTATTTTATGTCTCAGGGTCCCGCTCCTTCCCAATCAGGGCCATGATCTTGGTACAGCACACCTGGAGTTGAAAATTTTACTTTCTTTAGAGCTCTACTTTTATAATTAAGTCCTGGGCCTGCTCTCAGCTTTTTCTATCTGGTGGCTGCAGGAGATAAGAGTCTCTTTTAATGCAGTTGGGATGGGACACTGATGGAAAGGAATTCATTGGCCTGGTGCAATGTCTCAGACATTTAAGAGATACAGGGGAAATAATAATTATAAAGACTATAGAATTGAAAGGATATTTCTGAGAGCAGTTGATTCATTGGAGAAAAACAATAAAACGTTGTGGATGACAAATCACCAATTAAAAGCAAAAAGTAAAAGCTGTATAGAGAGCTTCCATAATAATGCTAATAAATACAATAATACTAAAAACTACCGAAGTATTTCAAATGAAGTCACAAAAGGAGAGAAAAGGAAGTACAGAACTTGCAGAACAAATAGAATGTCTTCAGCAAATGATAGACTTAAAATTAAACATATCATTAATTATATTACATGTAAAGTAACTATATATATATATATATATATATATATATATTCACCAAAGGAAAGAAGATATAACTATATTCTCAAAGAAATAAGCTTTATGGGAAAAAGTATTACTAGAGATAGAAGAGATTTCATAATGAATTTTTAAATGTTTGATTCACCAAGAAGATATACCAATATTAAGTGTGTATGCTTCTGATCAGAAGGCCCCCAAATAAAGCAAATCATAATTACAAAGGGAAAGCCCAAACCTTGATCACAGTGGGAAATTTGAACATACTTCTCTTAGTAACTGCTTAGTACATTGCAGACAAAAATATCAGTAAAGATACAGAACATTTGTAGAACTCAATTATCAAACATGACCTAGTAGACGTATAAAGAACAAAGTACCCAACAACTATAGAAAATAGCTTCTTTATCAGCTCCAATGAAACAGTTACAAAAATTAACTAGACTGGGCCATAAGGCAAGTTTCAACACATTTCAAGAAATGGAGTACGTTCTCTGGCCATAATGCTTATAAGCTAGAATTCAATAATAAAAAGGTAACTTAAAATCCTCACAAGTTTGGATTAAGAAATATACTTCTAAATGACTAAATAAGACATTAACGTGAAAGTAAAACAATATTTTGAACTGAATGATAATGCTATATACCAAAACTTGGGAGACACAGCTAAAGCAGTACTAAAGCTAAGAAATGTAGAACCTTAAATACATATATTAATAAAGGAGAAAGCCTGAAAATTAATGAGCTGAGCACCCATATCAGGAAGGTAGAAAAAGAACAGCAAATTTCAACCAAAGAGAGTAGAAAAATGAAATAATAAAGATAAGAGCAGAAATCAATGAAATAAAAAGTAAAGATATAACAGAGGCATTCAACAAAACCAAATGCTGGCTCTCTGAAAAGATTAATGAAATTGATAAATCCATGTCACGGTTGACCAAGAAAAAATGAGAAAAGACACACATTATCAATATCAGGAATGAAAAAAAAGGCTCACTATACATCCTTTAGATATTACAAAGATAATAAAAGGATATTATGAACAATTTTATGCCAATAAAATAAAAATTTTAGATTAAATGTACAAATTACTAGAAAAATAAAATGTGTCAAAAGGATGCAAGGAGAAATAGAAAATCTGAATATTTCCATAACTATTGAATGAATTGAGTCTTTTAAAACTTTCCCATACCCCCCACTCTCCCCCGCCTCAACTCCAGGCCTAGGTGACTTCATCCAAGAATTCTACCATACATTTAGAGAAGAGATAATCCAACATTACAAAACTCTTCCAGATAGTAGAAAAAGATGTATCATTCCTATACTCCTCTGGTAAAGGCAACATTACCTAGATAACAAAATGCAACAAGAACATGATAAAAAAAGAAAATTTACAGACCTATCTTTCTCAGGAACATAGATGCAAACTATCCTAACCAAATATTAGCAAACTGAACCTAGCAATATAACAGGAGGGAGGACTTCCCTGGCAGTCCAGTGGGTGGGACTCCATGCTTCCACTGCAGGGGGGCCTGGGTTTGATCCCCGGTCAGGGAACTAGGATCCTACATGCTGCATGGCATGGCCAAAGGGGGAATATAGGAGGGAAATAAAAGGATAATGTACCTCGGGGCTTCCCTGGTGGCACAGTGGTTGAGAGTCTGCCTGCTAATGCAGGGGACACGGGTTCGAGCCCTGGTCTGGGAGGATCCCACATGCTGCGGAGCAACTGGGCCTGTGAGCCACAACTACTGAGCCTGCGCATCTGGAGCCTGTCCTCTGCAACGAGAGGCCACGACAGTGAGAGGCCCGTGCACCGCGATGAAGAGTGGCCCCCGCTCGCCGCAACTGGAGAAAGCCGTCGCACAGAAACGAAGACCCAACACATCCAAAAATAATAAATTAATTAAAAAAAAGGATAATGTACCTTAACCATATAAGATTTAATCCAGAAATGCAGTTATTATGATAATAGAACATCAGCCAGTAGAATTTACCACATTAACAGAAAAAGGAAAGGAAATCACACAATCTATTTTATAAATGAAGAAAAAATGATAAAATGTAACATTCATTTATTGATAAGAACTCTTAGCAAACTTTCTCATTTTGATAAACACGATATACAAAAACTTTATAGCAAAAATTATGCTTAGTGGTGAGATGTAGAAAGCTTTCCTTTGAGATCGGGAAAAGGATAAGTGTCCTTATAATGGTTCTAGCCATTGCAGCAAAGCAAGAAAAATAAATAAAAGGTATAAGAACTAGAAAAGAAGAAGTAAAACTGTAATTATGTGTAGATGGTGTTACTGGGTACACAGAGTAGGAAATCCAAAATATTTCACAGATAAACTATTAAAGTTAATAATTAGCAAACTGCTGTGTACAGGGTCAATATAAAAATCAATTTTACTTATATATACTAGCCAAAACCAGAAACTGAAGTTTGATGCCATTTACAGTAGCATCAAAGAAGATCAAGTACGTAGGAAAAAATTTTTTCAAAAGGAGCGTAAGATGTCCTGCAGAAAACTATTAAACATTACTAAGAGAAATTAAAAAGAAAAAAACTAAATAAAAGAAATATACCATGTTCTAGAACTGGATGGTTCAATACTATAGAGATGTCAGTACTCCCCAAATTGATCTTCATATTCAATGAAATTATAATTTCAAAATCCCAACAGGTGTTTTTGTTTGTCTGTTTGTTTTGTGGATCTTGAAAAATTGGTACTAAAATTTTATGAATATTCAAGGAGTCAAGAAGAGCTGTGGCATGCTTGAAGAACAGAGTGGGAAGACTTGTTCTACTGCATATCAAGACTTATTATAAATTGACAGTCATTAAGACAGCATGCAATTAGTAACAAGATAGAAAATAAACAAATATGACATAATAGAGGGCCCAGAAACAAATCTTTGCAAATATGGACATGATTTATGACGAAAGCAACATTGTAGAACAGCAAGACAAGGATGGTCTTTTTCAATAAATGGTCCAAGAGCAAATGAATAGCTATATTTATGAAAATGAAACTTGATCCCTACCTCACACCATGCACAACAATCAATTCCAGGCAGATTAAATACCTGAATGTAAAAGGCTAAACAATAAAGCTTTGGAAGATAACGTATGAGAATGTCTTCTTGACCTTGGGGTAGGGAAATATTTTTTTAAATGGTACACAAAAAGGATTAATCATAAAAGGAAAAGGTTGATAAATGTGACCACATTAAAATTAAGATTTTCTCTTCATTAGAAGACACCATTACAAGCTGATAGGCAAGCCACAGGATGGGGGAGGATATTTGCAATTCATATATCTGACAAAAACCTCTGACTGAAGATATATAAAGAACTTCTACAAATCAATAAGCAAAAGACAGAAAAGCACAGTAGAAAAGTAGGCAAGAGATTTGAACAAGTGTTTCACAAAAGAGTGCAAATAACTGTTTGAAAAGGGGCTTAATCTTATTAGTAGTCAAGGAAATGGAAAATAAAACCACAAGGAAATACTACAACATACCCATCAGAATAGCTAAAATTTAAGAATGACACTACTAAGTCTTTGCAAGGACATAGAACAATAGGAACTTTCATACACTACTAGGGGGGAGTATAAGATATAGCATTTTCAAAAATAATGTAACATCATCTACCCAAGTAGTTAATTATTTATTTTTAATGACCTTATTGAGATATAATTCACATACTATACAATTCACCCATTTAAAGTGTACAATTCAGTGGGTTTTGGCATATTACATTATTACTGTTTTTGGAATTGTGGTAAGATATAAATAACAAAATTTGCCGTTTTAACCATTTTTGAGTATACAATTCAGTGGCATTATTTACACTCACAAGTTTATGTAACCATCATTGTGTATTTCCAACCTTTTTTTTGTTTTTTTTGTTTGTTTTTTTTTGTTGCGGTACGCGGGCCTCTCACTGTCGTGGCCTCTCCCATTGCGGAGCACAGGCTCCGGACACGCAGGCTCAGCGGCCATGGCTCACGGGCCCAGCCGCTCCGCGGCATGTGGGATCTTCCCGGACCAGGGCACGAACCCGTGTCCCCTGCATCGGCAGGCGGACTCTCAACCACTGCGCCACCAGGGAAGCCCTATTTCCAGCCTTTTTAAAAAGACTTTATTTGTTTTAAAGCAGTTTTAGATTCACAGCAAACTTGAGAGGAAGGTGCAGAGATTTCTCATATCGCCCCTGCCCCGACACATGCAGAGCCCTCTCCGTAATCAACATGCCCCATAGAGTGGTATGTTTGTTGCAATTGATGAACCTACACTGACACATCATCATCACCCAAAGTCCATAGTTTACATTGGGGTCCACTCTTGGTGTTGTACATTCTATGGGTTTGGACAAATGTATAATGACATGAATCTACCATTACTATATCATACAGAGTGGTTTCACTGCCCTAAAAATCCTCTATGCTCTGCCTATTCATTCCCACCCCTCCCCTAGTCCCTAGCAACTACTGATCTCTTTACTGTCTCCATAGTTTTGCCTTTACAAGAATGCCATGGTGTTGGAATCATACAGTATGTAGCCTTTTCAAATTGGCTTCTTTCACTTAATGAATATGGTAATATGGATTTAAGATTCCTCCAAGTCTTTTCATTGCTTGCTACCTCATTTCTTTTTAGTGCTTCATATTATTCCATTGTTGGGATGTACCACAGCTTTATCCATTCATCTACTAAAGGACATATTGGTTGTTTCCAAGTTTTGGCAATTATGAATAAAGCTGCTATAAACATTCATGCACAGGTGTTTGTGTGGACATAAGTTTTCAACTCCTTCGAATAAATACCAAGGAGTATGATTGCTGGATCATGTGGTAAGAGTGTGTTTAGTTTTGTAAGAAATTGCCGAACTGTATTGCAAAGCGGCTGCACCATTTTGCATTCTCACTAGCAATAAATGAGAGTTCCTGCTGCTCCACATCCTTGTCAACACTTGGTATTATCAGGTTCTGGATTCTGGCCATTCTTTTTATTTTCATTTTTTAATTTAATTTAATTTAATTTTTTTTACTGAAGTGTAGTTGATTTACAATGTTTCAGGTGTACAGCAAAGTGATTCAGTTATATGTGTGTGTGTGTATATATATATATATATATATATATATACACATATATATACACATATATTCTTTTTCACATTCTTTTCCATTATAGGTCATTACAGGACATTGAATATATTTCTCTGTGCTATACAGTAGGTCCTTGTTGTTTATTTGATATATAGTAGTGTATATCTGTTAATCCTATACTCCTAACTTATCCTTCCCCTTCCCCTTTCCCCCGTGGTAACCATAAGTTTGTTTTCTGTCTGTGAGTCTATTTCTGTTTTGTAAATAAGTTTATTTGTATCATTTTTTTTTAGATTCCACATATAAGCAATATCATGTGATATTACTCTTTCTCTGATTCTGGCCATTCTAATGGGTGTATGGTGGTATCTTGTTCTTTTAATTTGCATTTTCATGGTGACATATGATACGGAGCATCTTTTCATATGCTTATTTGCCATCTGTACATCTTCTTTGGTGAGTTGTCTGTTAAGGTCTTTGGCTCATTTTTTAATCTGGTTGTTGATTTTCTTATTGTTGAGTTTTGAGTTCTTTGTATATTTCTGCATAACAGTTCTTTATCAGATGTGTATTTTTGTAAATATTTTCTCCCAGTCTGCAGCTTGTCTTATCATTCCCTTCACATTGTCTTTTGCAGAGCAGATGTTTGTGATTTTAGAGAAGTCCAGCTTATCGATTATTTCTTTCATGAACTGCACCTTTGATATTATATCTAAAAAGGCATTGCCATGCCCAAGGTCATAATAAAACTCTTTCATCACACCGAACCGAAACTCCGTACCTATGTAGCACTGATTCTCCATTCTTCCATCTCCTTAGCCCCTGATGACCTCTATACTACTTTCTGCATCTGTGAATTTGCCTGTTCTAGATATGTCATATAAGTAGAATCATACGATATTTGTCCTTTTGTGTCTGGCTTATTTCATTTAGCATAGTGTTTTCAAGACTTATCCATGTTGTGGCAGGTTATCAGAATTTAATTCCTTTGTACAACTGAATAATATTCCATTGTATAGATATACCAAATATTATTTATTCCTTAATCCATTGGTAGACACCTGTGTTGCTTCCAGCTTTTGGTTACGGCGAATATGTGCTGTGAACATTGTAGCACAATGTCGGCATACTCTATTTGAGTCCTTGCTTTTAATTCCTTTGGGTATGTAGCCAGGAGTGGAATTGCTGGGTCATATGAGTACATTAATGTTTCAAGCACTTTTTACATGCTTTACATTTCACAATGAAAAGGAAAGCGAGAGGGGTGAGAAGAGAAAAAGGAGACAACAAGCATAGACAAGTCTTGAATATTCTGCCTCCTCAAGGAAGCGGAGAAATGGGGTGGTGGCTGTAAGAGGAAGTAGGCTCAGGGGAAAGTTCTTTAGGATGGGAAAGATCAGAAACGTTTGTATGCTAATGAGAGTGATGTAAGAATAATTAATGCAGCAGAAATAAAGAAGAGAAGCCCCATCCTTGTGTGGATGAGAGGGCGTGGTGTTGGCTTGAGCCAGGAGCAGGGGATGGTCCATCCCAAGCGGCAGGGCCGATGCTGCACACGTGGTCGCAAGGGCGATGTGGTGGAGGCCACACAAGTCCTCTTCCATTGCTTCAGTCTGCCCCATGAGCCGGGAAGCAAGGCCATCGGCTTTGAGTGAGGATGTCAGAGGAAGTATTAGAGATGGGAGGACAGCGCAGAAGGTGGGACCTTGTTACCTAGGAAGGTAGGAGGGTGGATGGACTGGGAAAGTATGGGATGATTGCTGGGCAGCATTTAGGGCACAAATGAAGTTCATGGTCATTAACTTAGAGTGGGTCCAGTCAGCCTGCTTGGAAGTTTTCTCCACGTGGTGCATCTGGAATAGGTGTAGAGCTGCATGTGACTGTGGTTTGGTGTGGTGAGCACCATGAGGCCAGAGAGAGGTAGAAGCTGAGGGTTCTGCCCGGGAGTGATTGGAATCATCAGTCATGGCATCTGAACAGTGCAAGGAGGGGACAGCGACCATCCGGCGGAGGAGGGACAGTGGAAAGGTGGAGGGTCAATGACAATGGCAGTCAGGAGGCCTTAGTCAGAAAGAAGGATGCATGACGTTGAGTTGAGGAGGAGCTGCAGTTTTCGGGGATAAGACCTAATGTTCGGCTGGGGCAGTGAGGGAGGATGGGGACAAGAGCAGTGGAGGCGAGGAGGTCAGAAAATGGGGAGGCCAGGCTGCTGGAAGCTTCATCTACCCGTAGGTGGACCTGGCTCCCTCTTGAATGAACACCCGTTTCCCCATACTGTCTTCAACGGCATCAACAGAGGTTAAGGGGAAGACCTGTGTATTTTGCCTCGCCCAGCAGGGGTTAGAGGGGGCTGTGAGCCTGGGGCAAAGGTCACACACACTACCCCCACCTCCCAGCCCCCCCCAGCCTTCTACCCCACTCTCGTCACCGGGATCGAGAGAGGCCGTCGAGGGTCACGTATTTACTGAGTACCACTGATACCTACTGTTTACTTACTGTGTGGCAGGCATGGTGCCGAGTACTTTACATTTCTTCTCTCATTTAACCCTTTTAATAACTGAGGAAAATATGGTTCATTTGCCCATTTTACAGCTGAGAAAATGCAGACTCAGAAGATATAAACCCTGGTCTGCTGATTCCAGCATCTGAAAACTTGAATCTGCTGGCTCCCTGGTGGGCGATCCGGAGATGAGCCAGCTCCAGCCCTTGATCTCAGGCGTGGAAACAAGTCATTGAGCTCCGCTCTGCACGTTTATTCTTTCGCTCCACGTCCCCCAGGGCCTCCTCTCCCTTCCTGTACGTCCAGATCCCACTTTCTCCCTGTCCCTGAAACTAGGGTAACCCACGTCCAGTTTTGCCCCGGACTGAGGGTTTCCTGGGCTGCGAGACTTTGAGCGATAAAATCTGAAATGGGGACATTTCCGGGCAAGCTGGGAGGGTTCAGTCTCCCTGGCTGCGGCTCACCCTCTGGCTACTCCCCTCCCCCCACTTTTTTTCTTCTCCAGTGGTCTTGAAACCGCAGAACTCAGATTGGGACTTGAACCCACTATCTTTTAATTGAGATCACACACCTGGCCCCAGGACTCGCTGAAGTTCAGGTTCTTTATGTCTTAGTGCAGAAGGAATTCAGTGAAAGGCCAAGTGATAGGTAAGAAGTAGATTGATTGAGAGAGATACACACTCCATAGACAGAGTGTGGGCCGCCTCAGAAGTCGAGAGCGGCCCCGAAATATGGGGTGCTTAGTTTTTATGGGCTGGGTAATTTCACAGGCTAATGAGTGGGGGGATTATTCCAACTATTTTGGGGATGGGGTGGGGATTTCCAGAAACAGGGCCACCGCCCACTTTTTGGCCTTTCATGGTTGGCCTTGAAACTGTCATGGTGCCTGAGGGCGTGTCATTTAGCATATGCTAATATATTACAATGAGCATATAATGAGGTTCAAGGTCCACTGGAAGTCCATTCTTCTGCCATCTTGGACCTAGCTATTTCTAACCAGTTTATGTCATATCCTCAAGGGCTGTGTCATTTTTTTTAAAGGTTGTGCCCTGCCCCCTTCCCTCCTGTTTCAGTTTTGCTCATTTCATGCATGGCATTTGCTTGCCCTCCACTCTCTCCTTGGGGGCCACGAGTGCTTCCAGGCACCCTTTGGGAGCCCAGCACCCTGGCAGGGGGAGACTAGAAGTGCAGTGAGGGCCTAGAATGGGCATTTCTTGAACAGGGTCCATAAATGCCCTTTGGGTGCCCATTGTCGACCTGAATATCACCCCCAAACAGACACATCAATGAGCTAGAACATTCTGGGCTCAGCTGACACCTGGGGAGAAAAAAAAGGGCAATCTCTCAGGCAGTTTCCCCATTCAACTCATTCATTCATTCATCAAATGCTTATTGAGCACCTACCATGTGCCAAGTTCTGCTCCAGGCAGCAGTGAACAAGCCGGGTAGAATCCCTGGCTTATGTTCCCTGGTTTTCCCAAAGCATTTGTCTCCCTGCCTGTCTCCTCAGTTAAAAAAAAAGTGCCCGAGTCTTCCATATCCTTCAATTCCCAACACCTAGTATGGGATCTGTTACAGAGATGAGGTTCCATAAATGTTACATGAATGGCTGTTTGAATGAATGATTGAATGAATGAATGAGTGAGTGATGTAAGGTTCTCACATTAATGCCTTAAGTTCCATCCTGAGAGGTCCACTAACTTTGATAAGGTCTCTCCATGTTGAAGGCGGGTGTCCACAGGAGGGATAGTGGCCAACTGTGCTTAGTGGGTCTGGGAGGGGCTGAGGTGCAATGTCAAGGCGAAGGGGACTTCAGGGAAGACTAGGGGGCTGGACTTGCATGCAGCTCCCAGTCCCCCAACCCCTCGGAGGGTTGTTCTAAGGGTTCTCTAGGGCAGTGGTTCCCAGAGAGGCCTCCAGACCACCCGCATCACCTGGGAACTGGTTAGAAATGCAAACTCTCGGGCAGCCCCAGACGGGCTGACTCAGAAACCCAATGGCTTTAACAAGCCTCTAGGGGATTCCGATGTGCTCCAAAGTTTGCGAAACACTGTGCTGGGTCAGCACTGGAAGAAAACCTTTGTAAGCGAGAAATGCTTTCTCTGCCCCAGCACAGAATCAGGGGAGCGGGTTTCATACCTGCCGCTGGGTGCACAGTAGAATCGCCTGGCCTCTTCCCAGACCAATTACATCAGACTCCTTGAGGGTGGGGGAGGCAGACCTCAGCAGCTTTTAAAACTCCCCAGCTGATTCCAAGCGCAGCCAGGTAGCCTATCAGAAGCCCCCAGAGGGCTTGTTAAAGCACAGCGTGCCAGCCCCACCCCCAGAGCACCCGATTCCCTAGGTGTGTGCCGGGGCCTGGGGAATTCGAATTTCGAACAAGCTGCCAGGTGATGCATATTGTGAGATCCACTGCCCAGAGGGTTTAGATCAGAACAGAGATGTGTGGGAGGTGAGGGGGTTTGGGGAGAAATCCCAGCTTTCTCCCCGCCCCCCCCCCCCCCACTGAATTAAACACAGGACAGCTTGGTCTGAACTTTGCTTGTACGTGTATTTTCATTACACTCTGTCTGCGGGGGAGGGATGAGGTTGGTTGACATTTGTGGAGTAGCTGAATTGTGGTGTGAGCCACCCTCAGAGAAAGCAGGGATAACCGCCACCATCTCGGGAGATGCCCAGGAAAATCAGTGAAGAGGAATCGCCTTGACTAGGGTCTCTAGGGCAGCGTGCGGAAAAACCTCCCTGACTCCCTTACCTCCATCCCGGGCCTGGCCTCCCTGCCAGCGTTCTCTCAGGAGCAGATGCTTTCTTTTGTGATTTGATTCCGCTGCCGCTCGCTCCCAAGCTCCTCTAGTCGGGAGGAGGAATAGGGAGTCAAGAGACTCCCTATCTGGTGGGTTTTTCAGTCACTCTGAGCTCATTCATTCAACAAATGTACATGGCAGCTCTCCAAGAGGGTACAGGGAGTTGTGTCTGTTTTGAGTTTCCTGCACCGAATGAAATAAAGCACTGCCAATACCGCCGGACGCTTCCTGAGCGCATCTCCCGTCTCTACTCCAGAGGTAACCAGCAAATGGAACTTGATGACTGTCATTTCTATACACGTCTTTATGTTTTTATGACCTCGCTGTGTATCGCTACGTAAAGTTCGGTGGTTTGCCTAGAAAACCTTTGTACCTCCCTGTCATCCTGCTCTCTGGCTACGGGCTGCTCTTGTCTCAACCGTGTGTTTGTGAGGCTCCCGACGTTGGCATCTGGGTCCTGCCTCGGGCGTGTTCCCTGCCGTTTGGCTTGCACAGTACGAGGGCAGCACAAGGAATTGATCTACTGCTAAACCCGGCCCGTGGGTATCTCACTGGATCCTCAGAGTAACCCTTCGAGGTAAGTACTATTGTTAACCATGCTTTGCAGATGAGGAAGCTAAGTGTGGTCCATGCACAGCTGGTGCATGTTGGGGCCTGATTCCCACCTGCACCTGGACAACCCCCTCGGCGGGGCCTTGGTTTTCCCCATCCCTCTTTGGGGAATCTGGTTACTCACTCAGCATCACCTTTCACCCACTTCTTGGCTGTGGGATCGATCCCAGTCCCCTGGCCCCTGAAGGCACTGCTTAAAGGGTGCGGTGAGGCACTTTATCATTCCTGGGCAGCACCCTTGGGGGAGGCTGGCCTTCGAGGGGGCTGCCTGTGACCTCAGGAGGCCCAAGGGAGGAGACTCAGAGCCCGGGCAGCTCTGGCCCTCGGTTGCCAGACCTTGATCCTCATGCTACTCTCAGCTGGGACTTCCAAGGCCCATCTGCCCACAAGGCCAGGAGGCAGCAGTCGGCAGGAGGAGGCCAGAGCTGCGTGGGGAGCAGGAAGGCTATCCCTGGGGAAGGCCTGCCTCTGCCTTCAACTATGTGACCCTGGGCAAGTCACTTCCTTTCTTGACCTCAACTTTCTCATCTGCAAAATGGGGCCTCCACTTTCATGTCTGAGGTTCACGTCTCACATCCCTTCCAGCTCTAAAAACTTCTTGGTGGGGCTTCCCTGGTGGCACAGTGGTTGAGAGTCCGCCTGCCAATGCAGGGGACACAGGTTCGTGCCCCGGTCCGGGAAGATCCTACATGCCGCGGAGCGGCTGGGCCCGTGAGCCATGGCCGCTGAGCCTGCGCGTCCGGAGCCTGTGCTCCGCAACGGGAGAGGCCACAACAGTGAGAGGCCCGCGTTCCGCAAAAAAACCCAAAAAAACCCAAAAAACTTCTTGGTGTCCTGAGCTGCTACAGAGATGGAAGGGGAAGCTCTAGGGTGAGCTCACAGGGTTTGAAGGTGAGGGGCTCCTACTGGGAGGCCGGGGCTTTGCTGCCCTATTGCTAAAGCGACTGAATGATTTCTTCTTAAAAGGAAGAAATCCCCTTGTCTTTTTTGGATAATAGTCTGTCAGGGGAGGTCCCGGGCAGGGAATCCAGGAGCCAGGGCGGCCGGCCATGCTGTGTAGCTCGGAACCGCTAGTACTCACGTCGTGATGAATCAGTAGAACTCAGTGCTTTAATCACAATAAGAGGAGACAGCCCCGTGAACAGGGACGCCTGGGCAGACAGATGGAGCCCCGCAGCAGAGGCGGAAGAGGCCCAGGCCCGGGCTGACCTCCTGGCCTCAGGTGAGCCCGGAGGGAGAGGTGGAAGGAGGGGCCGAGCCCCGCCCCCGCTGCTCCGGGCAACATCACGCGGGAAGCTGTTCCTCTCACAGGGAGGGGTCACCCTACCCACGTGTACAGGCTTACGCTGCTGACCCCCATGCAGCTGCCGGAGCGTGGCGCCCTCAGAGTGAGTTAGCTGCTCATCTTTTCTCCTTGACCATGGCCCGCATGACAGCAAACCACGTCGACCTGTCACCGCGGCATCCGGCATCCCAGCCCAGCGCCTGAGTGAGTGCGCGCTCCGCTAACATCTGATGAACGCGCCGATCTTCCCCGTACAACAACCCGCGGGGGTGGGGACGGCAGTTGGTTGTCGTTTTCCAGATGAAATGAGGGCTTAGAGAGTTACTGGCTCAGGTCTGGTGGCCAGATGGGGACAAAGCAGGTCGCCAGCCCTGATAAATGACCCTGCCTCTCCTGAGACTCACGAGAAGTGCTTTAAACAGCCCCACGGCAGCATTTGCCCACGGTGGCTATAGTATTAGGGTAGGTGGCATTAGTCAAGGTAGCCGGGGAATGTTTGGGGGATTTTGAAGTGTGTGTGTGTGTGTGTGTGTGTGTGTGTGTGTGTGTGTGTGTGGTATGTGTATATGTGTAATGTGTATGTGCATGTATATGTAGTATGTGTGTGTCGTATGTGCATATGTATGTGGTGGTACGTGTGTGTGTTTCCCAAGAAGGCTTTTCCTCCTTCCTCTTCCTGCCCCTTCGCTACTCCATGGGCTCTGAGGATCGTGGCTGAGAGTTTCCCAAACTTAAGGTGGTTGAAGAAATTCTCAGTGCCCTGAGGGAGCTTTTTTTTTTTAAATTTATTTTTATTTTTTCATTAAAACATTTTATTAAACTATAGTTGATTTACAATATTGTGTTTCAGGTGTACAGCTTCAGATTCTTTTCCATTATAGGTTATTACAAGATATTGAATATAGTTCCCTGTACTATACAGTAAATCCTTGTTTATTTTATTTATAGTAGTGTGTATCCCATACTTTTAATTTATCTCCCCCTCTTTCCCCTTTGGTAACCATAAGTTTGTTTTCTACGTCCATGAGTCTATTTCTGTTTTGTAAATAAGTCCATTTGTATCACTTTTTTAGATTCTACATATAAGTGATCTCATAATATTTGTCTTTCTCTGCCTGACTGACCTCACTTAGTATGATAATCTCTAGGTCCATCCATGTTGCTGCAAATGGTATTGGTTCATTCTTTTTCATGGCTGAGTAATATTCCATTGTATATATATACCCCATCTTCTTTATCCATTCATCTGTCAATGGACATTTAGGTTGCTTCCATGTCTTGGCTATTGTAAATAGTGCTGCTATGAACATTGGGGTGCATGTGTCTTTTTGAATTAGGGTTTTCTCTGGATATATGCCCAGGAGTGGGATTGCTGGATCATATGGTAACTCTATTTTAGTTTTTTAAGGAACCTCCAGACTGCTTTCCATAGTGGTTGCACCAACTTACATTCCCACCAACAGTGTAGGAGGGTTCCCTGTTCTCCACACCTTCTCCGAGGGAGCTTTTAGAAGCCAGTGCAAGGGTGAAGCACCAGGGAGAAGCAAAGAGGAAAGTGCGGCCCCCCACTGCTCCTGGCTGGGAGAGCTGGGCCCTCGAGAGAGATGAGAGAGAAGCCTGTGTGTCTAAGCTTCAGGATCAAGGCCTGTATGTTGGTTAATTGTAGGTGTCAACTTGGCTGGGCCACGGTCTGCCCAGATATGTGGTCAAAAATTATTCTGGGTTTTGCTTTGAGGGTGTTTCTGGATGAGATTAACATTTAAATTGGTGGACTTTGAGTAAAGCAGATTTCCCTTCCTAATATGGGTGGGCCTCATCCAATCAGCTGAAGGCTTGAATAGAACAAAAGACTGGCCTCTCCTGAGCAAGACAGAATTCTCCCAGCAGATGGCCTTTGGACTTCATCTGCACCATCAGCTCTCTGTGTTTCTCTGGCCTGCTGGGCCACCCTGAAGATTTTGGACTTGCTAGCCCCCATAATCTCATGATCTTATGAGCCAATTCCTTATGATCGATCAATCTCTCTCTATATGTATATGCACACACACATACACGCACGCACACACACACACACACACACACACATATACATACATATATATATATATACACACATACATATATATATACCACACATCATATTGGTTCTGTTTCTCTGGAGGAAGCCTGACTAATACAGCCTGCTTCCTGCCAGAGCCTAGGTTGGCTCCAACATCCATGCCCCCTTGCAGGAGAGAGGCCTTATGCCCATGTAACAGGAGGGAACTTAAAACATTTCCCGAAGCCACAGTTTTTCTGTAGCCTTGGAATTGGAGCAGCCCTCACCAAACTGAGCAGCTGGTCATCCTCTCTGAGCCCTCCCTCTTACTCCATCACCCGCCAGCTTGGCCCTCAGGCTTCAGAGCCTCCTGTTCTGCCCACCCTGCTGGACCGAGATGTTAGCACAAGGCACAGCTCTTCCCTGTGCCCTGGGAGCCCAGCCCCTTCCTTTTTGCCAGGGAGCCTTTGAAGACATGGGAGGGCATTCTCTCTGGACATCCAGGGCCCAGTCACCCTCGGTTTTAGTCTGCTTGGGGTGCTATAACAAAATACCATAGACTGGGTGCCTTAACAGAAATTTATTTCTCACGACTCTGGAGACTAGAAGTCTGAGATCAGGGTGCTAGCATGGATGGGTTCCTAGTGAGGGCTCTCTTCCTGGCTTATGGATGGCTGCTTTATCCCTGTGTCCTCACATGGCAGGGCAGGGAGCTAGAGGAAGCTCTCTGGTGTCTCTTCTTATAAGGGCGCCAATCCTACTGAACCAGGGCCCCACCCTCATCATCTCATTTAAACTTAATGACCTTATAGGCCCTTTCTTCAAATAGTTACACTGGGGGTTAGGGCTTCAACATACAGGTTTGGAGAGGGACATGATTCAGTCCATAGCACCCTTGCAGATGAGTTCCTTCCCTTGAAAGCTTCTGTCTGGTCATTGACGAACAAGGATGAGCTCCCAGGGCTCTCACCTGGAGAAACAGGAAATGCCTTGAAAGGTGATCTGGGTACTTTATGCTAAAACCACTTGTAAAGCCCTAGTAAGCCCAGTCTGTCTCAGCTCCCACCCAGGGTTGCCCTCATCAGTCACACTTGTAGGACCCACCCTGGTGGCAGGTAAGTCATTGGGTACCTGGTAGGTGCTGTGAAGGCCCAATGCAGGACTGGGGGGGGTCAGGCTTAGGTCAGGGGTGGTTTTGTCAAGGGACTCAAGGTCCACACTAAGTCAAGGAGGAGTAAAACTGTGTGTGTGTGGGAGAGAGAGGGAGAGAGAGGGAGTGTATTTGTGGTGGAGGAGGGTGAGCTCCCTGTACACAGACTCTTTAAAAGTGTTTTATGATGGATCTTTGTCCATGGGGCATTCTTCTTCCTAAGCTTTTCTGCTTACTGGCTAAAACTTCTGGGTAGAGTTTCCAAAGGAAATACAGGATGCCCAGTTAAATGAGAATTTCAGATAAACAACAAACAGTATTTTCAGTCTAAGTATGTCCCATGTAGTATTTGGGGGTATGGTTCTACTAAAAAAATTCTTCATTCTTTCTTTGGAATTCCAGCATAACTGGGTGCCCTGTATTTTTTTTTTTTTTCCTGCGCCACGCGGGCCTCTCACTGCCGTGGCCTCTCCTGCTGCGGAACACAGGCTCTGGATGCGCAGGCCCAGCGGCCATGGCTCACGGGCCCAGCCGCTCCGCAGCACGTGGGATCTTCCCGGATCGGGGCACAAATCCGCGCCCCCCGCACCGGCAGGCGGACCCTCAACCACCGCGCCACCAGGGAAGCCCGGTGCCCTGTATTTTTATTTGCTAAATCTGGCAGCCCTACTGATGAAGGCTGGGTAGGCTACATGCAGAAATGCAAATTGGGGAGTATTAATAGATCACCGGGCCAGCACTGTGACTTCCGCATCTAGGCAAGCAAGCCCTGGATTGTGGGAGGTGCTATCTGCAGAGACCCGGGGAGGGAAGCCAATGTAGCTCAGCTCACACCTCCACTGCTGGTTGCACCCCCCACCCTCCCCGATCCCGTCTCACTCATTTCAGGGTCTTCACTGCACAGCTCACTTTCCCCAGATGGGCTAGCCTTACCTGGTCTCCAGGTGACTGACAGCTTAAGACAGGCTGTTTGGACACCGCTTTTCAGCCCCGGGGGTTGGTAGACACCCTGGGTCATGTAGTTTCAAAGACAGTGTCAAAACTGAAGCTTTTGTGGGGATCTCAGTTCATGCTACCTTTTAGGTAGACCCATAATGAGGATAAGTCCAAGGTAAGTCCCCCTGGGACCAAAGGGCATAGGGTGTGGCCTCCATGGGCTGGCAGATTGCAGGAGAAAGCACAGGCTTCAGCCTTTTGCTGAGTTGGGTTAGTCACTTTCCTTCCTCCTAATCTCAGCCTCCCCCTTTTGGGAAGAGATTATGCAAATATCTTCCTTGGACAGCAGTTGTAAGACTTCAGTGGAAATGATATATAAAAAGAGCTTGGCATAGTTTCTAGCTAATGGTGCCAAGAGAAGGTGAGCTGGGACCTCAGTGGTTCCAGGGCTGATAGAGTGCTTGTCTAAGTCAGCTCGGGCCAACTTCCTTGAACCCTGCCTCCTCACACCAGATAGTGTCATTTCTCTCTTCTTCGAAGTCCCAGATTTCTTGAGAGAGGAGTCTACACCTCCTCACTTCCACTAATGGCACAGCTCACCACAACTGGCGTTGCCTTTTCCCAACAGAAGGTTGCTAATGACCTTTTTATGGCCATGGCCAATGGCTTCCACACAATCCTCTGTCTCCCAGAATAGATAGCTGTTGTAGATACTCATTGCTTACTCACCTAGCTTCCATTCACCCTTCATAATAGCACCTAGATTGTCCTTCCCAGGCCCCTTTTCCTCCATTGTCTAGCAACCGTGAGATCTGGGAGGGAATGACCCCTCCAGGGGCGGGTCCAATTGGCCAAAGCCAGTCAACCTGATCCTCTCTCTTTTATCACCGTGATTGGTTCAAGGGTGGGCATGGAAAGATGAAAAGAAACAAGGTCCTTGGTGATATCATTAAACTGCTGGATTAAACTTATCCTGAAGCCTATTCCAATCATGCACTACTTTCCAGTTGTGTGAGCCAGTAACTCTCTTCAAGGTTTACGTTAACATGAGTTGTCTTTTCTGTTACATAAAGGGTCCTTACTGACACACGTCTCCAAAGCATTCAGTACTGTTGACTATCTTCTGCTTGAGTAATGGAAAACCCAAATGATCGTGGCTTAAATGTTTGAAGTTTTGTGGTTTTATTCTGTTTTCTTTGGGTAATAAGAATTCTGAAGGGACCTGGTTGCTAGCATTTAGTCATTTCAGCAGCTCAAAGATGTCAGAGCAATTCTCTCTGCTTTCCCCTCATGGTGCCAAGATGGCTTCTGCAGGTGCAGCCATCACATCCGTAGTCGAGACAGAAAGAAGGAGGGAGGGCAGGAGAAGTACCTGCACCAGCTGGCTTCTACACATGTCTCATCGGCCAGCACTGCATCCCATGGTCGCCACTAGCTGCAAGGGAATCTGGGAAGGCATGGCTTTAGCTTTCTGGACCCTGGAGTAGAGGCAGGTTGGCTAGAGGAGAGTCTGGGTGGAGTCGGAGTGAGCCAACCTAGAGGCTCCTCCTCAAGGCCCCAGGGCTCCTTCACTGAGCCCTCTTCCTCCTCCCACAGCCTCACTGTCGGACTCCTGGGCACCTTCTCTGGACCTCTGCTGTCTTGGGCAGGCTTATCAGCTGCTGGAGGACTCCAGATGCCTAGCCCTGGGCCCACTCTCCCTCCTGTTTGCTCAGCCATCTGTGCATCCCCTCCACCTGATGTCCCACGGGCGTCTAGCCCTTTACACAACCTCCCTCACATCACAGTTAAGCCTGGAGTCAACATCAGACTTGCCCGATTCTATCAGACTTGCCCAGAGTCGGCTGCCATACTCGGTATCCAGGACCCGAGAATCGTGCTGACACTTGTAATTACGGAAGGAAGGACAGCTACCTTCTAGAGCCTCGCCGTTGGAGGAGAGGCAAGTTGGGGGAGGGCTGGTGCATCTGGAGGGAGAGAGTTTTGGAAGAAAGATTGCACTGTTGCCGTGGACTCCACTTCTAGTTTTGACTAAAATTCTTATGAGCCCACAGTGTGATTTATTTTTTTATCCACCTGCCCTCTAGGCTTCAGGGCCCTAAAATGATCCCAGGAGCGGGCCTGTGATTTCCCAAGGCCTAGCCGGACCTTGTGGCCTCAGATGGTCCCCAACCTCCAGAGGGTGTGAGGGTAGCCGGCAGTATATCCCTGACCTTCCCTGACCTTGCTCGGAAAATAGTACAAAGTAAGCACACAGATGTGTTAAAAGAAAGGCAAGGCAAGGGAGGGGGGGTGGGCGGAGAGAGAGAGACACACACACACATGGCCGGGAGTGTAACCTCAGGTCACCTCCTTCTGTGGGCCTCAATTTCCTCTCCAGCAAAAGAAGGCTTGGATCGGATCACTCCCCAGGCCTCTTCTAGTCCTGACATTCTGTGATTTTCTAATTTCCTTCAGACTCTGGGGGCCTGCAGACCCCATGCTAATGTGGATGAATAAAACATAGGCATATCCTAAAGCTCTAAATATCGCAAGTATTTGTTCTGGATTTGTTCTCACTTAACTGCGTGGCAAGCAGTGCCCAGCTGCGGCTCTGCGGCCTCCCGTTTGGATGGTTCGAGGTTGGCCGGGCTCCCTGAGGAGGCCGATGGCGAGTGGCAGCCTCAACCGCAAACCCACCTCATCAGTTCCCCTGCCCTTTGGCCTTCCAGGCCCTGGTCCCACCACCCGGGGGACATTTCCCTCAGATGTCTGCACTGGCACCTTCACACGTGACCTGTCCACCGGGATCCACGCTGGGAGGCAGTCTGTCGCCCACTGTAGTGAGACCCTTCAGGCGGTCAACAGTGGCCCTCTGGAGGCCGCATATCCTATGTCTCTTCTGTGGGAACTCAACAGATATAACTGGGTTTCTTATTTTTAAGTTTTTTTTAAAAATTACTTTTTAGAGCAGTTTTAGGTTTACAGAAAATACAGAGTTCCCATGTCCCCCTTCCCCCCCCTTCCCCTGTCATTAACATCTTGCATTAGTTGTGGTACATTTATTACAACTGATGAGCCAATATTGGCCCATTATTATTTACTGAAGTCCTGATTTACATTCGGGTCCACTCTCGGTGTTTCACATTCTGTGGGTTTTGCCAAATGCATAATGTCGTGTATCCGCCATTACAGTATCATATGGAACAATTTCACTGCCCTAAACACTCCCCGTGCTCCATCCGTTCATCCCTTCCTGCTTCCCTGCCCGCTTCCCTGCCCACAACCCCTGGCAACCACTGATTTTTTGATTTTTTTATTTTTAATTGAACTATAGTTGAGTTACAATGTTGTGTTAGTTTCAGGTGTACAGCAAAGTGATTCAGTTATACATATATGTATATATTCCTTTATATATGTATATGTACACATATATATTCTTCAGATTCTTTCCATTGTAGGTTATTACAAGATATCAAGTATAGTTCCCTGTGCTATACAGTAGATCCTTGTTTGTCTCTTTTATGTATAGTAGCGTGTGTCTGTTAATCCCAAACTCCTAACTTATACCCCCTGTTTTGCCTTTGGTAACCATGTTTGTTTTCTATATCTGTGAGTCTGTTTCTGTTCTATAAATAAGTTCATTTGCATCATTTTTGTTGACTCCACATATAAGTGATATCATATATTTGTCTTTCTCTGTCTGACTTCACATAATCTCTAGGTTCATCCATGTTGCTGTAAATGGCAATATTTCATTCTTTTTTATGGCTGAGTAATATTCCATATTACTCCATATGGTGTATATATATCCCACATCTTCTTTATCCGTTCATTTCTTGGTGGGCACTTGGGTTGTTTCCACGTCTTGGCTATGGTAAATAGTGCTGCTATGAATATTGGCGTGCATGTATCTTTTCAAATTAGAGTTTTTGTCTTTTCCGGACATATGCCCAGGAGTGGGATTGCAGGGTCATATGGTAGTTCTGTTTTTAGTTTTTTAAGGAACCCCCATACTATTCTCCATAATGGCTGTACCAATTTACATTCCCACCAGCTCAACCACGGATCTTTTTACTCTATAGTTTTGTCTTTCCCAGAATGTCATATAGTTGGAATCATACAGCATGTAGCCTTTTTAGACTGAGTTCTTTCACTCCTAGCAATATGCATTTAAGGTTCCTCCGTGTCTTTTTTGTGACTTGATAGCTCATTTCTTTTTATCACTGAATAATATTTCATTGTATGGATGAAACACTCAATAGATGTGATTTTTGATCAATTGGTATTGGTAGAAAAGACCAAAAGTACAAGATGAACAGCAATCTTCCAAACACAGAGTCTGTAAGAAAGCTAGATTTCAGGATGGTTCTGGGTAATGTACACAGTGTGGCCAACAGAGAAAATCCAGCAACCTGAGAGTTGCATTTTTAAAAAAAATATTTATTTATTTTTTGGCTGCATCGGGTCTTAGTTTCAGTGCATTTCAGCACGTGGGCTCTTCGTTGTGGTGTGCGGGCTTCTCTCTAGCTGTGGCGCCTGGGGTCCAGAGCGCATGGGTTCTGTAGTTGTCGTATGTGGGCTCTTTTGCCCCATGGCATGTGGGATCTTAGTTCCCCGACCAGGGATCGAACCGGCGTCCCCTGCATTGCAAGACCGATTCTTAACCCCTAGACACCAGGGAAGTCCCCCTGAGAGTTGAATTTAGAGTATTGGCTATGAGGCAAATTACTTTTATTACAGAAAAGTTCTTTCTTAAATAATTGCATTTAAAACAGGATTCAATTAATTTTTCTGCAACATCTTAGGCATGCATTCACACTGGAAATTATCTATACCATGTTAGATATTGTGCAAACAGGGACACTTTGGAGAGTAAAGGGGGATGCTATTAATAATTACGCCCAAACAACAGATGGAAGCCAGGACCATCCCAGATAATATATAGTCTTTCTATTTATGACTAGTATCTGTCTTCTTAAAATAGCTGAGGGGACATAGGATATTTTTGTGTTTCTCCAAAAGTATTTGACGATGTATGAGTTAAGCTTACACTAGTGGTGGTGACACTTCAAGGAGTAAATCCCAGTTTATTTTTCACTCACATGAAGTCCAAAACACATATTGCTGATTGGTGGGAATGGGAGATTGGGCGGGGGGTGCTCTGCTCCATGCAGTCATGCAGGGACCCAGGCTGATGGAGTCTTCTGCCAAGTTCCATATGTGTCTTTCAAGTAGGGTGACCAATCATTGTCTGGGAATGAGGGGTTTCCTGGGGTGCAGATTTTCAGTGCCCAAACTGGGACAGTTTCTGGCAAACCAGGACAGTTGGCCCTCTTTCCTATTTCCAAGGTTGCCCTGAAGATTGACATCCAACTGATCGGGAGGGGAAGAGAGAGAGTGGAGGACGGCAGGCTTGTAGGAGCCAGACCACTCGTCACTTCTGCCTGCTTTCTGTTGGCCAGAACAGTCTCATGGCCACACCCAGCTGCAAGGGAGACTGGGAAATGTAGTCTAGCTGTGTGTCCAAAAGAAAAGAGAAATTGGTTTGGTGATGAGCTAGCTGTCTCTGCCATGGAGGGGAAATGAATAATGTCTTGCTTTACTCCTAGGCCCTCGGACTGAGATTGACTTCTTTCTTAGCTGGCATATGCCTGGGAGGGCTTAGTGCCCACCCCCCGCCATCTCCCTTTATAAATTTAAGTCTCATTTGCCTAGCAGTCAACAGAGTCAACTCTGAGTGTCCACATGGCCCAGGCCTCTGCTCATGGGCAGTCTGGAGCACTCTGGGGTTCTGGGGAGGTCAGGGGCATGGACTGTGGAGGTTACACCCGGCAGCCACAGAAACTCACTAGAAGGGAATGAGGTTGCAAAGCAGGGAGGTGCCACATCGGAGGATCTGGTTGCACTGAAAACTGAAAACTTGTGGTCTGTGAAGCCGCTGTGATACCTTCCAGCACCCGTGTTGAATATACGTCTAGCAATGTAATCAGTCTTCAACATGACTGCTTTTTTCCAGGCCGAAACCATCAGTAGATCATTTGGTGCAAGCCGAGCCTTTCCATGCATTAGCACCCTTAACAACCCTTACCTCTCCTAGCAGCCTTGAGAAGTGGGTTAAGGCTATTAGCCCCAGGCTGGAAGCTACTGTGTGCAGTGACACCACGTGCTTGACTCGTGCAAGCTCTGTCCTCCCCTGGGTGCCCTCGATGCAGCCAGGGACTTGTCTGGAAGATCGTTTTCAGGTATTTGACTCCAGGGCCTCAGGCGTAGGGGATCCCTGCCCTCCCTGGTGAGGGGGAGTTTGGGCCAGAAGCAGAGAAGGAAATGATGCTAATTTCACTCCTTTCCCCTCCTGTGGGAGGCAAGACTTGGAGCCAATGTGGGTGGTTGTCAACAAGACCCCCCAGGACAACCCCAGCTAGAGGGACCTTGGTTTCTGCAGCCCTCACCCAAGAGACCAAGGGCTGGCTCTTCAGAGCCTGGGCTTGTAACCCAGGCCTTTCCTTCCATAACTCTCTCTTTGGGTCAAAGACTTGGTTGACCACTGTGTTCGTTTCCTGTGGCTGATGTAACAAATTTGGTGGCTTAAATCAATTACCACAAACTTGGTAGCTCACAGTTCTGGAGGCCAGAAGTCGCAAATCAGAATCACTGGGCTGAGATCAAGGTGTCAGCAGGGCCGCTCTCCGTTTGGAGGTTCCATGGGAGAATCTGTTCCTTGCCTCTTCCAGGTGCTGGTGGCTGCCAGCTTTCCTTGGTTGTGCCAGCATCACTCCAGTCTCTGCCTCTGTGATCACGTGGCCTTCTCCTGTCTTCTGTACTCTCTCTCCGCCTCCCTTTTGTAAGGACACTTGTGATAGCTTTTCAGATCCATCCAAGATAATCTCCCCACCTCAAGATCCTTACTTTAATCACACCTGCAAAGTCCTTTTTTCCCATATAAGGTAACATTCCAGGGATTAGGACACGGACATCTTTTTTTTTTTTCTGAAGGGGGCATTATTCCACTTCCCACAGCCGCTATAGCACAGAATACAGTTGACCCTTGAACAAGGCAGGGGTGAGGGGCGCCAGCCCTCCCTGCAGTCGAAAAATCCATGTATAACTCTATAGCCGGCTTTCCATATACACGGGTTCCGCCTCCGTGGATTCAACCAACTGCGGATCGTTTAGTGCTGTAGTATTTACCATAGAATAAAATCTGCGAATAAGCGGACCCGCGCAATTCCCACTTGTGTTGTTCAGCGGTCAGCTGTACTTCAAACAGCGTGAGACCCTCTCTGGGTATACGTGGTGGTAGTGTTCCGAACGCAAGTTCCTGTGCCTAACGCACAGTGAGGTCGAACAAACCAAAATGTCAGTTCGGAGCAGAAGATTTATGGCCGGACCGAGCTAGGAGAATGGGTGCCTTGTGTTCAAGAAGGACATGAACTCCCTAGTGGTTTTCAGGGAAAAGCTTTTATAGGCAAAATCTGGGGGGAAGGCTGCAGGGTGTGTGACTTTCTTCTGATTGGTTGGTGGTGAGATAACAGGGCGGTGCTCCAGGAATCTTGTGCAGTAGGAGGGGGTGGGAAGAGACCACCTGCCCTGTGCCTGATGCTCCTGTTGCAGGAAGGGGGACCCCTTCCAGGGCCCGAGGGTGGGAAATGAATCGTCCAAGGAGACACAAGTGCTGACAAAGTAAAAGACTTTTGGGAAGGGGCGCCTGGGAGGAGAGCAGTGGGGTAAAGAAACCCAGGAGAACTGCTCTGCCACGTGGCTTGCAGTCTCAGGTTTTATGGTGGTGATGTTAGCTTTCCGGGTTGTCTCTGGCCAATCATCTTGCTTGGTTTGACTCAGGGTCCTTCCTGGTGGTACCGGCATCTCTCAGCCAACATGGATTCCATTGTGAGAGTTTCTGGGACGTTGGCAGGACATATGGGCTGGCGTCTCCTCCCTCCTTCTTTAGGCCCCTCCCTAATTCTTCTGGGTTAGTTTTACAAGACATACTATGGACTGGCGTCTCCTCCCTCCTTTCAACCCTTCCTGAATTCTCCCGGTTAGTTTTCAGCAGCAGCGCCGCGTTCTCTTTTTTTTTTTAAATACATTTATTTATTTATTTTTGGCTGCGTTGGGTCTTCGTTGCTGCACGCGGGCTTTCTCTAGTTGCGGCGAGCGGGGGCTGCTTTTTGTTGCGCTGCGCGGGTTTCTCATTGCAGTGGCTTCTCTTGCTGCGGAGCACGGGCTCTAGGCGCACGGACTTCAGTAGTTGTGGCGCACGAGCTTCAGTAGTTGTGGCTCGCGGGCTCTAGAGCGCAGGCTCAGTAGTTGTGGCGCACGGGCTTAGTTGCTCCGCGGCATGTGGGATCTTCCCGGACCAGGGCTCGAACTCGTGTCCCCTGCATTGGCAGGTGGATTCTTAACCACTGTGCCACCAGGGAAGTCCCAGCACCACGTTCTTTATCGAGACCTCTTGTGAGACAACTCAGGCAAGCGGTTATTGTCGTGCCTGGCCAAGGCGGGTGGTTTCAGTGAACAGCTCCCTGACACCCCTGACCTCATTTAATTCTTCCAGGGCCCTTTGAGTGGGTACTATTAGTTCCACTTGGCACTGTGAGACTCAGAGAGGTTAAGTAACTTATTTAATGTAACACAGTGGGTAAGAGATGAAGCTGGACTTAAACAGGACTGTCTGACTCAAGAGTCCAGGTTTTTTCCATGGAAACACAGTTAAGTTCTGGAAGGGCTGGACTCAGTTGGAATGCAGAGGACCAAGCACGTTGATTTTCTCGGTTGTGTTGGAGAGTCTGGCCTTTTTGCCTGTGTGATATTCTGATTTATAATAAGAAATGTGTATCTGGTCGTAGTCCCCTTTTCTGGCACAGAACTCCTAAAACCCTTGGGGTTCCCTGGATGCTGAGAGCCGTAATGGTGTCTTTTGTTACGTTAATGAAGTGACTTGGAGAAAGCACCTAAGGATGAGGTCTGGTTGCCAGGAGAACCAAGGGAAGGATTAGAGGGTTGGAACTTGCAGTCCCATTCCCTGACCTCTGGGGATGGGAGAGGAGCTGGAGATTGAATCAATGCTCAATGCTTATGTAATGAAGCCTCTATAAAAACCAAAAAAAAAAAAAAAGGACAGAGTTTGAAGAGCTTCCAGGTTGGTGAACACATGGAGGTGTGGGGAGAGTGGTGAGCCCAGAGAGGGCATGGGAGCTCCGCGTCCTTTCCCCACACCTTGCCCTATGCATCAATTCCATCGGGCTGTTCCTGAGTTATATCCTTTTAAAATAAACTGATGATCTAGTTAAGTAAAATGTTTCTCTAAACTCTGTGAGGTGCTCTAGCAAATTAATCGAATCTGAGGAGGAGGTCATGGGAACCTCCAATCCACACCTAGTTGGTCAGAAGCACAGGTGACAACCTGGACTTGTGACTGGTGTCTGAAGCTGGGGCCGGGGGAGGGGGACAGTTTTGCAGGACTGAGCCCTTAACCTGTGGGATCTGAAGTTCTCTCTGAGTACATAGTGTCAGAATTGAGTTGAATTATAGGACACCAAGCTGGTGTTGGCATCAGGGAAGTGGGATTTGCTAGAACGGCCCTCGCTCACAGAAACCTGTAGTTTGGGAAGAAAAGGGATGACAGGGTGGAGGTTGAGGAACCTTTGCTTCCTAAGTGGCCACGTGGTTACCCATGCTTTGGAGCAGCAGTTCTGCTGCAATCAGTTACTAAAGATGGATCCAACTCCAAGGAAGCTGGTTCACGGGATGCATAAGGAAGTGCAAACTAATAAGAAAAAGGCCAAACATCCTATTCCCTTGGCTGTTGTTATCTGTAGTTGCAAAAGTAAAAGTGAGCGCTGGGTCTGACTTCGATGCTAGACCAGCTGAGATTTCAGTGAGTCTGAGCTTGGCACTAGCCTCACAGCCGTCTCCCAAGGTGAGAATCAAAGTAGGGGAAGGACAAGCTCGAGAAACTATTGAGGGCTTCCCTGGTGACGCAGTGGTTGAGAGTCCGCCTGCCGATGCAGGGGACACGGGTTCGTGCCCCGGTCTGGAAAGATCCCACATGCCGCGGAGCGGCTGGGCCCGTGAGCCATGGCCGCTGAGCCTGCGCGTCCGGAGCCTGTGCTCCGCAACGGGAGAGGCCACAACAGTGAGAGGCCCGCGTACCACAAAAAAAAGAAAAAAAAAAAAAAGATAAGGATTGACAAAAGGGCCAGGGTCCCTTATTTCGACTGCTCACTGGGTACCCGAAGCCTTTTGCACAAGAGTCAGTAAAATGGTCAGGGGTGGAGAAGAGGTTTATAGGACCCTTAATACGGGAATCCCATGGACCCGTTGATGAAGACCTCACTCGAGCTACAGCCAGACTGAGAGGATATAGAAATGTAAGGGTGGATAAGATGATGAAAGTTGGAATGCCTAAGCTGATGTTATGTAAAGAAGTTGAATGTTTTGTGGGAATGGCTATTATGTCTGGCTGGGGAACACTTCCCCTCCCTAGTGCTGTAAACTCCAAACCTGTAGATGAAGTCCTAAGAGAGGCTACACTGAGGAACATAATTGATGATGGAATTAAGGTAAATGTTGGTAGGAGAATTGGTATTTTGGAACAGGCTTTATGTGAAGTGGTGGTGTCTCTCTTACCTGATTGTGTCATGGGGACGGACATTGTATCTGACTGGGGAATACTCCCCCCACCGAGGATTGTAGAACAGAAGGCACGTGACTCCACTCCTCGAGCAATATTAACGGCACCTGCTAAATGGGAACCAGTAAGACTGCCTGAGCCCACACAGCGTGGGATAGAAGCTGGAGTGCCAGTGGGGACAAATCCTCTGTGCCATAGCCCTAAGTGGAATGTAGACTGGGACTTACGGCAAGGGTGCGTGAGCACTCCCGGCAACAGCAGGGACTTGGAACTAGAGAATTCCCGTCTGAGGGCTATTTACTACCTCGCAATCAGGCATTAATTGAAGCTACCCCTATGACTGAAGGATATAAAATGATCTTGAAACCGGAAATGCCCACAATGTCTCGGGTCGTGTCAGAAACACTCTAACGGGGATGGAGTGCCCAGAAGAGTTCCAGAACAATATGGAAATGGGTCACACAGGATGTTGTTGTTGGGAGAATGCAAGGAGGAGATAGGAGCAGGAAGCCTCTCTTCTCTTAAGATTGACTCTGGAACTGTGTGAGGAGCTGCTGGATTCTGTCATCACTTGGACAGTGCCCTGTAAACAGCTCTTGACTGACAGAGAAAGAGCTGCTTGGTTTGTGGACAGCAGTTCCGCAGTAAATGGACAACGTCCTCGATCGAGGAAGGTAAAAACAAATCAGCTTGGTGGGCTGAATTGCATGCTGATTTCCTAGCAGTGATGGAAGAATTGAGCAGTGGTAAAGCCCCTGTGTTTGGGTTTTTACTGACTCATGGGCAGCAGCCAATGGCCTGGCCATACAGTCAGACAGAGGGCAATGGAAACCTGGCCTATTAAAGGGATGCCCATATGGAAATCACTATGGGAATTTGAGGGGTGCATTAAAGGAGGACGTGTCGATGCTTCTCGGAAGAACCCCCTTCCAGGTTTGGGAGGTGACTGGAATCAACAAGCAGATATTCATCCCTGTGTGCTCGCTGGAGGTGGCCACCTGGGTCTGTGAGATGACTGGACGTGGGGACGCTGCAGCAACACAGAGATGGTCTGGATCTCCATGAAGTCTTCTTGTTCCCTCAGAGGCCCAAGATGCCAATGAGAGCTGTTCTGTCAGCAAGAGAGACAGAGAGTGCGGAGGGCTGCGTGGCAGATTCTGGTGGGAAGGCCTTGACCATAGCTGGCAAGTGAGGCTAAGGCTGGAAGCGCTGGGGGCTCCAAACGGGTCCTGACAGGCACGATGCTGACTCTGGCCTGGGCTGTGCATACCCGGCGGTAGATGCAAATGCTCAGGGTGTCAGGAAAGAACCCGAACGCAAGATAGCGCACCAATTTGGACATCCGAGCATCGTTTCTTCAGACCAAGGAGCACACTTCACCAGCTCATAATGTCCAAGGATGGACAGTGAGGTATCCTCCTCAGAGTCTGATAGAGAGTCGAAAGGGGCAGTTAGAACAGTGGTGGTCTATAACGGGGGATAGAAGCCTGAAGGGCTGGCTTCCACGCCTTCACGAGTGTGTGTTCACACGCACCGTAAACATGAGTGAGGCCAAAGGAGTCTCCCCACTGGGTAGATCTCTCTGTTTTTCTTTCTGGTGGATCTGGGAGGAATGACTTACATTATTTCCACTTACTTCATTGGCTAGAACCCCATCATATGACCTCAGTCTCACTTCAAGGGAGTCTGGGAAATGTAGTCTTTCTGTGACTCCAGAAAGAAGAAACTGCTACAGGATTTGGGGAACATATAGGATTATAGCTTTTCAGGACTCACCATTCTTGTTTATCTTTCCCCGCCAAGTGTCTAGTGCTCCCCCACTTGTCCCCTATGTCACCTGCCTCTCCAGATTTCATTTGCATTAAGGAATATAAATGACCAACAATAGCTTCAAACATGACCCCTCTTAGAGATCGTTGCACATTAAAGCAAATGTAAGCTTTTGGCTAGAGGGCTAATTCTTTGATGTGGGAATTTCAGGCACGAGTAGGCCAGTAAGGGAAATATTTGGGGTTTTCTGAAATGACAGACTGGGCTTGTCCTATGTGCCGTCTTTTATGCCATTTTGCCACCGCCCAGGGAACATTAGAGCGAGACATTTTGAAGTCATCAGGCTAACAGTGTGAGTGGCTGTGATATGAGATGACCCCAGATCATTGAAGCGTGATTTTCCTCTGTCTGCCCAAAGGTATTGATGTGAAGTGGGGACAAATTATTGTCCACCCCAGCTGATTTGGAATCCGCTTTCAAATCATCCATCTGTCATTCCTCCCTCTCTCCTTCCCTCCCGGAGAATGAAAGAGGTTTAATCCAGAGTGGGTCCATAATGAGCCTGGAGAGGGAATTGGGGAGGATTTCCCTGAGGTTCTGGGAAGACTGAGGTCTCTGTGTTGCTCACTGTCAGATTCTGGCTCACCCAAGGCTGTCTCTGCGCCTCCTTCTCATTATGAGCTCCCCTTTTGGTGGCTGCACCCATCCCCCAACACACATTCCAGCCCCGTGGTGCCTTTACGCTGTGGCCACCTAGTTAGGCTGGAACTACATTTCCCAAAATCCCCTTCGCTGCCCAGTTCCATGGTTCCACCTTGGGGTTTGCCGCAGGAGAAATTTGCATGGGATTTGGAAGGCTGAGGTGAAACGGCAGCCACTTTTACACTCTGCGATTCGGTGTGAGCCAGGTGCATGGGAGCTCTCCCGTGTTGTCGCTGATCTGCTGGCTCACCTTTTTGGCCCCAGGGCACAGCCAGGCCCTTAGGTTCTTCAGCTCTGGCTGGATCTTTGCCTTTGGTTTCTCTAGATCCTGGACCAAGTGCCCGTGCAGTTGTGGCTGACAGTGCCAGCTTTTCCTGCAGGTGACTCATACCATGGAGGTTAGAGGCTGCGAAATGTGGATTCTGGCTGCCACGGTGGGTGCCGGCTTACCTTTGCACGGCCTCACACCATCCTCCAAGATGGCTCCCAATGAATCTCGCCTCCAGGCATTCACACCCTTGAGCCATCCCTTCCACATTGTCCTGGTTTGGTCTGTGTCACCAATACGAGTATAGCAGAAGTGATGGCATGTCACTTACGAATTAGGTTATAAAAGACACTGCACCTTCTGTTTTAGTCTCTCTCTTCCTCCCTCCCACCCTCTTCTCTTCTTCTCTGAGATCTCTTGATTTGGAGAAAGCCAGCTGCATGTCAGGAGTAGCCCTATGGAGAGGCCCATGTGGTAAAAGGGCCTGTGAGTGAGCCATGCCCCAGTCAAGCTTTCAGATGACCACAGACTCCGACTGACACCTTGACTGCAACCCCATGAAGAGACCCTGAGCCAGAACCATTCTGCTAAGCCACTCCCAGAGTCCTGACCCTCAGAGACTGAGATAATAAGTGTTCGTTGTTTCAAGTAGCAGAATTTTGATGTAATTTGTTACACAGCAATATATAACTACCACCATGTCCATCTTTTCATCCCCACTACTGGCCTTGCTGCATTCAGACCCTCCACCAGACTAGTCAATGGTCTTACATGGGCAGCTTAATCAGCTCCCACAATAAATCCCTTATTCTGTATCACTCAGTGGTTCTGCTTCCTTGATCAAACCCTACATGATACCACAAGGAACTAATAGGAGAGATCCTCCAGTCTTTTCATCGTTGGTTTCCCCTGTAGCAGAGGTTCTCAACTTTTGATCAGAACCACCCAGAGAGCTTTAAAAAAAAATACCACTGTCTAGGTCCTATCTCCAGAAATCCTGATTTAATTGGTCTGAGGTACGGCTTGGGCATCAGAATCTCTTAAAACTCCTGGGTGCTTTTAATATGCAGACAGGGTTGAGAACCACTGACCAGTCCTGCCAGGTCCCCACTTCTCCATCCTTCCTTGAACCGGGGCATGGGCACCCAATCTAGGCACCTATGGTGACTTTTCTTTGGAGACTGACACCTAGAAGTAGGGGCCATAGGAATCTTTTCACTGGTGGAGTTTTCACTGCAGCAAGACTGAGTTGCCAGGGCAGCAGGGCAACGTGGCAGTGGCCTCTGGGGTCTGGTTCCGGTTCTTTAACTCCATCACCACTGCTATCAGTGCTGTGAAAATTACTCCATAGCTTCTTTTTTTTTTTTGCGGTACGCGGACCTCTTGTGGCCTCTCCCGTTGCGGAGCACAGGCTCCGGACGCGCAGGCTCAGCGGCCATGGCTCACGGGCCCAGCCGCTCGGCGGCATGTGGGATCCTCCCGGACCGGGGCACGAACTCTCAACCACTGCGCCACCAGGGAAGCCCTTGGCAATGATTTTTTGAATCTGACGCCAAAAGCAAAAGCAACAAAAGCAAAAATAAACAAGTGGGACTACATCCATAGCTTCTTGATTCCATTTTTCTGCCTTGATCAGGGGACCTTTAAGTTCTGTTCCAATGCTGAGAGTCTGGATCTGGGAACTAAATTTTATATTAACTCCCCAAATGACCCTAAGAGTACCCAGCCCCTCCATGGGCCTCAGTTTCCTCGTCTGTCAAAGAGAGGACTGTGTTAGGTGTGCTCCAGACCCTTTGTCTTGGGTTGGGTTGCCTGGAAACAGGCTCTAATGTGATGTGTGTGTAGGCTGTTTCTCGGGGACTCCCTTTAGGGTCAACATCTAAGAGAGTGAGGGAAGCAGGATTGGGCAGAAGAGGGCCCGAACTGTGATACAGTCACGACAGAGGCCTCCCATGATCCCCTGGGAGCCTCGGAACTGGTGTGGTCCTTCAGAGTTGTCACGAATTGAGGCGAGGGGGTTGAGCCTTTGTACCCCCAATCAACCAGTCATTGAATGTGGTCTGCACCCAGGGAAGGGGAGTGTGACTTTGAGTGAGGCAGTTCTCTTGGGCTGAGGGCAATTCCTGGAGGGGCATTTAGTCGAGAGCTGTCAGCTGGAGGAATGAGTCTCTCTGTCTTGCAGGGGAGCGGGAATCCGAGCGGGATACCCTACTGAGTGCTACAGCCTTCCAGTTGGAAGATTCTGCGACCATATCCCTAACTCCAGGGTGATTGGTGGAGAACAGGGTGGACTTCTTACTCCCTTTGGCTAAGCATGACATCAGACACCCCGGGAGAGTAGCTGAAAGGTTCCAGGAGACCAAAATCTTGATTAAAGCACAACTGCCCCTAAAACCTCCCTCACCATTAGCAGAGGGAGAGCCGGAGGGAGGTGTAAAGTCAACTTGCTTCGAAGAAGCAAGGCCCTGGGGAAAAATTAAAAGCCACTCCTGAAGGAAGGAATGGCTTCCCGAAGGAAAGTCTACCAGGTATAACACTCAACTCCCTAGAGTACGGAAGATAACGGAGCTGTGAGGGGCTGTGGTCGCCATGGTAATGGCATCTCAGATTCCAACTGAATGAAACTACTGGCTGGCCTGTCAACCACCCAGCAGCTGTATTTTCAGTGGGAACCAGTCTCGGTGCTGGGCAGGGGCAGGGAGGAGAGACCACCTCATATGTGTACACAGTGGGCTCGTGGGGGCCTCGATGCTCATATGTGTGCCTTCACATATATGATTCTTTATAAGGGCATCTGTGGTCCTGAGTGTGGAAAACCAAGTCCAGTTGTATCTGTGTGTTGGTGTGGAGGGTGAGGTCTGCATGTCACATCCCCGCCCATAAGCTACAGGCAGAGCTGATGACTCCATGTAAGGGGCATGATTTAAGGGCCTCTTTGCCCTTCTTCAAAATATCGACAACTGCCATTGTCCACTCAGCATTAGAAAGCCGTTTCTTTGAATAAATTTTCTACCTTCCCCAGTTCTTTTTAAAACACAGATAATTAGCAGCTACCAGTCCACCAAGAATGGCGGGCTTCCCCAAAATATAGGCGAAGAAACAGAAGAAGCTGGACCTAGCTTAGCGCCTCTCATACGTATTTGTATATATTTATGAACGTGTGAATATTTGAATAAATGGAGGGAGGAGGGGGCAACCAGGAAAGACAGTGGTCTGATGGGGGAGTGGAAGGGAATGGAATCGGTCGCAAGTCCATTTCCATTTCCAATTCAGTTCCGTTTCTTGAGCACCTATGTTGTGCTAGCCATTGAGCTGGGGGCCAATAGGGGGGAGCAGGGCCGATTGGGGCCCTACCTCGGCAGCTCAGAGTCTTTGGGGGATGGGGGCTCCTTCATGGGTTTCCCTGGCGCCGGCCCGAGACCACAGTTCTTTATCAAGGCTGGAACCTCAGCCTCCTTCCGCAGCCTTCCGGGGCCTGGGTGCTGATTTGTCCCCTGTCATGATCATAATCTGTGCCTGTCTGGAAATTTTCAGCCACACCCGTCTACTAATCCTGTGTCTCAGGTGCCTGGCCCCAGAAGCAGACAGCAGGACAAGGACAATGACTTGGACACTGGGCAATCAAGACACGGAGGGGGGGCTTCCCTGGTGGTGCACTGGTTGAGAGTCCGCCTGCCGATGCAGGGGACGCGGGTTCGTGCCCCGGTCTGGGAGGATCCCACATGCCGCGGAGTGGCTGGGCCCGTGAGCAATGGCCGCTGAGCCTGCGCGTCCGGAGCCTGTGCTCCGCAACGGGAGAGTCCACAACAGTGAGAGGCCCGCGTACCGCAAAAAGGGAGGGAAGCCAGTACAGGGTGTATGTATTATGGGACAGGTCTCACTGTGGGCAACTGGGCTTAAATCCCCATGGGGACGTCTGGGACACAGTGGACAGCACCCCTCTCAGAACTGTCCCAACTGAAGGGCAAGGAAACTGGGGTGATTCTCCACCCACACCTGTTTGTTCTAGGCCGAGGGCTGCCCCTGGGAGACTGTACTCCCTGTGCTCACAGCCTGCCCCACTCACCAGCCAGGGAAAGCCCTTTGAGGAGAGCAAGCGAATGGCAGGCGCCACTGCGTGGCGGTTGGCACGGACCGGAATGATCAACGCCAACGGGATAAGGGTGGGGCACCACCAGCATCTGCTGCACCCCGTGTGGCCCTTCCAGCGGTGTGACCAGGCCAGCTGGTCCTCCTGGCCACAGCTTAACAGGCCCCGTGGTGACAGACTTCAGACCTCAGACCTGAGCTGGGTCAGGGCCAGAGAGTCAGGGCTTCTGAAACGTTTGTGGACTTGAACTGCCTGGACAGCCTCTGCCAGCCGCAGTCTGCGGATCAGGCAGTCCCGCTCAGCAGGGAGCTGAGGCCCCTCGCTCATCTTGATGCAAGCTCTGACTGTGGCTTGTCGGCCCAGGGCTTTGGTCCTCAAGAGACATCACCCCCTTCCTCTCCCCTTCCATCTTCTCCTGATTCCAGGCCAGGAATCCGCCCTGAGTGCTGACAAGCACTCCTGGGTTCTGCTTGCTCGAGCCCCAGCCCCTTGTCTCCCAAGGACTGTTTTGCACTTGGCCTTGTCACTTGGTTGAGGAAAAGTCCTCTGGCTCCTGTGCCTGCCGCCTCCCTGCTCTGAATGGAGGGGAGACCTTCCCTTCCTAGGTTATAGTCAGCTCCACCCCCTGCAAGCCTCCAATTAGTGGAGTAAGGATGGATGGAGGAGGGCGAATCAGAAGGTCGGGGCTCGGGCAGCACCCCCTTGGCTTCATCTCACGTTGCTAACTAACTTTCCTATTCTGTTCTGCTCAGATTCCCACCCATTTCCAGACTCTCTGGACGTTGAATTCAATTCAACAGCTGTCAGAAGACTTTCTGTGAGTCCGGGACTGTTCCAGCCTGAGGGGATAAGAAGGAAGTCAAGATGAGCCCCTGACACTCGCAGGTTGGAGGTGGGGGGCACATCCGAGCTCAGCATCGCCGTAAGTGATACGTCTGGTTTCTTTGGCTTTTGACCTGCCTGGGCCAGAGCTCAAAAAACCCTTATGACCTGGGAACATACTGGGCTTCTGAGCACCAGAAGATGGGCCCCAACCCAGGTGAATGTTCAGCCTGCAGGGGCCTTGAACTCTCCTGAGGTGGAGCCTCATGTCAATGGGGAATTTCTGTAGGAGCCCTTTGCGACAAGTGCCCTGTTCACCAAGGCGGGGAGGCGAACGTACAGTCTCCAGCAAGGTTGACAGGGAATGCCGGACTGTTTCACAATCTGCAGGCACTGATGTGTTGCCCCCTCTGGTCAGTGTGTGGTCTCTGTTCGGCAGTTTTGATGATGCAGTTGCTGGTATATATCCCCCACGCTTTTGCAGATGCTCTAGCAAGATCTGCCTTTCCTCTCCCCAAGGTAAAGTAAGTGGACTGCATTCTACCTCTACCATGTGGGCTCCTGCCACTGACCCCCAAGAGAACAGCTTTGCCCACAAGTAAACAGTTCATAAAGGAACCCCCAACTTTTGTTGGTTGTGAACTAAAAACTGCTCCGACTTCCTTGCCACAAAGGTCTGGCCAGTATTGCATTAAGGGCAGATAATCATGGACTGTGAAGGCTTTCAGGGACTTGGAAATCTCTTCATGCACCCTCCTTCCTCTCCTACCAAAGATCAGACCCTCCAAGATCTATGGAGACAGGAAACTCAGAATCTTTAGGAAGCACTGTAGAAGGGGGAAAACATTTATATTTCTTTTGTACAACTTTCCTTCCCCAACTGAGCCCCGCCCCACACCATGCCTTTCCTGGTGCCCATACTGAATAATTTTCATAGAGCTTTCACAAACATCATCTCATTCCCCTGCCCAAGCATATTGTGAGATCTGTGGAGTGAACATTATGATTCCCTTTATACAGATGAGGTTACGCAGTGAGGCTCAGAGAGCCCAAAAGACTTTGCCCCAGAGTAGACACCTGTTTTAGGTGAGATTCGGTACAGAGACTCAAAACAGCTGTGGCTTAAACAAAATGAAAGTTTACTCTTCTTTCCCATTAGAGTCTGGGGGTAGGCAGCTCTGTTTCGCAAAATCATAGGGACTAAAGATCCATCCTTTGTTCTGCCAAACCTAGCATGTGGTCCTCACCTACATGATCCAAGATGGCAGCTCCAGCTCCAGCCATCACATTTGCATTCCAGGCAGCAGAATGGAAGAATGGGTGAAGAATAAAAAGGGGGAAAGAGAAACATGCCCCTTCCCTTTAAGTACATGTCCCCAAAGCGGCACTCACCACTTCTACTTTCACTCTATAACTCAGTAACATGGCCGTACCTAACTGCAAAGAAGGCTGGGAAATGTAGTCTTTGTTCCAGATGATCATGTGCCCCGGTGAAAATTGCGGCTTCTATGTCTATGGAAAGAGGGAGAACACGTATTGGGGGATAACTAGTTGTTTCTGCTACAGTGACTTTGCCATCAAGGGGAGAAATCAGCTTTTCAATCAGATTTTTCTGCCTCTAAATTCTGCCTTCTTTCCTCTGCATGCCATGTGGTATCTCTTATGTGTAGTCTGATTCACAGAATCATAGAATTTCCTCACTGAGGAGCACTTTGTGGGGTCCTTTTATTTTCCCTTGAGTGGATGCCTGAATTAGCTCTAAAATTGCCTAGACAAATGGCCACTGCCTCTCTGGATCATCTCCTAGCCCAGCCCATTTGGGACTGGCTCGATTGTTAACAAAGATCTTTCTGTGATTGAACGCAAACCAGTTTCCCTGGTCCCTCTGCCCATTGGGCCTCATCCTGTCCTTTTGTACCTCTCAGAGAAGAAAGCGTCTACTCCTTCCTTTCCTCTCCTGCAGAATAGCTCTTCAGAGGTTTGAAAACAGACCATCCTAATCCTCTAGAGTCTTCTCTTCTCCAGGTTAAATATTCCATGTTCCACTAGCCAGCCCTCGGGTGACCTGGTGTCCACCATTCTAGACATCCTCCTGTTGATGCGGGCTCTCCTTCCCCTGGACATCCTTCTCTAACATGATGACTTCCACACTAGGACACACTCCACAAGGGCAGAGGGATCTCCCTGAAGACCAGACCTACAGGGTATTCAGCCCTCAACCACTCAACCACTTCAGCAAAAGGGACTTGTGTGGGGTAAATGCAGGGACTGTTAGAGGTCTCATTTAGCGTTCACACTCTAAATTCTCTGTGAAATGCATGGTGGGGATGGGGCCAGGATAGAGGACCCCACTACTCTGACATCTGGGATGCTTGTTCGGGGCTTCTTTAGTCTCTGAGATTCTAAGTGTTATGGACTGTGTATCTGTTTCCCGCCAAATTCATCTGTTGAAACCCTAATCCCCAATGTGATGACATCTGGAAATGGGGCCTTTGGGAGGTAGTCATGAAGATGGAGCCTTCATGGTAGGATTACTGCCCTTAGAAGAGACACAAGAGAGCCCCATCCCTCCCTCCCTCCCTCCCTCTCTCCCTCTCTCTCCCCCTCTCCCCCTCTCCCCCTCTCCCCCTCTCCCCCTCTCCCCCTCTCCCCCTCTCCCCCTCTCTCCCTCTCTCCCTGCCATGTCAGGAAACCAGGAAGAGGGTTCTCACCAGAACCCACCATGGTGGTACCCTGATCTCAGACTTCCAGCTTCTAGAACTGTGAGAAATGTCTGCTTCAGCCACCCAGTCTATGGTATTTTGTTTAGCAGCTCGAGCTAACTAAGAGATTAACAGCTGATTTCACATCAAAACCATAGAAACCAGAAGGCAGTGAGATGGCATATTCAAAGTGGTGAAAGAAAAAAAAACCCATCAACCAAGGATTCTGTATCTGGCAAAACTGTCCTTGCAGGAGGAGCACAGGCCCAGGGATGACATCTGGATGCTTGTATCAGTTAGGATTGAATTTGCAGCAGGTAACAGAAAACCTGGCTATCAGTGGCACACAGGATAAAGATTTTGTCTTTTTTCAAAAAAAATTATTTATTTATTTTTATTTATTTATTTTGGGCTGCGTTGGGTCTTTGTTGCTGCGTGAGGGCTTTCTCTAGTTGCAGCTAGCGGGGGCTACTCTTCGCTGCGGTGCACAGGCTTCTCACTGCGGTGGCTTCTCTTGTTGCGGAGCACGGGCTCTAGGCGCGTGGACTTCAGTAGTTGTGGCACGCGGGCTCAGTAATTGTGCCTCACGAGCTCCAGAGCGCAGGCTCAGTAGTTGCGGCGCACAGGTTTAGTTGCTCCGCGGCATGTGGGATCTTCCCGGACCAGGGCTCGAACCTGTGTCCCCTGCATTGGCAGGCGGATTCTTAACCACTGCGCCACCAAAGAAGTCCCAAGATTTTGTCTCTTGCAACAAAAAAATCCAGGTCGGCACGATGGCTCCACCATGTTGTCAAGGACCCAATCTCCTATTTTCTTGACTTGCCATCCTTAACATGGGACCTTTATCCTCATGGCTGCAAGATGGCTGCTGCACTTCCAGGGATTGCAGCTGTATTTCAGGCAGGAAGAAAGGGGAATGCAAAAGCCAAAGATGTTTTTAAAGGGGAAATATTCTCTTTTCCCTGGAAGCTCCAACTTGTGAGTTTTGTTGATACCTCATAGGCCAGAACTGGGCCACCTGTCCTCTGCCCAGCTGCAAGGGCAGCTGGGAAGAGAAGCATTCTGCTTTTCCAGCTTCTGTGGTCGAAGATGATGGAAATCTTTTTGTGAATGATTCGGGGTGGCCATTCCAGTGTGTGCCATGATGTTCTGCAAACTAGAGGAACCGGGCTCAATAGCTTCTTAACTCCTTTCCAGCTGGGATTGTGTGGGAATGGGGCTGGTAAGAGGCTGCATGAACTCACGGAAAAAAGCACTTTAAGGGCTGTGTCATTGTAGAGTCTGGAGTTTGAATCCTGGCTCTGCCATAACAAGCTGTGTGACCTTGGATAAGTCACTTAACATTGCCGAGTCCCACTTGTTTTGTGTGTAAAGTGGGGATAATAATACTCACTTGTCAAGAGTGCCGTGAGAGAGTCATGTGTCAAGTTCCTAGCACAGAGATGGGCCCACGGTAGGTACTCATCAAAGTAGTAGATGAGTCCAGCTGAGTCTGACTGGTGAGTTCCTTGGGGAGCCAGGTTCCTGCTTAAGCTTCACTCAGGACCAGGAACTGCCTGCTCTCTCCCTCCCCCCACCCCGATCACAGTCACTGATGGTGACCAGGAATGATCCAGGTCATGCTGGAGTGCCCAAGGGAGCGAACTAATTGGTCCGGGCAGAGATCCTTTGGGTCACCCAGAGAGGCAGCTCAGCACGGATAGAGGCCACCTCAGTGGATGTCAAGCATTCACCAGACAGTAGAGTGCAAATTGCAGGCAAGGTTTTAATCAGAGCAGGGCTGGTGGTGCTGAGACCATGCAGATGAAGTACAGCTCTGAGCCTGAGGGGCCGCCACTAAGGTGGCATGGGGAGGGGGGGGGACCCTGAGCCAGAGATGCTGAGGGCTTCCCCCGTTCCCACTAAAGGTTGAAGTCCTCCTGCCACGATTCTGGCTCCCTTTGCCGGGACTACTTACTTGGCTGATCTGAAGGAGGCCTGGGGCCTTTGATGACACTCGCGATGACTCAGAGCTGAACGAGGCTTGGACGCACTCATTGAGCTGCTTGGGCAGGGCGAGCTGGGGCTCTCGTCTGCCTTCTGAGGACCTATGGCTTGGGCCTTGTTATGGGCTGCATCGTGTCCCTCCCCCAATCCACACATTGGAGCCCTAACCACCGTTATCTCAGAAGATGACTGTATTTGGAAATAGGGCCATTAAAGAGGTAATTTAGTTAAATGAGGTCACGTGGATGGGCCCTAACCCAGTCTGACTGGTGTTGTCCCTATAAGAAGAGGAGATTAGGACACATATAGAGAGAAGCCTATTTGACAACACAGGGATAAAGTGGCCACGTACAAACCACCAGGAGAGGCCTTGGAAGAAACCAGCCCTGCCGACACCTTGATCTTGGACTTCCAGCCTCCAGAACCGTGAGAAAATACATTTCTGTTGTTTAAAGCGCTTAATCAGTGTGGCAGTCCAAGCTCACCGATACAGGCCCCTACAACCCTGTTCCGTGCTTTCGTCCTGAAAAGAAGAAGGATGCCAATTTGAGTTGATTGGCATTCATCATCCATCTTCTTACGTCTGTAAACTACCACATGCACCATCTCTATTATTATCAGGAAATGTTAATAATAATAGGCAACAGGAGCTGATTGTGGCTAATAGTGGGATCTGGAGAGTAAATATTTTGGAAGACTCTCTTTAAGAAAAAGAACACAAAATTGCAAATACAAAACCTAGTATGAAAGTAAATGTTTAAATGTGAAAAGAAATAACAGGTTACAAAATTTAAAGGCTCACAAAGACCTCAAACTTCATAAAATCCAGAAAAACTATATAATATTTTTAGTAATTAACAGTCTGAAATACTTTTATGATTCCTTTTTCTACTTTTTGGGGCTGCGCAGCTTTGATTGTCTTTTCATATGGTAATGATTTTTTAATATCTTTTTTATAGATACAATAGAAAGATCATTCAGCCTTCCCTGTAGCCTGCTTGATCTCCTTTTAATAAAATTATTAGCAGTGTTGTAAAGTTTCTTTTAGGTTCACAAGTTGTCATTGGTAATTAGTTTCCATTGTGGTGTAATCACAGAGGAGCACTTTGAAGCATCTGCAGATCTCCTTTCAGTTTGTTTTTGACTTCTACCAAGAGGCTTCTGTCTTCCTGTCCTATTTGAATCTTGGTATGATCAGTATTCTAAAAAAAAAAATACATCCACAAAATTAATGTGAAATTAAGGTGTCCATATTGAGCTGCATAATTACATAATAAAATTACTCTTATGCTACATCCACTGACGTGTTGATGATCACAGGAGTTTGGTCACTGGGGCGCTTGTTTCTTCAGGCCATTTTGCTGTATCCGTAGCAATTTTGTGTGCCATTTTTTCTGGCTCCACCAGGCTTCATCAGGACAAGACGTGTCAGATACTCTAAGATGCAACTTCAAATACTGGGATGCGTAAAACCTACTGCTTTCCAAACAGACGTACTTATGTTTGCAGGGCTGCTACAGTTTTGTGCCCTACAGACACATGAATTCTGATAAATCCTATATTGTGCAGTTCCCATCAGAAAAGAAATCAAACTATACGGTGCGTTATTAATTGCACACACTGCGTTATTGAGTATATTCCTGACAGAAGCAAATTTTCATTTTGTCTGGACATCAATGAGAATGGGATTTGTCACTTACAGTTTTCCACGTCTGAAGACTGGAAGATTTTCCGCAGACTAGCTTCTGGTGCCATACATTTCGAGCTTTGTTTCTCTCTACTACCTCCATAATTTTGGAGGCTGGGAGCCATAGGTTACTGGGACAGATCGTATTTTCCAAAATGGACGCAACAAGGTCTCCCATCCCACACGCTCTTCTTGTAATGGGATATTGACATTCCTCTCATTGAGGCATGGGGTCCGTTCTCCTTCCCCTTGAACCTGAGTGGATCTGGGATTACGGCAGAAGTGACACAATGTGACTTCCAAGGTTAGGTCCTGGAAAGTGATACAGCTTCTGCCTGGCCCTCTTGGGACACTTGGCCTTGGAACCTAGCCACCATGTTATGAGGAAGCCCAGGCCACAGCCAGCCGAGGTCCCAGCCAACAGCCAGCATACACTACCAGATATGTGAGTGAGACACCTCCAGATGATTCCAGCTCCCAGACTTCGAGCCACCCCAGCTGACACCACGTGAAGCTGTGACAAGCTTCCCCATCCAGTGGCAGACTTGTGAGCAAAACAAATGATTGCTGTTGTTTTAAGCCAACAACTTAAAGTCTGGGGTGACTTGCTATGTCGCAGGAGACACCCAGGACACACACAATTATATCGTGAAACAACCCCTGGCACGTACCACCAAGTTACAATACGGGGCAAATCAGCCCAGAGGGAGCGTTCCCAAAGACCATTTCTACTCTGCCTTGTGTGAAGGCTAGCACCCACTTTACGTGGAAGTGGCGGCAAATAGTATATACGTATATCCCTAAATAAAAACTAATTGTATCCTCACTTCAGCTTCCCTTCAGCCCGATCCCAAATATACCCATGGCTACTCTCACACCACCAGACCCAATGGGAGGTGTGATGAAAGGGAAGTCGCACTGGAAACAGATGGTGGTCTGTACAGAACATACGAGTGCCCTGCTCTGCCTGTGCCAGGCTTGGAAGGGGCCTGTGTAAGTGAGGGGCCCGGAAGGTCAAGCTTTTAGGTTCGCAGGAAATCTACTTCTGTAGCCAGAATTTCTTGAACGCTTATAAGTGCTACCTGGGCTAAGCTTTTTACATGAATAGTCATATTAGAGACCCTATAGGTGGGTACTGTTCCTCCCACTTTATAGATAAGAAAACAGAAGCCCAATATAATTCAAATATGTCCAGGATATACTTCTTGAGCACTTGGATTTTATAACTAATAACTGTATTATCTTACATTGTACAAAGGATCTGTACCTCTATCCTGGGTGTTATACTTACGACAACCCTCCAGGCGCAGTTCTTACATCCATTTTATAGAGAAGCACACTGAGGTGAGGTACTGAACTGGTATTGTGGGGAATATGAAGTATAAGATGCATTCTTTTTTTATAAAAATGTTTATTTATTTGGTCGCACCAGGTCTTAGTTGCAGCAGGCGTGCTCCTTCATTGCGGCTCGCAGGCTCCTTAGTTGCGATTCGCCGGCTCCTTAGTTGTGGCATGCGAACTCTTAGTTGTGGCATGCATGGGGGATCTAGTTCCCTGACCAGGGATTGAACCCAGGCCCCCTACACTGGGAATGCAGAGTCTTAACCACTGCACCACCAGGGAAGTCCCTGAGATGCGTTCTTTACCCTCAAAAGTCTGGGCTCCTCAAAAGGGATAAGAAATGCTTTTAAGGTGGAAAAAGTAACCAAAGATGCTGGGGATGATAGCATTATGTGAGGAAGGAGTTCTGCAACACTGGGTAGTGGGAAACAGGCCTAAGAAGTGGTATCCCACTCATGTGAAAGTTGAGGATCGCCTTAATGCTTCACCTACCAAGGATGAATTTCTCCTTCTGGTGGACTGATGTGCCCTCTTTGGGTGAAGTCATGGATAATTAACAAACATTTACTAAGGGCCCTTTGGGCATAAGACCCTGAACTAGATTCTGGTCTTACGTTTAAAGAGCTTAGAGTCCTGCTGAGGAGAAAAGCCATGTAATAATAATAAATTAGCTACCATTCCAATTGTTTGAGAATCAGTCACCCTGCTAGGCATTTCCCCCCCCCCCCCCCCCCCCCCGCTCCATACAATCTTGTGGAGATGAGAATTACTCTTCTCCTTTTTAAGAAGAGAGAGAACTGAGAGACTGTAATTTGCCCAAATCCACAGATATTAAGTAGCAGGATGGGGATTTGAAGCAAAGACTTCTTGTCTCCCTGCCCACTCGCTTTCCACTCTGGTTAATGCTACAGAGTTCTAATCTAGAAAGGGTCCAAAGAGGCGGCCTAACAAGCCAGAGTGGAAAGGGCAGGAAGGCCCTTCATCTGGTTCTACAGAGAAGATAGTGCCTTAGACACAGAGGGTGGGGTCCGTTTACCCTGGTAGAGAGACGTAGGGAGGACATTGGAGGAAAGGAGGCAGCATGAACAAAGGCAGAAATCGATAGGGCGTTGGTAGTAGTGCACAAAAAGGGGCTTGAGCAGAGCATGTGTAGAGATGATGGGAGATAATTTATTCTTATGTATTTGATAGGGTTTTTTATTGCTACTGTAAAATGATGTACTTTTTTTCATTTTCCACTTTTTGTTGCTAATATACATAGAAAGGCATCGAGTTTTGCATATTCACCTTATATCTCATGACTTTGCTAAGTTCATTTATCAGTTCTAGTAGTTAGTTTGTAGATGTCCTTGAATTTTCTACAGACACAATTATATCAGCTGAGGACAAAGACAGTTTTACTTCTTTCCAATTTGTATGCTTTTTCGTGCTTTATTGCACTGGTTAGGACCTCTAGTACAGTGCTGAGTAGAAGTGATGAGAGTGGACATCTTTGTCTTATCCCAGTCTTAGAGGGGAAAGCAATTGGTATTTCATGGATAAGTACGAAGGTAGCTGTAGGGTTTTTGTAAATGCCCTTTATCAGATTGGGAAAGTTTTCTTCTATTTCTAGTTTGCTGAGAGGCTCTACCATGAACTAGTCAAGCCTTCTTAAAATGTATAGCCTGGTCTCAGTTGTGCTATGAGGGATTAAGGAGGGTCATGACCTTTCATTCATTCATGGAGTGTTTATTGACTTGGGTCAGTGGTCTTAGTTGGGAGGTAAGGGAGACAGACAGCAGCAGTCATTCTCAGAATATGGCCATGTCCAGCTGAGTGGTAATCTCTCAAGGTCATCAGCAAGTAGGGAGAGCTGCATGGTGACTAGAAAGGGCAGAGCAGAGGGACCAGAGAGACTGGTTCCAGGGCACAAATAAGGCAGCACCATGGGAAAGTCTAGAAATAACTGGAGCGTATGGGAAATAGGAGTGCTAATTTCCAGCATTATCCCCATTTACAGGTGAGGAAACCGGTGTACAGTGGGACTAAATAATTTGCCCCAGGTCACGTAGTAGTAAGTGGTAGAGCTGACGTTTGAACCCAGGCAGTCTGGCTCCAGAGCCTATACTTTTAACCACTGTACCATCCCATCCAAACCATGATCTGATTGCTCCATCCTTTACCTCTATTCCCCTTTGAATAGAACTGATGAGCAACTCTGTCCTGATGGTGACAAATGTCACTGTCTTCACTCTGCTGGGTGCAACTCCATTTGTCCTGAGGACCCCAGGCTAGAAGGAAAGCCAGGATTGGCCTGGACCCAGCAGGGCCCCTCTGCCTATGGCAGTGCAGAGATTCTGCAAGTGTGGGTGGTACCTCAGTTTCTGGATTGGGTGTTTGTCTTCAAGGTCAAAGTCAAGCTTGCTGAGGGGGCCAGGTCTCTGTGGAGGGTTAGGGGCAAGGCTGCGTGGAGCCAGTCTGTGGGGAAGGGTGGTTGACCTAGGTTTGCATTTGATTTTGAAACCTTTTCCTTCAACATAGCCCTGTCAAGGGATGATTCAGCTTCGAGGTGAACGTGTTTGAAAACTTTCCGATCTAAAAGCCTCCTTTTCTTCTGTCCCAGCATCTCCTCCTCTGCCCGACCTCTTTGTTTCCCCTGATTGGTGTCTCTTATCTAATAATGGGCAGTGGACCCCCTGTAACCCTCCTGATAAATGGCTATGCCTATTCCCATCTGTCCCAGGAATCTGAGATCGGAGACCTTGGAAATAGGGCTTGTCAGTCCATTACCTTATATACAGATCTGCCCCCCTGAAAGGCAGTGTCTCTTGGACGTAAAATGTTTATTATGCCTTATTGTACCTCTTGTGAAGAGACTCGCTTATAAAATTTGTTGTGATCTACTGTCCCCCCATCGCTTTCTTGTAGATTATTTCTGCTAGACAATTCAGCCAATGGGCTGGAATTAATGCAAACTGGTTTTCTCCCTAAAGCGTCAGCGCAGCCTGCCCCATGGGACTGAGCTGTTGCAGACAGGCTTTCTCTGCCACTTCACCCAGGGCATGTGCGATTCCAGGGGCCCCGTGGTTTCCTGAAAGTGGAGGTTAAGAGCCAGCCCCTCTGGCTGAAGAGCCGACTAACCGCAGCACCACAGCCAGGGCTGAGCGGGGAACATTTGGACCTGGTATAATTGCTTATGTAGTTTTAATTGCTCATTTATCATGCTAACAGGCCCAGAGTACTGATCGTTTGCAACGTGCTCAGTAATTAGAAGAGCAGGGGTGAGGTCGGGTGATGAGGAGTGGTGGGGTGAAATGAGGTAAAGGCCAAAATGCACAACACCAGAGGCTAGTGGGGAGGCAGTGGCTTGTCCCCTTTCTGACACGGAGCGAAGGCTGTGTTCCACACCAGCATTTCACAGTTGTTGGTTTGAACCCAAGAGCAACTGTGCTCCCAGCTCCCTGCGAGGAAACCCAGTCCCTGGACAGCACTCTTTGGTTTGCAAAGCACCTCCACCCATGTGAACGGCATGATTTGGGCCCCCAGTTTCCAGGTGAAGAAAAAGAGGCGACTGGTGGAGTTAAAGCCCAGACCCACATCTTGTCATGCCAAATGTCTGGCCCTTTCTTCCTTCGGAACAGCAAAATATGGGGTTTTCTCTCGGTTGCATTGACATTGCTGCAGTTGTTAGATTCTGGAATGAATGTCCAGTGGTCTAGGGAATTTATAATAAAATACAGGTTCCTGGGTCCACCTTCAGTAAGCACGGCAGGGTTTCCAGGGGTGGGAGTGGGGTCTGTGTTTAAGAAATTCCCCAGCCCAAACCCCGCTCCCACCCCCGGCAGCTCTGATGATTGTCCAGGGCTCGGATCCTGTTCTCAAGGACACGCCATCGGCCACAGTCCTCCTTCAAAGAAAAGCATCATGGCAGGTGTCTTGGTTTGGGTTCCCCCAGAAACAGATTCCAAGTCAAGGATTTGAGTACGCAACAGTTTATTTGGAAGGTGAAGGAAATGAGACAGGGGAGGGAAGGCAGAAAATGGAGGGTATGTCATCAAACAAGTTACCTCTGTGGGCCACACGACCTTAATCCGATTGGGGACATCTAGAGACAACGCAGAACGTGCCTCGCCGTCATCACACCCGACTGTCCTAGGAGTGAGAGTGTAAATTCTCTGTCACTGTCGCTTTCAGCCAACCCTGCAGGACAGAGCAGACTCCAGCCCCAAGAGAAAGTCCTCAGGCAAAAGAGATGAAGCTTCTGGCATTTGTGGGTTCGGTTAGCGCGCACTACAGTGGAAGGCCCTCAGGGATACAGGCAGGATGGGGACAGTGTCCCTACAGCAAGCATCCTGAGAGCCCCTGCCCCCAACCAACTGTGCCGTTCATTCAATTTGTGAATTGAAATCGTATTAGCGTTTCCCCTAGGACTTACTGATGGATTTCTTTTCTTCCTCGCTTTCTTCTTATCCTCCCACTAATGGGGACGATCCTCCGGCCCTAAAAGCCAAAGGAGATGTAGCCACCATTACTGGCAAGAAAGCAGTGAGAGGGAGCTACAGAGAACCCGAAACCTGTGATGTGGTCCATTCATTCGAACAGCAATTCAAGAACATCATCCTTGTACCTAGCAGGAGACACAGAGACACATGATGTCGACATGTACAACCTCCTCCAGAAAGTGAACCTAGGGTTATGCCGTCAACCTGGCTTGGTAACTATAATTTGACAGCGTTCTTTCCCTCTCAAGAAAGCACACTGGAGTGAGAGCACACAAGTGAGTGAGAGTGGTGTTATTTTAGGGATAACCTGGAATGTATTCTCATTTGTTTAAGCCAATAATTTGAGATGTATGTATTTTTATCCTTAATGACAAATTTTGTGCATGGCAATGCACGGCTGACAGGGACCTATTCATTGAGAACCACTGTTCTGCACCATCAAAAAGAAATGTGTTTTTTTTCTTTTTGCTTCAAGGGCTGCAAACTCGCTGGAAATGGTTTATTTGCACGCATGGCTAACTTCCCATCAGTTGATCGATAAATCAATCAACAAATATTGATGGAGTGTCTACATTGTGCAAGGCATTGCGGGGATTTATTGTAAATATAAACATGGCCCCTGCCTCAGAGGAGCTCACGGTCTAATTGGGGGCAAGATCTGTAGATGTGAAAAGGGAACCTCTAATGTAAAGCCGCATATAAATGTTGAACGAGTGGTGTACACTCATTGATTGGGCTTGGAAGAAACCAAGGAAGACTTCTTGGAGGAAGAGTGATTGGAGCTGGGCCTTGAAGGATAGGTAGGAATTTCACAAAAAGAGAACAATGGAAGGCATCGCAGGCAAAAGCAGCAGTGCCAAGTTAGGAAACGCCCAAGGCTTGTTCAGAGCTGGTGAGGGAGTCTGCCTGGCCACAGGGGGGCTCATAGATGGGACAGGCACTGTTCAAGCTTGTTGGACAGCCTGGAACACTGTTGTGTCTCTCTCATTGAAAGACACGCCCAGTCTTCAGTTGGAACTTGGTCACGGCTATGGACTGAATTGCGTCTCTCCAAAATTCATACGTTGAAGCCTTAACCCCCAATGTGACTGTATTTGGAGATAAGGCCTATAAGGAGGTAATTAAGGATAACTGAGGTCATAAAAATGGATCCTAATCTGATAGGATTGGTGGCCTTATAAGAAGAGGACAAAATCCCTCTCTCTCTTTCCTTCTTTCCCTCCCTCTTTCTCCCTCCCTTCCCCTCTCTCCCTCTGTGCACGCACTGAAAAAAGGCCATGTGTGGACACAGCAAGAAGGCAGCCGTCTGCAGACCTTCACCAGACACCGACCCTGCTGACACCTTGGTCTTGGACTTCCAGCCTCCAGAACTGTGAGGAATACATTTCTGTTGTTTAAGCCACCCAGCTTAATGAAAGACAGGTGCCCCCTCTCTCTACCTAATGAAAGACAGGTGCCCCCTGGTATGTTTATTCAGGCTCCAGACAGGTTCCAGCCAGGGTCTGTGGAGTTGGCAAGGGTCCCAGGGCCTCCCTGACTCCGCCCACTCCACTCTGCCAGGGTGGCCTGGCGTCTGCTGCCCTCTCTGGCACCTACAAGCCTTACGCAACGGCAGTTCTCTTCACATCGGGGATGTGCTGGAAGTTCAGGCCGGGTTGACCTGCCCCTCGCCCCACATCCCTCCCCAGGCCATGCTCCAGGAGGGCTGCCAGATCTAGTGAATAAAGTTACAAGACAGCTAGTTGCATTTAAATTTCAGATAAATAACAAATAATTTTGTCACTCTAAGTATATCCCACATAATATTTGGAAATACTTATACTAAAAAATTATTCCTTGTTTATCTGAAATTCGAATATAACTGAGCAGCCTTCATTGATCTGGCGGCCTTCTGTGGGAGGGCTTATGACCGTGTGTGGCCTGCTCTGGGCCACAGTGGTTGGCTTAGGGCTAGGCATGTGACCCAAGGTCGGACCCTTCTTTGCGAACACACGCTGGGACTTCCGTTGGCGCCTTGACTGAAACCTCCCAAGCTGTCAGGTTGAAGGAAGTCCTCCGGCCGTGGGAGGCCTCCCCCAGGGATCCGCCTGTGTGACAACCAAGTTCACGCAGAAGAAAATGGAGCTGAGGGAGAAAAAAAAAGATGCCTAAAGACAGTGTTTGATTCAGTGTCACCCCCTTGAACTGCAACTAAAAGAGGAAGTGGTTTGAGTTGGGAATTCTTCACTCGAAACTGACGCAGAGTTCTGGTGAAATCTCTGGGGCAAAGTCGTTGCGGGTCCACAGGACCCAAACCAGTTCAGAGGGACAGCTGCTCCCGAGACATCCGCATTTAGTCCCTGAGAGAACAGGGATTCCCTGGCCCAGAGGGCAATGAAAAAGCCCAGCCTGCTCCAGGGTGTGGCCCTGAGATGCCACCTCTGTGATATGATCACCATCTCTGCCACGCTCCAGCCCCCTTGCTGTCAGCTGGCAGACGAGCCCTTTGCTTCCCACGCCCCTCACATGGTCTTTTCTGCTTGTCCTCCCCTCACGTCTAGCTCTGATTTCTTTAGACCTTCTTTGCTTTTTAAGTGAGACTCACCAGCCATGTCTTTCTGTTCCCTCCCTTCCTTGTTTTTCGCTCCACGCTCACTTCTAAGAATACAGACTCTCTAAACCACTGAGGGCCTGCTGATTTATTCTGGACACCTCCTGGACCGGGCTAGAAATAATGGAGCTGGAAGGACATGAGGGCTGATCCAATCCAACCCCTTCACTGTCCCTATGTCGTAGATGAAGAGACTGACGTTTAGAGTGTTTGAATCACCAAAGGTTTCATCATAAGTTACAGGGAGTTCATAGAATAAGAGGAAAGCCATATCGTCTAGGGGGAAGGTCCCTGGGTTTGGCTTCAGAAAGCCTGTGTGTTCGTTTGGGCTGTGTCACAAATCCTTTAACCTCTTCACGTCCATTTCTCCAGCTTAAGAATGAGCTGAAAAACCAGTCCTGTTGACCTCATCGTGAATTCCGAGGCCGACAGAATTACAAAATGCCGAATGAATGTCCTAGACAAAGGCTGCACGGTGTTAATGTTATCGGCGTTACTGTTATTTAACAAGGCTAATCCGCCAGTGCAGGAAATGAGCACACATCACGAAATTAATTATAGATGTTTTTTTTAAATGACTGTTTATACTGAAAGGAAGGCCTTGTATTTGCTGCACAATTTCAGGATAAGTCGTGTTTTGGAAAAATATTAATATTCAGAGCTGTGTTGATTAGCTTCACTCCTGTTGCTAAGCAACAGGGTCTTTGTAGCCTCGGCCGTGTTGGGATTTTTCTAGGGGTGGGGGCGGGGAAGGGGGTGGGGGGATTAGAGGGAGGAAACTACATTACAGTAAATTATTCCGCTGGTTCAGCCAATTCCGAAGTTGCTGCAAAAAAAAAAAAAAAAAGACTCCTTTAACAACCTACAAGATGATGCTAGTTGTTGGATGAGGAAAACCAGAATGCGACCCAGAGCTCACCACTCACCCATGACTTGAGTTTCAGGTTTGGCAAGACTTGTGTTTACTAGATCAGGGCTGAACCACACACGGCCCAGGGCTTACCACCACTGACGTTCACCATGGTTCAGCAAGGGCAGCCTGCCAGCGCGGAGATTAGGGTGTCGTGAGGCTGTGTGGAGAGACTGCCCTGCGTCCTATGATCCAATCTCATTCAGTAGCTGCTGGGACCTTTCAGTCAAATTCTGACACTTGGATAGGGACCATCCTGGTGCAAGACAAAGAGTGCATTTCCTGGACCAAAGCAGAGACTCATGAATATTTGAAATGCACTGAAAACCCAGGACAGGCTACATGGAGGTACCCTACAGGGCACCTACTGTGTGCTCGTGCTTTATAGGGTTAGCTCATCAAATTCCGGCACCAATGCTAGGAAAGATGGAGTATCGTCCCCATTCGGGGGACTGAGGTGCAGAGAGATTAAGCAGCTTGCCCCAGGTCACAGCAGCTAGCACGGGGCAGAGCAAGGATTTAAACTCCAATCTTTCTGTGTCTGGGTGCCACGTACCCACTTGACTAGGCTGCCTGTTCCTTACCCAGCTGCTTGGGGCTGGGAAGGGCCCGGAGAGAAAATCTTGAGCCTTTGCGTGAAGTTGGCTGGTGGCTTCTGTTAGGTCGAGGCTTGCCCAGTGAGTTTCCGATTTCATCACAGATCCTTTTATATGCGGTACTGTTCCAGTCACAGTTGCTGCATTAATCACTCCCAACTTAGTGCCATAATGCAGCACCCATTTAATTATGTTCATGGATCTGTGATTCAGAAATTCTGGCCAGGGCTAGCTGGGCAATTCCTCTGCTTCTCGTGGCATCTACCACCCTGTGGTGGGTGGGCTGGGTCTGGAGAGTTCTAGATGGCTTCATTCCCGTGTCTGGTGCTCTAGTGAGGACAGGCCGTCACCTGGAGCATCTTCCCAGCACGGCATTCTCAGGGTGATCGGACATCTTACGTGCCAATTGGTTCCCCACAGCTACTGTCCCAAGAGATCCAGGTGCACGGCCCTTTCTGACCTAGCTCAGAAGTCACACAGTGTCACACATGCCGTACTCTATTGGTTGAAGCAGTCACAAGCCCACTCAGACCCCAAATCTTGATTGGAGAGGTATCAAAGAATTTGGGGACCCTGTTTTAAAATGGCCCCAGGTACCAAGTTCCTCATTCCAGTGAGAAATGGAGTCAAAAAAACTTTGGGTGCTCCCAAAATTGTGGAAATGTACGAGCCACGGAAACTTCAGCATTCAACACTGCAGTCTCGCTCCTACCGATGAATTTAGGGGGTGGCCAGTTTAATAAAAGGTAGGCTAATAAGAGCTTTTGTTTGTTTGTTTTGAATTTTACGATCAGACGTAGTCATCAGCTGAAGAGCCTATCTGGCTGACCGGCAAATTCTCATTTGTAATTAGTGAGCCACTTGCATACAACGTGTTTATGACTTTTAAAAACCTTCATTCCACTGTGATCACAGTTGAAACATCGGTTTGGTTAGGGAAGCCTTTTCTTGTAGAAATCAGATGAGATCATGATGTAGTTGAAAGATACTTTGGATATTTTATTGAGCTCCGCAATCCTATGCTATCCTATTTCTCATTCCTTGGTGCTCTGTATGAGGTACTATGCAGGGGACATTTTCTAAACTGAAATCTTGAGATGCACAAGACCATGTATGGCAGACTGTTCTCCAGTATACTGCCTCTCCTTCTAATGGTGATCAAACCCTGATTTTAAGCTAGGCACATGGCCACCTAGAAGAAAAACTACATTTCCCAGCCTCCTTTGCAGGTAGGTGTGGCCATGTGATTAAAATCAGGCCACTGGACTATGAGTAGAAGTATCATGCGGCAGCTTCCAGGAAACTTCCTGAAGAGACAGTTGATATTTAACCATTTCTCCTTTTATTCTTCATCTCTTGCTGCCTGGAATGTAGGTATAATGACTGGAGCTCTGGCTACCATAATGGACCATGAGGACAAGGGCTTCACCTTAGGAATGGTGTAATGGTAAGCTGGAAGGTGCCTGGGTTCCTGAGGTCTTCTTAGAAGGGCAGCCATTCCCATGCTGAACTGCCTACCTCTGGACTTTTGCAAATGAGAAAGAAACCTCTATTACATTTAAGCCACTGCAAGTTTGCGTCTCCTTTGCTTTTAGCCAAACCTAATCCTAATTGATACAGTATCTATCCCTAGCGAGCTCACAATCTAGTGAGGAGACATAATTATGATCAAAGCAGAATGAAATAAGTGGCTTAATCACAGGGACTTTTGGCCTAAATACAGGATTATGGGGTCACTTGCAATTATGAGAAATGCACTTTTGATGTTGAAATGCTGGAATTTCTAGGACATTTACATGGTTTAAGGAGACAGTGTGACAACATGTTTGAATTTAGGGCTAGCCAAGAAACTAGAGAACAATGGTAGCTATATAGCAAATGCCAGAGCTACAAGGGAAATGCTGTGTGAGCCCTAAGAAAGGAGCCAGGGTTTCTGATGAGGAAATCCTACTCAGATCCATGGAAGAAGAAGTAGAAATTTGAACTTGGCCTGGAATTTGGGGTTGGCATTCTAAGCAGACAGACGAGCAAGGGTGAAGGCCAGGCAATGTGAAAAAGTATGGAGAGTTTGTAGAAGGGGCCACGAGGCTGGGTGGGAGACCAAGCTGGAGAGACCTCTTTGGTGAGGAGGACCAGGATTTTTCCCAGCTCCCTCTCCCAGGGCTCGGGCAGCTGTGTGGGCCTGGGACTTTTGGTGTACCGTGCGTGTCAGGGGTTTTAGTAGCCATTCTCCTGTGAAGGTTCCTTTGGCCTCTTGTAGCTTTTTTTTTTTTTTTTTTTTTGCGGTACGCGGGCCTCTCACTGTTGTGGCCTCTCCCGTTGCGGAGCACAGGCTCTGGACGCGCAGGCTCAGCGGCCATGGCTCACGGGCCCAGCCGCTCCGCGGCATGTGGGATCTTCCCGGACCGGGGCACGAACCCGCATCCCCTGCATCGGCAGGCGGACTCTCAACCACTGCGCCACCAGGGAAGCCCCGGCCTCTTGTAGCTTTTATCCTTTTGAGTTAATTTTTGTGTATGGTGTGAGATAGGGGTCCAACTTTATTCTTTTGCAGGTGGATATCCAATTGCCTTTGCCCCTTTTTCCCACTGCCCGGATCAAACATTGAGGCCCCTGATTCAAGAGACAAGCGAGCACCGCGGATTTCAAGCGAACAAATAGCAAACATGAACAGAGGCCAGGCCACACTCTCAGCGCTGTTGTTCACTTATTTTGACCTGGGCAGATTAATTTTAAATGTTGATGATCTCACCCAGCTTATTCTGATAAAGCCCCTGCTGAGCATTGAGCCATGGGAAGGAGTTCCTGGAAGCCCAAGTCTCCCTTTAAGTGCCTCTCCCCAGAAATCTTTTCTTTGGAGTTGGTGAGGTTTAGCAGGCATGTGGATTAGCAGTGAAGATTAGCAGCATCCTGCTGAGAAGATGGCCAGTTGCCCAGAGTCTCGGTCCAGAAAGCCTGTGGTCATAATCTGATGTGGGATGAGGGCAGGGGACATCATAATGAGATTCTTAAAACCCAGTTTTCAAAGACCGAGGTTGGTTGTTTTTTTTCTTTTCTCAATTTTTAAACAATAAAAATAAATAAAATGTTCTCGTGTATTAAGGTGTTAGGGGAGTTGATACACCAAAATCTGGCTTTCTGAACTCCCTCCCTCCAGGGAAATTTAAAGGGCGAATGGTAAGGATGAGGAGCGAGTAAAGACAAGCAGACCACGCCTTGAAATGTTGGTGTAGATCACTCTGGATTTATGTCTTTGATCCATTTTTAGTTAATTTTCATGTATGGTCTGAAGTAGGGACCCAACTTCATTCTTTTGCATGTGGATATCCAGTTATCCCAGCACCACTTGCTGAAGAGACTACTATTCCCCCATTTAGTGGTCTTGGCACCTTTGTCAAAAACCAACTGACCATAGATGCGTGGGTGTATTTCTGGACTCCCAATTCTGTTGATCTGTATGTCTATCCTTATGCCAGTACCATCCTGTTTTGATTGCTGTAGTTTTGTAGTAAGTTTTGAAATTGGGAAGTGTGAGTCCCCCAACTTTATTCTTCTTATTCAGGATTATTTGGGCTATTTGGAGTCCCTTGCAATTCCATACGAATTTTAGGATCTGCTTTTTTATTTTTGAAGAAAAGGCCATTGGAATTTTGATAAAGATTGTATTAAGTCTGTACATTGCTTTGGAGAGTGTTGCTATTTTAACACAGTTCAGTCTTCCGATCCATGAACATTGGATGACTTTTCATTTATTTAGGTCTTCTTTAATTTCTTTCAGCAATGATTTATAGCTATCAGTATACAAGTCTTGTACTGCCTTGATTAAACATATTTCTAAGAATTTTATTCTTTTTGATGCTATTGTAAATGGAATTGTTTTCTTAATTTCATTTGTGGATTGTTCATTGCTTGTATACAGGAATACAACTGATGTTTGTGTGTTGATCTTGTATCCTGCAAGTTTCCTGAATTCACATCAGTGAAAGGACTTTAAAATGATAGAAAAGCCCAATTCAACCTGGCTTGAACCATAAGAGAGATTTATTGGCTCACATAATTAAGAAGTCTAGTGGGCTTCAGGCCAGGCTCTGGCTCCATTTCTCTGTACTTCTCTCAGTTTTATCCTTCTCTAGGAATTAGACCTGTGCTCAGATTGACCTCCCTCATGGTTGCAAGATGGTTGCTAACAGAAACTGGGTCTGCATGCTTCCTCAGTCACATCCAGGGAAAGGGAAGAAAAAACATTTCCTTCCCTCAAAAGTCCTGAGTGTCTCTTTGATGTGATCATCACTGCCCCTGTGACAAGAGAGATGGACTTGCTCTGATTGGCTTAGGCCACGGAGGTAGGGATGGTTTCAAACTCACCCAAACTGCATGGTTGCTACACAGTGCGGCGGGGGGGAGGGAGGTGGTGGTGGTTACTAAACAAAGGGAGATGGTTCTTAGAGGAAAATCTCAGGGCTGTTAGGAAGGGGAAAAGACAGTATCTGCCAAACCTATGAAATTTGTATAGTGCCAGGCAGCATTCAAGGAATATTTGCTGAATGAATGAATGAATGAATGAGAAGCTCCACTAGTGTTTCCACTGATACACAGTTCCCTAGGGCTGTGGCAGCCTCTGTTCTGTTGATGGCCAAACTTTCAGCGTCTGGAGACCCCCTACTGAGATCCCAGCTCTTCTATGGGGAAGAGAGAGCTCTTTCTAGGGGCTCCATAACTTCTCTGATTTCCAAGCAGCAAGACCCTGGTAGAATAGACCTGGAAAACTGAGAACACCGGGAATCCCACAGATTCAAAATGAGCAGGGTGGGGCTTGTGGCTTCATGGTGTGACTCTGAAGCACTTGTCCACAAATTGCTCCCCAGGCCTGGTGCCTGACGTTCTGCCATTAGGAACTCACTCCTCCAGTTTAAGAGACTTACTTACCTTCAAATCCCCCCCACTCCCCAAACTGGGGATTTTGTTTGCAACAAAACATCTTAACTGATAGAGTAGGGAGCCTACCTTTGTATGATCCAAACCATAGCAACACTGATGTACTCTGAAGAGTATATTCGGCGATAGAGCATAACCTACACCAGAGGAACAGAGTCAAGGATAGGAGTCCCAGGAACCTCAGGTCCTGAATTATGAGAACTTACTTTTCTTCCTAGATATCCAGCTTGAGTTTAGTTTCATCAGCTACAGACTCGGCCTCTTCTCTACTTAATACCAAGCTCCATTGTAGCAGGAGGTATTTTCCAAAGATAGTCACAACAGTAGCTCCTGTCCCACGTGCATTTCTAGATCCTTGCCACTCTTGCGTCAGTAAGTGGAGTTTATGACCCTTATCCTTGAACCTGAGTGGGCCTTTGTTACTGCTTCAACAAACAGAGTGTGGAAGAAGTGATGCTCTGAGACTTCAGAGGCTAAATCATAAAAATGTAATGTACTCTTGCCTTACTCTCTTGGGACACTTGCTCTGGGAACCCAGCTATCATGCTGTGAGGAAGTTCGAGCAGCCCATGGAGAAGAACCATGATTCCCAGCCCAAAGCCCCAGCTCAGCTTCCAGCCAACACCCAGTACCAACTTGTCAGGCATGTGAGAGAGCCATCTTGAAAGTCAATCCTTGTGGTAGGGAGCATCTAAGATGGAACCCAGCAGTGGTATTCTTACCCTTGCGTCAACTCCTCCCCCTTAATGTAGACGCGACCGAGTACCTAGCTTCCATCCAGCAGAAGCGATAGGATGACACTCCCAAGATTAGATTATAAAAAGACTGTGGCTTCTGTCTTGGATACTCTCTCACACTCTCTCTTTCTTGCATTTCTTGCCCTGGGGGAAGCCAGCTGCCATGTTTTGAGGCAGTCCTGTAGAAAGACCCATGTGGTGAGAGACTAAGACCTGATGTCAGCCATGTGAGTGAGCTTGGAAGCAGATTCCTCACCAGCCAGGCCTTCGGAAGAGAACCCCAATGCAGCTAGCAGCTTGACTGCAATCTCATGAGGCACCTGAAGCCAGAGGCACCCAGCTAAAGGAGGCACCCGGCTAAACCACCCAGATTTTTGACCCACAGAAACTCTGTGAGGTTATACATGTCTTCTTCTTCTTCTTTTTTCAAAAAATTTATTTATTTTTAATTTATTTCTTTTTGGCGGTGTTGGGTCTTCATTGCTGCACGCGGCTTTCTCTAGTTGCGTCCAGCAGGGGCTACTCTTCATTGAGGTGCGTGGGCTTCTCATTGCAATGGCTTCTCCTGTTGAGGAGCATGTGCTCTAGGGGCACGGGCTTCAGTAGTTGTGGCTCACAGGCTCTAGAGCGCAGGCTCAGTAGTTGTGGCGCACGGGCTTAGTTGCTCCGTGGCATGTGGGATCTTCCCGGACCAGGGCTCAAACCCGTGTCCCCTGCATTGGCAGGCAGATTCTTAACCACTGCGCCACCTGGGAAGCCCCTGTACATGTCTTCTTAAGCTACTAAGTGTTGGGGTAAATTGTTAGGCAGCAAGAGATAACTAATACAGTCCTCGACACCCTAATCAGGTCAGCCCAGCTGGCGCTGCATGGAGGAGAGACAAGGTGTCCCCACCGAGCCCTGCCCAAATTACAGAATTGTGAGTAAAATAAGTGATTGCTGGGTTTTTAACCCACTAGGTTTTAGAGTCGTTCGTTATGAGACCATGGTGAACTTTTTCTCATTGGGAGTTATATGACAGGTGTCGGGGAAACAAAGCAACAAACACACCAGGCCTAAACATTCATCTACTGTAGCCTAGTGTATTCGTTTGCTGAGGCTGCCATGACAAGGGCCACAGACTGGGTGGCTTAAACAATGGAAATTTATTGTCTCACTGTTCTAAAATCTAAAAGTCCAAGATCAAGGTGTCGGGGCAAGGTTAGTGTCTTCTGAGGCCTCTCTCTCTGGCTTACAGATGGCTGCCTTCTCCCTGTGTCCTCACATGGTCTTCCCTCTGTGCCTGTGTGTCCAAATTTCCTCTTCTTATAAGGACACCAGTCATGGTGGATTAGGGCCCATTCTAATGGCTTCATTTGAACTTAATCACCTCTTTAAGACCCTGTCTCCAAATACAGTCACATTCTGAGGTCATAGGGGTTCGGGCTTCAACACAGGAATTTTTGGAGGGCACAATTCAGCCCATGAGACCCAGTCAACCCAGTTCTTTTAGAAGGTCCTCAAAGAACTGATTTTTCAAGAGATAAAAGGTGTCCTCCTCTCTTCTTGCTGAAGCATTTCACAATGGGACAATTGTGATAGCCTTCCCAAAGTTCTTTTTTTTTTTTTTAATTCCTTTGAAAATTCTTTTGCCTTTAGGAAAGCAACACCTAGTAATACCGCTGCTAGTAATTCCTCCTGCCTCTCTCCCCACAGGTTTCTGGGCTTCACTATGGCAGGTCCAGAGCCCTCAGTGGACAGAGGCCCACGGCAGTCACAGAACCTATAGCAAAGGCTCAGGCAGACACAGGCCCCTGGTGGATGCAGGCCTGTGGCAGACTCAGGCCCACAGAGGTCACAAAACTTCGAGCAGACACAGGCCTTTGGCAGTCACTCGGCCCAGCGTCCGGGCAAACACCGACTCCAGGGGTAAAACACGGGGCCCACCGTCCTAGTTTCGTGGTGGGTCTAGTGAGGCCAGAGGAACTGATTCCTGGCCTCCACTTAAGCACTTGCCGAGGATTAATGACCACAGGAGGGCTGCTGGCCTGGGGCAAAGCAGAAAGCTGTGACCCTTAGCTCAGCATTAACTCCATCGTTATTAGGCCAGACGCTTCTCCCCAGGTTGTTTTCTGTTTTCCTACAAAACGGAGGGCGGGAAAGAGGCAAGTTTTTCCACTGTGGGGCATTATTCTGCTACAGCAGAGCTCTGCTGCTCTGGGCGAGGGACGCTGTGATAAAAACCGTGAGGCTGGGGCTTCCCTGGTGGCGCAGTGGTTGAGAGTCCGCCTGCTGTTGCAGGGGACACGGGTTCGTGCCCCGGTCCGGGAAGATCCCACATGCCGCGGAGCGGCTGGGCCCGTGAGCCATGGCCGCTGAGCCTGCGCGTCCAGAGCCTGTGCTCCGCAACGGGAGAGGCCACAACGGTGAGAGGCCCGCGTACCGCAAAAAAACAAAAAACTGTTAGGCTGCTAGTCAACAGAGACTTTTCCTGAACAGAAGCCTTCTCCGAGGCGCTTCTGGTGTGTCCTGTTTCCCTCTAGCCCACCTTTCTACACGTTAGCGCGACCATAGGGCAGGCACTGTGCTAGGTACTTATTTTTCTCACACGGCTTGGATTTACACTGCTTCCAGAAACCCTGCGAAGACCTTCCCGTCCACCCACAGACCCCAGCCTTGTTCCCACGTGACTCAGAGGCCCCTCCAGGTAAACATGCTTTCCTGGAGGTTATGGTACTTTTTCGGTCCGGGCCGGTGAGATGAAGGTAGGAAGGGCTCTTGGCGGCTTCTTCCCATCTGAGCTGCCTGTGTCACGGGGTGAGAGGTGTGTGTTCGAGGCGCAGAAAGGCGGCCTCCTTCTGCTGATTCTCGGCCTGCTTTCCTGGCGAGGTTTGCCCGTCTGCTGTCCGTGACACGCCCCGCCAAGGAAAACAAAGCCGAGGGTCCAGCAGAGAAGCCGCTGGGTACAGAGTAGAAGCCTCTAAATAGCTCTTCAGCTGCAGTCTAAACCTCAGAGATGTGACTCTGGGGTAGGACAAAGGCTGCTGCGGAGCAGAATTGGGACAAATATGTAACAGTGCAGGGATTCTGTAATTCCACTTAATCGCAGGTTTAGAAGAAAAGTGGCCTTCATGGGAGACTCTCAGAGTGCCCCGTGGTGGCAAGGCTTCATTTCACAGGGGGGTCCCCCGAGTCCCCTCCTCACAGGGGGCTGGGCCCCAGCAGCGAGAAGGCCCCTGTCCCAGGAGGGAAGATCCTGATTAACGTGCAAAGGGGACACCTCAGCGGCTGGCTTTCTGGGCGGCTGAGGGGGAAGGTGATTTATAGTGAGCTCTGCGGGACTGACTAGGGTGAGTGACGGGGAATAGGGGCCCATCCTCTGTGTGCATGCGTGCGCGCGCGCGTGCGTGTGTGCGTGCACGGGCACACTTTACATATCACGTCCACGGCACCAGATGGGGGTTGTGTGAGAGCTGAAAACATGTGGAGGCCTCTCACAGCCACTCTGCTGGCTGACGGTTTCTACTGGAGAAATTCTTCTCTCCGGAGAAAATATTTACCTACGGGTATCTCTTCAAGGAAGGAATGAGAAGGAAGGCAGGATTTTAGGGCGTTGTCCACTCAGCTGTTCTGAGTTAAGAGCTTCAGGGAAACAGATGAGGAGGTGCTTGCTCTGAGGGAGGTGGGAAGGACTGAGCCGCTTGGCCTCTGGTGTCTAAGCTCGCCTCTGTGCCGGCTGCAGCGGCCGGTGGGCCTGATTCCGGGGCGGAGGCTGTGGGCGGACACAATGGGAATGTGTGGATACATTCGGGATGTGCCCAAGATGCACATCTGCAGCATCATTCAAGCGTTTGTTGTAGACGTTTTGATGGGTTGCTCTGGGTAATTGCTCTAATATGCGGCTCTGTCCATCCTGGGGTGCGGGTACATCTTGTATCTACTGAACCAAGATGGTGAGGGAAGTGGTGTTATGTCTCTTTTTATTTTTACATAAATTATTTATTTGTTTATTTATTTATTTTTGGCTGCATTGGGTCTTCGTTGCTGCGCGCGGGCTTTCTCTAGTTGCGGCGAGCGGGGGCTACTCTTTGTTGCGGTGCGCGGGCTTCTCACTGCTGTGGCTTCTCTTGTTGCGGAGCACGGGCTCTAGGCGTGCGGGCTTCAGTAGTTGTGGCTTGTGGGTTCTAGAGCGCAGGCTCAGTAGTTGTGGCGCACGGGCTTAGTTGCTCTGCGTCATGCGGGATCTTCCCAGACCAGGGCTCGAACCCGTGTGCCCTGCATTGGCAGGCAGATTCTTAACCACTGCGCCACCAGGGAAGCCCCTGGTGTTATGTCTTGAGGGGCAAGGAAGCCGCAGCTTAATCTTCCTGGAGGAGTCAGAGATGGATCAGGATGGGATTTTTGGCTGCTGTGAGGACTGGCTGTTTCCATCTATGTGTCTTCCCCCAAAACAGAGTCTCTAGCTTCTGTAATAAACTCTTCGTATCACACATAGAACAGTGACCATTGCCAGCCACTCCCTAAGTCACCCATTGGAAATGTGAGGGTCCTGACCAGCTATCCCCTACCATCCTCATCAGTGTCACCATCCGTCCTATCAACGTCCTCTCCCCCCATGCTTATTAAGTACATAGGATATGCCAACAGTTATTCCAAATGCTTTAGAGACCTCATTTATCCCCCAAGACAGTCCTTTGGCAATACTGTTAGCATCCTGCGATGGTTCATTGCAGGTGTCCCTGGGCCACAGGGGGCCTGACGTTTGCTCAAACATTATTCTGGGTGTGTCTGCAAGGGTGTTTCTGGCTGAGGTTAACATTTGAATCTGGAGACTGAGTAAAGCAGATTGCTCTCCCCCATGTGGGTGGACCTCACCCAATCAGTTGAAGGCCTGACTAGAAGGAGGAGGCTGAGTAAGAGGGAACTTCATCTGCCTGACTGGTGAGCCGGGCCAGTGGTCTTCTCCTGCCCTCAGAGTGGAACTTATACCATCAGCCCTCCTGGGTCTTCAGCTTGCTGACTGCAGGTCTTGGGACTTCTAAGCCTCCATAATCATGTGAGTCAATTCCTCATAATAAATCTCTCTCTCTATATATGATATGTCCAGATAGCTATATAGATATATATATATTCTATTGGTTCTACTTCTCTGGAGAGCTCTACTACATATCCGCATTTAATGCATAAGGAAACTGAGGCATGGAGAAGCGAATTCGTTGCACGGGGTCTTACTTAGGAAGTTAGGATTTGCACCCAGGCAGGGTGACTCCAAGGCCCTCCCACCTAAACCACTATTTCTCCTGCCCTCTGGCTCCTCAGCTTCTGCATATTCAAATAAGTCCTCAGCGTGGAGAAGCATGGGTCCCTGGGCCTGGCCACTAACTTGTGCCCCTTGCCCCATCCGAACCCCCCGGGGCCTCATCATGGAAGGATTAGTGAGAATTCCTGAGGTCTGTCTTGCCGCATCCTGGGTTCTCCAACCGCAGTCACCCTGAGAAGCCAGGTGATGTGGTGAAGCAGGAGGTGAGAGGGGGCTTGTGTCCAGCTAGCCATTGCCTTGTCATGGGGCCTTCCCCCTGTGCCTCTGTTTTGTCAGCTGGGAGAGGGGAGCTGGAGCCTCCCTGATCTCGGTGGGCCCTGAATCCTGAGATCCCGCAGGGCTGCGGCCTTCCAGGTGAATCATTAGGCAGCCCGAAGTGACCACCTCGGCCATTTCTCAGCCCGAGGGCTTGACAGGAAACTGCAGAGCAAGGAACATGGAGGCTGACAGTTCAGAGTCTGCAGCCACCCTCTGCCCTTCACTGGGAGACTTTGGGCAAGTTCGTTAATCTCTCCCAGGCTGTTTCTGTAAAGTGGGGCTGATGCTACCGAGCCCGGGGATGGCAGCCGTGCTCACAGCAGGTGAGGCCGGCACCGCACTAAGATAAGTGGCTGCACTGTGGTCTGTGGTACGTCCTTCCTTTCCTGACTCGATTTATGTCAACATGGCTCATTTTCCCAGCCCGAGGGCTCCAGGCGTCACCCGTTTCTCTCCCCTTCCCTTTCGGGAACCTGAGAAAGCCTTGAGAACACGATGGGAGCCGGCTCCTCCCTTAAAGAGTCAAGCTTACTTCCTCTCTTGATTTGCTCCCCCTCTTCCTTGTTTCCTGGCCCTTTTCCCTGATTCCTTTCATTTTCTCAACAAGCAGTTGCTAAGAAGCTCTCTACATGTGCATTTATGCTGTTTCTTTCAAGGTCACGTTTCCACCAGCTTTCCGCATGTGAAGCAAACAGCCTTCCTTCTTCTCAGCCCGGTGCCACGTGGCTGCTTAAAACAGAGAGGAGGGTGGGGGCCGCCTCTACAAGGCTGTGTGTGTGTAGATGCAGAAACCCACATATGTATGTGAGGGCACCCATGTATGCACCAACACCTCAACGCGGTTCTCCAGCAGATGCACAAGTGAGTCTGGTAAGTTTCTCTTCTCACCCTGCCCCCAAAGTATAAGATTGCCAGTGAAAATCAAGGCGTCTCTACTGGGCTTGAAGGGAGTAAGACGTGCCCGGGTAAAGTGAAGTATCCATTGCAGACAGTGCTCTATTCAACTCAAAACCAAACATTTTGAGATGTCGCCTTCTCCCAGCTGGGGAAGAAAATTCTTAAATCAATCAAAGAAACCAAACAAGGTGGGGAAGACATACTGGGTTCATGGATCAGAGGACGCAACATGGCAAGGATGCCAATTTCCTCTCAGATCAATCTATATATTTAATACAGTTCCAATCAAAACCCCAGCAGGATTTCTTGCAGGTATAGACAAGCTGATTCTAAAATGGGTATGGAAAGGAAAAGGAAATAAAAGAGCCCAAAAATTTTGGAAAAAAAAAAAAGAAGAAAGTTGGAACAATCACACTACCTGATTTTAAGACTTACTATAAAGTTACAGTAAGACAGTGTAGTATTGGCAGAGGGATAGACACAGATCAATGGAAGAGAATAGAGAGTCCAGACATAGACCCACCAAAATATGGCCAATCGATTTTTGACAAAGGTACAAAGCTATTCAGTGGAAGGAGGACAGTCTTTTCAACAAATGGTGTAGGAGCCATTGGTGTAGGACATCCATAAGCAAAAAAAGTGAACCTCAACCTAAACCTTACACTTTATACAAAAATTTACTCAAAATGGACCACAGGTCTAAGTGTAAAGTGTAAAACTTATAAAACTTTTGGATGAAAATATAGGAGGAAATCTTCATGATCTAGGGTTAGGCAGGGTCCTCGCACATGAGACCAAGAGCGTAATCTGTAAAAGAAAAATTGATGAATTGGACTTGATCAAAAGTGAACACTTTTGTTCTGTGAAAGACACTGTTAAGAGGATGAAAAAGCAACCTACAGACTGGAGAAAGTATCTGCAAATCACATATCCGACAAAAGACTTGTATACCAAGTGTGTAAAAGAATTTTCAAGGCTTAACAGTAAGAAGATTAACAGCTTAATTAAAAATGGTCAAGAGACCTGAACACTTCATCAGAGGATAACAGATGGCAAATAAACAGAAAATGATGTTCAACATCACTAGCCGTGAGGGAAATGATGAGATACACACTACCTACCTATCAGAATGGCTAAAATCAAAAAACATTGACCATAGCAAGTGCTGATGAGGCTGTGGAGCAACTGGAACTCTCGTAGGTTGCTGGCAGGAATGTTAAATAGGACAGCCACTCTGGAAAACGGTTTGGCATTTTATTACAAAGTTAAACATACAATTTCCATATGACCCAGCAATCTCATGCCTCAGTTATTTACCCAAGGGAAGTAAAAATCTATGTTCACACAAAAATCTGTCCATGAATGTCCACAGCAGTTCTATTCATAATCACCCAAAACTGGTAACCACCCAAATATTCATCAGCAAGTGAATGGTTAAACAAATGGTGATATACCCACATGATGGAAAGCTATTCAGCCACAAAAAGAAGTGGTTTATTGATATACTCAACTTAGCTGAATCTTAAAGGCATTCTGTTGAGTGAAAGAAGCCAGTCTTCAACTGCTTAGATGCCGCGTGATTTCATTTGTATGAGGTTCTGGAAAAGATGACCCTATAGTGACAGGGAATGGATCAGTGGTTGCAAGACATTAACGGTGGGGGAGAGCTTGGCTACAAAGGGGGGTAGCACAAAAAATTGTTTGGCATGATGGAAATGTTCTATATCCCGATCGTGGTAGTGGTTATGAGAATCTATACACGTGTTAAAATTCACAGAACTGTACACACACACACAGACACACAGACACTGAGGGGTGTCCCTTAATGAATTGAACATCCTGTACCATTTATCTACTTGAAGGAGTCATGATTTCTTTCCTCTTTTTTTTTTTAACTTAGTGGTTTATTTTTACTTTATTTTTTTTTGTCTGAGCGGCATGTGGGATCTTAGTTCTCCGACCAGGGATTGAACCGGTGCTCCCTGCAGTGGAAGCGCAGAGTCCTAACGACTGGACCGCCAGAAAAGTCCCAAGGGGACCCTATCTTTTAATCCTAAGTGGGCCGTGTGGTCTCTGGAAGAACCAGTGTACTTATGGACACATCAGAACAGAATGTTTGAAATTGAGACTGACCACAGGACACCTAGGGCCCACGGTGGTCCTGCCCTGACAGTGTCTCTGGCTGGCCAGTTACCCCGCGTGGAAGCTGCGTCTGTCCCCTTTGGAACCCTCTTTCTTGCCCTCCCCCCCGCCTCAGAAAAGGGGAGAGCCATGGTGGAAATGCGACTCCTGATAAACAGATAAGCAGATGAGGACTGGCAGAAATTAGGCTCCTCAAAGCAATCAGGCTGAAGATAAAACAGAGATTTAATGAAAATTGAAAATCCAATCCATATTACGTAGCCATTAAAAATGATGTTTACCACGAGTTTGGAATAACATGAAAAATGCTTGTATCACTACGTTGAGAAAGAAAAGAGCAAATTACCAAATTGTGTGTACAGTTGATCACAATTATGTTTTAAAAGACGTATAAGTAAAAAGACTGGAGCTAAACATACCCTGATGCTGGCAATGACTGACTTTCGGAGGGAAGATGCCCCTCCCCCCACCATTCTGTACTTTATAGATTCCAAATATTTTCTAGAACGACTGCCTACATCTAATTTAAATTAATCTTTAAACTTAGAAAATAGGATATTGGGACTTTATATTAAAAATGCAATTTGGAGCACTAGTGCTATATGAGTAAGCGATCAGATATTTATTTGGTACTTATCAAGTCCTGAATCCTTTGCACAATTAAACCGTCACTGCCAAGTCCCCAACCCCCTCCTTGGAGAGCCTCTCCAACACACACAATGTCATCGTCTGTGCACTGCATTTGTGACCAAGTGCCTTATCGAATAACTAAGGCAAGCTCGAGGATCTGGCGCCAACATCATTGACAAGCCAGCTTCCTTTTGACAATTTCCCCAAGACAGACATCCTCTCATAGACCCACGCCTGGGCCGCAGAGGGCCCCAGTTAAAACTCTGGTCTCTGCCATCAAGTTGCAGGCTCCTTGTGACTCGGGCCCAGCCCCCAGAGCTCATCAAACATGTCCCCTTTTGTGTCTGGTGGCCCACTCTCTCATCGGCAGCTTCCCCTGATTGACAGCGCCCACCTGTCAATCACAGGCCCAGCTCAACGGCCTTTGAGGAGTTAATGTGCCTTCCCTGACATGGGCATTCTTCCCCTCGGGGCTAAGACCTCTCCCAGCCTCCCCGCTATGCCCCCGGAGTGTCCTGCAGGCCGTTCACAATGCCTGGCCGCCTTCATTAGCCCTGTGGGCCTCCTGGGCCCCTTCTCTGTGCGAGGTGTCATTCACACTGATCCCCGCCCTCCAAATTCAGTGTTAGGCCACCTGACCCCTGTCAGCAACAATTTCTGTGACACGACTCAGTGTGGGAAAGGCCAGTGACACTTTCTAGACAGATCAGGCCCCACTCGGCCTCCTTTCACCCTGCCCATCTCCTGCTGCCGCGCCCTCATGCGGTGGCCCAGATGGCGACTGGGGAGACTGCTGGGGCCCGCCTGGAGTGCACGTCCTCCTGAGGTCTGCTCTTGAGTCTCAGGTCCCTGGAGAGGAGTCTAGAAAGGACTTTATCATCCCTTGTTAATCGCAGAAGTCGGCACCAGCCAAAACAGGAGAAGCAGGCATGGGGCTGAATCCGCGGTAGTGGAGGGAAATTCAGCTGAGCCCCAGAACGAGAGGGCGGGGGGCTCAGAGCCCCTGCTGGGCAACAAGAAAGAGGGGGTAGAGCAGAGCCCAGAGTGTCAGAGAGAAAGGGAAGGAGTGGGAGGAGGGGGGAGGGGGAGGTGCAGAGGGGGAGGGGGAGGAGACCAGCTTTGCGGGCAGGCCACGTTCTGAACTGGCAAGAGAGAGTTGCCAAACTCCAGAAACTCCCAGTCTAACTGGGAAGACAGTTGAAATATACTGTGGTTGAGTGCCCTAAAGGGGGGAGATATAGGCCGTCATGGATTCCAGAAAAGGGACTCGTCCTGAACCAAGTGTTGGGTGATAAGTAGCAGCTGGCTGGGCAAAAGAGCAGGGAAGGGTATTCCAGGTGGAGGGAACAGAAGGTGTGATACCACCCGCTCTAGGGTTCTTCCATTTTCTCCCAGAAGCACCTTCGAGGAGCTAACCTGGGAACTTGGTACCAGCTCCCCTTTCATTTTCTACCTAAGATCATTGGTGATGAGCCCACGTGCCCCGTGGGTTTCTGAGCCTGGGGGTCTCGGATATTTTGCAAAAACCTCCCCTACCCCGTTGGATGGTGTCACTATTGCCGAGTAGCAAACCACTCCGAAGCCTGGTGACTTAAAACAAGCATTTTATGCTGATCACGGATTCGTGGGTCAGGAATTTGGACAGGGACAGCGTGTCTCTGCTTTACGATGACTGGGACCTCAGCTGGGAGATTAGAGGGCTGGGGTGACACAAACGGCTGGGGGCTGGAATCATCTGGAAGCTCCTTTAGTCACAAGGCTAGCACCTGAGATGACTTGAAGGCTGGGCTCAGAGGGGCCTGCCAAACTGCATGCAACATCTAGGATGCCTCTCGTGTGGCTTGGGGTCTCACAGCATTGCGGCTGGGGTCTGAGAGGAAGTGTCCCTGGAGGTGACACGTAGAGAGAGAGGGTCTTGATGGGGAGACCCAGGTGGAAGCTTCACGGCCTCAGCTGACCTCGCCTGGGAGGTCATTCACTTCCGCTGCGTTCTGTTGGTTCCGAGTGAGTCACTGGACCATGTCAGATTCAAGGGGAAAGGATGTCGATGCCACCTCTGGATGGGAGAGGGGTCAAAGAATTGGCAGGCTTGTTTAAAACCTCCCTGAATGATGCCTATGGGCTAGTTCTGTCCTCTGTCAGACACTGGAGGCTTTTTGTGATGGCAACATTTAAAAAAGACACCCAAGATTTCCTAACAGTGCCATTGAGGGGTTTATTAGGGGTCAAAGCCTGGATCGAAGAGTCACACATTATTTGAATGACAGCTTGAACCATGACAGCCATCAGCAGCAAGTTCATTCCAGAGGGAGCTTAATGCACACATCAGCTCAAATAAATGTCTGTTCCATCTGTTGACGGGAACAGCAAATGCAGAGGGTCGTGTACACAGGGAAGGGAGGAAGCGCTTAGAAAAAGGGAAGAAGTAAAGCAGCTATACTCCAATAAAAATTAATTTTAAAAAAAAGAAAGAAAAAGAGAAGGACAAGAGAGGCATTTTACTAATTAGCAAGATGGGAGAGGTGCGCCCCTTTCGAAGACCCGTTCATAAAAGAGCCGTAGGAGAGGTCAGAAAGCGTTCAGGCTTTCAGGCTTGGGCAGCCACATGGCTTTAGATGGGCCACTTTGGCTTTCTGGTCTCTGTTCCCTCATCTGGAAGGTGAGAAGACCAGATGAAGTTCTGTGAGGTTAGTCTAAGGTTACTCTTGATTTTAACAAAAAGGAACGGCATCCAGTAGGTCAAGGGTAGTGTGGCTAGTACGGGGGCCATCCTTCAGTTCAGGGGGCTTCGCCAAGCCTGCCAGCATGGTCCCGGGTAAGAAATCAGCCAAGCAGAAGCTGGGTCCGCGCCCTCGAAATGCTGCATGTTTGAGGCCCCAGCCAGAGTAGACAGAGGCCCCAGGAATCCAGCACCATGGTTTCAGGCTGTGTTTCCTTTGTGAAGAATCCCATTACAGGGCACTGTTGAAATTGACATTAAAAAGAAGTAAAGAGAATTCCTCTGTACCTTCCATGCAGTTTAGGGAGCAAAAACTTGGCAATTATTCTAAGCTGGCAAAAGAGCCATGTGACAGATGATTTTTAAAAATACTGAATGGAGTTCCTTGACACACCCCAGGTGGAATCCGGCCAGAGGTTTCCTCCATGTCTGGATCAGCTCCCCCTTGAGGCTCCCACACAGGATCTTGCAAAGCCAACGGGGACCGCAAGACCAATACACCACTGGCACCTTCTGGAGGCCTGAGGAGTCGATGGAGTCATATGCGAAAAGGCTGGCCCCATTCTCCTAGCCTCAGGCTCTGAGTTCCAGGTCAGGACCTGGGAGAAAGGCAGAATCTTGGCTGATGAAAAAGGTCATCACACAAAACGGATAGGAGGAGGGGAGATTTGCTCCCAGCAGGGTGGGGACCAGAAGCCCGCCCACCTGGCATTTCCTAAGGTCCCTCTGCCTCTGCAGATGCCCAGGTTTCCTCCTCGTGGAAGATGATATTTTCTAACAAGAGCTCTCATTCATCCCAAATTCTCTTTTACAATGTAAGGTAGAGGGGGATCTATGTCCCCTCCTCCTTGAATCTGGTGGCCTGTGACTACAGCTGAAGTGACACTGTCTGACTTCCGAGGCTAGGTCATTAAAGGCCATCGAGTTTCCTCCTGGTTCTCTCTTGGGATTCTGGCTCTTAGAACCCAGGGACCATGCTGTGAGGACACCCAAGACACACGGACAGGCCCACGTGTAGGTGTTCCAGCTGATAGCGCCTGCTGAGGTCCAGGCCAAAAGCCCCTGGATGTATGACTGGGGGAGCCTCCAGGTCATTCCAGGCCCCAACCTTTGAGACAGGCTCAGCCTTCAGGTCTTCCCAATTGAGGCCTCAGCCATTATGAAGCAGAGACAAGCTGCCCCTGTTATACCCTTTCCAATTTCCTGACCCACAGGATTTGTGAGCAAAATAATATGATGTTGTTTTAAGCCAGTAAGTTCAGGGCTGTTTGTTACACAGCAGTAGTAACTGATATATCTCGGAACTGGCTGTAAACCAGTATTTCTCAAACTGTAGTCCTTGGACTGCTTACAACAGAATTGTGGCTGGGTGGCAGGGAGATTGCTAAAAATGCAGGTCTTGGCCCCCCAGACCCAGGGAATTGGAATTTCTGGCGAATGGGATCAGAAAATGGATGTTTAAAACAAACACCTCCACATGATTCTTCTTAGGTATATTGGTGTAGACGACACCATTAGTGCCGGGTTAGGGAAACGACCTTGAAAACGATTGTCTTGGTTGTTGTTTGGACTGCAAGTTACAAACCAACTCTAGCTAACTTCAGCTCCAAATGAGACTTTCCTAATGGAAGGAGATAAACCTCTCACTTCCTACTTCTCTGTGTGTCCCCTTTATGTTTCCCTCTCTTGCAGATTAACCATCTCTCCTCCATGCCTCCTTGCAGCCGTGTGTGGTCACATGACCAAACTGAGATGTAATGAGAAAGGTCATGTGGCAAATTTCTGGGAGCTTTCCTTCAAAGACAGCTGATAGATGTAGAGAATGGATTTGAGGACATGGGGAGGGGGAAGGGTAAGCTGGCATGAAGTGAGAGAGTGGCATGGACATATATACACTACCAAATGTAAAATAGCTAGCTAGTGGGAAGCAGCCGCATAGCACAGGGAGATCAGCTCGGTGCTTTGTGACCACCTAGAGGGGTGGGATAAGGAGGGTGGGAGGGAGGGAGGGAGACGCAAGAGGGAAGAGATATGGGAACATATGTATATGTATAACTGATTCACTTTGTTATAAAGCAGAAACTAACACACCATTGTAAAGCAATTATACTCCAATAAAGACGTTAAAAAAAAAAAAAGACAGCTGACATGTATCCTTTGCCCCTTTTTCTACCTGTCCTCCATTCTGCTGGCTGGAACGTGGACATGGAAGCTGGACCTGGAGCAGCCATCTTCGACCAAGAGGTGACCTTGGGAATGGAGACCATGCACACTTGAGTGACAAGATAGTAGGAACCCCGATCTCTAAGGACTAGGTGGAATAGGGCCACCTTACCAGTCTTCTGGACTTTTGTGCATGAAAGAAGGAAACTATCTTGTTTAGGCCACTGTGACTGGTTACTGTTACTTACAATTGAAAGTCACCTTCATTGGTGCACATAACAGATGCCATGAGAGGAAACCTCTAAATGATTTGGTACCTAGGGCCAAGGGCTGAATGAGGACTGCCAGGGTCCCCTAGAACATGGGTCTAGAACCAGCTGAAGTCAGGTAACCCTCCTAGGCCTCGAAACACACCAGGAAAAGCCGGCTGGGCTTCAAGCTCTTTCCACAACCCATGGGGTTGTTTAAGACATTGCTGACAGGCTAGCTGCTGTTTCCAGGCTCCCCTGAGGAGCTAGATATCATCTATCAAAGCCGACTGGATTCTAGGTGCCCAGGAGAGACTGAGGTCTCCTGGTGGCAGGTGCTAAAGGTCTAGCTTCAAATTTAGGTCTGTGCTGAGGACCTCATTAGGGCTGAACTTTCATCTAATGAGTCTAATATTTGTTTATAATAATAGATACCATTTAATGAGCGCTCCCTATATGCTAGGCAAAGCGGTGAGCACTTAGCACCCATGATTTCATTTACTCTCACAGCAAGTCTATACAAAAAAGTTTCTCTTATCAGCAGCATGAGAAAACAGTCTCAGAGGCGTTACAAGTAATGAGCCCAAGGTCACACAGATAGCAAGCAGAGGAGCTGGAACTTGGACCCAATCTCGGTGATTCCAAAGCTCAGGGGTTAACATTTCAGTGACCTTCCGGAAACCAACTCTCTTCCCTTCCATCTGACTGGAGCCAGTTCTCCAAGCTGGCACACTTCCTCTCCCCAGGGGACAGAAACCTAGGACACTCCCAAAGATCTGGCAACTTCTGCCTGGACGGGGTTCTTTAGCAAGGCCACAGATGAAAGAGAACATGCTGGAACAGGCTCGGGCAAGAGGGCAATGCCTCTGAAAGGGGTTTGTAAAGTTTCGTTGGTCCAGGGCTCAGAGAGGGTTGGAGAGAAAGGATTATTGGCCCAAAGCCACCGCAGCCACCTGTGCAAGGAAGCTGGGTGTATGTTTGCGTCAAGCATAATAGCGAGCGAATCCAGCCAGGGGTAACTGCTCTGGGGAATTTATCAATCTTGGAAGCATCCCAGTTTTCATGTGAATGATTGCTAATTGCTCATTCTAGAAAGCTAGAAGCCCCTCTCTCCTCTCACCTTTACCTTCACCCCACTCCCCACCTCAACTTCCTGGCTTGCAAACCACCAATTAGGAGGCAAGCTGCTAATTAATACTAATTAACAGGGCTACTTAAAGCAAATGCTATTTAAAAAGCCAAGTGTTTATTACCGAGTTAAATTGGAAAAGTCATGCCAAGTTTACGCGGCTGCCCTGATGTCCTTCCATCTATCACCTTTCTTTCCAGACCCTTCCTCCTCTGGCCACTGCATGTATCGCTCTGATGTGTCTCTGAAGATGGAAACCCTGCCTCTCTGGATGGCTGTCATCAGCTGCCTTCTCCTGGAATAAATGCTTTTGTGGAAGCAGAGGACCTTGAGGTCAGTCTACTGAGGATGGTGGTGGAGTTGGAAAACCTCACGGGGTCTTCTGAAGGTAGTCTTGGGGGGTCTGGGTCTTGCAGTCCAATCTGGACACCCTCATCCCCAAACCCTACTGTGTCCGTGAGTGTCTGTACATCTGAATGAAGTCAAATCAGAGACATCCACGAGATGTTTCCGGCTGTCCAGGCACACGGAAGAATGGTACTTCCTGGCCTGCTGTGGTTGAGTGGAGCCATGTGACCAGTCATGGCCAATGAGTTACGAGCAGGAAGTGACCCTGCTTTCCTTTGCCACTATGGATGGGGATATTCTAAGTAGCAGCCCATCAACCAGTGTCCTGGAGTGAGGGCAAGATAAAGCAAGACCCTCAGCGAACCCCAAATGGGCATATTGTGTGTGTGTGTGTGTGTGTGTGTGTGTGTGTGTGTGTATGAAAAATGAATCTTTGTTGTGTTAAGTCACTGAGAATTTAGGGGACCATTTACTACTGCACCAGAGCCTAGCACTTACCATAGTGGTCCTTAACCTCTTGGTGTTTTGGGTCCATTTTCCAGTTTGGGAGTTCTTATTAACATACTCGAAGGGATTAGGAATCTCACAGGACACTAAACAGGTCTACCGTGGACACGAGTAACTCCCTACTTCAGTTTTGCAATGTCTTTACAGGCACCCACAGCTATGACTCTTGAGCTCTGCACGCTTGGCATTAGTCAGTGCTCACCCGTTGCAGATAATCACCATTTCCTCAGAGCTGGCTTGCCACACGCCACACCTCCTTCCCATGCTTCCAACCGCAATGCCTGACCTGCTTAGAACCGTGTTCTGTCTGACATGGCGCCAGGAGAGTTTCATTCTCCAGCGTTACTCACCTGTAACGTGGGAACACACCTCTTCCCCCAGGCAACCGTGGCTACCCAGTACACTTCCAAGCAAGCGATCCCAGAGATCACAGGAAAGAAAGGCTCCCGAACCAAGATAGAGAGCTCAAATCACACAGGATTGTGAAGCCACTGAAAATACAGCGAGACACAAAGAGAGGTGCGGCAGATTCAAACACTTAGGACAGGGTACCAGCATCCTGCATCCTGCATCCTGGGGTGGGCGATGCTTTGTCTTTCTCTGCTGCCTCCGCCTTCCCCGCTGATGGTGTGGGTATGAAACCACAGTTGAGGTTTGAGGTGCACAGAAGTCTGGAATGTGCCTGGGGCCAGTGTCGCACTCATGCTCAATTGGAGAGATGCAGAGACAGCATGCCCGGCCATGGCTGCCCGCCTCCAATTAGCCTGGGGAGCAGCCAGGGTTATTTGCATTTCTTGGACACATGGGGCCAGAATGAGTGTTACCAATGGGTGGCTGAATATTGAGTGCCTCATATGCCTCATGTATGTTTAGTTTATTATGAATATTTAGTGCCTCGGGTGCCTTAAATATATTTAGCGCCTCATGAATATTTCGTCTCTTGTATATTTAGTGCTTCATGAATATTAGGAATCTCTTGCTCCTTCCACCTCTTTTTATCTCTGTTCACCTATCTGCTCTACGTCATCTGCCTAACGTCTATCCCTGGTTACGAACTTACTTATCAGTGACATTTTATCCAGCCCGCTTGTTTACTTGTCTTCCGTGGCAGACTTGGATATTCTCAAACAGTACAGCAAAAACACATTACGTCAGTTGTAGCTAGAGCTAAATTGTCTGTCTTGGTCAGAATTTTCTTCTATGACGTCTACGGGGTGCTTCAGCCCACTGCCCGTGCACTTTCGAGGCGTATGTACACAACCAGCCAGCAAGGTTGGCCTTCTTACGCTTACTTTCCATATGGGGACTTTGAAACACAGAGAGGTTTAGAAACTTTCCAGAGGCCACACAGCTCATAAGAAGCACAGTCAGAACTTGAACTCAGATCCATTGAATGTTCTCTGACATCACGTTTTGGGGCTTTCGTCTCCACAGCATCAGCTTGATGCTTCCCATCTTATCGCCTCCACAGCTTCTACTAGGGTCCAAGCACTAAATATACAAGATATACTGCCATACCCAACTCGGCCTCCCCTCCCCCTCCCACTAATCCAATCTATACACAGTTTCCAGAAAACAACACACATCTGATTACATCACATCCTCACTTAAACTCTCCAATGGCTTCCCTTTGTTTTCCAAGTAAAGATCCATGACCTACAACTCACTACAAGGTCAGCACGGTCTGGCCTCTGCTGACCATCCCAGCCTCTCTCTCACGCTGTCCCCCTCACTGTCTTCTGGCCACACACCGATCCCCTATCAGTTCTCAAATACGCCATGTTACCTCCCATCACAGGACATTTGCACATGCTGTGCTTTCTGTCTGCAATGCTTTTCCCTTCGTTCTTCATCTAGTTAATGCCCACTTGTCCTGATATCTCAGCTTGCATGCCCCTTCCTCCAAGAAATTCCCCTGACGCCTCTAGTCTAGGTCACTTTCCTAGTGTACAAATTCCTTCCCTGCAGAGGACCGGTGTCAGTTTACCATTATATTTGCATTGGTGTAATTATTTACTAGCCTCTTCCGTGACCTGCAAGTGCTCTGAGATCAGTGACATTAGGCCTTTGCTCCCCACTGTATCTCTAGGGCCCTCTCTATAGGTATTTGTTGTTGTCAATACAGATTATTTTCCTGGGGAAGTTGCCAGAGCCCCTGCCTCAGCTCATCCTCAGCTAGTAGTCCCTCTCTCATGAGGGAGAGGACTACCTCTTTGCCTTACCTGGAATCAGAATTGATGGCCATCTGTGTAGTGTGACCTCAGGTGTTCTCAGAAGTACCCTCCCTCCCATTACGCTGCTGAAAAGTTCCATGACAAAATCATGCCTTTGGGATGGAGTCTTCTGTGAAAATACAAATCCCTCTGAGAGAAATTTCACATAAAGCTGTAGGACCTACTGACCAGAGACTATATGCCAGGCACTTACCACCCATAATGCATGTTAGTTATCTCTTGCTGTGTAACAAATTACCTCCAAACTTAGAGGCCTAAAACAGCACACATTCATTATCTCACAGATTCTGTGGGTCAGGAACCCAGGTGTGGCCTAACTGGGTGCCTCTGGCCCAGGGTCTCTTGTGAGGTTGCAGTTAAGGTATCAACCAGAGCCAGAGGCTCTCCTGGGTGGTGGTTTGGGTGGGGGGCGGTGTCTACTTCCCAGCTCACCCACGTGGCTGGTGCCAGTCTCGGGTCTTCACTGGCTATTGGCTGGAGGTATCAGTTCCACACCACCAAAGGCAGCTCACAACATGGCAGCCGGCTTCCCTCAGAGTGACTGAGCAAAAGAGAGGGTGGGCAAGATGGAAGCCAAGTCTTTCTATAGCCTAATCCCAGAAGTGACATCTCATCATTTCTGCCATATTCTATTTCTATTCGTTAAAACTGAGTCAACAGGTCTAACTGACACTCGAGGGGAAGGGATTACACAGGGGCGTGAATACCAGGAGATGGAGGTCGTGGGAGCCATTGGAGAGGCTGCCTGCCATACGTCAGTTCTCATTCTCCCAGCAGCCTTATAAGGGACTTTTGTCTTCATTTCAAAGGGGAAAAAGCTGGTTCAGAGAGGGTAAGTGTGATGGTTAGATTTTATGTGTCAACTTGGCTAGGCTATGGTGCTGTTGTTTGGTCAAACCCCAGTGTAGATGTTGCTGTGAAGGTATTTTGTAGACATTATTAACATTTCCAATCAGTTGACTGTAAGTAAAGGAAGTTACCCTGGATAATGTGGGTGAGCCTCATCTAATCAGTTGAAGACATTAACAGCAAAACCAGTTTTCCCAGAGAAGAAGGAATTCTGCCTTAAGACTGTAGCATAGAAATCCTGCCCGAGTCTCTAGCCTGCTGGCCTGTCCTGTACATTTCAGAGTCAAGACTACAGTGTCAATGTGGTATATATATATATACAATGGAATACTACTCAGCCATAAAAGAGAATGAAATAATGCTATTTGCAGTAACATGGATGGACCTAGAGATGATCATACTGAGTGAAGTAAGTCAGCTGGAAAAAGACAAATATATGATATCACTTATATGAATCTAAAAAAAAGTGATACAAATGAACTTATTTACAAAACAGAAACAGACTCACAAACATAGAAAACAAACTTATGGTTACCAAAAGGAAAAGGGGGGGATACATTGGGAATTTGGGATGAACAGATACACACTAGTACTGTATATAAAATAGGTAACCTACAAGGACCTACTGTATAGCACAGGAAACTATATTCAATAACTTGTAATAACCTATAATGGAAAAGCATCTGAAAAAGAATATATTATGTATTCTTTGCTGTACACCTGAAACATTGTAAATCAACTATACTTCTACAAAACAAAACGAAAGACTACAATGTCAACTCCTGTCTGAGTTTCCAATCTGTTGGCCTCCCTGTGAATTTTAGACTCAAGACTGCAACATCAATTCTTGCCTGAGTTTCTAACCTGCTGGCCTGCCCGACAAATTTCAGACTTGCCAGTCCCCACAATCATGTGCTTCAAATCCTTAAAATAAGTCTCTTTATAGATTTAAACATAAATTTAAATAATATCTATATCTATCTATCCATTTATCTATCTATCTATATCTCCTATTGTTTCTATTTCTCTGGGCAACCTACTGGTACAATAAGTTTTCCCAAGTCATATCGTTGGTAAGGGGCAAAGCAAGGAGGTGGAGAAAGAAGTTGAGAGCATAAAACAGTCATTCAATCAACAAATATTTACTGAGTAATGTGACAGATCATGTTTTCCAAAGATGGCCATCACAGCATATCCCAACCCTTATGCTCTTCTTATAATGTGATGTGGAAACTTCTCCCATGAAGAGGTGGGCTCTATGTTCTCTTCCAGTGAATCTGGGTGGGTGTGGAACTACACAGAAGTGACCCTATTTGATTTCTGAGCCTTTGTCTTAAAAGGTGACACCACTTTTGCCTACCCCTCTTGAGATGTTCACACTTGGAATTTGGCAGCCATGCTGTGAGGCAGCCCAAGCTACCCCATGAGGAGAGAGCTGCTGCTGAGGCCATGTGTAGGTAAGGTGATCTGGCTGACAGTCCAGCTGGGGGTTCCAGCCAGCATCCAGCATCCACCACCATATAGGCGAGTGTACAAGCCTTCAGACCGTTTCAGCACCAGCCTTTGAGTCTTCCCAAGAGAGATCCCAGCCATTCTGGAGTGGAGACGAGCTACCCCTGCTATGCACTGTCTGAATTCATGACCCAAAGAAACCTTGAAGGGTCAAAAAAAAAAAAAAGATTGCTGTTGTTTTAAGTCGCTAAGTTTAAAGGTGATCTGTTACACAGCCATAGATAACTGGACCAGGCCCTGTTGGAGGCCCAAGGGATACACTGGTGAGTAAGATGGATCTGCTCCAACGGGGCTTTGTGTTAGGCAGCTCGGGCTGCTATAACAAAATACCACCGACTGGAAGCTTAAACAACAGATATTTAGTTCTCACAGTTCTGGAGCCTGAGAAGTCCAAGATCAAGGTTACGGCCAATTCAGTTCCTGGTGAGGACTCTCTTCCTGGCTTGCAGATGGCTGTCTTCTTGCTGTGTCTTCACATGGCAAAGAGAAAGAGAGAGATCCCTCTGGTGTCCCTTATTATAAGGGTACTAATCCCATCATGAGGTCCCACTTTCATGACCTAATCACTTCCCAAAGGCCCCACCTCCAAATACAATCACATTGGATGTTAGGGCTTCAACATGTGAATTTTGGGTGGACACAAACATTCAGTCCACAGCAAGTTTACATGCCAAATGAGGGAGACAGTCCAGAATCACATAAACAAACAGGTAAATAACCTATCAATGCCACTGAGAAAATGAAACAGGGCCATGTGTTCTGGAGGTACTGCTCAAGCTAGAGTGGTGAGAGAAGGCTTCTCGGAGGCGGTGCTATGTGGGTTGAGATGTGAATGATGGGGAGAGGCAGATGAGCAAAGAGGAGGGGAAAGGCATTCCCAAGTGAAGGGACAGCAAATTCAAGGCTCAGAAACAAGGCCAAACTTGAATGGGGCTCTTTGAAGGATATCAGCAGCTGGGAGGTGGCAGAGGGCAAGGGGTCCAGTGGTGGTAGGTCCCACTGCCTGAGGCAGGGATAGAGGACTTCATTGGTTGAGAATAAAGCGCCAGGACTCTTTCATGTGTCCCCTCACAGCCAACCTGTGGGTGGGCGGGTTGTGAGGTGTGCGGGGGGGGTGAGGAGAGGGGCGTACAGGGCAGATCCAGTACTCCAGGAAAGGGGATTCTGGGAGGGGTCAGCGCAAGCGGCATCAGAGTTGGTCCAGCCCTGCCCAAAGCCTGCCCTGTGCCGGCTGACCTCCACTCTGGGGTGGGAGTGGCAGAGGGATGCTCGCGAATATCAATGGACTCTTTCTCCTTTCAGTAAACTCAGCAGAACCCTGGCCTTTGTCTGGGGCCCCTGCTCCCCGGGGAGATCTCATAAAGGGCCTCGAGCAGCAGGCCAGAGCTAAGGATGGGGCAGTCCGGGCTGTCCTCACAATGGCAGGGTGAGGAGGTTAAAGCCTGGTGTCAGCTGCTCAGAATCTTGTCCCCAGGGCTTTTCCTGCTTTTGTCGTTTCTGGTCATAGGTGTGATATTTGATGGGGGCCTCTCTGCAGTTAACTACAGAACTCGGGTAGCGGGCAGCAAGGCTGGCCTTGGCCAAGGCTGCAATGGACTGGTGAGCTGCACTGGGGGTGGGACACAGGGGAGGGATCTGAAGCCTCCGACTGCACAGTCTCTGGGCTTTCAGACTCCCAGCTCCATGGGCTCCATGGGACTCATACATTTGTGTCTTGCATCCCCAATATCTTAGGCAGGGAACCCGCAACTGCCTCATGTTGTGGACGATTCTTGTTCAGCAAGTGTGGTGGGGTTTTGGGGAAAGGAGCTTGCCATGGGAAGACACTGCTGGGGGACTGAGGCGACTTCACACCTGGACTCTCCAGGAATGGTGAGTGAATGCACTAAAACTGCACATCCCCGTCAACGGCAGAAGGATAGATAACCCGTGGTCTAGTCGCACAATGGAATACTACTCAGCAATATAAAAGAAGACATAAAGCAATATAAAAGAATGTATATAAAATATATAAAACTAATATGTATTATATCATATATATGTTATATATTATAAAATATATAAATAATATGCTTTATTCTTTATAAATTAAAATATAAATATTTCTAGATTTATTTCTATATTTATATTCTATACAGTATAAATATATACAATGTAAATATATTTCTATATTTTATATTAAATATAGAAATTTTAATATTTATATATTACATATAAAATTATAAATATATGATTATATAATCATCATGTCTTTTCATATATTCTTTATATATAAAAGAATATATAAAGACTTCAATAACACGAGTGAATCTTACAGACATCATTCTGCGTGAAAGAAGCCAGAGTGAGATGCTGTGGGATTCCATTTATAATAAGTTCACAGGCAGGCAAAACCGATCTATAATCAGAATAGCTAGAAGTCAGAATAGTGGTTCCTTATGGGGGCATTGATGGGGCGGGGCATGAGGGAACCTTCTGGGGCAGGTGCTGGAATTGTTCTAAATCTTGATCTAGGCAATGGTCATGTATGTCTCTACACACATATAAATTCATTGAGCCGATCATCTAGGATCTGTGCACTCTACCATATACATGTTACACTTCAAGAAAAAAAAAAAGAAAGTTAGAAATGACCTGTCCAATGGGAGCTCTGCTACCTGCCCCCCCACCAACACGCACCCTGCTGCTGAGAGGAAAGTGCTGAGTGCTAATTAGCCCAGGGGCTCTTGTAGGGACTATTCAGGGAGCCAGGTTCCAACTGTACTGAGGATTTTAAGCCTCATTCTCCAAAGGAGCCTTTGGCTGGCACCTGGTCCCTCAATTCAGTTCTGTTCCTGTCCACAGCACTTGGGCTGCAGCGGGTGGCGTGGGGAGGCTGCCCTTGAGCACAGCAGCCAGAAAGCCCTTGGCCCAATTACTAAGCCTCCTCTCAGTACCTCAATCACATAGGCAGGGGCCAGGGGCCTAGGCTGTCTTCATGGCGTCACCTTTGCCGGTGTTTTCTCCATCACTTCCTCCCCGCAGCAGAAAGCTGGCTGTGGCTACATGACCACAGCCTTCCCCTAGGAGCTCCTCACTTTGCTAGTTTGGCTTCCTGAATACCAGTACCTATACTTTGCTGTTTTGATTGAATATCTGGAGTTTCTCCGGCCTGGCCGTCCCATCTTGAATTGCCTTCCCTTCCATATAATCTGCCCGCCGCAGACACAAGTCCACAAACAAATGCCTCTCCAGAAGGGACTCCAGGCTGACCTGTTCCTGAGTAGTCTGGGGGAGGTCCTCAGTGCTGCTTTGCATCTTGAAGCCAACAGGAAGCGAAGTACTGAAAACTGAAGGCATATGGGTGAATGACTCACTCGGCAAAGGACCCTTCCCACTGGCCCTGCAAGCTAGGGCAGGACTAGGAAGCAGGGAACTTTGTCCAACCCACCTGACATTTGCAAGGGCCACGGATACCAGCGCTCCAGCATCCTTGAGAGGGATGATGGAGATAGGTGGTCCTCCTCAAATGTCTCCTCAAAATTGACCATCTCACCCCTGTAAACTCACCAGTGTGGGATTCCGTGCAAATCTAGAAGTATTGATCATGAGGAGATACCTAAGAAATACAAGACACAGTTCCTAGTGCTGGAGCGCCTCAACATTTATTGAACGAGAAAAATGGATAGATGACTTCCAATGAGCCGTGGAATGATTGAGTGCACTCACGTCCCTCCGCTGTCTCTCCCAAAGCCCCCGCTAAAATGACAGTGATGGGATTTTTAAAGAAGGATCTAAATCCATAAGGACAAAAAAATGAGAGAAGAAAATTACAGCCCTTGAAAGATGTCATCACATTTGGGAAGCCAGCAGGCAAATGGACGAAAGGTAACTGACTCAGCGGACCAGAGAATGCTGGAAGCCAATGGCCTGTGGTGGGTAGAAGCTTCAGGAGGCAAGCTGATTCGGGCAGCAGAACCCGAGAAAGTCTGAGGAAATGGAGGTGCCAGGTACTGCAGAAGGTACAGATAGGCTGAAAACAGGGTTGTTTGCACGTCTGTTGAAGGAGCAGTGATGTCTCACTGCTAGGTCACCTCGTGCCCATCCCCCACTCCACGAGAGCCTGGGGTTCCCTCTTTGGAGAGACTGAACAGGAAGGACTCTAGACTCAGGACCCCATGCTCCGTTGACTGCAAGGGTGCTATACTGAAAGCAGGAGGTGCTGTACTGGAAACAGAGTTAATAAATGATTATCGTCATCTTAAGCCACTAGGTTTTGGGGCGATTCGTTACGCAGTAGTAGATAACTAATAAAGAAAATAAACGATGAATCCACAAAGTAAACAATGAATCTAGGATTTAGAAAACTGGAGATCCTAAATATGGGAGAGGGGCGAAATGAATTCTCACTTGGATGCTGAGGGGAGATCCCAGGGGTGTCGCTGAGCAGCAGAGGTAGAGCGGAAGCCAAGACAACCACAGTAGGAGCATGCGGGATCCTGGGACAGGGTCTCAAAGAAAAAACACCAAGAAGCTGAGGAGTTTATTTGAATGTATCCAGAAACTAAACAAACAAAAAGGAGGTAAGAGATAAATATTAACTCTAAAGACAACAAAAGTTTGTACAGTGAAGGACATGTATTCCAAGCATACTACATGACATGGCAGGGAGTACGTTTCCATACTTATAGACACTGAATATTGATTTAACAAAAAGAAGTGATACAATGTTATTAGGATAATAGGGGCAAGAGACAGTCTAGGGATGAGGAGAGGGGAGTTAAATTTGATTTTCAAGTAAAACACCAATGGTGGATTTGTTTTCTAGGGCTGCCAATAACGTACCGCAAATTGAGTGGCTTAAACAACAGAAATGTATCGTCTCGCGGTTCTGGAGGCTAGAAGTCCGAGATCGAGGTGTCGGCAGGGCCATGCTCCCTGTGAAGGCTCTAGGGAAGGATCTGTTTAAGGTCTCGCTCAGCTTCCGATAGTTCCTTGGCTTGTGGCAGCATAACTCCAATCTCCACACAGTGTTCTCCTTATGTGCATGTCTGTGTCCAAACTTCCCCTCTTTAGAAGGACGCCAGCCATATTGGATTAGGGTCCACCCTAATGACCTCATCTTAACTTGATCATCTGCAAAGACCCTATTTCCAAATAAGGTCACAATCACAGGTACTGGGGGTTAGGACTTCAGCATCTTTGGAGGGGACACAATTCAACCCATAAGAGATCGTAATGTCTAAGGTTAACATATCAAGAAATAACGGTATAAGCATGATATTTAGAAATAGGAAGGTAAATATGAAGACAGATTAGAGAGTGGAAAGTGGTTCCTTGTGGGTGGCAGAAATTGAGCTCGAGCCAATGAGGGCTGCTGCTTTTTCTTTTTTTTCTTTTTTTTTTTTTCTGGGACGCGGGCCTCTCACTGTTGTGGCCTCTCCCGTTGCGGAGCACAGGCTCCGGACGCGCAGGCTCAGCGGCCATGGCTCGCGGACCCAGCCGCTCTGCGGCATGTGGGATCTTCCCGGACCGGGGCACGAACCCGTGTCCCCTGCATCGGCAGGCGGACTCTCAACCACTGCGCCACCAGGGAAGCCCTGCTGCTTTTTCTTTATGAGCCTGAAAGGACTGCCTGACTATTGAAAACATGCACATTTCTCACCCACCTCAATTATCACACTTAGCACGTGTCATTGCAATATGATTACTCATCTGTGGTCCACACAGGACCATAAATTCCTGCAGGCTGATAACAATCATAGCCAACATTTATAGAATGCTTACTGTGTGCCCCCCCCCCCCCAATATTCTAAGCAGCTCACAGCAGCCCTGTGAAGAGGTATTGTTATTACTCACCATTTCAGATGGCAGAACTGAGGCACAGAGAAGTTAAGTAATTTATCTAAGGTCACACAGTTAACTTGAAGAGCCTGGATTAGAAAGGCAACACTACTTCTATTTCGGATTCCTTTTGGCGTTCCCTATATTGCTGAGTATGGAGTCACACCACCGTAGGTACACGATATCTGTTAGAGGTAGGAAGAAGGGGGTGAAGGGGCCTCTTTGTCTACTTATCTTTGATGAATGTGTGGTTGTCCTCTCTCCCAGGCCAGCCAAGTCTCATTACGTCAGCACTCCATGCTCTCCTCTTAGGGAAGGTGTCTGCCCTCATGCCCTCCCATCTGGGTCGCCATATTCTTTTTCATCTAGTCCATCCCACTCCATGACTGCAGCTGATTGGGCTAGAAAGGGCCCCTGACCCCAGACCAGCCAATCAGAGGCTGCTCTGGGAGCCAGAGTGTGGCGTGCTCTGGTGAGGAGACAACTTGGTCAGTCCAGTTCTTCCTCCTGGGAAATGTTTCACTTAGCTGCACAGAGAATCCAAGCCACTCAGCCATGGACAGAAGGCAGCATCAGTCTTTCCAGGGTTGGTTAAGTTGTGAGAAGCAGAGAATGACTGATGGAGGGAGAACAGAGAGAAGCAGGACCGAGTCACAACCCCAGGAGAGCCATAGAGAAGATGCCTAGGGCTCCCTCAGTGCCCTCAGGCTGTCCAATTTTTGACCTCGTGTTGCCTCACAAGCACCCCCCTTTTTTTGAGATGCTTGAATCTCCTCCAATCTTGTAAACAGCCCCCATTGTCTGTGATGGCCTGTTTCTTACATCTGGGCATTTCTCCCTCCCAGATGTTTTCCTCAACATATCTTCCTCTATTTCACTCTTCTTACCTTTTTATTGCCCTCCCTCCCCCTCTAGTGCTCTGGCTAACCAGACATTACATTTTTACTGTGCGTTGTTTTTAATAAAGTCATGGACTGTCAGCCCTGTGAGGCACCTTTTAGATTAGTGCTATCCAATAGAACTTTCTACGATGATGGAAGTGTTCCATATCTGTGCTGTCCAAGACAGCAGCCACCAGACACATGTTGCTATTAAGTACTTGAAATGTGGCCGGTGTGACTGAGGAGCTAAATTTTTTAAACTATTTAATTTTAATCAGTTTAAATTTGAATAGCCCCATGTGACTAATGGCTACCGAGTTGGACAGTACAGTCGTTCCGTCTTCCGATCCATTACCTCTTTTTACAGATGAGTCTCTTCTTGTGAGCGTAAGAGCCGTATTCCAGTGGCTGCCTCCTCAAGTCACCCCCCAGCTATAGGACACAGCAGCACAGGACTGGGGTGACGGGCCCCCGCTGAAAGTCAAACGGTTGCATCCTCAGGACAGCAGGCCCAGGTAGACCCTCCGAGGCTCTCCGTGCAAGGGCCTGTGTGTAGCGGGGGTTGAGAGACAAGTCAGGTGATTGGGCTGAAGCAGGACGTCGTAACCTCAAGTTTTAGGGCCACCTCTTTGATCTGGGGGACTTCCTCAGAGGTGGTCAATGTGTTAGCCCCTGGGACAGAAATGAGCTAGGTGATTTCCGAAACGGCTTTAGCTGGACTACGTGGCCCAGATGTGGCCACGTGACTTTGCTCTGGCCAATGGCAGGTGAACGGAAAAGATGGACGCCACATCCAGACCTGGCCCATAGAAATCGCCCGTGTGCTCTTTCCCCTTCCACACCTTGGTACAGATGAGTCCAGCAGAGCTACAAGATGGAAGGAGCCTGGGTCCCTGAATCACTCCTGGAGAGGAGAGCCTCCTTTCCTTCGGGAATACCCATTTTGGACTTTATTTCAGTGATAATCTTCCGTTGCGGTAAGCCATTGCACCTTGGGGGGTGTATCTGTTGCAGCAGCCAGCATTTCCCTGACTATTACACCCCCAGAAAACAGACTTCCTCCTGGACGGGTTCTTATGTCATGGACGGTGAGGATTGGGGTCCCTTTGGCAGTGCAGTGAGGGTGATGTGGTCTTGTCAGTTGCCATCTGAGATCTCGGACGACAGTGATGCTCGGCGCCTGTGCTGAGCTCAGAACTGACTGAGTCTGGGCAGGGCCTTCCTGATCCTCCCAGCCTACCCTCTGTGTAGCCGTGGGCTGATAGACTCATGCTCCCGTCGCTCTCCTAGGTCTCTGAATGGAGGGTCTCTAACTGATGCCCATAAGGGAATGGAACCCTTCTGGGAGTGCAGAGGCCTACAGAACAACCTCTCTGAGGAGCTGACAGCCCTCACCCTCCACGTGGATAATACACGGACCATGTGAGGCTTCCCTCCTCCGGGGTCCACAGGCTGGACCGGTGGGTCTCAGTGTGAGGGACGGGGAGAGCGCCCAAGAGCTCATGTGACTCATCCTAATGTGAGCAGCAAGGAGAAAGTCAAAGAAATTGGAGTCACGACTTAAGTGAGGTCTACGGTGGGTATTTCCTGGCATAGGATGGAGGAGCCTGGCCAAAATTCCCTGCCCAAACTTCCCAGCTCTGAGAGTCACGGATGAAGGGCAGAGACTTTTTGCCTCGTTAACCAAACTAGGGAATACAAGAGGAAGACCAGGCTTGGGAGGGGAACTGTTGAGACCACTTTGGAGCACACAAAGTTTGAGGGGTCAGTGGGGTGCTCGCATGGATGCTTCTAGCAGCTGCATGGGAACGGGGACCTGAGCGGGCCGGATCAAGGAGCAAACTTGTGTCTGGGGACAGGTGACGATGGAAACCACGGTGAGGAAGGGGACTGTCGAGAGAGCTAAATGCAGGGCAGGAGGAGAAGAGACGTGGGAGAAAGGGGTGTCAGAGGAGCCACGGTGGGAGAGTGTGAGGGAGGAAGGAGTGGACAGCCAGGTGGGGCAGCGAGAGGACAGGAGGGCGAGGGGCCTGGAAAAGCCACTGCATCTGGTGACACGAGCTCATTGGCGGCCCGCGAGAGCGAAAGCTAACCCAGAAGGACACTCACTGGTTGGCAAGGGGAAGCCAGGTGGAGATTTAAAATTTATGGCACAGAGTCTGCAAAAAGGATAAATTGCCCCATCAGGACTGGGAGCTAATTGTATCACGTGGTGTGCCTGGGGCAGGGATGGTCTAGCGGTACAAAATACAAGCCCACTTGCACAAGCTTCAGTGAAAAGGGAGAATTTATGGGAAGAATATGAGGCTATCTCCAAGATCCAGGGACAGGAAGTGCAGCCGGTCTCTGGGGGCAGGAACCGGCCACTGGGGAGCCAGCAGGAACCTGGGCAGCTCCATCCTCTCCTTTCTCTATCTCTGCTGCTCTGAGGTCTCTGACCTCTGCTTTCCTCCTGGACGGCTTCTTTCTTCTCTCTCAGCTTTTTCTGTTGCTCTGTGCACACAGTGGAAAATGGCTGCCTCAGGTGGCCCTCCTGGTCTGTTCACTTCCTTCTCCTCTGGGCTCACACTGTGCCTGGCACAAGGCTTTCAAGCAGCCAACAAAAACTGCCTAGAACCGCCAAGGTGTCCCAAGGCCCTGGGAGAGCACCTGATTGGTCCAGTTGGGTCAGGTGTCCATCCCTTATCCAATCAGCTGTGGCCAAGGGAGGGTCTTGTGCCTTTGGGCCCCTCAGTGGGGGCTGGGGAGCAGCATCTTCGGGAAGGCGGCTCAGGCAGATTCTTGAAGAGGAGAATACGGTGGCTGTCATACTCTGATGTTCCAGACAGGCTGCGGGCCCCTGAGCCACCTGGAACAGAGAGAGACTCCTGAAGTCAGGCTCCACTTTAATGATGGTCAATAAACATGGAGGCCATGAGGGATGGGGCGTGTGCACCCACAGACAAGTAGCAAATGCGACTTTCCTGTGCTTCCTTTTTCTCCTCCACCGCACACACACCCAAGCCCAGGGATACAACCCAAAGAGCTCATCAGGGCCTCTCGCGACATCCAGATTTCCCCAGGCTCAGCTCTCACCTTCTTGGTTTCCTTTACAGCCTGAGATGAGAAGAGCCTGAGATGAGAAGAGCTAACTCGGAGGGGGCTGCAGGAGAGGGGGGCGCAGTACTTGCCCTGCTTGGAATGGCCCTGACTCCACAGTACTGGGTCAGGCAGAGTCTCAACGGGAAGCAGTTGGGATAGTTTTGACGAGTATTTACATACAAAGGGACTGTCCACAAAGATGTGTGTGCTGGGGAACCACAGGGATAGCACAGGAAGCAGAAGCTGTTAGCAGTGGAGTTTTTTTTTTTTTTTTTTTTACCACCCTGGGTCCAGAGGTGAGTAGAGAAGGCCACCTTAAAATGAGCAGGGAACTTCAGTGGAAGGGTCAGTCAGCCCAAGCAGATTTCAGAGGGAGGAAGTTGGGGAATAAACCTTCACCTCATTCTCCTCCTGCCCTATGAGTTCTTGACGGGGCCTCGCTGTTGGCTGGAACTGGCCAACGGAAAGCCACTGGGGGCGGGCATCAGTTCGCATCAGCGAACTCAGGTTGGAATCATGAGCTGGGTAGTGGGTTGGGTGCTGGTGACAAAAACGAAGGAGCAGAGTGGCTTGCCCTGGAGGAGCCCACAGTGTAGCGCGTGAGCCATGCGGAAGCAACATCTTTCATTAGCCCCCAAACCCAGCCATGACTGGCAGATGCAGTACTTTTTTTTTTTTTTTTTTTGGCTGTGTTGGGTCTTCGTTGCTGCGTGTGGGCTTTCTCTAGTTGCGGCGAGGGCAGGCTACTCTTTGTTGCGGTGTGTGGGCTTCTCACTGCGGTGGCTTCTCTTGTTGTGGAGCACAGGCTCTAGGCGCGCAGGCTTCAGTAGTTGTGGCACATGGGCTCAGTCGTTGTGGCTCACAGGCTCAAGAGCGCAGGCTCAGTAGTTGTGGCGCACAGGCTTAGTTGCTCCGCGGCATGTGGGATCTTCCTGGACCAGGGCTGGAACCCGTGTCCCCTGCATTGGCAGGCGGATTCTTAACCACTGCGCCACCAGGGAAGTCCTACATGCAGTACTTTAAAGTTGACCGAGTGGTTTATGTGCATTGTCTCATCAGATCCCCTCAACAATCCTGTAAGGTACACTGTATTATCTTTCCAGTTTTACAGACCAGGCTCAGAGAGGTTAGGTGACTTGCCCAAGGTCACCCAGAGGGTATTGGTGGAATCACAGCTAGGACTTCAAGTCCATTTCTACTGTCATTTGTACCCTGCCATCCACGGTCAGAAGGCCTCTCAGGCCTGTTCCTAGCTGGGCACGCTGTCCAGAATTGGGAACTTTGACTTTCAAGAGGCTAAACAGCTGAGCGGGAACCAGAGCAAACAGGAGTCAGAAATGGCACCGAGGAACTCTGTGGAACATAGGGCCCCCTTGTTTTCTGCTGCCACCTCCTGGGTTATCAATACCCTTCTATCTGTTCTTCTCTGCTTCAAATCCAAGAAGAATGGGGGTGGGGGGTAGGGGAACGCCCTCCCTACTCATTGCAAAACTGCATGATAATTTTGAAGATTTTTTTTTTTTTTTTTTTTTTTTTTGCGGTACGCGGGCCTCTCACTGTTGTGGCCTCTCCCGTTGCGGAGCACAGGCTCCGGACGCGCAGGCTCAGTGGCCATGGCTCACGGGCCCAGCCGCTCCGCGGCATGTGAGATCTTCCCGAACCGGGGCACGAACCCGTGTCCCCTGCATCGGCAGGCGGACTCTCAACCACTGCGCCACCAGGGAAGCCCAATTTTGAAGATTTTTAAACAGAATTCACTTAAAAAAGAAGGGAAATTCTGACACATGCTACAACATGGATGAAGCTTGAAGACACGCTAAGTAAAATAAGCCAGTCACAGAAGGACAAATATTCTAGGATTCCATCGTTTGAGTAGTCAAATTCATAGACAGAGAGCAGAATGGTAGTCGCCAGGGGCTCGATGGGGAGGGGAGAATGGGGAGTTAGTGTTTAATGGGGATGGAGTTGCAGTTTTGCAAGATGAAAAAGTTCTGAAGACGGATGGTGGTGACGGTTGAACAGCAACAAGTGGACTAAATGCCACTGAACATTCAAAATTGGTTAAAAGGGTAGATTTTTTGTTATGCATACTTTACACAATTTTAAAAAATTGAATTTGATAAACATTTAATGTTTATTAAACATTAAATGAGCCTCTACTATGTGCTCTGCATTAGGAATTCAAAGCCAGAAAGCATCAGCCTTACCTTCAAGGTTGGCCCTGCCGGGCAAAGTGACGTAAATGAACTCACTGCAGTGTGGAAAGTGCAGTAATACAGTGTGGGCGGGACCGGGGCGGGGGGGGGGGGGGGGGGGAGGTGAGCCCAGAGTGGGGAGCGGCTCCATTGCTGGGGAGCTGAGTGAAGCCTTCTCCAAGGAAGAAGTCTCCGCCAGGTTTGCCAGAGACTGAGACGGATTCAAGGTTGGGCAGGAAGTGGAGGGGCCGGGGACACACAGAACATTCCAAACAGAAATAGCACGAGGGAAAATATAGAGGTGTGAAATAGCATGCTATTAAGCCTCCTCTCCTTTCTTCGTTGGGATGTAACTAAACTTGCGTCCCCCTCCCCCCCTTTTGTTTTACTTTTTACTATTAAAAACAATCTTTTTAAATTGAAGTATAGTTGATTTACAACGTTGTGTTAGTTTCAGGTGTACAGCACAGTGATCCAGTTATATAGATATAAAACTGCATCCCCTAATTCTACACCGATCGGTCTATGAAAGCGCTTCTCAAACCATCTCTGGTGAAAAACGTGTGTGTGTGTGTGTGTGTGTGTGTGCGTGCGTGTGTGTGTTTAATTTCCAGTCCCTCACAAACTGATATTTGCGGCCCTACTATGTACGATGATTATGGCGCTTATGCCACATGCCACTCACCGTGGAAGTTTGAACCCATCTATTTCCTGTTCAACAAGAGTCCACTGATCACCCGCTTGGATGTCACAGCAAGGTCAAGTTGCCTTCAGGCTTCCAGAATGGTTACTCTCAATTTCTGTGCTTTTCTTATTGTGGACCAGCACTGGTCCACGGACCACACTTTGAGTAGCACGGGTTTATAAGATGGCGAGTCCCTTAAAGGGAGGAACCATTTGTTTGTATTTTATCCATTCTTTGGATTTTTAGCAGACCACCCAAAAGATGTCCTCTCCTTTCCCAGAAAGGGTTGCCTACCTATTAGTTTTCCCTGTGTTTTGTATTTGGAAAGTTCTGCCAGTATTAAATACTAGTATTATTATTAGCTTTGCGTCCACTATAGTGGATGTCATTGAATTAGAACTGCATAATAGGCAAATCTGCCTTAATAGGCTGGGATGTGGCTAAGAAAACATTTCGCGTCTGTGTCTGCATTCTCTGTTCTGTGGCCATCACATCACGTTCTCTGGCAATGGGTCATTTTGGAGACCTTGGGCAGGGTTCAGGGCAGGTTATTTGCTACTGATTAACACTTAATTAGCACCTTTTTCATGTAGCACAGCAGTGACTTTGTAAATTTAAAAATTTCAGGGGACCACTTAATGTGGAATTAAAGTACAAGTGCAATATTTAAGACGCATGAAATTGTTTTACGCATTACGGCATTAACTAGCTCTTAATTTATGCAGTGCATGCCAGCGAAGGGCAATTAAAGTGTAGCAGGGAAAAAAATTATAGATCTCTGCGTTGTCCTGTCTTTTCCTCTAACGATGCTTTTGAAGGCTTTTGCTACGTTCGTATCTCAACTCCTATTCTAGATTAGGAGTAAATGGTAAGTTCTGAGACTTGTTTGCCCCACAGGAATTGGCATTATCTCTAAGCTGACGCTACCTCTAACCATGATGTTCCTCTAGGGCCCAGAAATCCACTGTGGCCTCAGTGATTGGTCCAGGGATAGGCACATAACCCCACTATAGCCTTTGAGATGTCAGGAGACGTTTGCTGGAATTTATGGGAAAGTGAGGCTAACAGTGTCTTCCTTCGTAGTTGTTGGAAAGAGTGGTTCTCCTTTCCCCGGTCAGTGTGGTGTGAGGATGTGAGGTTGGGAACAGTGGCAGCCATTTTGTAAGCACTCTGGAGCTGCAGGGGGAGTCATTGTTTGGAATTTGGCCATAAGTCCAACACCATGGGAGGCCATATGGCAAGATGAAGAGAGACCCACTCCTGGAAGAAGTTGTGGCCTCTTCCGTTGCGGAGCACAGGCTCTGGACGCACAGGCTCAGCGGCCATGGCTCACGGGCCCAGCCGCTCCGCGGCATGTGGGATCCTCCCGGCCGGGGCACGAACCCGCGTCCCCTGCATCGGCAGGCAGACTCTCAACCACTGCGCCACCAGGGAAGCCCTGACGTCTGGACTTTTGAATTATATTGCAACCTATAAATATACTGCATATCCCACCTCCCTGCCTTTATTCATGCTGCTCCCTTTGACTGGAATGCTCTTTCCTTCCTTCTCCATCCTTCAAGTCCAAGTCCTAATGCCACCCGTCTAAGAAGCTTTCCTCGAGCTGAACCATGCTCAGGATGGCCAGAACCATGCCCCCCTCCTCTAGGATGCTAATGCCCCTCACTTGGAATTCTCCTTCTGCAAGGAGCACACGCTGCCCTGAAAAGCGTGAAGCTGCAAATGTGACTCTCCACCTCCCTTGAGAGGACCTAAGCTCTTTCTTCCGCCCCCAGCATTAGTGTTGCACCTGGCACACTGAGTCCGCAGAGTGCTGCAAACCCGTTCCTAGAAAGGAATGTTAGTGCGTAGTCGGAAGAGGAGAGAGTGCGTACGAGCATATGCTCTTCTTAGCTAGAGCCAGTAGGAGAAGAAAAAAACCTGGGTAAATGCTGCAGCTGGGTGGATTCCTGGGCCACTGCAGCTGCTGAGAGCCGGCAAGGACTTGCGATATGAAGGAGGAGGAGTCAGTTACGAGCCAGTCAGAATATTTGTCTGTCCCTCTGTTGGTAACTTACACAGACGGATACAGTCTCCAAGTACAAAGTCGAGGGCTAGGAAAGTAAAAGTTTCCCGGTCACCTCCTCCTTCCCATACTCTATGTCCTCTTAGCAGACGGGGAGCTGAGCTGCTCTGATCCTCCTCCAGCCACTCGGAGTCTGGTCAGGTGACAGCCTCACCGTCCAGCTAGTGCTACGGCGTTGGTGGTGGTTCCAGCCGACGGCTGAGCAAGTGGTGGTACTTGCAGCTGGCCATTAACGCCAAATGGGGCCACTCTAATGGGCTCCCTTCGCTGGGAGCTGTTCAGATCTGCACTGGCGCCTGCCAGCTCCCCTGCCCAATCCTGCTTCCACCCTGCTCCTTTCAGGGCTGTTTCCCCAATAAACCCTTGACACTCCTGAGTCCATCTTACACCTGGTTCCCAAAGAACCCTCCCCAGAGGTAAAAACTGCTAACTCTTAGGGGTGTATTCTTCCAGCCACTTTTTTTCTATTCATTTATGTATTTGTGTGTACATATACCACCTAAAGATTTGTTATAATTCATTTTGTTTTTACATAAATGGGATCGTACCGTGTATGTGAACTATTCTACAATTTAAAACAATGTAGCACATCTTCATAAACAGTAGACATCAGTGCACGTAGTTATGTCTTTTTATTTGCTGTATACTATTCCACAGTACGGCGAGCCCATTGTTACTTAACCATTCTTATACTGCTAGATATTTGGGTTTTCTACCTTCTCTTATTAATAATGCTGCTAGGAGCGTGCTATGAGCGGATTTCAAATAATAATAGCAATAAACTGAACACTATTCCAGACAGTTTATAAACCTGTATTAACCAAGCCTTTTTTGTGTTCTGATGCTTTGACATCTGGGGCTTTTGCTGACCCTGGAGGGACTGCCCCTCCCAGGATTTGCCAGTTCCTAGAGATAGTAAACAAACAACTTGTCTGGGTGTACCTTTCAAATGCAAACCAACCAATCCGGCACCTGCATCCCTCACCAGTGTCGGACTCTCACACTCCAGGCCACTATCCCCCTGCCCTGATCAGACAGCTAGGGACAGCCCCAGTGCCCTGGAGCCCACTGAGATTATTCCAACTAGCCGATCCTAAACCCGCTTACCCTGCCTTGCCTGTTCCTTTTCACAGAAACCACGATAAAGGCTCTTGCCCGCCAGTTCCCGTTCTCCCTCTGCTTCCTGACCAACCCCAGTGCTTCCCCGTGTGCCCCTCCCCCCGCGGCCTAGCCTGCCCCCTCCTCTTGGGATTTGTAAGTATAACCAATTATCTTCTCTATGGCCGTCATCGCCTGCTCTGTTGGCATCACCAGACCTGAATAACAATAAAACCTATGGGGCCTCCGAAACAGGAGGACCTCTCATTGGCAAGGTGGAACAAACATTTTCTTTTTCTCCCGAAGGTTCCAGAATGCTTTCACTTGTGAACTCTTTCTGGGCGAATGGAAGTGCTAAATGTGCTGGGTTACTTAGGGCAGACACAGAAAAGAACTTCCTGCTGAAGGCCGCAGGAATTTACCACTCACCAGGGCACGGCTCCACCCCTCGCTAAAGGAGGCCACGAGGTTCGCCCCTCCCCCGCAGGTCCCTGCAGACAGCTGAGGTCATCCTCACCTGAGAAGGGAGGAGGGGTGGGATTACCGCCCTCTGCGTCGCCCTGGGGCTCTGGGCCCGGTGACGCGGGGCGTCCTGGCGGAGGCTGGCCCATGTTCGCAGCTGCCTGCCGGGAGCCGGAGCCTGTCAGCTCGAGCGGCAGCGAGGGAAGACGTTTCTGACACAAAAGCCCAGGGGAATCCGCGGAGGAGCTGGGCTGTCATTACTTATTAACAATGGGCCTGATCCCCAGCCGGGCAGGCCCGGGGAAATAGCCTGTGGGGAGGCCGGCCTCCCCGCCAAGAGGTGAATTAACACTTTCAGGGCAGGCGTGAGCTGTTCGGGGGGAGGGGGTCAATTGTCACATTTTTGCATGTAAGAGGGGCCATCCTTTACATACGAGGGGCGCGCTCGTCCTCATCTTCCCCTCCCCCTCTCGGTGTCCTCATTCTTCTCTTCCGTTCTCTTGCCCCCTCTGGTTTTAAGCCGGCAAACCCACAGGATGTGGGAGACTGCGCTCCTAGGGAAAAGGAAGATTTGAGCGTGCACGCAGCCAGAAACCTGGGGTTGACGTCCTGAGAGAGGGCCCGCGGAGGCCGGGAGAGGCAGCTGGAGCTGGCAGCTCCTGGTTGCAGACCAGGAAAGGTCAGCAAACTAGCTGGTCGTTAAAGCTGGTTATTGCCTATTTTCTCCCCCCGAGGGGTCCTGGGCTCCGGTGCCAGCACGCTCTGTCCCGGCTCCGCGATCTCAGGCGGGCAGAGCCACCCACCCGTGGTGTTGCAGGTCGGGTTTCCTGGGGAAGCAGATGCTGAGACGGAGATTAGCATGCGGGACATTTTGTTAGCATTCTAGGATCAGCACCTGGAGAAGGGAGGGGCTGGAAGCCGAAGCCAGCAAAGGAGGAAACTGAACTCCAACGGTAGCCCGACGGAAGCCTCGGCTGACCCCACAGGGAGCTCCGGAGCTGGGGTGACCCTTCGGAGTGGTTCGGAACTGGGCTGGAGGGGTGAGCCTCCGGAGGCTGGCGTGGGCTGCTCCAGAAGCCGGCATGGCCCTGGGCAGGGCGGTTTCTTCAGCCTTGGGGAAGGGCTGACAGCTGAAGTCAGGCTGCAGGCAGCCCTCCAGCAGCCGAGGGTGTAAGTCCTTCCTTCCGGAAGGGGGAACACAGCCGCTACCATCACCCTGCCTCCCCCGGAGGACGGCTGAACTGAGGCTTCGCCAAATCGCAACGGGGGCATTCCTCAGGGTTCCTGCCTCCGCACAGAGGCCCGCCTGGCCTCCTTTCCTGCTGCATCTCCTCCCACCTCTCCTCCCATGCCTCTTTTCGTCCCTCTTCTCTGCAGGGACTATTCCAGAGGTTTTCAAAATTTTAAAGGCCGTCCAATCCGGTGGGCCAGCGGAACTGCCCTAATTGAGGCCGAAGGTCAGGGAGCCCCTCCCTCTGGCCACCGTTGTCTTGCTATAAAACACTTTGTAATCTGTAAAAAGCTGGCTGGCTGAACCCAGAGCATTTTTTTCCTTTCTAATTGGGCGGTTCCAAACTTCACCACAGGGGGTGCTAAATTGTCACGGGCTCTTTTATCTGTGTCAACGGGAGCAGGAAACGTACAGTTGTTATGTGTCTGTAATGTAAATTCCGTGTCCGGATGTATGTATCTGTTCGGTTTCATCTACTTTAGGAGAAGGTAGTCGGCCTAATTGGGGACACGCATTTAGGAATAGTCGGCCATCTTATCACGAGTCCTCGCTCCACAGCCCCCCAAGACCTGAGCTTCAATCAGCACCAGAGCTCTTGTTCATTAGTATAAAGGGCCTTAGAAACGAGTTCCCACTGGCGGAAGCAGTTCGAGGCGGGTGGATTGGTCAGGAATAGGAGCGGTACTTCAGCTCTTGCAGGTGCAGACCGGGAAAATCTGGTGTGCTCCGTGGTTGGTTCTCGTAGGAACGGCACCGTGGGCTTGATTCTTAAGTGGTCCTGCGTGCATCTAGCGGCTGATTTGGTGGACTGTGCGCGCCTGGAGTCGGACTAGAAGGTTAGAGAATCCCGCTGCAAGACTTCCCTTGCATTTGCCTCAGGCAGACTTTCCTGAGAGGCGGCTGCTGGAGCTTTTAAAGGATGGAGGGCTGGAACGTCACGGAATTTACAGAACCAGTTATGTGGCTGCTTTGCGTAGCTTGTTCAGAACTTGGCCTGAAGACTTCCTTTCACAATATCCTGGTGGCACGGTATGGAGAGAGGCCCTGCTCCCTCGCCCACCTCGAAAAAGGGACAGAGACTTACCAAAAAGAACCTAATGGGGTTTTTTGCAAGACCAAACTGGCTTAGGTCAATTAGCGCCAGCCTAAAACTCCACCCCAGATACTCTATAAAACCTTAATCAGCTGTGAATTCCCACCTTCTCACATCAATAACCACTGTACCTCCATATTTTCTCACGGTATGTATAATAGGGGTCTAATCCTTGCGTCCTCTGTCATAAGTTGTAAGGACTATATATATTGTGTTCTTAAACCCTGCCAAAAGAGGTTGGATTCACAAATTGGAGACTTATGTCTTGGGGTTGGGGGGAGGTTAAAAAAAAAAATCAGTGCTCAGAAGTGTCCGCAGCAGGGAGGCCCCTGGTGTTCCTTATCAGCAGAAGCGTTTATTAAGGGCCGGTGTGCACCGGGACCACGAACTGCACTGCCGCGCGTCTCCACGTTTCTAGCTCAGATGAAGCTTGACTAGGAGCAGTGTCCATCCACACATGGGTCCTGCACACAGATAATCAGTGCACAACTCAGGTGAGGAGATTAGATTAGATCATTAGATCTGACGGCTCGGAATGCTGGTTGCCTGCTGAGGAAGGGGACCAGGGCTGTGATTTACGTTCTCAACTTGGGTTAAATCTTCTCTCCCTACAGCCTGGTCCTGAGGGGTGGAGAGTCAAAGTCACCAGGAAACAGAGGGTTCTCAGCCAGCGCTATTGTGCTCGCCTGTATCAGGTAAGCCCCAATGCTCAAGACCTTAGAGCACAACTGGTTCTGAGTGTCTTTCCGTCCCTTTCGTGGACAAAGCGTTTTCACTGTCAATATCTGGTTGGACCTTTACAGCTGCTGAAAATGTGAGGGTTGCAGAGCAGACAGCTGCATCTCCTTGAGCTCATCAGTAGCTACCTCCCTTGTTGCTTGCTGATGGAAGTCCAGATTTTTCCTGATATTGGATGGCAATGTGTTCATGGAAGGCAATCTTAACCCCAGATGATTCATAATTAATTACCCTAAGCCAATCATGGTACAAACATTACTTCTTTTTTTTCTTTTTTAAGAAAATTCTAGTTGATTTACAATGTTGTATTAGTTTCAGGTGTCCAGCACAGTGCTTCAGTTATACATATATATCTATTCTTCTTCAGATTCTTTTCCATTATATGTTATTACAGGCTATTAAATATAGTCCCCTGTGCTATACAGTAGGCCCTTGTTGTTTATCTATTGTATATATAGTAGTGTGTATATATCAGTCCTAAGCTCCTAATTTATCCCTTCCCCCCCTTCCCCTTTGGCAACCATAAATTTGTTTTCTATGTCTATGGGTCTACTTCTGTTCTGTAAATAAGTTCATTTGTGTCATTTTTTTAGATTCCACATATAAGTGATATAATGATACTTGTCTTTCTCTGTCTGGTTTACTTAGTATGATAATCTCTAGGTCCATCTGTGTTCCTGCAAATGGCATTATTTCGTTCTTTTTTATGGCTGAGTAATATTCCATTGTGTATATACGCCACATCTTCTTTATCCATTCACGTGTCGATGGGCACTTAAGTTGCTTCCGTGTCTCGGCTATTGTAAATAGTGCTGCTATGCATATTGAGGTGCATGTATCTTTTCGAATTAGCATTTTCGTCTCTCCCGGATATATGCTCAGGAGTGGGACTGCTGGACCATATATGGTAACTCTAGTTTTTTTGCAAACATTACTTCGTGATGATATAGTTTAGGGATGTCCCTGTCCGGGCCAATAGAGCTCAACAGGGATCCTGGTGCGGGGGTTTCTCAGAAGTATTTTTCTCCTCGAAGAAAGAGAAATGCTTATGGAGATTGCTGCCACCATCACCCATCCACGTTCTACAGCTTTCAAATGCTGTTGTAAGGATATGAGATATTGGAGCAGCAGCAGCCATTTTGTGACTGTGAGGGGATGATGGAACAGAAAGGTAGAAAGAGCCTGGCTCCTTGATGACCTCTTTGGCCGTCAAACCCAAGACCACCTGCCTCTGAGCTTCCTGTCATATGCAAGATTAATATACCCTTATTGTTTAAAATGCTTTTTATTGGCTACACTGCTGAGAGCATCCTAAGGGGTACAATCCCCATTTAATAGTTTAAAAAGTGAGGCGAGATTAGGTCATAGAGTTAATTAGTGGCAGAGAGGGGCCTAGAATCCAAGGGTTCCAGTTTCATCCAGGGTACTCTTCTCTACCTCTGAACTCTACAGAGTCTTAGGGAACCCCGGGGTCCTCCTCAAGGCCAAGGGTGCCGATGATTAGGCTCTGTGCCCCTGTCTCTCTTCCTACACTCAAATCAGAGCAGCATGGCTTTTATCTGATTTATCTTATTGGCCTCTCACTAACATTCTGTTTGAAACAAAAGACTATGAGGCTTAAACTTATTTCAAAACCACTGTCCCACCCCTTACCGTTTACAACAGCGGCCAGCTCTTTATACCACCAGAGTGGAAAATGTAAAGAAAGTGTCTTTTCTAAGAGGAAATGTGGGGAAGGGGGGATATCTTGGTTCCCAGGTTTAAGCCCAGAGATCCTAGCAAACCGCTCACTCACATGCTTACACATACAAGCCACAGACACACACACAAATGCACTTCTGAAGCACGTGCATGCAGACGCACTATTCACTTGATTTTTCATCCTCTTAGGCGCTCTGGAGTCGTAAGGCAGAATGAGACGCAGTGAGGCTAGCACAGGTGCTGGGGTTTACGGAAGCCCCTGGAAGGCCAAGCGTGAGCAGAGAGCTCCTGCCTTGGTTCTGGAAACTGCAGCAGGCGAGGCCACACTTGTCATCTGGTCTTGTCCTTGGCTGTTCCAGACTCCAGGGCCACCTCCATTCTCGAGACCCAGCTTGTCTTGACTTCTACCACTTGCTCTCAAGGTGCCCAGAATTGGATCTGGGCACTTCGATCTGATCGGGTGGGCTCCGCGCCACACCACATGGGCCCACCAGCCCCGCTCGGGCTGGACAGAGTTCTCAGGCAGGATGCTTCATATTTTTCTGGGGTGCCGATTCCTGATCCAATCAGTGGTAACAGAGTTAAATGACACAAAACACAGGTAGCAGCTTATGCAAAAGGAACCTGGCTCTCCTTAAAATGGGGTTATGAGCATTGCAAGTGCCTGACATTTTCTCAGCACCAGTGTAGCCTCCCGAGAACAACTGGGAACTGCCTTCCTCCCCTCTCTCAACTCCTCTATGTGCCCCCTCCTTCCCTTCCCTTCCTTCGTTCCTTCACTCAGGAAACATTTCTTCATTGCCTACTGTTCCCGTTATCTATTGCTGTGTAATAGACAGTCCCCAAACTTAGTGGCTTCCAAAGAAAACCATTTTATATCTCACAACTCAGAATTCAGGCAGGGCTCGGCTGGGCAATTCTTTTTTTTTTTTTAATAAATAAATTTATTTATTGGCTGCATTGGGTCTTCGTTGCTGCGTGCGGGCTTTCTCTAGTTGCGGCGAGCGGGGGCTACTCTTCCTTGTGGTGCGCGGGCTTCTCGTTGCGGTGGCTTCTCTTGCTGCGGAGCACGGGCTCTAGGCACGTGGGCTGCAGTAGTTGTGGCACACGGGCTCAGTCGTTGTGGCTCGCGGGCTCTAGAGCGCAGGCTCAGTAGTTGTGGCGCACAGGCTTAGTTGCTCCACGGTATGTGGGATCTTCCCGGACCAGGGCTCGGACCCGTGTCCCCTGCATTGGCAGGTGGATTCTTAACCACTACGCCACCAGGGAAGTCCCTGGGCAATTCTTTTGCTCCTCCTGGCATCGCTGTGATCACTCAGTGGTATTCGCTGGCTGCTTGGCTGGTCAGGAAGGTCAAGGTGGACCATGACGAGTGCCTGGGCAGGAAAGGCTAGAACGTTTGGGTCACTGGGCTGCACTCCTTCTTTATGCCACTCCGGACCCCTCCAGTAGGTGAGTGTGACTCTGTACGTGGTGACTGTAAGCGTGAGCGCTGCAAGAGACAGGAATTGGGAGCTGCCAATCTCTTGAGGGCTGGGCACCAAAATGGGCACAGCATCCCTTCTGCCGTACTCTATTCGTCAAAGAAGTCACAAAGGGGCTTCCCTGGTGGTGCAGTGGTTGAGAGTCCACCTGCCGATGCAGGGGATGTGGGTTCGTGCCCCGGTCCGGGAAGATCCCACATACCGTGGAGCGGCTGGGCCCGCATACCACCAAAAAAAAAAAAGAAGTCACAAAGGCCACCCAGATTGAAAGGGGGTGGGACGAGAGCCTAGTCTCTGTCCTATCTATGGGAGGAGTGTGAAAGCATGGGTGGCCAGCTTGAAGCTGTCACCTCTCCTATCTGCTGGGAATCGTGAGAGATGCTGTTAAGTAAAAGAGCGAATAACACGAGTACTGCTATTTCGTTCCCTTTTTCCTTCCTCTGGGTTAAGTCCAGATCTGGGGGTAGACGTTCCCATTTCCCCAAGTTACTAGAGAAATTCTGCTTGACATTGTAGTGGGGGTGAGCGCAGCAGGGAGATGAGAGACAGAATCTGGGCAGCGCAGGGCTACTCTTAGGAGGTCACGTGGGCTGGGGGGTGAGATCCAGGAGAGAAGACACTGCAGCTGAGATGACCGTGACGAGGAAGGGCGTGCGGGGGTAGGGTGGCAAAGAGGAAGGCGCTGTGGCGATCCTCGGGAAAGGAGGACCTTGACGTCTGAATCTGAGTTCCTTCTAAAAGCAGAGCCTGAAAATGAAGACTTGGGTGCAGGGAGTTCCTTTGGGAAGTGACCCCCAGAAAGCATGGTGAAGGGGAGGGGAAGGAAACGAGTGAAGGGTGAGCTGAGGGGCAGGTGGGCTTCTGGGGCTCAATCGTGCTGGAGCCCCCGGGAGACTCTGCAGGAGCCGCTCCAGAGCTGTCAACTGAAGAGCAGCAAAGCTGTGGTATTTATACACCAAATTCCTTCTGTCGTTGATCAAGGGTTGATCCTAGCGTCTTAAGCTTCCAGTACTTTTGCCCCACTCTGCACTGGTGACCATGCCAGGATAGTCACTGTGTCCGGGAGCTGCCTGTTGGTGACCTCCAGGGTGGCTGTGAAGGTCTGCCGAAATGGCTTATGATGAGAATTTCTAGTCCCTTTGCGTGGGACATGGACAGGGCCTCTGCCTCACACGCCTCCAGGGGGCGCCCGTCACATTGTCTCTCATGTGAAGTGTGCCCCCCTGGATGTGCCCCCCTCCTCCACCTTCCCACGAATTCATCATTACAACCCACAAGGCCCACGAATGCTTTGGGAGCCAGCAGGTTCTCTCTGAGGTACGTAACGAATGCCAAGTCCTAAGTCAAGGTCGGCTCTGGGCCAAAACAAAGACGCTGATGGGGACAAGTGGTGCATGCGGTTACCCTGGACTGGTCTCCGTGCAGCACAGAGTCCAGGAAGAAGGGGAAAGAAGCACCTTCATAAACACCAGGCCAACCTCTGGGACCCCTTTTCGTGTTTTCCAGTGCTTAAGAAACACATGGAGTACTTAATCCACTGAGGGCAGACCAAGTTAGCAGGTCCGTTCACCCTTTGTGGAGAAAGCGACTTGACCCCTCTGAGTTTGTCTCCCCATCTAGAGTCATCTCTGAGGCCTCTTAGTACCCTGGCAGGCTGTGATCTGTGATTCTGCGGGGAAGGAGTGAGACGATGCGTCTCAGTGAACACTGGGAAGTTAAAAGTACTGTACAAACTGAAAGCTTTTATGCGACTGTAACTGTTACGGCAACACAGAGCGCTCTGTGGAAACAGCCTCCACCTCGGTTCATGCTCCTCCTGTAGGAGCCCTGACCCCACGCTCCATCACCCTGCCTCCCAGACTCCCAGCAGGATCTCTGTGTCCTTGGTTACTCCATGAAACCTATGCTGAAAGACTCTGCCTTTCTAGTGGTCTCTTCTTGACAGGGGAAGAGGGCACCCCAGACCCCTAGTTCATCCATATGCCCTAGGATGCCTCGGGCCACACCACAAGGGACCCATTCACCAGTTCATGCCCATTACTGCATTCTGCGTGGACTCTGATGGGTGTGTTGAGACAGGCAGGCCTTTTTGTTCCAACTGCCCTCGGTTAGGGGGCCTTTTCCAAGGTCCTAATTCTAAAATTATCTCTAGACTGCCTCCTTAGGATGCTCTTGGCTGCAGGTGACAGAAACCCCCAAGACAGGAAGAGCTCCAAGATGATACTTCAAGGCTCCTCTCCTCTCTAATCCTCTCAGCTCTGCCTTTCTGGGTATGTGTGTTCAGTTTCAGCCTCCAACTGGTCCCAAAAAGGCTGCTGAAGTTCCGGGCATCACATGCAGGTCCACAATCTCTAATAGTAAAGAACAGGCCCTTCCAGCCAGAAATGATATTCAAAATATTCAGCAACCAGTACAGCAGGGTATGGACCAGTGAGAAGAAACTCTAGCTATACTGGCATGGGCCTGCTGAATGTCAGTGTTTCCAAGGTTGCTTCTGTAAGAAGAAGGAGGGCCCCCACCAGAATTAGCTCATAGCTCATTGGCCGGCAGTGGATCACATGACCCCACCAGTTTCTGGGGTTTAGAATGGTAAAGATTTTGCCATGAATTGGGGATGGAATCCCCTTTCTTTTCTTTTCTTTCTTTTTTTTTTTTTGCGGTATGCGGGCCTCTCACTGTTGTGGCCTCTCCCGTTGCGGAGCACAGGCTCCAGACGCGCAGGCTCAGTGGCCATGGCTCACGGGCCCAGCCGCTCCGCGGCATGTGGGATCTTCCCGGACCGGGGCACGAACCCGTGTCCCCTGCATCGGCAGGCGGACTCTCAACCACTGCGCCACCAGGGAAGCCCGGAATCTCCTTTCTTGAAGGTGGACATGTGAATTAGATTCAAGTTCCTTTAGCAGGTTGGAGGCTGGGGGAACCCATCAATCTCACTTGCTTCCCAGGCTCACACCTCCCCACCATCACCCCTCTGAAATCAGACTCCTTATGCCGGCCTCAGATCCACTGTTAAATCGACTTGAATATCTTGTGTGTGTGTTTTAACAAACTTTTTATTTTGAAAACACTGCAAACCTACAGATTTGAAATTGCAAGAATAGGGTCACAAACTCCCATATACACTTCACCCAGATTCACCCATTATTGACATTTTACCATATTTACTCTTTCTCTCTCTCCACACACACACACACACACACACACACACACACTCAGTTGTTGTTACTTTGGTGGAATAATTTAGTCAGTGGCAGACATCTTTTTTTTTTTTTTTGCTTTTTTTAAAAAACTTTTTATTTTATATTGGAGTATAGTCGATTAACAATGTTGTGACAGTTTCAGGTGTACAGCAAAGTGATTCAGTTACACATATACATGTATCTTTTTTTTGTTGTTTGGCTGTGCTTGGTTTTTGTTGCGGCATGCAGGCTTCTCTTTAGTTGTGGCGCACAGGCTCAAGAGCACGTGGGCTCAGTAGTTGTGGCACGCAGGCTTAGTTTCCCTGCGGCATGTGGGATCTTAGTTCCCTGACCAGGGATCGAACCTGCGTCCCCTGCATTGGAAGATGGATTCTTAACCACTGCACCACCAGGGCAGTCCCCCATGTATCTATACTTTTTCAAATTCTTTTCCCATTTAGGTTGTTACATAACGTTGAGCAGAGTTCCCTATGCTATACAGTAGGTCCTTGTTGGTTATCCATTTAAAATATAGCAGTGTGGGGCTTCCCTGGTGGCACAGTGGTTAAGAATCCACCTGCCAATGCAGGGTACACGAGTTCAAGTCCTGGTCTGGGGAGATCCCACATGCCGCGGAGCAACTAAGCTCGTGCGCCACAACTACTGAGCCTGCGCCCTAGAGCCTGCGTGCCACAACTACTGATCCCGTGCGCCTAGAGCCCGTGCTCCACAACAAGAGAAGACGCCGCAATGGAAAGCCCGCGCACGGCAACGAAGAGTAGCCCTCGCTCGCCACAACTAGAGAAAGCCCGCTGCAGCAACGAAGACCCAATGCAGCCATAAATCAATCAATCAATCAATCTAAAAAAAAAAAAAAAATATATATATATATATATATATATATATATATATATATATATATAGCAGTGTGTACATGTCAATCCCAAACTCCCTATCTTCACTCCTAAATCTTAAGTGTGGTTCTCCAAAGAACAAAGACATTTGCTTACATAATCACAGTACAATGATCACATTCAGGAAATTGAACATTAATGCAATACTGTTATCTAACACAGAGCAGATATTCACATTTCACCAGTTGTCCTGAAATTGTGCCCTTTAGTGATTGCTCTGCTCCAGGGTTTTATCCAGGATCACGTATTATTTCTGGCCACCTGGTCACTTCACTCCCGTTCAGCCTGGACCAGCTCCTCAGCCTGACCTTTGTTGTTCCTGATACTGACAGTTTTGAAAAGTACAGCCCCGTTTTGCAAAATGTCACTCAGTTTGGGTTTGTTTGATGTTTTCTTATGGTTAGATTCAACTGAGCATCTTGGTTTTGCCCCTTTGCTGCTTTCTGCAACTGAAAAGTGCTTTAAGCTTTTATGAAAGTTATCTTTATGATGTCTGCAAAGTATAAATATTATTCGGTTCAGTTAGGCCCATTTCATGGATGGACAGACTGAACACTTCTAAATGAGTCAATTTGGGAGAGCCTAGGATAAGGTTAATCGAAGAGGGCTTGTGACCAACCAGCAATTTCTGCTCAACTGTCTGCCTTTCTACCTCTCCCTTGCTCACACCCCGTCTCCCCTTCTCCTTGGGCTTAATTGATAGGTGAATTAATGAATGTTTGGCCAGGCGGCGGGGGCGGGCCAGGAGGCTGTTTAGAGCCTGCAGAGCTTGCTTTTTAGGTAAGGTGGGGATGAGTCTACCAGCAGCCTTCCAGTGACAAGGGCGTGATGAATTTTCCCCCATTCTTTTGATATCAGTGCTTTTGTTAGTTTGCATTTTATTCAGTGCCTTTTCTCTCGGCAACTCAAGGCCTTTTGCAGAGTCTTACGTAACGAAAAAGAATTCTGCAAGGTAGGCAGACCAGGCAAGGCCACAATACGTAAACCACATTCCTTATACACACATGCAGCAGCCTTGCTGGGGCCCATCTGTGTTGGGGCAGCGACATTTGACATTTGTGGCACTTAGAGACCATAAGGGAGCAAAGACATAGGCAGAGGGGGATGCGGTTGCCTTTGCTAAGCTCCAAGGAGGCCCCTCTCCCTGTGCTTGGGTGACTGACTCTTAAATAAGAAAAGGGGGGACTTTAAGAGAGAGGTAAGGGAGGGAGGAATGATCAAAAGGAAGGAGTCAGTACATACAGGAAAAGGTGCTCAACAACCTTGGTCATCGGGAAATGTAAATTCAAACCACTCTGAGATCATAGTGTACCCATCAGAATGACTAATACGTCAAAACTAATACTAAGTACCGGTAAGGATGGGTAGCGAGTGGAACTTCATAGGCTGCTGATTGGCTAGAACTTGGCACAGCCATTATGGAAAACTGAACGGTAACCACTAAACCGAACAGATTCTCACCCTATGACCCAGCAGTTTCCCTCCTGGGGAAATACCCACAGATGAGTACATACGTTCACTAAAAGACCTGCAAAATAACGTTCATCACACTATTCCATTAGCCCCGAACTAGGGACTCCCCAAATGTTCATCAGAAGTACAAAGGATAAATAAAGTGTGGTGCGTTTATGTTGTGGGATATTATGCAACAATGAAAAAGGACAACGTACTTCTTTGTATAATGTATAGACACTCTCATGTACAGAATGTGGAGTGAAAGAAGACAGACAATAAAGACCGAATTCTGCATAATTTTATCTACATAAAGTTTAAAACCAGGCTAAAGTAATCTGTGGGGGCAGAAATGAGAAGAGTGGTTACCTACTGACTGGGAGGCATGAAGGGGCCATCTGGGGTGCTGGTAATGGTCTGTATCTTGACCTTGGTGCTGAAGAACACATAAGCTTACTTTGTAAGAATTCATTGAGCTGTACACTGATGACGTGATACTTCAAAAAAGTTTTATAATAAGGCAGGGGGGAGGAAGAGTTAGGGAAACACAGACGTGTCTCTGTTGGCGAGCAGGTTGGATTCCACTAACTGTCCTTGAATCCGTTTGTTCCTTTATCCAAAGGGACCACCACTCACTCCACCTGTTCATGGCAGCAGAGGTAGTATACCTTTTTATTTCCTGGCACTTAGCCTTCCATCAAAGTTTGTGGGCCAAAATTTCATAAGCAGAGAAGCTTCTATTTAGAGCAAGGCTAAGGGCATTAGCGATTTATGACTTCATTCATTGATTCATTCATTCAGCCATCAAAGACACGATGAGTTATGTGATTCTGGAAGCCTTTGGCTAGAACTATTCATTTCTAGATGCCCTCTCATCAGCAACAGGACATTTCAACCCATCTGGGGAAAAAGTCAGAGGTGGGATGGGGACTTTAAAAACTGCCTTCTATCCCATGTTCCCTAGATTTCTGAATTGGGAGGCTAATTCCTGCCAGAGTGGAAGATGACAAGGTAGTGACAGCTTTGAAAGAGGGTGTACTAGTTTCCCAGGGCCCCCATAACAAAGTACTGCAAACTGGGTGGTGTCAACAACAGAAATGTCTTGTCCCATCGTTCTGGGGGCTAGAAGTCCAAGATCAAGGTGCGGGCAGGGCTGGTTCCTTCTGAGGGTGTGAGGGAGAATCTGTCGCAGGCCTCTCCCCTAGCTTCTAGTGGTTTACTGGCAATCTTTGGCGTTCCTTGGTGTGTGTCTGTCTCCAAATTTCCCCTTTTTATAAGGACACCAGTCATACTGGACTAGGGCCCACTCTAATGACCTCATTTTAACGTGATTACCTCTGCAAACCTTATATCCTAATAAGGTCACATTCTGAAGTACTGGGGGGTTAGGACTTCAACATACAAGCATATCTCGTTTATTGCACTTCGCTTTATGGTACCTCACAGATACTGTGTTTTTTACAAATTGAAGGTTTGTAGCAACCCTCAGTTGAACAGTGCCATTTTTCCAATAGCGTTTGCTCACTTCGTTTCTCTGAGTCGCATTTTGGTAATTCTTGCAATATTTCAAACTTTTTTTACTGTTATCATATTCGTTATGGTGATCTGTGATCAGTGGTCTTGGGTGTTACTATTGTCATTGTTTCGGGGTGCCACGAACCGCACCCATGTAAGATGGCGAACTTAATCGATAAATGTTGTGTGTGCGTTCTGATCTCTCCACTGCCTGGCCATTCCCCCATCTCTCCCCTTCTCCTTGGGCCTCCCTATTCCCAAGACACAACGATATCAAAATTAGGCCAATGAATAACCCTACAGTGGCTTCTAAATGGTCAAGTGAAAGGAAGGGTCGCATGTCTCTGACTTTAAATCAAAAGCTAGAAATGATGAACTTAGGAAGGCACGTCGAAAGCCAAGATAGGCCGGAAGCTAGGCCTCTTGCATGAAACACTTAGCCAAGTTGTGAATACAAAGGCAAAGTTCTTGAAGGAAATCAAAAGTGCTACTCCAGGGAACACACAAATGATAACAAAGCAAACAACCTTATTGCTGATATGGAGAAAGTTCTAGTGGTCTGGATAGAAGCTCAAACCAACCACAACATTGCCTTAAGACGAAGCCTAATCCAGAGCAAGGCCCTAACTCTCTTCAATTCTATGAAGGCTGAGAGGGTGAGAAAGCTGCAGGAGAAAAGTGTGAAGCTAGCAGAGGTTGGTTCACGAGACTGAAGGAGAGAAGCTGTCTCCAGAACGTCAAAGTGCAAGGTGCAGCAACAAGGGCTGATACAGAAGCTGCAGCAAGTTACCCAGAAGATCCAGCTAAGATCATTAATGAAAGTGGTTACACCAAACAACAGATCTTCAGTGTAGGCGAAACAGCCTTCTATTGGAAGAAGCTGCCATGTAGGACTCTCATAGCTAGAGAGGAGAAGTCAGTGCCTGGCTTCAGAGGACAGGGTGACTCTCTTGTTAGGAGCTGATGATGCAGCTGGCAACTTTAAGTTGAAGCCAATGCTCATTTACCGTTCCGAAAATCCTAGGAGCCTAAAGAATTATGCTAAATCTACTCAGCCTCTGCTCTATAAATAGAACAACAAAGCCTGGATAATAGCACATCTGTTTACAACATGGTTTACTGAATATATGGAGCCCACTGTCGAGACCTACTGCTCAGAAAAAAAGATTTGTTTCAAAATATTACAGTGTACCCAAATGCTCTGATGGAGATATGCGGTGAGATTCATGTTGTTTTCATGCCTGCTAACGTAACATCCATTCTGCGACCCATGGATCGAGGAGTCATTTCGACTTTCAAGTCTTATTATTTGGGAAATACATTTCATAAGGCTATAGCTGCCACAGATAGTGATTCCTCTGATGGATCTGGGCAAAGCCAATTGAAAACCTTCTGGAAAGGATTCACCATTCTTGATGCCATTAAGAACTTTCGTGATTTGTGGGAAGAGGTCAAAATATCACATTAACAGGGATTTGGGAGAAGTTGATTCCAACCCTCTTGGATGACACTGGGGCGTTCAAGACTTCAGTGGAGGAAGGAACTGCAGATGTGGTGGAAATAGCAAGAGAACTAGAATTAGAAGTGGAGCCTGAAGATGTGTCTGAGTTGCTGCAATCTCATGATAAAACTGTAACGGATGAAGAGTTGCTTCTTATGGATGAACAAAGGAAGTGGTTTCTAGACATGGAAACTACTCCTGGCAGAGATGCTGTGAAGATTATTGAAATGACAACAAAGGATTTAGAATATTACATAAACTTAGTTGATAAAGCAGCGGCAGGGTTTGAGAGGATTGACTCCAGTTTTTGAAAGAAGTTCTACTGTGGGTAAAATGCTATCAAACAGCATTACATGCTACAGAGAAATCGTTTGTGAAAGGAAGAGTCGATTGACGTGGCAGACTTCATTGTCTCATTTTAAGAAATTGCCACGGACACCCCGACCTTCAGCTACTACCACCCTGATCAGTCAGCAGCCGTCAACATAGAGGCAAGACCCTCCACCAGCAAAAAGGTTACGACTCACAGGAGACTCAGATGCTGGTTTGCGTTTTTTGAGCAATGACGTATTTTTACATTAAGATATGTACATTTTTAAAGACATAGTGCTATTGCACCACTTAACACATTATTGCCCGGGGGATTTTTGCAGAAACTAACGCCTGTGGCCGGCGATTTGTTCTGTAAGTGAATATTGAAACACCCACGTTTGAGTAAATATCAACAACATTTTTGCACTTAATGTATTTATTTGAAACTTTGAACATGTCTTACTAAAGCATTCTAATATTTCGTTAGAGTGTGATAGGCGGTATAGCAGGCACCTCTGTGCAGGGGAACAGAACATCTATTACAAATATGCCGTGTTTCACTGTGCTTTCCCCTGGAAGAGCAGACTCTAAACTTTCTGGCGGCTTTTTTTAATTTTAGTCCTGTGGGTATTATTTCCTCTAGAAGATGTTCGTTTATTTTACCTGGTGGTCGACAGGGTGGGTCTTTGCAGGGGGCTCTTTCAGAAATGCCACAAGAAGGACCAGGTGCGGGACTACCACTACGTTCACCAGGATTGTCAGTTACCCATTCTCTAACAAAAATTGCTTGTAAGTCTTTTTATTCTGTGCACTAAGGCTACAATAAATTTTTTTTTTTTTTTTTTTGCGGTATACGGGCCTCTCACTGTTGTGGCCTCTCACTGTTGTGGCCTCTCCCATTGCGGAGCGCAGGCTCCGGACGCGCAGGTTCAGCGGCCATGGCTCACGGGCCCAGCCGCTCCGCGGCATGTGGGATCTTCCCAGACCACGGCGCGAACCCGTGTCCCCTGCATCGGCAGGCGGACTCTCAACCACTGCGCCACCAGGGAAGCCCAGGCTACAATAAATTTTAAACGCATTGAATACACCACAATTAATCAAATAGAAACCCACTTTCTTATACCATTTTCCAGTTTTCCAGAGGATATTGGAGTTTGCCAGATATTGATCAGATCGATCAGCTCCTTTCATATATTTGTCGTACTCTAATATACAAGTGGGCTTAGTCATCTGATGTCCAGTCCTCCTAACTTTCCTGTAGATGCTGTGGAGGAGTCATGAATAATGTCGCCATGCGGACTAGCCTCTTGTCTTTCCATATAAGAAGAATCACTTCTCCCTTCTGTAAGAATGTCATTTCCCCCCTCTGTAGATTTTTAGCTTTCTCCTTTAATTGGTTTGGTAGACCACGACTCTCTTATAGTCCCACAAACTCTGGTTTTATTTTTCAACAATATTTCAGATGTGGACACACTGTTGTAATGATTGTCTTGGTAAATATGGTGCCATGAACCAAGATAAGGTTGTAGGACCGATAATATTGTTTCTTGCAGTTTCTTTCCTTCACCCGTGTAAATCTCAAGGTTGCGTATATATCCAGTTTCACTTTCGCTAAGCACCCTGACCAAAATTCCATATCTTGTAAGTTTTCCGGGATTATAGGTTTTGAATCTGAGTCGTCCTCTCCACTTTATCTTTGCCTCCTCAAGTGATAGCCTTGTTTGGGTATGTAGATCGGTTGAAATTTTGGTAGAAAATAATACAAAAGAGATTTAACTTTCGAAATTCTGTCTGCAGGAAGCGGAGCTTCTGAGTTATCGTTAAAGTGAAGAAATGTCATTATTTGTTTGAACCTTCTTCTCGTCATAACCTTTGGAAAGGTAGGTGTTTCAAGTAAGGGATCAGTTGGCCAATATTCTTTCCAGTGTGACTTTCTTACTTGTCCCATCAAAATTACTAATCCAAGAAACTTCTCCGTGTCACTATTGGTTACATCAGTCCATTTTAAAGCCTTATCATACTTTTTATATGATTTTTCATTGGGTTGGTGATACAAGTTTGTTTGAGAAGCGACCAACTTGAAAAAGCCGTTCCAAAAATTAATTCTGTTGTTTTACTAACACTTTGCAGGTTATTATATTCAATAGTTACACCTGACACACCTGTAAAGTCTTCTAATTTTCGTGAAATGTGAAGTCTTCGAATTTTCAATCCACTCTTCTGTAGAAGCAAAGGAGCATTCTCCAGCACCGTGAGTTTCATTTTCATTTTCCGTATCAGAATCAATCACTAAGGTTTTTTGTCTTTTGTTTGGTCTAATATTCACATTGTCTGAATCAGAACTATATTCTGAAGAACTGTCATCTTCTGAGATGCTAGTATATATGTTGCTCGGACAATCAGAGAAAGTATTGGTATCTGCATAAAATTCACCAGGAAATTTTTCTTCACTCCAAACTTTGCGACGCGTCATTTTTGAAAATTTTACGGTAGTAAACTTGCATTTATAATATACACAAGGTTGGAACAAAAACCTAAAGGAGCAAAATGTGAATGATAGTGAGAATCATAAGTTGTATAATGGACCCTTGATCAATTTTAAGCTCTAACAGCTTCGCATGGTGATGTTAATTGTATCACTCTCTAAAAACGTATTGACATGTCTCCGGTCAATAAGGTTCGGGTAGCAAAAGATGTATTAATACGTCTCCGGTCAATAGATTGTTAATTGACTATAGTATAGTGTAAACGTAACTTTCATATGCAATGGCAAACCAAAAATGGGTGTGACTTGCTTTATTGTAATATTCACTTTATTGCGGTGGTCTAGAGCCAAACCCAAAGTATCTCCGAAGTCTGCCTGTATATTTTGGTGGGGGATACAATTTAGCCAGAGGGGATGACTCCATTCAACACTGTCCTTCCCTGTCCCAACACTGTGTCTGGCTGATGAGGGACTGGTAGCTTCTTCTTTTTCTTTTTAAATTTAATTTTCATTCTATATTGGAGTATAGTTGATTTACAATGTTGTGTTAGTTTCAGGTGTACAGCAAAGTGATTCGGTTATTCATATACATATATCCATTCTTTTTCAGATTCTTTTCCCATATAGGTTATTACAGATTATTGAGTAGAGTTCCCTGTGCTATACAGTAGGTCCTTGTTGGTTAACTATTTTATATATAGTAGTGTGTATATGTTAATCCCAATTCCTAATTTATCCCTCCCCCCCACCTTTGGTAACATAAGTTTGTTTTTGAAATCTGTGAGTCTGTTTCTGTTTTGTAAATAAGTTCGTTTGTATCATTTTTTCAGATTCCACATATAAGTGATATCATGTGATATTTGTCTTTCTCTATCTGACTTACTTCACTTAGTATGGTAATCTCTAGGTCCATCCATGTTGCTGCAAATGGCATTATTTCATTCCTTTTCATGGCTGAATAATATTCCGTTGTATTTATGTACCACATCTTCTTTATCCATTCCTCTGTCAATGGACATTTAGGTTGCTTCCATGTCTTGGCTCTTGTAAACAGTGCTGCAATGAACGTTGGGTGCATGTATCTTTTCGAATTATGGTTTTCCCTGGATATATGCCCAGGAGTGGGATTGCTGGATCATATGGTAGTTCTATTTTTAGTTTTTTTAAGGAACTTCCGTACTGTTCTCCATAATAATTGTACCAATTTACATTCCCACGAACAGTGTAGGAAGGTTCCCTTTTCTCCACGCCGTCTCCGCATTTATTGTTTGTAGACTTTTTGATGATGGCCACTCTGACCAGTGTGAAATGATACCTCATTGTAGTTTTGATTTGCGTTTCTCTAATAATTAGTGATGTTGTGCAGCTTTTCATGTGCTTTTTGGCCATCTGTATGTCTTCTTTGGAGAAATGTCTATTTAGGTTTTCTGCCCATTTTTTTATTGGGTTGTTTGTTTTTTTTTGTTTGTTTGTTTGTTTTGTTTTTTTTGTTTTTTTGATATTGAGCTGCATGAGCTGTTTGTATATTTTGGAGATTAATCCCTTGTTGGTTGCTTCATGTGCAAATATTTTCTCCCATTCTGTGGGTCGTCTTTTTGTTTTGTTTACAGTTTCCTTTGCTGTGCAAAACGTTTTAAGTTTCATTAGGTCCCATTTGTTTATTTTTATTTCTATTTCTCTAGGAGATGGGTCAAAAAGGATCTTGCTGTGATTTATGTTATAGAGTGTTCTGCCTATGTTTTCCTCTAAGAGTTTTATAGTATCCGGTCTTACATTTAGGTCTTTAATCCATTTTGAGTTTATTTTTGTGTATGGCATTAGAGAATGTTCTAGTTTCATTCTTTTAATGTAGCTGTCCAGTTTTCCCAGCACCACTTATTGAAGAGACTGTCTTTTCTCCATTGTATTGTCTTGCCTTCTTTGTCATTGATTAATTGACCATAGGTGTCTGGATTTATTTCTGGGCTTTCTATCCTGTTCCATTGATCTATATGTCTGTTTTTGTGCCAGTACCATACTGTTTTGATGACTGTAGCTTTGTAGTATAGTTGAAGTCAGGGAGCCTGATTCCTCCAGCTTCATTTTTCTTTCTCAGAATTGCTTTGGCTATTCGGGGTCTTTTGTCAGTAACTTGTTAAGCATGTGGGGAGGGGAAAATGGTTGGCCTGAAGGAGAATTAAAGTGTCCCCCAGAGAGAAGGAGGAAAAGCTATGGAAACATCATCATGGCTGCAGGCACAGGCTCAGAAGCCAGGCAGGTTTAGTTCAAATTCTGGTTCCACACATGGACCCCCACTCTTATTGTATGACCTTGACCAAGTTAAAGTTAGGTTCTTTAAGCCTCTGTGTCCCCATCTCTAAAGTTGGGACTCGACTTCCCACTTCCCAGGGTAGTCCTAGGGCTCAGCTTCGATCGTACATGTGAGGTGTATTTTGCTGGGCTTCATGCCGGACAGCACATAAGACAAGTGAGGAATTATTGTTTGGTCCTGGAAGAGACTCAAGGAGGGCAGAACCGTTCAGTCGGGGTTGTAGTAGCTGTGGAGAGAGCAGTTTTAAAATGATTAACCATTTTTTCAGTGATTTAAGGCATATAGGGGTCTGTTTTTTAAAATGCAAACCCTGTAGAAGGGTTCTAGGTGAAAAGGGCCTCTCCGCAGTATATGCCCTAGGCCTTCAGGCCCACATCCCTAGAATTTCTTTTGATACACAGATGGGACCACAGCAGATGCTATCTGTCGTACCCACTCACCTCCCCTGGATCACCTCCACCCACTCCCAGAGGCACCTGCAGACATTTCTATCAAAGTTTACCTCTTCCTGTATCTCTCTGTGTCAGGATGATCGCTGGCCAAGGAGATATCTGCTGGAACTTGGGGTTGGCTGGAAGTAAGTGTCCAGGAATGAATGCCCCTCGACCAATGAAGGACTGGAGTTGGTGGATAAATACCCCAGCTTCCTAGCCCCTTGGTGGCATGGTCCTGAGGCGCGTTCCACACAGACCCTTAGAGGGTCCCCACGGGACTGAGCCCCAGATGCCTACAGCAGGAACCCACTCACTGATACAGCCTTTATCGGCATCGCCCCGCCCTGTCTCGCTTCCCTCTTCCTCACTGTGCTTCCTGGATCACCTCCCAAATAATGACATGCACCCAGATTCTTGTCTCAAGGTGTGCTTTGGGGGAAATCCAACGAAGACTGGGACAATACTGTCGCACACTGGTCTGCACGGAACATTCTTCAGCCAGCAGTATGGCTCCCAGACCTTTTCCCATCAGCACATACTGAAGGTCTGTTTATCATTCGAAAGTCTGGGTGCGCCATGTTTAATTTAGCCAGTCCTCTTCCGATGGCCATTTAGGTTGCTTCCAGGTTTGGCCTGTTATGAACAATGCAGCAATGAGCAGCTCCGTGCACGTATCTTTCTGCAAATGGGCAAATCGATCTGAAGGATTACTTTCTAGAAGTCCAATTGCTAGGTCAAAAGCTAAGGGAACAGTTTAGCTCAGGACCCGAGGGTGGAGCTGGAGTTCAAGATTGGAGGTGACAGCAGTAGAGCGGCTCAAGCCTGGGGACACTGTTTGCAGTAAGGAACCAGCCTGCCTGAAGAGGGGCTTCCCTTCTGCTTCCCCTGGAGTCAGTGTTTCCAAGAAGAATCCCACCGTCCGTTTCACCTGCCCACACCCCGCTGCCACGTTCATGCCGTATAGTTGTTTTTCGAGCCAAAGTCTCCATTATTCAGATGAAGAACGACTTGTTTTGAGAGAACGCACTTCTGAGATCTTCCTTCCGGCTGATGAAATTAATTTTGAAGGTAGGAGGAATCGGGGAGGAGGCCAGGAACGAGTCCATAGCACACGCAGGGAGTGTTTTCTATAATTTGGCGACGCTTTCCACTCGTGTACACTTACAGCGTTTGCCTGCTCATAAGCCTGTGCAGAAAACAAATTTTAAAAGCATCAGAATACTTCTTTGTTCTCCTCTCGAGTTATTTTCTGGCTGCTGGCTGCCTACTTGATCTCACCTTAAGATGCAGAGAAAGGTGCCTCAGACCTTGCTCTGGGGACTTGAACTATCAGAGAGATGAGACGTCCAAGGCTGGAAGCGGCAATGGCAACCACTGCTCAGCAGGTCAAGGTTAAGGGCAGAGAGGAGGGAAAGGAGTACTCTTTCCCTGTCTTTTCCTTTTTCTTCTTTCTCTGGTGTTTCCTTTTCATCCTCTTTGTTTCCTTTTGTCATTGGAGGCGGGGAGCAGGGGCAGAGACGACACACACCACACAGCCAGGACTCATGTGGCCTTAGGGGATGTTCTCTCAGCTGCATGGGGACCATCCCACTCCTGGAGCTGTGAGTCATGGGGTCTGGAGAGAGAGGTGGCAAAGGGAGCTGGTCCTTCCTGGCACCCCGGCAGAAGTGGGAAGTTGAATTCTGACCCTGTTGCCGAAGGTGTGCAATTCAAAGGAGGGATGTGGTCAGAAGTGATTGGGAGGGGTGGTGATGCTGAGCGGCGACCTTATTTATTGAGCGCTGACCCCCCTGCCAGTCCCGTGTCATCAGACAGCCCACAGTTCTCTTCCTTCATATCCAAGGGAAGCCACTGTGGCTGAAGCGTGGCTGAGGAATCTCAGACGTGCACAGTCTCCAGGTGGCTGCAAATCCCGCCCCTCCCCCAGCTCCTGCTGCCCGTCTTGCGCGCTCCTGACTCCCCCGTTGAGAAGCAGTAGAGTAGCTGGGAACGGGGACCCCGGAGCCGCACGGTCTAGGCTAGAATCCCAGCACTGCCACTGACCAGCTCTGAGACCTTGGACGAGTTACGTAACTGCCCGTGCCCGTTTCCTCCTCTGGTTGCTGTGAGGGTCGGTGTTTGAGAACTGATTCTAACAGTGCCTGACGCATGCCCGGCACTGAGTATAAGAAGTGTTTGTTAAATTAAAGTGGTGGTGTGGCCCCCTGGCCTGTGAAATGTAGCAGCCTTGTACTGAAGGTTTGGAGGTGATGGTGGGCGGTCACAGGACAGTGAAGGACGAGAAGCCACCTAAGGACGGACACACCAAATCTATAGCTACACGTGGAACCGTTTCCTCAGAAAACTAGCTGAGCAGCTCCTTCACGTCAGCAAACCAGAAAAGAGCCACATCGAGGAGGGAAGGACGGGACTTCCCCGGCGGTCCAGTGCTTAGGACTGTGCTTGCAGTGCCGGAGGCCTGGGTTTAATCCCTGGTTCGGGAACTAGGATCCTGCAAGCCATGCTGCACAGCCAGAAAAAAGGAGGGAAGGAAAGGCTGAGACACACTGTCACCATAAACCCCACCCTGGCATGGCGACCCACCATCAGGAGGGAACTCACAAGCCCGGAGCTTCTCCCTGAGGAGTGAAGGGTTTAAACCCCACATCGGGAACCCCAACTTTTAAGACCTGCACCGGAGGTATGAGTCCGCGAAACACCTGGCTTTGAATGTCTATGGGGCGCGCATCCACGAGACCCAAAGGTCCATAGCAAACCGAGAAAGAGCTCTCAAAGGGCCCATGTGCAGAAGGAACTTCAAAGCGAATGTCCCACAATATCCTGGCTGACTACCCTCATTAGGCATCCATCTCTGGCCTCTGTCACCTAAGCCTCCGAGGGCTGCAGTTTTGCAGTTTACTTCCTCTCCCTTTTGAGACCTTTCTCCCTCCAACTCTCTTGCCCAAGCCTGGAGGAGTCTCCGCCTGCCTGTGGAAAACTCAAATTTCTCATGTCTCTGGTCCCAGAGCAAGTTATCTCCCTGTGTTCCAACTTCTCCATTCTGGGTGCTGGCCTGCTGTGGTCCTTCTTCGTGAAAACGTTGATGTGTTTTCCTGAGCGGAAGCCCCATCCACCCTGGGTCTCCATCCTTAGTGACCTATACGTGATCTTAGTTAATCTTAATGATGCTGAGTTCTGCGGTTACCCATTTTATAGCTGAGTAGATAATGACCTAAAGAGATTGTCACAGAACCACTTGGTCATGGAGCTAAGGTTCAAACCCAGTTCTGTCTGCCTGCTCCTAACCATATAAGGACCCCGTATTGCCTTCCCATCCCCCAAAAAAACGATTTTAAAGGAGACCAGAATTTCTGTGCCTTACTCTCTGAGTGACCCTAGGTTCCGCTAAAAACACTATTGCTCCTACCACTATGCAAAACAGTATGGCGGTTTCTCAAAAATTAAAAATACAACTACCGGCTGATCCAGCAATTCCACTTCTGGGTATTTATGCAGAAGAGTTGAAAGCAGAGAAGAGAGATTTTTCACACCCATGTTCATAGCAGCATTATTCACGGTAGCCAAGAGGTGGATGCAACCCAAGTGTCCAACAAAGGATGAGTGGATAAACAAAATGTGGTCTGTCCACACAATGGAATATTATTCAGCCTTAGAAAGGAAGGAAATTCTGCCATGTGCCGCTACGTAGATAAACCCTGAGAACGGTATGCTAAATAAAAGAAGCCAATCCCATAAAAACAGACTGTATGATTCCACTTGTATGACGTAGCTTGAATGGTCAAATCCGTAGAGACAGAAAATAGAAGGGTGGTTGCCAGGCACTGGGGAGGAGGAGAAGAGGAGTTATTGTTCAGTGAGAACAGTTTCAGTTTTGCAAGATGCAAAAGTTCTGGAGATCTGTTGCACAACGATGTGAATCTGCACTGTCCCCTTAAAAAATGCTTGGTCAATTTTATATGATGTGGTTTTTACTACAATTGAAAACTCTGAAAAACTAAAAAGAAAATTTTAAACATGCTTGCTTCTCAAATGCTCGACGTTTAACCCACCCTCTGACCCTGCGTGATTCTTTTGAAATCTCCTTTAAGAGCACAAGTCCTGGACCGATAGATCTGACTCTACTGGGAAATTGCTAAAGCTTGCCCAGGCCATCTCCAGGCAAGATGTTTCTTTACACCTGCTCTGCCCAACTGTGCCGAGTTCGGAGAATCTTAACACGTTGCGGGTGTCAAGACCCTCTTAGAATCTGATAGAAGTTGCCACCCTCTCCCCACCTCCACACCCTGAATGCACACATGCATGGACACCAATCATTTTCCTCATGATTCAGAGGATTCCTTGCTACCCTGGGTCCTCTCCATGGTCTTTGAAGGACCCCAGAATGAGATTCCCTGTGTCTCGCTCACATCACAGCGCCTCCCCTGATGGGTTCAAAGATTTCATTGTTAGTCATCTGCCTTCCCTCTCGGTGAAATCAGGGAAAGGGAGAGCTTCTTATAAAAAGGTTGCATGTGGCATCTCATTCTACCAGAACGGTGTTATATTATCTGTGTGATAAGTCACCGTAAGACATCTCTATGTGTACAGAGTTGTGTGTGTGTGTGTGTGTGTATGTAAGTATAGCTACTCTAGGGGCAGTTAATTAGCATTTGGAAGAAACTAATCAGGAACCCAGACTCCAGAAGTGGCTACTGAAGTACTTCACATCTCCAGATCTAAATCTACACCAAAAAAAAAAAGAAAAAGGGCTTCCCTGGTGGCGCAGTGGTTGAGAGTCCGCCTGCCGATGCGGGGGACACGGGTTCGTGCCCCGGTCCGGGAAGATCCCACATGCCGTGGAGCCGCTGGGCCCGTGAGCCATGGCTGCTGAGCCTGCACGTCCGGAGCCTGTGCTCCGCAACGGGAGAGGCCACAACAGTGAGAGGCCCGCGTACCGCAAAAAAAAAAAGAAAAGAAAAAGAAAGAAATTGACACCAGAAAGACCTTTAATTAGCACAGGTATCTTAGAAATATCAAGAAACATGGTTTAAGAACAAGGTCCTACTGTATAACACAGGAAACTATATTCAGTATCTTATAATCAACTATAATGGAAAAGAATCTGAGAAAGAATGGATCTATGTATACGTATAACTGAGTCACCTAGCTGGACATCTGAAACTAACACAACATTGTAAATCAACTATACTTCAATAATAAAAAAAGATTATGGGGGGACTTCCCGGGAGGCGCAATGCTTAAGAATCTGCCTGCCAATGCAGGTGACACGGGTTCAAGCCCTGGTCCGGAGCAACTAAGCCTGTGCACCACAACTACTGAGCCTGTGCTCTAGAGCCCGCGAGCCACAATTACTGAGCCCGCGTGCCACAACTACTGAAGCCCGTGCACCTAGAGCCTGTGCTCCGCAGCCAGAGAAGCCACCACGATGAGAAGCCCGTGCACCGCAATGAAGAGTAGCCCCCGCTCGCCGCAACTAGAGAAAACCCACGTGCAGCAATGAAGACCCAACGTGGCCAAAAATGAATGAATGAATGAATGAATGAATGAAAAAGATTACGGGCTCCTGACACCCTCAGCACGGTGCTCTAATCTGGAGTTCCATTTGGCCTCCTACCGTCTTCCCATGTCCAGAGGACTGTGGTGCCTGGTTCCCCCAGAAGTTCGGCTGACGCCACCAAGAGAGTATCACTGCATCTCCGTCAGAAGGACGCTGTGTGCAGAGTGCATATTGGAGCACCTGCAGATGGAGTGGGTGTTACCAAGCCTGCAAGAACAGGTTGTAGCACTGTCCTTGTACCTGCTTCCTAATAATCATCATCTAGCTGGTCAAATTCCACCTGAAGTTTGCTTTCATTCTAACATGCCACCTGGCAGTGGGTGGTGAGGAAGGACAGGTAGGGCCCCAACCGATTTCCCTGGCACCTTTCCTGGCAGCAGGATCAGCTCGGGGACGCCCACCAGCTGTCCAAGTTGGATGAGACTTTGCTGTATTCAGGAATTAAACCGTGCCATTGGGACTCAGTTTCTCCCTCTCTCTCCTCCTGGCCCTGGCTTCATGCTTAGATTCCCTACTGATGGCAAGATGGTGGCAGCATCTCCTCATATGTACTCTGGTTCAAGTTTGGCATGGAAAGTAACGAGGATATTTTCCTGAGAGCTCTAATGAAAGTCCCCAGAGTGAGTCTGATTACCATTTTGACCTGACTTGCATCAGGTAACCATCCCTGCCTGATCCAATCACTGATGCTGGGGAAAAGATGTTCTGATAGGCTGGGCATGAGTCACATACCACTCCAGGCAGGGGTGTCAGCTCCCCCAGAACCCCATGGCTTGAGAGTAGTTAGGGGTGAGTGGTGGATGAAAAGCTGCCCACAACTTCTTTGCCACTCCTCTCATTGAGAGGTAGAGTCCATTTCCCCTCCCCTTGAATCTAGACCAGCCTTACGCCTTGTTTTGACCCCAAACATATGGTAGACGTGACACTGTGTAAATTTCAAGGCTGGGCCTTACGAGATCTGTGGATTCTGCTTTCGCTTGCTTGGAACACACCCTCACAGAATGCTGTGAGGAAGCCCAGGCAGCCATGTGGAGAGGCCCACGTGGGGGAGAATCTTGGAGCCCTGGCCAGTATCCCCAGCTGATCTCCCTGCCAGCACCCAGCACTACCTGCCAGCTGTGTGGGTGGAGCCATCTTGGACGGTCCAGACCAGCTGGGCCTCCAGACACCACAAGGAGCAGAAGAACCACCCAGCTGAGCCTAGTCCACTCACAGAACCATGAGAAATAATGGTTATTGTTTGAAGTCATGAAGTTTGGGAAGAGTTTGTTACACAGCCATTGACAGCTGATACAGAGTGGCCCCCCAGTTGAAAATCAGAAGGTTTTCCTGGAAATTAAGTGAGCGAATACTAGATGGACAACGAACAGGAGTCCACCACAACCATCTACTCTGTGTAGTCAGCTCTGCCTGGCCCTTGATGGACTGAAGAAAACACGGAATTTCCCGTAGCAGCGTTCCAGTGTCTGCTCACCAGTTTTGTCAGTGTCCAGAGGCAGTTGCTGCAGCAGCTGGGGAAGCTTCCTGATTGCAAACTCACAGCTCCAGCGGTGGATTTTTTTTTTTTTTTGTGGTACGCGGGCCTCTCACTGTTGCGGCCTCTCCCGTTGCGGAGCACAGGCTCCGGACGCGCAGGCTCAGCGGCCATGGCTCATGGGCCCAGCCGCTCCACGGCATGTGGGATCTTCCCGGACCGGGGCACGAACCCGTGTCCCCCGCATCGGCAGGCGGACTCTCAACCACTACGCCACCAGGGAAGCCCAGCAGCAATGGATTTTTAAATACAGCTGCTCCATTGGTGACTCCCCTGGCAGGTCAGGATTGCAGGATTCTGGGAGTCATTTCTGGAGACCCAGCCTAGAGTTTTCACAACAGCCCTTCTGTAATGGGTTGGATGGTGGCCTCGCAGAAGCTCTGTCCACGTCCTAATGCCTAGAACCTGTACATGGGACCTGATTTGGCAAAAGAGGCTTTATAGATGTAATTAAGTTAAAGATCTTGAGATGATATCATCCTGGATTACCTAGGTGGGCCCTAAACCCAATGATACATGTCCTTATAACAGAGAGAGGAGGAGAAAACACAGAGGAGAAGAGGGCCGTGCGAAGACAGAGGCGGGAGTGATACAGCTACAAAGAATGCTGACAGCCACCAGAAACTGAAAGAGGCAAAGGATTCTTCCCTAGAGCCTCCAGAGGGAGCGTGACCTGACCTTGATTTCAGACGTCTGGCTTCCAGAATAGTGAGAGGACCCACTTCTGTTGTTTTAAGCCACCCAGGTTGTGGTCGTTTGTTATGATGGCTTCAGGGAACGAATACACCTTCCAATGATTTTGTAAAAGCACGGGCTTCCCTGTATTAAATCCCTTTCTGCATAAAATACCTCGAGCAGTTTCTGTTCCTTGCACTGAACCCTGAGTGGTACAACTCCTTTCCCATCCTGTCAATGGAAGACCAAGCAAGCCAGAATGCATATGGTGAATAGGACCCAGGGACATACTTAGGTTTGAGGCTTATAACATGGTACCATCCGTGGTTCTGCCGGCAACCTCACAGGCAGGTATAGTTTTGGGGCAGAGTTCACCTCTGCCAGGAGCCCAGAACCTTCGCAGTCTGGGAATACGGAACCAGGCGGGACCCAGGGATGCCCGCCTCTCTTTCCTTTATCCCACGGAGTCCAAAAAGAGCTGGAAGCCACCACAGCAGGACGGAGAGTCTCTACCCGAATGTCGATAAGAGGCTCCATCCACAGTCACTTCCTAAAGAACAGGCGGTCTTGGTCTGCTCTCTTTCTCCATACCGCAGCTCTACGTTTCAGCAAGAAGATGTGGGTGACTCTGAATCTGTGTCTGTGTTTCTGTGTGTACACGTGTATGCATTTCTGTGAGCTTTTTGTGTTTGGTGTTTGGATGTGTGCATGTATTTGTGTGTGCATATATATAGGTATGCGTGTGTATTGTATGTGTGTGTGTATTTATGTGTGTGGAGGGGGGAGTCGGGAGAAGTAGTGCCCGTGGTAACTGTTAACACCGTACACTTGGGAGGCCGGAGGTGGTCTCTTGCTGCTCCTTGCCACGGTGCTGTTAAAATGACATTGCTGTGGAAAAATCCTTTCGTTCTGCAAGCGTAACCGCGAAAACCAGGATGGGCGAATTCTGCTCCATGGGAACTCATGGCATCTGCTTCATCCATGGAGCTCCTAAGCCAGAGCGCTGCAGCCCCTCGTGGCCATTGTGTTGGGGATCAAAATAAAAACCATGGAATTCTCTGCTGGTAAAAGTGACATCACCACGATGCTTCTCGGTACATTCTCTGTGGCGCCTGTGTTGCTGGTTATTAAGTTCACATTTTGCACCTGGAGCTGTTCTAGCCACTGGCTGGACTGAGAGAAGTCCATCCCCATCCGGGCCTCTAGGAAGCTCTTGACGTGATGTGGTACCATCGACACTGGGTGAGGCAGGGGACAGGGAAGATGCCGGTGACTCAAGCAGCTCTGTCCCTCCTGCCTTGAGCCCAGGTCTTTGGAAATGGGGCTTCCCGACCAAGCCCCCACCTTGGACGTGGGCTCCCGCACGGAATTCGGCTTCCATGCTGCCTGCTTCGTCCTCTGTCTGCTATCGGAGGGGCCCTGTGATTTCCGCATGACTTCAGAATCCTGACTCTGAACGCCCCTCATGGGGTCTGGGGCCCGGCTGCCCCCCACCCTTCTGCATCCCCAGTGGCACAGTCCGTCGGCCAGGCCGCGCCGGGCCCCTGCCCAGCTGGCTATCCCAGTATTTGTCGCTGCTGCTGCCGCCGAGACTGAAGTGTCTAGAGCTTGGGGCCTGGCCACGCTCGCCATCCCATCTGTATAGTCCCCAGCCCTGGTTCTGACAGCTGCTTTGGCAAAAGGCCCATATCAAACTTCAGCCTTCAGATCTCTTCAAATCCCCGCCCACTAGCCGGGGTGCTCCCGAGAGGGCAGTGTTACCCGGAAACCATCGCCACCGTGCCAAGCATCGCCCAGGGCTAAGTGAGCGCCGTGACCCTGGGGCTCAGCCAGCCGATGCAGCAAAGCCAGCCTTTCCAAGTGGGTTCAGAGGAGCGAAAGGCAAGGAACAGAAGCCGAGGGGAGGGCCGGGGGCTGAGGAAGGTGGGAGGGGGACACCCTCAAGAACCTCACTCTTGCAGGAGAGGATAATCAGCGGCAGTGCTATTAGTTTTTGAGCGCTCACTGTGTACTAAGTGCTGGAGGTGCATCTTCGCACCAGACCTCACAACATGAATTATTCCTGCCCGTTAAGGCCACCACGACGGATGCTCTGCTATGGATTTCTCAGACCTGTTGCTGGCCAAGGTCCTCTGGCCGAGTCTGGATGAGTCTGGAGCTTGGGGACAGACACAACTGGTTCCGTCCCTCCTCCCCATCCGGCTCTGTCTCCGCTCGGGGGCGCCTGGGCTCCGGCCCCTGTTCCCCTCCCTCCTTGAGACTCAGAGCATGATGGTTACCATCAGGGCCAGGGCTCGAGCAGCCTCTGTGCTGATTCCTCTGTCATTCATCACACAGGGCTCTCTTGGAAGTCTGCGTTGAGAAACAAATGTTTTCCCCCTTTAGTAAATCACGCGAAACATCACACATGGGGACAGCTGGTTAGAACACAAGCTACTACTTTCCTACAAGGGGAGGACCCTGAAGACACAAAACGTATGCAGGGCCGTGCACGGGCAGTGCCCGCCTGCCAGCTCAGCATTTCCTGGCTTCCCTCCCCACGCCCCTCTACCTTGGGCTCCAAGCCAGCTGGGCACCGTGTCTCCCTCCTCAGCCCTTGAGGAAACAAGGTCATCTTTCTGGTTGGTTACCCAGCTCCTCCAGGTGCCTCCCCAGTATCTCGGCTTGATTGGCTTCTCCTCTCTGGTTCTCGAAACCAGAAATCTCCCCAACATGGCTCCTGCATCAGAGCTGGGAAGTAGGGGGACAGTGGTGTATAAAGCAGTGTTGGGCTGTAGACTAATTGTGCTATTGGACCCTTTTTTTTTTTTTATTTTTTTGCGGTACGCGGGCCTCTCACTGTTGTGGCCTCTCCCGTTGCGGAGCACAGGCTCCGGACGCACAGGCTCAGCGGCCATGGCTCACTGGCCCAGCCGCTCCGCGGCACGTGGGATCTTCCCGGACCGGGGCACGAACCCGTGTCCCCTGCATCGGCAGGCGGGCTCTCAACCACTGCGCCACCAGGGAAGCCCTATTGGACTCTTTTTATAGCCTCTGCTCTCTGGGTTGCTCTTTCTCCTCTCTGTCTTCAAGCTCCTAGACCCAGGCTCCCAACTTTCAAAAGCTGCTCTTACGAATACATTTTGTGTCACTCATTTATACCTTAGTATGAAGTTAACAGTGAAGTAATTCTCTCTCAGGAGGATTTGCATTTGAATCTTTCTGGATGGAAATCATTCTGCAATGAGAGATTTGTCCCCATTAAAGGGATTTTGACTCATAATCTCATAAGGCAGAGAGAGAGGCATGGGTGAGGGGGCGGGGCATGATGCTTCTGCAGACTGAGAATCCTACAACTTCGTCCCCCTGTCCTGTTTCCAAACTGTCTAGCTTATGTCGACTTCTTCCCTCCATGCTCTCTTACTCTCTCCCAGCTTAAATTGATCCTGGGGTTTGAGAGGTTTTGTTGACTCACCTTTGTGATTCGTGTAAGAATCGTGTAAGATTTCAGGTCTGGTGGGAACTTGGAGGTCAAATCATGCAAGTCTGTAGATGAAGAAACAGAAACTCAGGCTGAGGGAGAAGTGAGATGCCCGAGATCCCGCAGCAAGTTATAGCAAAGCCGGGACCAGGCCCCGGATTCCCTGGCGCCTAGCAATGTCCTTTGTACCAAGACCCAGAAATAACTCAGCCAGACGCTGGTGCTCTTTGCGCAGTGAAGTCCAGGCAGAAGCTGTCTGCTTTGCTGAACCACAGAGCATGTACCAGGGGTCTGGCCCTTCCAGGGTTAATGACACGGGCAGCCTTTGTGTGGCTTGGGAGGAATGTTCCTAGAGGAATTCGGTCTAGAAGAGGAGGCCCAGGGAGCTCTCCTTATGGCTGCAGGGTCGAGCAGAGCTCACTGTTTCCACCGTCCAGACAAACACTTCTCCTCAATTTTACAACAGAGGGCTTTAGCTTTGTTTTCCAAGCAGCCCAGAGCCCTTCACGCTTCCAAAACAGAGCCACCGTTGGCTGTACCCACCAGGCCGGCCTTCTTAGTTACTTCCTCCTCACCAGCCAGCACAAGGCCCCCTCATCTATTTGAGATCAGCCTTGGCCTAAATTTGCTTGGAATTGATCTCAGAAGTACAGGCCAAAGGCAGAGGACCAGAATCAGTATGTGATCTAGTGGATTAGCAGACACTGGCAACAGGCAACCTGAGTTCAGATCTCCCCTCTGCCACCTCCCAGCTCTGTGCCTTTGGGCTGTTTGCTTAGGCTCTCCGTGCCTCAGAATCCTCCTTTGTCATTGACGTTTTGGCACGGAAACCACTTAGAATTTAAACGCTTAGAACGGTGCCTGCACATAGTAAGTGCTCATTTAAAGCGACCCGACCGGTAATGTCTTTGGTGCCTCCCCTCAGAACCTCCCAGATGTCTCTCCCCCGAAACTAAGCACTCCGAGCTTTGGTTTAAAGGGGTTGGGGGGTACGTTAAAAGGAACCTGTGTGGAAATTTCTGGGATTTATCTGAAAAATTGAAATGTACTGGCCATACTCATTTCATCTTGACATCGGGCTAGGCCAAACCAAGAAAATTAATAAGATGAACAAGTCCTGCTGTGATATGGAGAGAGAGAGAGAGAGAGAGAGAGGGAGAGAGAGAGAGAGAGAGACAGACACAGACACAGAGAGAGAGAGAGACACGGAGAGAGGGAGAGACACGGAGAGAGGGAGGGAGAGGGAGAGCGGAAGCAGGTGGAGTGCAGGGTTCTCCCCTGCCCTGCCCCCCTTGAAATTAGCATTATTCTACATCAGGTCATTGTTCCATAATTGTTTGTTTTGTTTTGTTTGACATGGTCTTTGTTTCTAATGCACAGGTTAGTGCTGAGAAACCAAATAATGAGGAAAAGGAGGCGTAACGCCCTGGGGGAGCCAATGCTACATAAATGTTTTAACTTTCAAAGGAACTTGAATTCTGTGCACACACTGCCTTCATTCTCACCCCTTAGCCTGTGCGGCACTACATCTGGGTAGCTCTGAGCTGGCCACCAGCGTGGCCCAGAAACATCACCTCTTCCCCTTCTGCAGGCTGGGTATTGATTCCCAGGGATGGCTGGGGAACCGCTGTGCAGAAGCTGCTGTCCAGGCTGCTCTGAGAGCCCCAGTGGCCACAGTTTGGTGTTTATGGGCTCAGGGCAGATTGAGCAGCCAGCTGTCTGCAGCAAGAAAGTCCCTTGGCCGAAAAATATATCCCCTACTGTCCTGCGGTAGATGCCTGAAATTCCACCATTAGCAATGCATTCCTTTGGGTATGCCACACCATTCTCGGGCCACAATTTTCACGTAAAAATGCCCCTCGGGGGAGTAACACGTGAAGATCCTGACACTTAGATGAAAGAGTGTTTCAGATCCTTCCTGAGAGAGGAGGTGAACATTGGCTATCTTGCTGGTGGGGGAGTGGCTGGGGGCAGGGCAGAAGGAGTATGGAAGAAGGGGTGGGTCATGGAGCACTGAGGGCCAACTTGGACCACTGGGCCATTGTAACACTTTAAAAACGCGACCTTAAAGTCTTTGACACTCCTTCCAGTGAGAGGTGGGGTTTATGGCCTCTCCCCTTGAACCTGGGTGGATTTGTGACCGCTGAAGCACCCGATGTCACCTCTGAGGCTTTTGGTCATAAAAGGCCACATAACTTTCTCCTGGTTCTCTGGAACATTCGCTTTTGGAACCCGGGATCCTCAGGTGAGAAGTCCGACTACTCTGAGACTTGATGCTGGAAAGCTCACTCTGAGACCGACCTGCCAACCAGCCCTGCCAAGGTTCTAGATATGTGAGGGAAACTTCTAGAACCATCCATCTTGCCAGCTGAACGCCACCGAGAGACCTCCCTCAGGGCCTCCGGAAGCAGAAGAGTTGTGCAATCAGACCCCACCCAAATTCCTGACCTATGAAATTGTACAATATAAGGAATCGGTTGTTTTTAGCCACTCGGGACTGCAGTAGTTTCTTCTGCAGAAGGAGCTAACAGGGCAGCCATGTTCCAGGAACTGGCCTGACGAGAGTCAGTGTCACAGACGGCTGATATAGATGCTTCTGGGAATTGGCGCCGGCAGGGGTGGAGCTGGACTCACCCATAGAACAGCCTGCTCCATCAGAAATCAACTACCTCAAGTCCCTGAAAATAATGCCGAGCCCACCCTTGAGGCCTGAACCTTCTGGCCCACAACAGGCCATTATCTGCTGGAGCACAGAACCCTCTGCAGATCCAGGCTTGGGAGCAGAAGACTTCGGGGAGTCCTTCTCGCCCTCCTTTGCAGACAAGGACATGGACCTTCCAAGATTAGAGGCAACCTGCAGCTCCCCTGGGGTCCGTGACGGGACCTGGTGTCTGGCTCTTTAGACCCCTAGAGGAACAGTGTGAGGTTTGGTGGGAAGAGCATAGGCGTGGGCTCAGAAGCCAGAAAGGCCTGGGTTCGAGACCTGGCTTCTTCACCTCTTGGCACACACAGGAGTCAGGCCTCTTATTTGCAAAATCAGCAGGTTGGGTTTCCAGCCCCAGGGTTTTCCATTTCTGACCTGGGCGACCTCTGGAACAGAGCTGTGGGCTAGGGCTAGGACAGGAACTAAAGTAAAGCCATCGAAAGTCCTGCAAACCAACCACAGCCAGTCCTGGTGGAGGCCCCTTAGGATCTGTCCTCCAGATGCCCAAGGACCGTGCATCCGGGGCGGGCCTCTTGAATAAGGCGTCCAGGGATTCCAGATCCCTGACTTCATCTAGAAGAGGGTGAAGGGATGGAGGGAGCAAGGGGCCTGAGCCATAGAGAAGGCTCTGTGTCCCCAGCCCGCTAACCACCACGGGCCACGGGGTTCAACACGCTTGCCTTGGAGTCCCGCATCTCAGGGCCAGGAGCTGAGTAATTATCTTCTAACTCCTGCGGGCGCCTGCTGAGAGCTTGGCGCTCCGGCGGAGGTCCCCGTGCGCACAGAGGACCCTGCTGGTGCGCACAGAAACTGGGAGTGCCAGCGCCGTTGGGGGCCGCCGCTGCGCCTGCTGCAGGCTCTGTCCCTTCAGACCTGTCCTCGGCCTTCCCTGGGGGCTCTTTACTCGCACGTGATCAGCTGAGGATTTACTTGGCGCAGTTGCAACATCCATCTCTCAAGAACCTCAGATGGAGCAAAAGTCGCCATAATCCCGAGATTCTCCCTCTGAGTTCCTGAGAGGAAAGGAATCAACCTCCCTGCCTTGGAGACTACAGAAACAGCTTCAGAGAGGGGCAGACTGATCCACCCTCCGGTGTTGGGGGCAGGACTCCCCTTCCCGCCCCACTCCCCGTTCTGTTCTGGCCCTTAGAGGACGCAGGAGGCCCTGGCCGTACCCATGCTCTCTCTCAGCCCCTGGGCGCCCCAGCACCCGAGGGTGGGCCTGGCACGGCCTCTGCCTTCGTGCTGGCGCGCCCCGGGCCTCACCTCGCTTTGCTAAGCCTCCACGCTCTGTCGAGTCGGGCCCAGCTGTCGCTGCTGTGGCCAAGCCTTGACATGGAGCGGAGCGCTGAGGTTTGTTTTTATTTTCCGTTTCCAAGGCTCCTTCTCTCCCAGGAGCAGGAGGTGCTGGGGAAGCTGTAATTTGCTAAACAGGCATTAATCTTCACATCAATCCCGAGAGGCAGGTAGAGCTTCTCAGTCAAAACACACAGGGTTGTGATTAGACGTGGCTGGCAGGGTAATGCGCAGAGATTTGCACCTCCCCGGCCCAGCCCCGGCTTCCCCCACCTGGCAGCTGGCGACCTCGCCCCTGGGCTGTGGCCCACAGAGAATGTCGTCTTCGCAGAAGGGCAGGAGAGCCAGGCGTCAAGACCATTTCACTGGGGCCCGGCCCCTCAGTCTTTCTCCACCCCTCCCCTCTTGGACAGGGTCTAGAAAAAGCGGCATGGCCTTGGAGGAAGGCAGACCTGGGTGTGAATCTTTGCTCTGTCACTGTTTTCCATTCAACAAATATTAATGAGCCCCTGTTATGTTCCTGGCACTTTGGGGTTCTGGGAATACATTGATAAATGTTGGGGTTTCAGGAGGGTCAATTAATAACACTCCTTCCTTCTCGTCCCGGCCAGTTGAGAAATAGACGTAGAAGTCCAAAAGGCGGAGTTCAGAATGTTCTTTATTACAGAGAAGGCTGTACTGGCACTTGGGGCTTGAGATCTGTCCCAGTTGTCTTGCTGACACTGGCCCCAGCATTGATCTGACCCGCTCAGCCACGGGAAGGGCTAAGGCCCACAGGGAGCAGAGATGATGTACTCCTCTGGGTGGGCTGTGGTCCAGACGGGACCCACAAGGTGCTGAGACCCCCGGGGCCTGGATTCTTTGCTGCAACTCATCAAGTAAGTCACTCGCTTTGTTGGGGTCCCCCGAAGGTAGCCCCTGAGATGAGGATGTGAGTGCATGGGGGGTATTTGGAAGGGGCCGCCAGGGAAAATGGGGAGGGCATGTGGCCACGGGCCAAGAGTCACAGAGCCTGGCGTGTGCTACGTTCTCAGGAAATGATCATTCTGTTCATCCCTCATGCTGCAGGCAGGAACGGGTGACCCTAGGATGTGGCAGTCTGGCTGCCTCACCATCCTGCTGCTTGGGGAGATGGGGCGGGGACAGGGGATATTAATGGCCATGGAGATGGGAGCACCTGGACTCCCCTGCCCCTGACCAACAGTGACAGGGCAAAGATGAGGGTGGAAAGGACAAAGGTGGGGTCACTGGCGGGGAGCCGCAGCCCCTGCCTGTGACTCGAGGGGGAAATACGATTACTAAATGATTCTCAAGGACTCCGTGCTCCATGATCTTCCCTCTAGTTCCTAGGTCTGGACTTCTGTGACCCCAAACTGCTCTTCCCTTAGTGCCAGAGACGCCACAGCGAAGATGGGCACACACGTGCACACACAGGTATACATGAATACAGACACGCACAAACATATACGCGCATACACATGCGTGCACACTCAACACACGCACAAATTATCCACATTCACAAATACACGTGTTCTCATATATACAATGTAGGCAACACACACACACACACACACACACACACGCACGCACGCATATTCATTCACCCGCACATACTTTTTCTGCTGGTTTCTGTGATCCCATCGGGCAGGAAAGGTCTTAAAGGGCAGCCCTGGGGACGTGACCTCTTCAACAGGAATCGGCCTCGGTCGTTGTGACCGTCTGTACCCTCCCTTCTCCCTCCCAGCCCCCAAGAACTAGTCAGGAGGAGGGCCCGGCGCTGGCTTCAGCCATTTCTCCCACAAACTCGCAGATCCGGAGGTGTCCAAAGTGAGGGCCTCTTCCCTGGAGCATGACCTGGCGGCCCAGCCGCTGTGTCAGGGGCTCCCCCATTTGAGGGAAAAGTGAGAGCAAGGCTCAGGGCCAGGCCTTTGCTGGGCGGGACTGGTGTTCTGGGCTCCAGGCCAGTGCTCACCCACCAGCCCCGCATGTCTGCAGAGCACACTCGGAGGCCAACGTGTCTGTCCACCAGACCAGGGCCACTGCCTGTCCCTGCTACTGGACAGGGGCCGTGGCTTCAGCACAGGCAAACCGTGCTAGGCACACTCCCACCTTATCCAATGGGTAGGTCAGCCTGGCACAGAAAGGCCCTCTGGCCCTCATGGCCAGTTTGGCTTTAGCCAAGAAAAGGGCATTTCTGGGGGCTGGCGGTTCTGTGGACGGCCGAAGGTCAAAGGGAGAGAGATTGTGGTCATTGAGAGAAAGGGCGCGGGGCAAAGGAGCTGTTGCTTTTCGAACCACGGACACTGGTGTCTCATCCTAAGTGAGCAGGGAGGGGGCCACCTTTTTCTAGATCCGACTATTTTAGGTTTCCTCTCCTTGAGTGGCTGCAGTGGGAGCTCCCTGTGTTTTTCAGGCTGGCAGCGGGTGAAGCAGAGATGGAGTCTAGAACATGCCAGATTGGTCCACGTCGGGGGTAATGTTCATCAGCCCGGCAGGAGGGGAAGCCACCCAGCCTGGGCGCTGGCCCAATAACCAGCTACCTCCCAGGGCAAGGGGTCTGCTCTATTTGCTTGCATTAATCTCAACCCCCAGAGAAGCCTCCCCATCCATTAAAACGAACTTACAATCTGGGGACTAACCTCTAGTTAGAAACAAGCTCAAAGCTTTCTCAGTTCTGCTCGTAACTCCCATCATCAAAAAGCCCGCCAAGGGAATGGAAAGAAAACTTAGTTTTGCTGGCGAGGCATTGTTCTAGGCTGGGAGTCAGCCCGACAGTAAACCACGAGTGGCCACCTGAGACGTGAGGTCCACACGGTCCCCCAGTGGTCCCTGGTAGAATTGCACCCCAGCTGCCCCAGCGGGGACCTGCCCAATGGCGTTTCCTTTATTGGCTGTGCCCCATCCCCGGCCCATGGCCTGTGGTCAGCCAGGAAGCTCTGCTTCCGGGGACTGGCTGTTGGCTGGAGCAAAGGGCTACCTGCACCATGGCTCTGGTCCTCCAGCAGGCTGGCTTGGGCTCCATCACGTGGCGGCCAAAGATTCCAAGGGCAGCAAGTGGACAGGCACCGCCGTGCAAGTGCTTTTTAAGCCTTGGCTTACCGTACTGTTTGTGACTTGCCACACCAAGTCAATATCCAAGTTCAAGGTCGGTGTGGGAGGGCACTACCGAAGGGCAGGGAAGAATTTGGGGCCAATCTTGCAATCTGCCCATCACAGGCAGGGGGCGCCACCCAGCCTAGCGAGGAGGGTCTACTGGCATAGTCTTCCCCGGGCCACGGCCCCTTAGCTTGCTGTGCATTTATGGCGGCCGGAGCTGTGTCGGACTTATATCCCCAGCCCCAGATCAGAGCACCGGGCCAGAGTGTAGAAGAGGCTTGTCGAGTGCGTGGTCGGATATTGAATGCACGTTGCTTCTGGCGGCCAGGGGGCCAGCAAGAACACTTCAGCCTCATCCCACCTCTCCAAAGCCCTCTATGGCCTGGGGTCCTCATTGGGTGTCCTTGTTCCAGACCAGGGACAGCTAGGGCTCGTGCCGACAGATGATTACTTCCACCTCTCTCTTGTGAAAAATGGCCCATGTTTAAGGATTCATAAAACTTAGAGAATGCATCACTGAGCCTATAATGCCGTGAGAGCTCCATGTAGGGAACGACTTAAAAAGAAGATTCATCAAACTAATTACCTCTCCCCCCGCCCCCACCCCCACCCCGCCCCTGTTTCCGCTTGGCCTGCTCAGAAAGATGTACAACCTCATCGGCTGGGCTGCTTCGAAGCCAAACTCCCGGGCCTGCTTGTGTGGGAGGGACAGTGAAAAACCCTAGCCTCAATCTTTCTCCGGCTTTCTGGGCAGACAAGAGTTTTCCCTGCTGATTCATCTATTCCAGAAGCAAGGCCAGGACGCCTAAGGAGTGAGGGGAGGGATGGAGGGGGGGGATACTGAGAGCAGAGCAGAAAGGCTCTCTGTCATCCATCTCTCTGAGGCAGATTCTACACATCCCTGTATGATGCCTCCTGCCGTGTCCCCTGGGCCACCTCTGGGTTCGCCCGCCACCATGGTGGACAGTGCCTGAGCCTGCTGACTGCTTCCCACCTCAAGTACCTACCTCTCCCTCTCTGCCTCCCTGACTGGGGCTTCCTGTGGAGGCTCAGGAGCTTGGTAGAGGGCAAGCCTCAGATGCCTCCTGCCGTGTCCCCTGGGCCACCTCTGGGTTCGCCCGCCGCCATGGTGGACAGTGCCTGAGCCTGCCGACTGCTTCCCACCTCAAGTACCTACCTCTCCCTCTCTGCCTCCCTGACTGGGGCTTCCTGTGGAGGCTCGGGAGCTTGGTAGAGGGCAAGCCTCAGTGCTGGGGTTTGACACCACCAGAGGCAACCCCAGCCAGTGGGGAAGGAGAGTCTGTGGATAAGTACTCCAGCTTCACAGCTGTAGTGGGCTGAATGGTGGCTCCCAAAAGGTATGTCCACCCGGAACCTCTGAACGTGAGCTTCTTTGGGAAAAGGGTTTTGTAGACGTAATCAAGTTAAGGATCCCGAGATGAGATGATTATCCAAGTGGACCCTAAATTCAATGACAAATGTCCTTAGAAGAGAAGTGACAGGGAGAAGACACACAGAGGAGAAGGTGACGTGAAAACAGAGGCAGAGATTGAAGTGATGCGTCCACAAGCCAAGGAAAACCAGGGAGTGTCAATAGTCACCAGAAGCTTGAAAAGAGGCCTGGGATGGATTCTCCCTCAAAGTCTCCAGGAGGAAGTGACCCTGCCGACACCTTTATTTCAGACTTCCAGGCTTCATAAGTGTGAGGCGATACATTTCTGTTGTTGTAAGCCACCCAGTTTGTGGTACTTTGTTACAGCAGCCCTAGGACACTAATACAGATGCCCTCAGTGGGGTGGTTCTGAGATGTGTTCAAAACAGTTCCTAAGAGGGTCCCCAGTGGGATAGCACTCATCGATACTCCCTTATCAGCTTTTTAATCCGTCCCTGTCTCACTTCCCCATTGCCCTATTGGGGTTTCCTGGGATCGTTTCCTGCACCCAAGTCCCTGTCTGCTTTGGGGAGAACCCAAACTCAGGGCACACAGTCCTATACCACTTATTCCTTCCTTAATTCATCCCATCACCATTTACAAAGGAGACAGTGCAGAGAGTGACTGTAATAGACCAAATAACGGGTCCCCAAAGAAATCCACATCCTAATTCCCAGAACTTGCAAGTGGTACCTTATATGGCAAAAGGGCCTTTGCAGATGTGATGAAGTTAAGGATCTTGAGATGTAAAGATCATCCAGACTTACCCAAATAGGCCCCATATAATCATAAGAGTCCTCCTAAGAGGGAGGCAGGAGGCCAGAATAGTAGGAGGAGAAAGTCATGTGACCGTGAAAGCAGAAGTTGGAGTGACGCAGCCACTAGAAGCCAGAAGGAGCAAAGAATAGATTCTCCCTCCGAGCCTCCGGAAGGGACCAGCTCTGTCACCACCTTGATTATAGCCCCATAACACTCATTTCAGACTTTTGACCTCCAGAACTGTAAGGTGATAAATGTGTGTTGTTTTAAGCCACTAATTGTGTGGTCATTTGTTACATCAGCAGTAGAACACTCGTACAGTGGTTAAGAATACAAGTATCGGGATCGGGCGTAACCAGGTTGAAGTCTTGCCGCTCATGGCTGTGGACCTTGGGCAAGTTACTCACCCTCTCCGAGCCCCAGTTTCCTTAGAGGTCAAATGAGGATAGTCGTTCCTGATGCTGCTGTTGTGTGGACCACAGAGGGTGAGTGGTCGAGTCACGGCAGTGCTGATAGTTCACTGAACGTTTACTATTAGTCACTCACTGTGCTCCACCTGTCGGAATACAAGGTCAAATGGGACACGGTCCTTGCCTTTGGTAAACAAAATGCAATTCTGGTCGTTAAAGGGATCACAGCCTAGAAGCATGGATGAGACAACGAACGTCTGGGAAAAGGGGATTTCTAAGCCATAGCCCAAAATGGAACAAAGGTGTTCCTTGGCACCTTGGGTCACAGCAGATAGGGCCTCGGAGCTGCAGCGCCTCGACATCCCCGCCTTGCTTCAAAGGCTCAGTGGTACTAGAAGTCATAGTCGTAAGAGCAGTGGTAATGGTAGTAATAATTACTATTGTTACCGGAAGGGGGACCCTTCTAGGGCCCAAGAGTGGGCTCCTGTCTAACACTCGGAAATGAATTATCCGAGGAGACAGATGTACCGACAAACCAAAAGGCTTTATTGGAAAGGGGCGCTTTAGGGGAGAGCAGGAGGGTAAGGGAACCCAGGGGGACTGCTCTGCCAACGTGGCTCACAGTCTTAGGTTTTATGGTGATGGGGTTAGTTTCCGGGTTGTCTCTGGCCAATCATCTTGCTCATGCCCATATTTGGTCTGACTCAGGGTCCTTCCTGGTGGCATGCGTATCTCTCAGCCAAGATGGATTCTAGAGTGAGGGTTTCTGGGAGGTTGGCAAGACATATTATGGGCTGGCATCTCCTCCCTCCTTTTGGCCTCTCCCGAATTCTCCTGTTTAGTTTTTGGTGGCAGCGCCATGTTCCTTATTGGGACCTCCTGTTGTGAGACAGCACATGCAAGCGGTTATTATCGTGCCTGGCCAAGGTGGGCGGTTTCGGTCGGTTCCCTAATACTATCGCCACAGCTCTGACAGCACCAGTGCCAGCCCTTAGGCTCCAATGTGCTGGTGGATGCTTGACCTCCCATTTCAGAAACCCTCCTCATCGTCCCAGAGTCGCTCAGAATGGCAGCTGTTTGGGGTTCCTGAACCCAATTCCAATGTGTGTGTGGGGGGGAGGGGTTCCCCCACACCACCAACAAGCAATTCTCTGCGACACCAGCTGGGTGTCCTATAATTCAACTAAATTCTGACACCATCTACCCAGAAATAGCGTCAGATCCCACAGGTTAAGGGCTCAGTCCTATAAGACTGCCCTCCCCCAACTTCAGACACCTGTCAGAAGCTCAGGTTATCACCTGTGCTTCTGAATAACTGGCTACAAATTGGAGGTTCCAATGTCCCCCCTCCTTGGAATTCAGGTGCCAGTCCCGAGTCCAGGTTGTCACCTGTATTTCTGACCAACTGGCTACAGAATGGAAGTTGCCATGACCCTCTCCTTCCTTGGGTTGGATTAATTTGCTAATGTGGCTCACAGAACTCAGAGAAACATTTTATTTACTAGATCACCAGTTTACTCTAAAAGGCTACAACTCAAGAAGAGCCAGATGGTAGAGATGCATAAGGCAAGGTGTGGGGAAAGGACGTGGAGCTTCCATGCCCTCTCTGGGCTCACCACTGTCCCCACAACCCCACATGTTCACCAACCTGGAAGCTCTCCGAACACCGTCCTTTTGGGTGTTTATGGAGGCTTCATTACATAGGCACGATGGATTAAATCATGGGCCATTGGTGATTAATCCAAACTCCAGTCCCCTCCCTTCCCCTGGGGTTGAGGGGGATGAGACTGAAAGTTCCTACCCTCTAATCGCACGGTTAGTACCTTTGGCAACCAGTCCCCATCCTTGGGTTACCTAAGGGTTTTCTAAAAGTCACCTCAGGAACATCACAAAAGACAGCTCTATTGCCCTTATCACAGGAAATTCCAAGGGTTTTAGGAACTCTGTGCCAGGAACCCTTCGGAGAACGAATATCTATTTCTTATTATAAATCACATTATCATAGCAGCCATGCTCACCGCAAAGTCTGGGCTCCCTAGTGCCCTAGAAACTCTGCCTCAGCTGAGGCACGCCTTGTGTGTGGTGTGGGGGGAACATAGAAAGTTCCATATGGAATTTAGAACTGCTGCTTCTCTCTCCTCTTTTTTTCTCTGGTCAGACACCCACCTCTTCCCTGCCCAGTGAGTCTTCGATGTGGCCCCTTGGAGAGCTGGGGCTTGGAAACTACCTGGTACGCAGTGACGCTTGCCCTTGGTAAATGAAATGAAGTTGTCACCTTAAGAGACAGTGCAACCTTGAAGCAGGGATAATGAAACCGAGCAGAATCCTGTGGGGCCTTCCTGGGTACAGAAGCCCTTCTGTGTCCCCTGTTTCTTGTTTGTAGAGAAAAGAGTTTAGTCTCCTAGGCCTTGCCTGAGTTCCAAAGGGCAGACTCAAGCAGTTACTAATTAGGGAAGTGGGAGAACTCAGAAACAAAGGAAAAGCAGTTAAGCAAGAAAAGTAATGACAACAGTTCAGCAGTAAAACAGAGTCCTAGTTCCTCCTCTAGGGATATACATAACAGTCTGACACATATCTTTGAGTTGTTCTGCAGAAACTAAGACCCCACCCAGATGGAGGAGGGTGACTGCATGCTGACCACAAGCACGTAGATCCCAGACTGGTTGGAACCAGAAGGTTGATGATTAAGATTCCTGAAACACCACCCTGTTACCTCACCACCAACCAATCAGAAGAAACTCCACAAGCTGCAACCCTCACCCCAAATGTTACCTTTAAAAACCCTTCCCTGGAAGCCATTGGGGAGTTCCGGTCTTTTGAGCATGAGCTGCCCATTCTCCTTGCTTGGTGCCCTGCAATAAATGCTGCACTTACCTTCACCACAACCCAGTACCAGTAGATTGGTTTTGCTGCAAGGTAGGCGAGTGGACCCAAGTTTAGTTCAGTAACAACAAAACAATGGCACCAGTGTCTGTGAAAAAGGGTCCCCAAGGCACGAGCCAGAGGGATCCCTTCTGTCTGGAATCAGAAACAGCAACGTAGAGGAAGTAGCATTCGCACTGAAGACACACAGGGACAGGGGCAGGGAGTTCTGGGAGCTAATAGCAGGAACAGAGGTGGAGTGGGGAAGGGATTTGCAGAGCCCCAGGAAGGAGCTGTCCCAGGTGACCTCCTCTGTGTCTGGTCACAGAGGGAGCCCTCTGAGCCCATCTCCAATCCTGGCCTTGCACACTCAAAGCCCTGGCCACGCTCCACCATGGCAGCAGGAACCGTTTGAAAGCCAGCTGCCCAGACAGGCGAGTGGTGGGGCTGGGGGCCAGGAGGAGGGGAGCACCCCAGGCAGCCATCCCCATTTGGCCTGGGGCTGGTCTTTCTTTTGGGGTGGGGGGGATGGGGGATGCCATGGAAGTCTGCAGGAAGGAGATACTCAATACAGTGACTATAGGACTGGAAGTGTGCTTGCTGTCCGTACTTGCTTCCTTTCCCCTCCCCTTCCCCGGTGGGATGGAAAGTCAGCCATGAGTCAAAAGCTTTCCAGTTGACCCAGCAATTGTTGCAAGTTGTCACCATGGAATACCTGACACAGGTGAGCTCATTACAGTGTAGTTTATAATAACGAAAAATTGCAAGTGACCTAAATGAACCTTAGGAGGTATATTTAATAAATGATAGTGTTTTCATACAACAGAACACTGGGTGGCCATTTAAAAACTCAATGTTGATCTATTTTTATTTTGGAAAACACGATCCGTTGTTAAGTGAATAAAGCAGTTTTTGAATTAATTCATATAGCACATCCTAATTTTGTTTAAAGATATCTGTTTATATGTAGACATTTGCAGAGGTGAAATTTGATGAGATGTACACTACCCTGTGGTAACGATGGCAATCTCTGGGTGGGTAGAACTTTGGATGATTTTAGTTTTCATTATGTTGCTCATCTATGTTGTTGGTTTGTGGGGTTTTTTAAAAATATAGTTAGCACAATGCCACTTACGTCATTTTATTTACTTTTTAAAGTTGTAAATACTTTTTATTGAAATATAGTTGATTTACAGTGTTGTGGATTTTTTGGGGTTTTTTTTTTTTTGGCTGCATTGGGTCTTCATTGCTGTGCGCGGGCTTTCTCTAGTTGCAGCGGTGAGCAGGGGCTACTCTTCGTTGCGGTGCACGGGCTTCTCATTGTGGTGGCTTCTCTTGTTGTGGAGCACGGGCTCTAGGCATGCAGGCTTCAGTACTTGCAGCACGTGGGCTCAGTAGTTGTGGTTCGTGGGCTTCTGTAGTTGTGGCTCACGGGCTCTAGAGTGCAGGCTCAGTAGTTGTGGCACACGGGCTTAGTTGCTCCGTGGCATGTGTAATCTTCCCAGACCGGGGCTCGAGCCCATGTCCCCTGCATTGGCAGGTGGATTCTTAACCACTGCGCTACCAGGGAAGTCCTACGATGTTGTGTTTGATTCAGGTGTACAGCTAAGTGATTCCATTATATCTATATATCTATATATATTCGTTTTTAGATTCTTTTCCATTATATGTTATTGCAAGATATGGACTATAGTTCCCTGTGCTATATAGTAGGTCTTTGTTAGTTATCTATTTTATATATACTAGTGTGTATATTTTAATCCCAACCTCCTAATTTATCCCTCCCCCTCCCTTTCCCCTTTGGTAACCATAAATTTGTTTTCTATGTCTGTGAGTCTGCTTCTGTTTTGTAAATAAGTTCGTTTGTATTATTTGTTAGATTCCACATATCAACAACATCATATGATATTTGTCTTTCTCTGTATGACTTCCTTCACTCAGTATGATAATCTCTAGGTCCATCCACGTTGCTGAAAGTGGCATTTCATTCTTTTTTATGGCTGAGTAGTATTCCATTGTGTAGGTATACCACATCTTCTTTATCCATTCGTATGCTGATGGACATTTAGGTTACTTCCACATCTTGGCTATTGTGAATAATGCTGCAGTGAATGTTGGGGTGCATGTATCTTTTACAACTTCTGTGATTTTAAAGGGCAAGGGTTTCTTTACCTGTACTTCCTCACTTGTAGCGGTATCTTGCACCTCCTATCTAGGCCGCGTGAGCTCCCCAGGGAGAAGCGTCCGCAACGGGGGACACTGAGAGTCCTGGATTGATGGGGTGTGTGGTCAGGACGGCCCACAGAGCTGTGAGACAGAATCCCAGCTCTCGTGAAGGAGGGTCAGGGTGGTCACTGTTGTCTGAGAGGCAGGACCAGGCCATAAACTCAGAGGGAGGCCCAAGGGCAGAAGGCAGAGTCTGGAAGGAAGGGCAGGGCAGGGGGCTCAGGGCTGTGGCCAGTCGTGAGGGCCAGAGAACTCCATCGTGCCCAGGTCACGCTGGGGCGCTGGGGCCTTAAAGCAGCCACACAGGCCCCGAACAAAGAGCTGCTCGGTACTCTTTGAGCTTGGCACCGTCCTTCGCTCCACGGTGAGAAAGAAGGAGTTAACATCTGGAATCTTCCGACGGAAGCCGCTCTCAGAGCGCACGAAGCCACATTTGTGAAAAATGGGCTCAATTTCATATTTGGAGAGCAATGAAATTGAAATCATTTCAAATTTTAAATGCCCAACATATTGAGACCCACCCTCTGATAGATCTTCCAAATGAGTTTGCAAGCTCTCCATGCCCAGTTCCAGGAGGGGATTCACTTCCTTGCCAAAAATGTTCCTCTCCTTGAGTTGGAAGACAAGAGGCTCCGGGCTGGCAGGTCTCCCTGAGCCTGTGAGCCCTCGGTGAGTTGCCGAGCGAGCGCCTTCTGCACGGGGCTGGAGGAAGAGTTTTCCTTCCTCTCGGGTAATGAATTTGATCGAATGGGACTGTCTGAATGTCCAGATAGCGTGGTGATAGGCACCCCATAAACACAGAGATAAACAGGTAGAGAGAGATGGAGGCAAGCACAATTTGCTTCTAAGTGCCTTCTTACTGGTATAAAAAAAGCAAGAAAATAAAGTGGCTGGAGGCGCTTGCAATACTAATGTAAGGAGGAAATTAAGTGCTAATTACAGCATTAAGGATAAATGAAGAGGATGTACGTGGAGGGGGCAGGGGTGTCAGAGGTTGCGGCTACCCAACCATGGCCCCGAGCTGCACCCCAAGGTCATCTGCAGTCAGTTCCGACATCACCTCCACTTCCTGCGACTCTACCAAAAGACATTCTCTAGCTCAGCGGGCATGCATGGCTTGGGCTGGGAAGTGGGAGCAGCCTGGGTGAATGGCCCCGGGGTACAGGAGTGACCCTCAACCAATGAGAAATGGGAATTGAAGAACAAATACCCCCAGCTTCCTGGCCTCTCAGTGGAAGGCTGATTCTGGGTGTCTTCCGTGTAGTTCCCCCCTCCTCCCCCGCAAGGGGCACCCCGGCAGCATTGCATCCCAGTTGCGCACAGGACAGTCCACCCATTAACAGACCTCAATTGGCTTTCCCCACTTCCTTTCTCACTTTCTCACCCAGTCACTGTGCTTCCCGTGATCACCTCCCAACTCCCAACTCGCACCTTGTCTCAGGGCCCATCTGCTTTGAGGACAACTCAAATCAAGACAGGAGGTTCGGCACCAGCTGACCAGTGAACTGGTCAGAAGTCCAACCTGACGCTCGCACACAGCGTCAGCAATGGCGCGGGGCCCGCTCTCAGAAAGACCCCGTGCTCAGCCGATGCCGTCTTGAAATTCTTAATCATTTTATCTTTAAACCTGTGTTTCGGGCTTCCCTGGAGGCGCAATGGTTGAGAGTCCGCCTGCCAATACAGGGGACAGGGGTTCGAGCCCTGGTCCGGGAAGATCCCACATGCCGCGGAGCAACTAAGCCCGTGCGCCACAACTACTGAGCCTGCGCTCCAGAGCCCACGAGCCACAACTACTGAAGCCCGCGCGCCTAGAGCCCGTGCTCCGCAACAAGAGAAGCCACCGCACCACAACAAAGAGTAGCCCCCGCTCTCCGCAACTAGAGAAAGCCTGCACGCAGCAACGAAGACCCAACGCAGCCAAAAATAAATAAATTTATTAAAAAAAAAAAACCCTGTGTTTCATAAGTGACATCTGATGGGACACTGGAGCATGCATGCGAGCAGCACAGATAACACTGGCTGGCAGCTCTGGGTCTGCAGACAGCCCAACCCAAGCGATTCCCTCGTGACCCGGGGTGCTCATGCACACCTCCGGGCAGTCCAGGTCACCGCAGAGCCCCAGGGTCCAGATTGATGGTGCTGCTGGTGGTGGCTGCAGCAGAAGCAGCAGCTGTGGCAGAGCAGAGAGGAGGGGCTCCGTGTGGGGTTAGCCCTGGGACCTGCGGTGGGAGGGCAGCTTGCCTGTCAATGCCTGGACCCCATCCCTGCGGCATCTGTACAAACATTAACTCTCCAGTCTGAGCCCCTGGACAGGAGCTGCCCAAGCTCAGACAGTACACTTTGTCAGTAAATTTTTTTAAAATAAATTTTTAAAAATAAATTTATTTATTTTTGACTACGTTGGGTCTTTGTTGCTGCACGTGGGTTTCTCTAGTTGCTGCGAGTGGGGGCTGCTCTTCGTTGCAGTGCGAGGGCTTCTCATTGCAGTGGCTTCTTTTGTTGCGGAGCACGGGCTCTAGGCATACGGGCTTCAGTAGTTGCGGCACGCGAGCTCAGTAGTTGTGGCTCACGGGCTCTAGAGCGCAGGCTCAGTAGTTGTGGCGCACGGGCTCAGTTGCTCCGCGGCATGTGGGATCTTCCCGGACCAGGGATCGAACCCGTGACCCCTGCATTGGCAGACGGATTCTTAACCACTGCACCACCAGGGAAGTCCTGTCAGTAAATTACTAAAAAATAAAAGTATACACATGGATGTTGCAGTAAAGCATATCAGTGAGCTGTTAGAGTTTTTCAAAGAGTTTAGAATCCCAAGGTTTGAAAACCACTGCAACATTGCATGACAAATACCCACAGGCTCAGAAACAGAAATTAAGTTTAAAGATCATCAAATTCAACACAAAAGAACACGATTTTCATAGGAAACTTTGGATGAACCAATTATTAACAAAAAGGACAATTTTTAAATTGTTTTCCTTGTAATTGAAGATACAGTAATAGAATACATAAAGAGGCATTTTGAATTATATATAAATCATGAAGCCACTGTCAGTTTCTTCTGTAACCTGTACAAGTTACAGGAAATGTCAGACAAAATATTAAAGTGCCTTGTATACATTTCCATTTAAAATTAAATTCAGACTTACGTGAAACTGATTTGTATAGCAATTTTTTTAGAAACTCTTTTAGTAAAAAAAAGCTCCATCAGAATCATCGGCTCCAAATATACTGAAATTTTTAAATTTCAAAATATATTTTGAAACAATTGATTAGATATGTATCCCAATATTGTCGCAGCCTATGAAAATACTCTTAACAGTTCTTGTAACAGTTGCATCAGCAGAAAGATCCTTTTCAAAATTCAAAATTACCGAAGTTACCTGCAATTTCGCATTTGCCAAGAGTGACTGGTGTTGCTTTCAATTTGTATTGACTGAAAATGAAGTTGCTAAAAGTATAAATTTTGATGACCTAATAAATGAATTTTCAGAAAAGTGAGTCAGAAAAATATGATCAGTCAAGATATCACATTAGTAAAGTATTATTTATTGTACCACATAATGTTATGACACCGAAAATGTTACTGTTTGCAGTTTATACGTTTATATTGTTATTCGTGTATCACTGTTACTCCTATTGTGTTTTATAAATCATAAAACATTTCTAAAGGAAAAAGCTGTATATTTTTGTAACTTTAACAGTACTTTTTCCCTGCCTTTGGAACAAGGGCCCTGCGTTTTCGTTTTGCATGGAGCCTCACGGGTTACGTAGGCAGCCCTGCCTGCCTAGTTTGTTTAGGCCTCCAGGCCTGACACTGACTTTTTTGTTTTTCTGGTTGTGCCGGGTCTTAGTTGCGGCAGGCGGGCTCGTTAGTTGCGGCTCGCGGGCTCCTTAGTTGCAGTACACAGGCTCCTTAGTTGTGGCATGCGAACTCTTAGTTGTGGCGTGCATGTGGGATCTAGTTCCCTGACCAGGGATCGAACCTGGGCCCCCTGCATTGGGAGCGCGGAGTCTTAACCACTGTGCCACCAGGGAAATCCCTGACACTGACCTTCTCTCTTTTTTTTTTCCTGTTCTGAAATTTTAAAAAAATTTCTTTTAAATTGAAGTATAGTTTATGTACAATATTATATAAGCTACAGGTGTACAATACAGTGATTTACAATTTTTAAAGGTTCTATTCCATTTATAGCTATTATAAAATATTGGCTCTATTCCCTGTGTTGTACAGTATATCCTTATAGCTTATTTTATACATAATAGTTTGTTCCTCTTAATCCCCTACCCCCTATCTTGCCCCTCCCCACTTCTCTCTCCCCATTGGTAACCAGTAGTTTGTTCTCTATATCTGTGAGTCTCTTTTTTGTTATATTCACTAGTTTGTTGTATTTTTTAGATTCCACATATGAGTGATATCGTACAGTATTTGTCTTTCTCCGTCTGACTTATTTCACTTTGTATAATGCCCTCCAAGTCCACCCATGTTACCGCAAATGGCAGTATTTCATTCTTTTTTACAGATGAGTAGTATTCATTGTATATACGTACCATTCATCTGTCGATGGACATTTAGGTTGCTTCCATGTCTTGGCTATTGTAAATAGTGCTACAGTGAACATTGGGGTGCATGTATCTTTTTGAATTATGGTTTTCTCCAGATGTATGCCCAGGAGTGGGATTGCTGGATCACATGGTAACTCTATTTTTAGTTTTTTGAGGATCCTCCATACTGTTTTCTACAGTGGCTGCACCAATTTACATTCCCACCAACAGTGTACGAGGGCTCCCTTTTCTCCACATCCTGACTTTCTCTCTTCTTAATCCAGCTGCGTCATGAGGTTGGCATTAGTCATAACAAGAGGTAAACGGTAAGGACTGCAGAGAAAGGAGTTCTTGGACCTGAGACCTTCCTGAACCTCTGTTTCACAAACTAGGTCTTTGTCATTCAGTCTTTGGCTGCAGGCTTCCCTTGGAAAGGAGCATAACCTTGGGCAAGGAAGTTCACTGTACCTGAGGATAATGCCCACGAAAGGACGTGGCTGTGAGCCATCAGTCATGGGGGCTGGGTAGGTTGGTCCTAAAGGGGGATCTGGGTAGAACAGGACAGTATTCCCCTCAGTCCGCCCCTTGCATTTCATTCACTTGCTTCTTATAATGAGTTGACTCCCCTTGAGAAGAGCTTGTCCAGCATTCTGGGGTCTTACTTTCTGGGAAACTTAAAAGAAAAGGGTTAGTAGGAGAACTATAGCCCCTGCTGCTGCTGCAGTTGATTTTGAAGCCATAGTTAATGATACTTCTCCTCCACCACCAGCGTTTAGAGATTCCCCTCAGCTAACACCCCTGTCGTCTAGTTGCCTTTCCTGGTCGGGTGATCAAGACCCTCATCACTAGAAGGTCTGAACCCTGGGTTACCATGGCCTTCTTAGGCTGTGACTGCTGTACTTGTCCATGTACCATTAACCCTGGACATTAAGGGCACCAAGAGATTCCTCAGGGGATGACTTGGGAGCCAGATTCCTCACTGTCCTCGTTGTGTAGCAGCAGCTCTATCTCCTCCTAATGATCAGGGGTCCATTACCACTGCCAGGATGGCGATGCCTTTCTTTGCCTACTAGTCACTTGGCGTAAGGAGCCCAGAGATTGGGAGACCATTGAATCTTAAAGTATAATGAAAACCATACTGTGCCCCGAGGTAAGCATTTCTCTTCTGAGAACCAGACCTGTAGATCTATTATGGGGACTGCACAAGTTCCCCACGTGGGTCAATGGGATTGATAGGAATCGGGACACTGCTCCTTCTGTCTCTTGGTTCCTGGATCTATGTATCCTAACTATTGGGGCTACAGCAGCAAAGCGATAATCATTGTGGATTTAGAGTATGGACAATGTCCCGAAGGATGGCATCCCACCCATACAGAATATTTTCTCCAAACTGGGGCATCAGCTCCACCATTCACAGGCCATTCCTCTGCCTTATGGTGCCAGCAGCTTCTGAGTGGTGCAGTGTATGATAGAACCAGAGCATCCTGTGGTTAACGTGGGTTATGTGCCCACTGTCATGCCTCATGTGCCGTAAAGAGGGTCCCCCTGTCTGAGGTGATGGTGTGTGAGGTGGCATGTTAGTGAATCCAGGGCTCCGGAAGCCCACAGGTGAGGTGCTTGCTGAGCCCCTATAGTCAGGAAAGGTAAGCTCATCCCACAAATACCTGCTGATCCCAGTCAAGTTGAATCATTGCCCTTTCCAGGGTGGAAGTCAACTTGCTACCGAGTGGTCAGCGGGCCTCTTTGAGGAATGGCGGCATATTGGGAGTTCAGCATTGCTCTCTGTTAAAGGACAGGTTGGACATTCAACAGTGCCAGTAGCCAAGTCAGCCTTAATGAGAGACAGCGATTGGGTCCATAAATAACCTCCGTCCCTGCTGCCGCAACTACTTCATTCACACACCTGTTATGCCATCGTGCCGGCATTGGGGTGGCCAGTGACAGAGGACGGCTGATGTCACCTGGCAGAATCATTCTTTCTACCTGGTTGTTTAGCGCCTCTTCTGTGGTTGGTGCTCTCTGGTGCATATTTATGTGTGACACAGATATCTTCATATTTTGTGCATGCCCCCATAGGTCCCTCCCTCCACAGGGCTCTTCCCCAGATTCGTTTGTCCCTGATCTTCTAATCTTTCTCCTTTCTGGACCCTGACCAACCAGCCCAGCCATTTGCCACTGCCCATGAGTCTATATATTTTCTTACTTCAGGCTACGTCTCTTTCTGCCCAAGGTGAATTAGCAGGTGCCTCAGCTAGATCTCTGCCCATCGAGAGGATTTCTCCTCACTTCTGTCTTCAGGGCCACCCCTGACTGAGGCTATAACGTGGCAGCCCCCCATTTGGGGCTTACAACCACCTACCAAGTTGATCCATGTGTGACCCAACCTCAGCCCTGTCCATTATCCATCAGCTGGTCATAAGGGACCCCTACGTGTCACCCCGTGAGGTCAGCTGAAGGGAAGATGCTGGTGCAACAGTGGTGGATGACCTGGCCTCTAGATCACCTGTTCGTGCACCTTACTTGTGCTCTCTGCTCCTGCTTGTATCCAACCCAGCCTCGGCTCATAATGGGTGGTTATGGTCACATGTTCACTTGATATCCCATATTTAGATGCTCCAGCTCCATCAGGGCCCAATAGCATGCAGGGAGCTGCTCTCTGAATGGCGTGGCATGGCCTTGCTCCAGAAGCCGGCTCTAGGCATCTGCATTGGTGATCTTCTGTCGGGGCTGGCCATAAACTCTATCCAGCATCTTTCCCCACTATACTTATCTCAAGTATCAGGCCTTATAGTCTAAGAAAGAGGGCTGCTGGTACCTCAGCCTGAACTTACTGCAGAGTTCCTTCCTGCTCTGGGTCTCACACAAAGCTGGCAGCCTTCTCTATCACTCAGTTGATGGATATCTCCTGAGGAGGCTTAACAAACCTGGCGCTCCTTTCTTAGTGGTGGGACATGTGAAATGCCATAAGTTTGTCTTTGACTTTGCAGGGGATGTCCCAGCATGCCCCAGCTCACTGGGTCCCTCAAACGTTCACTGGTGTGGTAGGGCCCTAATTTTCATAGAGTTTATCTTTCACTTTCTGGAGCTCATGTGTCTTATCAAGACCTCCAGCATACCACTTCTTGCCCATCTGGTGAGATTAACATGACGCCAGCAACATGGTGCACCCGTGTGATGTTTTGCAGAATGTCCAGATGGTCCAGGGCCCTTCACGTTATGAGAGATGTTGGGAAAGTTAACATAGCCCTGAAGCAAGACCATCCATGTCTACTGTTGTCCATCGCACACAAATGCAAACTATTAGAGATGGAAAAGAATATATTTGCGAGATCCATGGCCACACACATGTGCCAGAAATAGAGACTGAGCAAAGCAGCTGCAATTGGGGCTGCGGCTTGATCGCGTGATCTACTCTCATTCGCCACGATGCATCCAGTTCTTTTAGGGGCCAGACTGGTGAATTAAATGGGGCGAGTTGGGGACTCCCCACCCTGCATTCTTTAAATCATTGACGGTGGCCCTAATCTCTGCCATCCCCCTAGGATGTGCTATTGCTTGTGATTTACTATTTGGCTTGGTGTGTGAGGGGGCATTTCAGAGTCTTCCATCTTCTTACTGCGGTAGCCCTTACTCCACAGGCCAAGAAACCAATATGGATGGGGGTCCTGCTAACCACTGAGTATATCCATTCCAATTAGACACTCAGCGACCAGAGAAATGACCACTGGGTAGGTTCATGGACCCAGTGGAACCACCATCAGGCAGACCTGGGCCAGAGCTCCATTTATTCCCTGGCCCCCATGTTCTTCCCATGCTAACAGGGGGCCCATGGTGGTGTCTTATGTCCCTGGTATCGAAGTTTATACCCCGAATCCTTAAAAAGTCTGTGTAGTCTCATTTTTCTAAGGCTCTGTTACCCAAGTAAACGGCCACAGGACTCTTCAGAAAAGGAATGCGCCTCAACCAGTGAGAGGTGGAAATTGCTGGAGAAGTCCCCCAGCTTCTTTGCTCACGGGGGACAACAGTTCTGCTCCACCTCATCTCACAAAGAGTCCCCAGTGCCCTCGCACCCAGTTGCTCACAGAGGTCACCCGCTGTGGAGCTCACCCTTGGTTGGCCTTCCTTCCTGCCCTGTCTCACTTCTCCAGGCCGTCACTCTGCTTCTTGGGACCTCCTCCCAAGGGAACTGCTTGCACCTGCATCCTTATCTCGGGATCTGCTTGTCCGGGACCCACACTAAGACAACAGTGCAGAAATAAAGCAACCTGAGAGGTCACCCATCTCCTCTTGACCTTTAGGTACTTCCGGTCTGTTTGCCCAGTTCTGCAGAAAAGGTTCCATCAGCTTCTACAGTAACCCAGTTTAATTTTCAGTTCTCATTGTCAGCCCTTGCTTTTTCTTCTCAACCCTCAATCCCTCCCGCTAGAATTTAAAACCACTTCATCATCTTCTGATTTTTTTTTCCCTTTTTCTGAGAGATGGAGAATAGCTGACCACCGACTTTGGTGTAACAGCCCCTTATATACTTGAGTGTGGGTATTCGTCTTTGCTTCTCCAGGCTTAATAATCCAAGTTCTTTGAAAGAGTGCCCATCGGTCCCGTTTGCCAGGCTTTTAATCATCTTTGCAGCTGTAAGCTGTCACCCCCAGCTGCTCACCATAGACCAGCCTGCAGGCTTCTGGAGACCACCAGATGCGTGTTTTAACCTGGAGAAGTTCACAGGAGGGGAGGTACCCCAGCTGCTGTAAATCACCTTCTCCCTCACCTCCTCCCCAAAGCCAGAGAACAAGCCCCAGCTTGCTGTTGAAGGCCATAAAACTTTTCTTTAAACGGCCCCTTTGTTGGGCATGTTCATTGTAGCTAGCGTGCAAGTCCACTGAGGGCCCATAAAACTTCCCCAGGCTTTGTGCAGGTGACCCCACGTGCCTGCGCCTTAGCAACCCCACCCTTCAGCCCACAATGAAACTGCTGCTGGGTTCACCCAGAGACACACGGGACTCAATTTACCTTGTGATTTGTTTGTTAGCTTTACAAATGGCTTTTGAGGCCAGACAACCCCTCCTCACCCCGATGACTTGAGAGATGGAAGCCCAGGGACGTCCCAGGGAACTGTCGGGGCTCTCGAGTCTCCATGGAGATTTCAAAACAATTACCCTCAGGGAGAAACTGTGGCTGCCCGTGAAGGATGAGGCAGCCTTCGGATGCAGCTGGGCTCTCCTGTCTCCGGTGGGCAAAGGTATTTCGCCTCTTACCCTCACCAGCATGGTCCAAGGCCCGATTCCTTGGAAGCCCCAAGGCCGTCACCTGCTCCCTGACGATGAATCCACTCCAGCGATCCCACCAGCCTTGGCAAGTGAAGTCCAAGAAAAGCCCATCAGCTGGGGGATGACATTGACCTCATACATAGCTTAGCGGTTAAGAGCACAGGGCTTCAAACAACCCAAATGTCCATTCGCAGTGGAATGGATATTCGTACAGTGGAATATAAAAGTAGTTCTTAAAAGTTCTCATCACGAGAAAACAAATTTTTGTAACTGTGTAGTGACAGATGTTGTCTGGATTTTATTGAGGTGATCACTTTGCAATATATCCAAATGTCAAATCATTATGCTGTACCCCTGAAACTAACATAATGTTATATAGCAATTATACCTCAATTTAAAAAATCAAAATACATTTTTAAGAAAAGAACAAAGCATGAATGTACACAGCTACGTGGATGAATCACAGACGTCCTGCAGAGTGAAAAAAGCCAGACATATGAGTAAATACTACATGTTTCTATTTACATGACGCTTAAAGAGAGGCAAAGCTTAATCTACGGTAGTAAAAGTCGCAATAGCAGTTACCTCTGGGAGGCAAAGGGGGGTGGAATTAACTGGAAAGGGACATAGGAGAGCTCTCTGGGGGGTGATAAAAGTGTTCCAGGTCTTGGTCTGAGTGCTGGTCACGTAGGTATATACACATATAAAAAAGAAATTGAGCACTTAAGATCTGTGCTCTTTCCTGTATGTAAATTATACATCAGGATACTACTGGGGAAAAAGCCCCAATTTCTAACCTACATAACTATGAGCTAATAAATGGCTGTTTCAGGCTGCTAAATTTGCGGTCATCTGTCATAGAGCCATAGAAAACGAATACACCTCGGTTCTAACATTGGCCCTGCTTCCAGTTTACTGGGTGACCAAGGGTACGTCACTTACCCTCTCTGAGCTTCAGCTTCCACAGTCACTGACAACAATAACTCATCGCCTGCCTGCAGGATTCAAGTGAAAATCAAATGACTTAACGTACGTGAAAGCATTTGCAAAGTTATTAAGCGGCTTATAAATGGAAAGTTTATTATTGTCACGTTCACAATAAACCCCCAACTTTGACCACAGGAAATGGTTTAGAATCAACCAACCCAGGGCTGATAAGCCCCTATTTTGTTACAGGCCCTCAGCCGTCATGTCAGCTGGACATGGGCCTGTTTAGTGTTGCATCTGGTGAGCTTGGAGAATAAATGATGTCAAATTCACTCCCGAACGCTGCCACCCGGATGTCATTTTGTCTCTGCTTGGATTTGATTTAGGCAGATGCCTTCATGTTTATTTACTAGTTTCTTTACCTTCCCAAAGTAAAATACATAGGGATTTAATTTTCACTTGCTAGAAACTTCTAGAACTTCTGAAACCCTGCAGCTCTCCCTCTGACAGGAAAACATTGCCCTGTCATATGACTCTGAGTTAGCCCCAAATCCTGTGGCTGTGGCCTTCTTAAAATATTATTATCACTGTATCTTTGTTTACAAGTTAAAATCTTTAATGGACTAAAATATCTTTCACTTACAATGATCAAATTAGAGCATAATACTTCATCCATGAATCCGTTCTTTTTTCTATAAATTTTTTTCATTTCTCCTCCTGCCTTTTCCACACGTGTGCCTCACCCTCCCCGCGTGCTCCCAATAGAGTTACAGTGTACTTCTGATTGGATCACTATTCAGTGTTTATCTTATTAAATGTCTCAATGTTTGGTAAATATTTTAGACAGCTGATCCATGTAGTGAATTATGGTTATTCCTTTTTTTCTTGCACAATCCTTCCCCTGGAGCTAATAGTCATCTGGCTTTTGGGTTTCTTAGTTTTCTACATATTTATCAGTAATGCAACTGTAAACTTTGCCGGATGTCTGAATCGGCTCTGAAGATATTCAGACACATCTAGGATTCGATCGATTTCATTGGCAAATCTCTCTCCTGGAGCCTTCTGATCTGCCCCGCTCTGGATGGGCTGCCCTCCAGGCCCGGTACATAAATGATTTTTAGTGTTATTTTTAGTGTTTTACTGAGCGCTTATTATGTGCCAGGCACTATGATATTTGAAGCACACAACAGTCTTATGAGGTTCATATTTGTACGCCCAGGACACTAGGTGTTAAAGAGGTTAAATAACCCCATTAAAAGATGGGCTAATAAGTGGAAGAATCTGGATTTTAGCCCCATGATTCTTTAACTCCACAGCCCTAGGTTGGTTGATTCTAGATCATTTCCTGCGGTCCAAGTTGGGGGTTTATTTTGAACATGACAATAATAAACTTTCCACTTATAAGCCACTTTATAACTTTGCAAATGCTTTCACGGACGTTAAGTCATTTGATTTTCATTTGAATCCTGCAGACAGGAGATGAGTTATTGTTGTCAGTGACTGTGGAAGCTGAAGCTCAGAGAGGGTAAGTGACATACCCTTGGTCACCCAGTAAACTGGAAGCAGGGCCAATGTTAGAACCGAGGTGTATTAGTTTTCTATGGCTCTATGACAGAGGACCGCAAATTTAGCAGCCTGAAACAACAGCCATTTATTAGCTCATAGTTCTATAGGTTAGAAGTCGGGGCCTGGCACGGCTGGATTCCAGCTCAGGTTCTCACAAGGCTAAAATCAAGGTGTCGGCCAGAGCTGGAATCTTGCCTGAAGCTCAGGGTTGCCTTTCAGGTTCATTCAGGTTGCTGGCAGGACTCAGTTCCTTGCAGTTGTAGGACTGAGGTACCTGTGTTTTTGCTGGCTGTTGGCCAGGGGTTACTCTCAGCTCCTAGAGACTGCTTTCAGCTCCTGGCAATGGAATGGAAAATCTCCCTGATACCAAGTGTCTCTCAGGTGTTGTATCCTTCTCAGTACCAGGAGCCCAGTTCCTTTTCAAGGACTCACCTGTTTAGGTCAGGCCCACCTGGGATAATCTCCCCCCAAACACACACTTTTTTTTTTTTGCAATTTAAGCAAATTTTCTTAACTTATAGTGTTTAGTATTTATTTTGTTTCCTTGCTTTGGTTTTCTTCTTCAGGACTCCCATTACCTTTATTTTGTATCTTTTTGCCAATCCGAAATTCTGCCATATTCTCTCAAATCCTTATCTTCTTCGTTACTTTGTTTTTAAAATAAATTATTTATTTTTGGCTGCGTTGGGTCTTCGTTGCTGCGTGTGGGCTTTCTGTAGTTGTGGCTAGTGGGGGAAACTTTGCTGCAGTGCGCGGGCTTCTCATTGCAGTGGCTTCTCTTGTTGCAGAGCACAGGCTCTAGGCGCATGGGCTTCAGTAGTTGTGGCACGTGGGCTCAGTAGTTGTGGCGCACGGGCTTAGTTGCTCCGCAGCATGTGGGATCTTCCCGGATCAGGGCTCAAACCCGTGTCCCCTGCATTGGCAGGAGGAATCTTAACCACTGTGCCACCAGGGAAGCCCTGTATTATTTTTTAGATTCCACATATAAGTGATACCATATGGTATTTGCCTTTCTCTGTCTGACTTATTTCAATGTGCATAATATTCTCTAGGTCCCTCCACATTGCTACAAATGGCAATATTTCATTCTTTTTTATGGCTGAGTAATATTCCATTTTACATTTATACCACATCTTCTTAAGCCAGTCGTCTGTTGATGGGCACTTGGGTTGTTTCCACGTCTTGGCTGTTGTAAATAGTGCTGCTATGAACATTGGATTGAATGTATCTTTTCGAATTAGAGTTTTCATCTTTTCTGGATATATACCCAAGAATGGGATTGCTGGATCACATGGTAGCTTTATTTTTAGTTTTTCAAGGAACCTCCATACTGTTCTCCACAGTGACTGTGCCAATTTATATTCCCATCAACAGTGTAGGAGGGTTCCCTTTTCTCCACACCCTCTCCAGCAGTTATCAATGTTATTTGTAGAGTTTTTGATGATGGCCATCCTGACAGGTGTGAGGTGATACCTCATTGTGGTTTTGATTTGCATTTCTCTAATAATTAGTGATGTTGAGCATCTTTTCATGTGCTTGTTGGCCATCTGTGTGTCATCTTTGGAGAAACGTGTATTTAGGTTTTCTGCCCATTTATTAATTGGGTTGTTTGTTTTTTTGATATTGAGTTGTATGAGCTGTTTGTATATATTTGTCAGTTGCATCATTTGCAAATATTTTCTCCCATTCCATAGATTGCCTTTTCATTTTGTTGATGGTTCCCTTTTCTGTGCAAAAGCTTTTAAATTTAATTAGGTCCCATTTGTTTATTTTTGCTTTTATTTTTTTTTGCCATGGGAGACTGATCTAAGAAAATATTGCTATGATTTATGTCAGAGAATGTTTTGCCTATGTTCTAGTCTGGGAGTTTTATGGGGTCATGTCTTATACTTAGGTCTTTAAACCATTTCGAGTTTATTTTTGTATATGGTTTGAGGGAGTGTTCTCATTTCATTGATTTACATGTAGCTGTCCAGCTTTCCCAACACCACTTGCTGAAGAGACTGTCTTTTCTCCATTGTATATTCTTGCCTCCTTTGTCATAGATTAAGTGACTGTAGGTGTATGGGTTTATTTCTGGGCTCTCTATTCTGTACCATTGATCTATATGTCTGTTTTTGTGCCAACACCATACTGTTTTGATTACTGTAGCTTTGTGTAGTATTGTCTGAAGTCTGGAAGGGTTATGCCTCCATCTTTGTTCTTTTTTCTCAGGATTGTTTCAGCAATTCTGGGTCTTTTGTAATTCCATATAAATTTTAGGATTGTTTGTTCTAGTTCTGTGAAAAATGTCCTGGGTATTTTGATAGGGATTGCATTAAATCTGTAGATTGCTTTGGGTATGGGCATTTTGACAATATTAATTCTTCCACTCTAAGAGCACAGGTTCTCTTTCCATTTCTTTCAATCATTTTCAATTTCCTTGATCAATGTTTTATAGTTTTCGGCATATAGGTCTTTCACCTCCTTGGTTAAGTTTATTCCTAGGTACTTTATTTACGTGATTTGCAACAGGATTTTTTTTTTTTACTTTCTGATACTCATTATTAGTGTAAAGAAATGCAACCGATTTGTGTATATTGATCTTGTGTCCTGCTACCTTACTGAATTAATTTATTTTAATAGTTTTTGTGTGGAGACTTTAGGGTTCTCCATATAGAGTATCATATCATTTGCAGATAAGGACGGTTTTACCTATTCCCTTCTAATTTGGATACCTTTTATTTCTTTTTCTTGTCTGATTGCTGCAGCTAAGGATTCCAATACTATGTTGAATAGGAGTGATGAGAGTGGGCATCTTTGTCTTGTTCCAGAATTTAGCAGGAAAGCTTTCGGCTTTTCATCATTGAGTATTATGTTGGCTGTGGGTTTGTCATAAATGGCCTTTATTATGTTGAGCTATGTTCCCTCTGTACCCACTTTGGTGAGAGTTTTTATCATGAATGGATGTTGAATTTTGTCAAATGCTTTTTCTTTGTCTGTTGAGATGATCATGTGGTTTTTGTCTTTCCTTTTGCTAATGTGGCATATCACACTGATTGATTTGCATATGTTGAACCATTGCATATGTTGAACCATTCTTGTGAACCAAAAGAACCATTCAACATATGATTTGCATATGTTGAACCTGGAATGAATCCAACTTGATCATAGTGTATGTTCTTTTTATGTATTATTGGGTTCAATTTGCTAATATTTTGTTGAGGATTTTTGCATCTATATTCATCAAAGATATTGGCCTGTAATTTTCTCTTTTTTTATAGTGTTTTTGTCTGGTTTTGGTGTCAGGGTGATTGTGGCCTCATAGAATGAATTTGGGAGTCTTCCTTCCTCTTCAATTTTTGGAATAGTTTGAGAAGGATAGTATAAATTATTCTTGGTATGTTTGGTAGAATTCCCCAGTGAAGCCATCTGGTCCTGAACTTTCGTTTACAGGGAGTTTTTGTTGTTGTTGTTGTTTGTTTGTTTGATTGGGTTTTTTTACAGATTCTATTTCACTTCTATTGATCAGTCTGTTCAAATTATCTATTTCTTCTTCAGTCAATTTTGGCAAGCCGTATGTTTCTATAAACTTGTCCATTTCTTCTAGATTGTCCAATTTGTTGGCATATACCTAACTGTTCATAGTATTCCCTTATAATTTTTAAAATTTCTGTGGTATCAGTTGTTATTTCTCCTCTTTCATTTCTTATTTTGTTTATTTGGGTCCTTTCTCGTTTCTTCTTGGTGAGCCTGGCTAGAGGTTGTCAATTTTGCTTATCTTTTCAAAAAAGAACAGCTCTTGGTTTTATTGATTTTTTAATCTCTTATTTATTTCCTCTCTGGTCTTTATTATTTCCTTCCTTCTGCTGACTTTGGGTTTTGTTTGTTTTTCTTTTTCTAATTCTTTTAGGTGGTAGGTTAGGTTGTTTATTTGAGATTTTTCTTGTTTCTTAAAGAAGGTCTGTGGCACTATGAACTTCCCACTTAGAAATGCTTTTGCTACAGCCCATAGCTTTTGTAAAGTTATGTTTTCATTTTTGTTTGTCTTGAAGTATTTTCTGATTTCTTCTTTGATTTCATCATTGTCCCATTGGTTTTTTAGTAGCATGTTGTTTAGTCTCCATGTGTTTGTTCTTTTCCCGTTTTACTTCCTGTGTTTGATTTCTAGTTTCATACCATTGTGGTCAGAAAAGATGCTTGAAATTTTCTATTCTCTTAAATTTGTTGAGATTTGTTTTGTGACCTAGCACGTGATCTATCCTAGAGAATGTTCCATGCATGCTTGAAAAGAATGTGTATTCTGGGGGTTTTTTCTTTTTGGTTGTAGTGTTCTGTAGATATCAGTTAAGTCCAACCAGTCATTTAGGACCACAGTTGCCTTATTGATTTTCTGTCTGGATGATCTGTCCATTGATGTCAGTGCAGTGTTAAAATCTCCTACGATTATTGTGTCATTGTCAGTTTCTCCCTTTATGTCTCTTAGTGTTTGCTGTGTATATTTAGGTGCTTCTGTATGGGGTACATATATGTTGATGTGTGTAATATCATCTTCTTGTATTGATTCCTTTATCATTACATAATGCCATTCTTTGTCTTTCTTTATGGCCTTTGTTTTAAGTCTACTTTGTCTGATATGAGTATTGTTACCCTCGCTTTTTTGTCATTTCTATTTCCATGAAATGTGTTTTTCCATCCCCTCACTTTCAGTCTGTGTGTGTCTTTCACCCTGAATTGAGTCTCTTGTAGGCAGCATATTGCAGATTCTTGTTTTTTCATCCAGTCTGCCACTCTGTGTCTTTTGATCTGAGCATTTAGTCCATTGACATTTAAAATACTTATTGATAGGTATATACTTATTGCCATTTAAATCTTTGTGTTCCAGTTGTTTTTGTAGTTCTTCTTTGTTCATTTCTTCTTCTTTTTGTTTTTCCTTTTGTGGTTTGATGATATTCTTTTGTAGTATGCTTGAGTTCCTTTCTTTTTGGTTTTTGTGATTCTCTTGTATGTTTCTGATCTGTGGTTACCATGGAGTTCAAGTATATTGACCCATAACTGTATCTACTTGCTTTAAACTGATAGTCATTCAAATTCAAACACATTCTAAAAGATCTACATTTTTATACTCTTCTCCCCACATTTTGTGATTTTGACATCCTATTTTACAACTTCATGCTTATCCTTTTACTGTTTATTGTAGTTATAAACACTTTTACAAATTTTTAATTGTTTTTAAATCTATGTACTGTCTTATTTAAGTGATCTTCAATTCTTACTATATATTTGCCTTTCTTATTGTGGTTTTCCCTTTCCTATAGATCCTTGCTTCTTCTCTATTTAGAGAAGACCCTTCAGTGTTTCTTTTAGGGTAGCTTTAGTATTGTTGAGTTCTTTTAGTTTTTGCTTGTCTGAGAAATTCATTTTCTTTCCTTCTATTCTAAATGATAATCGTGCTGGGTAGAGTATCCTGAGTTGCAGGTTTTTCCCTTTCAAGACTTTGAATATATCATATCACTCCCTTCTGGCCTACTGAGTTTCTGGAGAGAAATCAACTGATAGCCTTATAGGGGTTCCCTTGTAACTGTCTCTTTGTTTTCCTCTTGCTGCTTTTATTTGTTTATTTGCCATGCTGCACGGCTTGTGGGATCTTAGTTCCCAGACCGGGGATTGAACCCAGGCCACAGCAGTGAAGGTGCCAAGTCCTAACCACTGGACCACCAGGGAATTCCCTCTCTTGCTGCTTTTAGAATTCTCTCTTTAACTTTTGCCATTTTAATTATGCTATGTTTTAGTGTGGGTCTATTTGGGTTCATTTTTTGGGGGATCCTCTGTGCTTCCTGTTCCTGGATATCTGTTTCCTTCTTTAGGTTTGGGAAGTTTTCAGCCATAATTTCTTCAAATACATTTTCAATCCCCTTTTCTCTCTCTTCTCATTCTGGAACCCTTATTATGTGTATGTTGGCATGTTTTATATTATCCCATAGATCTTGTATGTTGCTTTCATTGTTTTTTCATTTGTCTTTCTGTCTGCTGTTCTGACTGGGTGATTGCCATTTTTCTGTCTTCCAGATCACTTATTTGTTGTTCTATGTCATTTAGTCTGCTATTCACTGCTTCTAGATTGCTTTTTATCTCGGCAATTGAATTACCTATTTTTTATTGGTTCATCTTTGTAGTTTCTAGTTCCTTGTTACAATGATCTGTGTTTCTATCGATAATCTTTTTAAATTCTGTTAGCATTTTTATTACCACCTTTTTTAACTTGGGTCTGATAGACTGGTGAGCTCCGTTTCATTATTTGTTCTTTCAGGGGATTTCTCTTGCTCTTTTAATTGGGAGTAGTTCCTTTGCCTTTTCATTTTACTTAGTGTTCTCTGTCTCGAAGAATTTAGGAGGAACAGTTACCTACTGTGGTCTCGAATGGGTGTTTTTATGTGGGAGCATTCCTGCATAGACTGTGTGTGTCTCATGTCTTTGGTGGGAGGGCTGGTTTTGATATGGACGCCAACCACGTCTTTCTTCAGGGTGTGCTGGCTGTTATCCCCTTGATAGGGGGTGTGGTTGGCGTGGGGGGAATTAAAGCCTATGCAGGGTGTCCGGCAGGACTTCTTCTCTGCTCTGTAGCTGTTGCTGCCCTGTCAGGGGCAGGGTCTACTCCCCAGTTGTTGGAGTAGAGAACCTGAGGGTCAGGTTCAATCAGGCTCTGTTGTCCTTGAGTGCATGCCCTGGCCCAAATAAGGTAATTGCTGCGGCAAGTGAGGCCCATGTGCTCACGGTAGACCTATGCGCCACCTGTGTAGGCATCTGCGGCTCTGCTCAGAAGCAGCCCAAGGTCACATCCTGTCCCCTGTTTTGTTCGTCCCAGGTCTAGTGCAAGGCTGTGGTGTTGAGTAGGCTGGGGCCGCAGGGTCGGGGCATTGTGGCGCAGGAACTGAGGTGGCTGGGCTTCAGCCTGAGATCTGGGCTGCCTCTGTGGCAGTCTTCTCCCAGGACCTGTGTGTTCCGGATCCAGTGCTAAACTGCAGTGTGGAGTGGGTGGAGGCAGGGTGCTCTGGCTGGGACACTAACTCTGCTTGCTCCTGAGCTTGCTGACAATAGCGGTCGCCTCGCCACCCGGACCGCACCCTAGGCCCCCCAGGCTGTCTGTGCGTAGCTAGATCCACTCATTTCCCAGGGCCTGGTTGGCCCAGATCTTCAAGCTGCGGTGTAGAGTGAGCAGGGCTGGGGTGTTTGCCCCATCAGATCGGGGAGTGTGGCCAGGCGGCAGCCACCAGCGCAAGGCTTTTTCTGCCCTGATTGTTGGAAAGCCGTCATGTGCGCACTCCTCTCAAGTACAGTCTAGGCTTCTCCAGCCCTTCTGTCTGCCCATTGGTCCTCTCAGCAGCCAAGGGGGTGTGTCTCCTCCATGCAGGACCCCAGGCGTGGGATGCCCAGATTGTGGCTCGACCTGCTTGCTCTCCAGGGTGACGGTCCACCCATGTAGACCTTCTCTTCCTTTCTGATCCCTCCCGGGAGTGCAGGTCCCAAACCAGTACCTTTTTTCCATCCTACCCAGTTACGTGGAGATTTTTCTTACAGTTTGGTTGTATAGGAGTTCTTCTGCCAGTTTCCAGTTAGTTTTCTGTGAGAGCTATTCCACATGTAGATGTATTTTTGATGTTTTTGTGGGAGGAGGTGCGCTCCACGTCCTCCTACTCCATCTTGAGCCCCCTCGTAATCTCCCTTTCTTAAAGTCAACCATGCAGTGTGGTACAACCTAATCATTACAATGATAGGTCACCATATTCATAAGTCCCTCCCACACTCAAGGAGAGGGGATTCTACTGACTGAGGAACCCTGGGGGCCATCCCAGAATTCTGCCTATTGCAGGAAGTATACTGGAATAGCATTCTCCCCACTGTAGTGAGGTTTTTCTTGACCACTCATTTTGAGAGTTCTATGCCTATCCAGGGTCTTGGAGAAAAAGACATATACCACTATAAAATCTGCCTAAAGGGATGCTTTTGGGCTGAGACATTATAGCTCTCCTGTTGAGATTGTAGAATGTGTTTGCTCATTATAGCAAAGATTTGTAATATAACTGGGGGTCCTGTTTGTTCATTGCAGATTTTGATAGCCTGAGTTTCTTAAAAGAATCATTCACCAGAAATAAACCAGTCACAAGACGACAAATTCTGTATGATTTTACTTTTTTGAGGTATCTGGAGTAGTCAAATTCATAGAAGCAGAAAGTAGAATGGTGGTTGCCAGGGCCTGGGGGGAGGGGGAATGAGGAGTTATTGTTTGTTTGATGAGTATGTAGTTCCAGTTTTACAAGATGAAAACATTCTGGAGCTCTGTTACATAACAATGTGAATATATTTGACACTACTGAACTGTACACTTATAAAAGGTTATGATAGTAAACTTTACGTTATGTGGAGGGTTTTTTTTAACCATGGTTACAAATAAAAATAAATTTTAAAAAAATCATTCACCAAAGCTTTTTGTGATCTGAAGTATGAAAGAGCTTTTTTTTTTTTTTTTTTTTTTGCGGTACGCGGGCCTCTCACTGTTGTGGCCTCTCCCGTTGCGGAGCACAGGCTCCGGACGCGCAGGCTCAGCGGCCATGGCTCACGGGCCCAGCCGCTCCGCGGCATGTAGGATCTTCCCGGACCGGGGCACGAACCAACGTCCCCTGCATCGGCAGGCGGACTCTCAACCACTGCGCCACCAGGAAAGCCCTGGAAGAGCTCTTAAAAGCAGCCTTGGGATCAGGAAAAGTTACTAGAATGTCATAGTGCTTATGGAGGATTTGTGTTCTCGACATTCATCCTACCCTCCTTTTCTGTGCCTTCCTGTACTGCAGGGTGTGGGAAGCTAGTGTGCCGAGTGTGAATTGGATTCTAGCCGTTTGATACTCTTGTGGGTTACTTGGAGGGTGGGAGTGAGGCTGAGACGACGTTCCATTGACAAGCATGGTCGTAGGGCAAGTAAGTTCCTGCAGTCGTTTTCCAGTGCCCAACACTAACCCCATGCGTGTCAGTTGGCAGTTGTGGCAACAGCATACGAGTCTTCCTGACCCCTGGATCGCAGCTAAAGCATCACGCTCTTGAAACCACCAGTCCCTATACAGCCTTCAACCTTTCTGGCTGAGGTCAAGGTAGAGTAGCTCCCCTGGCAGGCCAGTCGTTCTGTGGTATCATTCTGAGAGTCAGTCCTGGAGGGCCAGCCCAAAGCCTGAACCTCCCATTCTTTTTTTTTTTTTTTTTTTTTTTGCTGGGCCAGGTCTTAGTTGCGGCACACGGGCTCTTAGTTGCATCTAGTTCCCTGACCAGGGATCGAACCCGGGCCGCCTGCATTGGGAGTGCAGAGTCTTAACCACTGGACCACCAGGGAAGTCCCGATCCTCCCATTCTTACAACAATTTTGCAAATACCCAATACCCTGAATTAAATCCCTTTCTGCTTAAAATGGCTGGAGTGATTTCTTTTCCTGCAACTGAACCGTAAGTGTTCGTGATACGTGACGATCAGGCCAGTGGATGTTTTGGAATTTGATCATGCCATCATGTGAAGGTTTGGTGGTACCTGATGGAGGCCTTCTATGTAAATGGGGCTTTGGCGGTTATTCCCATCTGCCCCGCTTTCGCCCTGCTCCCTTACGCTGGGCCTCAAACCCAGCTGGACCTCTGCTGCTGCTGGGCAATGCTTTATTTCTGTCCTTTCCCTTTTGTAGCTACTGGAAAACTTTTTTCCTCTTGTCCATCCGCCTACCTGATTGTAGCAGACTCTAAGGCTCTCCACCCAAGGCGTTTCCCCCCACCTGTTCCCTGCTAACAGAATCCAATTTTGTTTGGGCATTAGGCAAAGATCTCTTAATTTTAGGTAATATGTTTTATGATGGGTTTGTGACACAGTCTTGGCTAATAAGGGGAAGTCTCCTGGGAAGCTTCTGAAGAGAATGTTTCTTCCTGACAAGAGACGAGAGTGAAAGAGTTTTCTCATTGCCTGACTGTCTGTGACTCTCTCTCCTAAAATAAACACTTGATGCCTGGAGCTACGGCAGACATGTTGACACTACAAGGTAGCAAGCATGGGGAGAAAAAGTCAATAACTGAGGATGGCAGGGCAGAGTGGCTGATAGAATCGGTACCTCCATACAATCAATGAACCATGGACACACCTTGAAACTGCCCACCTCCAGACTTCTGCCTGCTAAGCAGTAAAGGCCTTTGGGATATAAGCCACTATTAGTTGGATTTGGGGGTACTTGAAGCCAAAATCCTTCCTAACTGATACCTCCAGCCCCTTCCTGATAACTCTCAGCAGATGCCCTTGCCTTTGAGTTTATAGAGAAAATGAAGTCCCCTTCCGGCCCACCCCCACCCCCTGACATACAAGATTTCTTCCCCTGCTCTTGTCTCATAGCCAAGGGCCTCTTATCTGATCTGAGGCTAATCTCTCCCTTGTGTTGCGGACACCAGCTCCTCTGCAGGGACCTGGGCAGTCGTCTTTCTCTCCTGCATCTTCCATCTCCTGCTCTCCCGTGGCCCCTTTCCAACTGTGGACTTGAGTAAGTACCCAAGGCTGTGTGTACTGGACTGGGTGGACATGTCTCATCCTAACCACCAGGTAACTGCTTCTCAAGGGCCCCTTCCTGGTCCCCTGGGTGAGGCCCCGGAGGTGGGCTTGGAACTGTTCTCTGACCCCAGAGTGAGCGGCTGCCCAGCTCTGGGGATGGACTGTGGGGTACTCAGGCCAATGCCTGCTTGCCACTGCAAGGCGCTTTTTTTCCTTCTGCCTTTTCTCCTGATGTTTATTGAGAGCATATTTTCTTTATCTTTAAGGCTTTTACAGCTTTGTATTTTTGCCTCTGTTGTTATGATTTATGCTACTTTTACTGGCTCTTTACCCTCAGCACATAAACATGTTTAAGTTTTCCACAGCTTAAAAAAATAAAATAAAAAACCCTTCCTTGACCCCGCATTCTCATCGAGTTTCAGCGTCCTCTCTCTCTCTCTCTCTCCCCCCGCCCCCTTCTCTTCGTCGTGAGCTCTTTGGGAATCCTCTGCACGCACGGTGTTTCTTCACATCCCACTCAATCCTTAACTCTCATCTCCAAGACAGGAAACTCAGCCCAGCCTTGCTTAGCACAATGGGGGTTTTATTGGCAGGATGCTAGGAATCTTGCACGACTGTGGGAAGAAAAGAAGGAAAGGGATGCAGCTGGGCCACCAGATCCCCTGGGACATTTTTCTGTGGCCCTCACACTCTCTCTCCTCCCAGCTTCTTTTGGAATGATGTCATTCTTTCCTCCACGTTATGCCCAACTGCTCCAGACCCTTCTACCCCACGGCTCCCTTTAACTCCAGTTTGAAAATCTCAGGGAAGGATTCTGATTGGTCCAACCTGAGTCAGGTATCTTCCCATGGATCAATCAGCCATGGCCCCAGGAGGCAGAGTCCCATAGCTGAGACAAAACCTCAGAGGAGGGGGATTGTGAGGTAGCTTCTCAGCTGGCTTCTCCCTTACCAGCAGCATTTGCTTGAAACTCCTCTCATGCACCTCTTGGTGCCCCACCCACGTGGTACAGGCCTTACCTCTTCATCCCACTGCTGACATCCCGCTTCATGCCTGAAGCCATGAGCTCTGCTCTGCCCGTATATGAAACAGGTCAGCAATGCTGAGAGATTATGGTACCTCTGGCTGGCTCAATCATGACCCTCGGGTGTAGAAACAGCCCAGCTTCCTCGAGAGGGCAAATGTGGGGGCCATAGAGATGTGCCCCCAGGTCCCCTTCAGGGAGGGACTTGTGGCCCCGTTGTCAGCAGAAAACCACCTCTCCCCAAAGGCACCTTCCTGGGGTAGCCGGCATCCAATGATTGGTTATTTCATCCACCGTGGGACAACTCTGACAGGCTCTACACGCTTCCGCATGTCCCATAGGGTCTGTCCAGGTTTGCCAGGCCAGCTTTGCAGTTCAAGCCCTCGCCCGTCCCAGTCCCGCTTTCTCCCCCTCCTTTCACCGATGGCGGTCCTAGGAACTATCTCACATGCCAAACTCCGTTTCGGTTTCTGCCTCCAGAGAACCTAACCTGTGATAGATACCCCTGAGCTATGTGTCTCACACCATCTCCCAGGGGTCCCTGTGGGATTGAGCACCAGTTGCCCACAGTGGGAACCAGCTTGCTGATGTTCCCTTTATTGGCCACCTTCCCTTTCCCATCCCACTTCCCCACTGCCCATAGTCTCTAAATCTCCTAAAATCTACTTGCTCTCAAGTCCTTGTCTCAGGGACAACCCACACTCAGACACCAGGATTATTGTAAAGTTTTTGCTAAACACAAGAATCCCAGCCTTTATCTGCAACGTGTATCACTGTGACCATGAGCTCTTCTTGAAGTGCTTTTCTCCCTCAGCTTGCTGGGTTTCTTGACCCCTTGCTGCCCACTGCTTTGCCCACCCTTCTTCCTCTGGCCACCCCAGAATTACAGCTTGGCTTCCTCCTAACACCCAACACATCCCAAGGGAATTCAGACAGTCCCCTGAAGTCGACCATCACTACACAGGGATGACCCACCCTGTCTGTCTCCTGCCCAGATCTCTCTCTCGAGCTCTGGACTCAGATATCCAACTGCCTCCAGGCCATCTCCACGTGGCTGTCCCACAAGTGCTTCAAATCAACATGGCAGAAGTAAATTCATCACCTTTTTAAAAGCCAGCTTCCCCTCCTTACATTCCCCTTTTCATCAAAAAACATCACTGTTTTTTTGTCCCCAAAGCCAGCTATCTGGGAGTCACCCAACCTCCTACCCATCTTCCCACTGCCCCATTAGCACTTGTCCTGGTGCCAACCAACCTCCCACCTTCAGTCAGTCTCCCCATTCCCAGGCTCTGCCCTCCATTAGCATGTGACCTCGAATAACTCATCAAATCTCTCTTAGCCTCAGTTTCTACATCTGTAAAATGGGCTATTGATACTAGTACCTATTCTTTTAGAGTTGCTGCGAGGTTTAAAAGGTATTGCACGTACAAAATGCTTAGAAAAGTATATGGCACATAGTAAATACTCGATGAGTGTTAGCTTTTTATTATTGTTTTTGTTTATCCTTCTAAAGGCCTCATCAGTTTTCATCTTGTACTGTAGCCACTTACATGCCATCTTGAAATACCCTATCGGTTTGCGAGATTCTTGGGGGCAGTGCTATATCTTATTCATCTATCTATCTGTCTATGACCAATTTCCCTCTCCTCCTACTTCCTGTCAGCCACACTTCCCCTCATATCTGGTAGTGTTGGAGCAGCTAGGGGAATTTATTCTTATATCCAGCTAAGAGGAAGTTGAGTGGGGGGATGTATTTAATTAGGGTTCAGTGGGATATTTTGTGTGTACAGTCGATCTTTGAACAACATGAGTTTGAACTGCAAGGATCCACTTATACACAGATTCTTTTCATGCTCCTACATTTGCTATCTGAGGTTGGTTGAATCTGCACATGTGGAATCCACAGATAGGGAGGGCCGACTCTGGGACTAGAGCGTACATGGATTTTAATATCCTCTGCTGGCCCTGGAACCAATCCTCAGAGAATGCCTTGGGCCGGCTGTATTTTTAAGATATCACTAGCCATCCCAGTGTAAGAATAGCTTCCAGAGACAGTCTCACCACTCGCTGGATTGACTCCCCAGGTGATGTAACATGAAGACTCAGGCCCAGAGGTTGTATCTCAATGTAAACGTGTCCTATGGTTCGCAGAACCAGAAGCATACAGGTAGTGGCGGAGAAACAAGGTTCAAAAGGCGTGGAATCAGAAGCTACTCTGTGGAAAACTCTTCCAATCATCAGACGAAAAATTCTAAGCAGGGGCAAGTTCGTTCTTATCCCTAGATAAAAGAAATTCTCTCCTGTCGGGAAAATATTCAGCAAGGCAATGGATACAATGACGAATGTACCATATATTCCTTTTTCCTTTCTCATGGAATATATGCGGAAGAGAATTTATCAGAATTCTTGCAGGGGACAACCCTATAGCAGTACAACAAGCAGCGAGTAGGTCTTTGTGTGAAGTCGCATGTTTTATCCACCCCAGTGATTTGGCCCACATCTTAGAGTATCTGATGCCTCTTGTTCTGATGAAGCCTGGCAATTCCAGATGAAACGTCAGGCAAAATTGCCGCTGACACAGCAAAATACCCTAAAGAAACGTATTTATCAATGAGTCAATTTTTATCCCAGAAGAGTAATTCGATTACATAATTATGGAGCCCAATACAATGTAGTGGCAATTTAAGAAGGCATTTGAATTGTTCTTGTGTGTCCTAAATTTCAGATTAACTTTATGTATTTTTTCAGAATTATTGATCAAACCCCAAATCGATCAACAAGTATGCAGCCCAAAACTGTCAGATAAAAAGTACTACAGGGCTTGCCTGGTGGCGCAGTGGTCGAGAGTCCGCCTGCCGATGCGGGGGACACGGGTTCGTGCCCCGGTCCGGGAAGATCCCACATGCCGCGGAGCGGCTGGGCCCGTGAGCCATGGCCGCTGAGCCTGCGCGTCCGGAGCCTGTGCTCCGCAGCGGGAGAGGCCGCAACAGTGAGAGGCCCGCGTACCGCAAAGCAAAAAAAAAAAAAAAGAACTACAGAGGTGTATTAGGCAGTTAATAAAAATATTATGTTACACTGTCTGGGTTTTGTGAGGTTTAGGTGGTAGTCTACTCTTTAAAATGCAGAATTTCCTGTGATTTCTTGTCATACCTAATTTTGTACCTGTCATCTTATATACTTTTACTTAAAGAGGGATCCCAGGATTGTGAGTGTCAGGCCTCACAAAGCCTGGGTCATCTTCTGGTTTCACCCCACGACCTTACACATGTGTGTACCATCACCCCTGTTCTGGTACCCACCACACACCACGGGCATTTCCACAGCCAGGCATGCTGGGAGGTATCTTTTGACAGAGGGAAGAACGAGCCAAGTAAAAAGGGCTTTGGTTCTATCATGTAATAGAGCTGGGACTTGAAAACCACAGAGGTGAAACGGTGGGGCAAATTCAATCAGCCAACTCCCACTTTGGGGACTGAGGCACGGGAATGTTTGGCAAATAGAAAAACGGGCGGGGCGGGGTGAGGGAGAGACCCAGAAGAGGCTGCGGTTCTGGGCTTGACCACAAGATGGAGGTAAAAGAGTGGTCCCTCCATTCAGTCAAAAACTCATTAAGAGCTAATCAAGGTAAAGTGGGTCTTTCGTGTTCCCTACCTGTGCCTTCTCACCTTTGCCAAGCCTCACTGAACTTACTATTTTTCCATTCTTTTTGGTTAAAGTCGTCACAAATCTGCGTTTTTGTTTGTTAACTCAACTGTAGCCTGCACATCGTCTTCTAGACATCTTCCCCTGCTTCTTATGGTTAAGGATTATGTTCTTATTAACTGTTATTAGAAGAATTTTCTGACTCAGAAGTTTCAGGACTTAAAGCTATAGTCTTAGTTCAATAATTGCCTGATTATTTGCTGCTATGCTTGGAACTTTCATTACCTGGCTTCTAATTTGCATGCACTTCTCCACACCCCCAAGTCGGGGCTCTGAACAGAGCGCTATCTGCAACACCAGCCCTCATTCCCGTCTGTCTGAGAGAGATATGGTTCCATCTATTTTTTACTGGGGCCCTGTGAAGGCTGAATGACTCCTATGTTAACCATAAAAAAACCCGGAGCAACTTGCCTAAGAAAGACAATGATAGAAATAGAGTCAGGCTTCCTGGATCCAATTCTGCATTTTCCAAGCTGGCGGTGGCCGCTATCAGCCCCTTCCCCTGTAAGATTTTGGCAGTCCTCTAGCCCTTTAGGCCAACACCATTAGCTCAGAACACATCACACAGAAAGCATGGGACAGTGACCAGAATTCACCACCTTCTTGATTTCTTTTGAGAGCTTTGCCGTTGCTGAGGGCTCTTGACCCAAACGTGTACTTGGCGTATTGGTGAGGGCTCTTGCTGGAAAACGATGCTAACGATGAGAGGGTGAAGAGTACAACTGAAGAGCCGCCATGCTGTCATCCTGAGTGCCCAGATGTGTGCGCTTCTCCAGTAGTTGAGGCTACAGTGTTTGTCTTTGATGAGTCGTAAGCTTTCCTTATAGTGACGACGCTGCTGGCTGAGATTGGAGATGACATCTGTGTGAGAGGACACAGCAGATCTGACTGGCCCAGAGCCACAGCAGCTCTCGGCGGCACCTTTAGTAAATCCCCTCGTTCCTTGACTGCCCCAGGATTGACAGATCCCGTGGGACAACAGGCGCTTTTTCAAAGCAGGTGGAGGGAGCAGGATCAGAAACATCCTGGCAGGTTTCCCCTGCAAAGTGCCTTTCTGGCTCTAGATCGTGGTGGTTCTGTTTTGCCTCGTAGAAGTAGCCCGCTCTGGACAGCAGCTTGGTTCTCTGGTTGGGCAGAACAGGTGAACCAGCTCTAGACAAGGAATTAGGGGACCTATGTTCAGATGCCAGCTGTGTGACTGCGGCATCCCCCTTCAGGAATGAAGGACTTCTTCCTCCCAGCTGAGAGAGCCCCTCCAGCCAAGGCCACACTTTTCCCAGGTAGCCTAGCTCCAATGACTGATTGCCAAGGGGGCACGAAGGCTCAGCCCTCTCGCCCCACCTTCAGAAGGCGCCAAGTCTCATTCTATCTTTCAAACCCCCTGTAGAGTCGCCTAAGGCTTCCCTGAAGCCTGCATCGCAGCTCAATTTCTCCGTCTGGCCGCTCTTGCCTTCTCCCCTCCCTTCCTCAGGGCTAGATCCCAAGGGCTCTCCCTAGTAAACCTCCTGCACATGAAACTCCATCTCTGAGTCCTCCTCGTGGGGAACCCAGCATGAGGCAGTGACCTTGGGGAAGGCAAACACCCTTTCTGTACTGTGTTAGGAGGTTATCCGAAAACCCCGGAGCTATGTTCAGTGCCACTCCCAGGGTTCCCTTGGTGGTCATTTTCGCAGCTGCCCGCTACAGCTCCCACCAGCTCTTGGCAACTAGACCCACCAAAGAACCCAAAGTTTCAGAAGCCTGAGAACCCGAGCACATATGGAAGCGGCTGCTCATCGAGGCAGGTTAGCGGGCAATGCTGGGATCCTGTAGCTCTCAGCCCCAATTCAAAAAGCGCTGCTGGGCTTCCCTGGTGGCGCAGTGGTTGAGAGTCCGCCTGCCGATGCAGGGGACGCGGGTTCGTGCCCCGGTCCGGGAAGATCCCACATGCCGCGGAGCGGCTGGGCCCGTGAGCCATGGCCGCTGACCCTGCGCGTCCAGAGCCTGTGCTCCGCGGTGGGAGAGGCCACGGCGGTGAGACGCCCGCGTACCGCAAAAAAAAAAAAAAAAGCGCTACTATATGATATAACTAAGGGATAATTTCCCCATTTTGTCCCTCCAACCTGGAGACAGGCCTGGGAGGTTCTCCACTCTCATTGGAGGTTGTCCATGTTGACCTTTGCTCTCTTTCTTCCTCTAGGGCGCCCTGCCCAATAGAAATCAAATTCAAGTTACATCGGGAATCTTCCATTTTCTAGGAGCCACACACACAAAAGGAAAAAGAAACAGACAAAACTGATTGCAGTCATATACTTAAGCCAATATATCCAAAAGATCATTTCAACATATAATCAATCCAAAAATAATTATTGAGGTATTTTTAGTCCTTCTTGTTCATACTGAAGTCTTTGAACTTTGGTGCCTATGTGACATAGCACCTCTCAGTTTGGACCGGTCACATTGTAAGCATCCGGTAGCCACGGTGGTGACAGTATTGGTCACAGATTATAAGTGACGGGGGTTGCAGAAGAAGGCGGATGAGGATCTGGGATTTCGAAACTGAGCGCTTCTGCTTCTAAGGCTGATGAGTTTCTGAACTCGAAGGTTCTTACTGGCCTTCACTTCTTATTGCTCCATAAATTAGGGATCATGCTATATCTGCCTCCTAATGTAGGGGTGAGACTTTATTTAACAAGCTAGCATCCCTAAAGCACCTGGCATGCCTGTACATTATTCAGAAACAATGGGCTTCTTATGGCCCCCTCAACCTCCGCCTGCAATTAGCAATACCAGCCAGGACGGACACTCGTGTTTGAAAGCAATAATACGTAAGACATCTTTATTTTGAGTTTCATTTGTGCACCTCATACAAAGTTTTGACCAGTTTTCTAATCCCAATCAGGAAAAGAAGCATTTGGAGAGAGGTAAAAATGTAAAACGTTTAATTAGCTGCCAAGGATTGAAACTCTTGATTCAGAGCCCGAAATGGCTAATAAGGTTTTATTGTTGCTATTACTTAGAGGTTTTATAGAACTATAGGCTTGCAGAGAGCTTTTCAATCACTTGAGAGAATCTAAGTTTGTTAACAGTGAGATGAAAAAACGTTCTATTCATCAGGAGAGACAACATACATAATATCTTAAGTATTTAAGAATTACGACCCTGCTATGAGAACTCCTGAAATTACTTCTACGTGGGTGCAAGAGATTCTCGTTAGAGGTACAGGACATTAATGCAGATACCAATGTTATTACCCTGCTGAGTCTGCAAGGGTGAACTTTTGCAAGTCAGGAAATAGAGATGTTTCTAGAACAAACATTAGCTGGCTCTAGTTACACATAGGGAGTTTTTTGCCCACGCGTGATTTTTGAACATTTTTCTAAAGGAGCTCTTAAGGTTTTATGGGTGATTATATTATAAAATCGTACATAGTTCCAATATGGCCTAATTTATGATTGCTCTGAGTCACCAAAATCTCCCAGGATTCCACTGTTGAGGCTGCTGCAGTTGGAGACAAATTTGCACCAATTCCTCTATAAACGTTATCAGTGGGGCAGCCTGGGCTGGAAAGTATGTGAAAAATGGATCTCCCCGTCCTGTGTGTACCGAAGGCAAATTCAGGCCCTCTAGACTTTTGACTATATCAGTGAGCTTCTTCTACAGCAACGCCACCTAACAACTCAAAGCTCAGTACTTAATGCAACCAGATGGCTGGCTAGGTAGCTCTGCTGATCTCAGCCGGACTCACTCATGGCTAGCTGGAGGCTGATCGCGGCTGGCTGGCCTCAGTTCCTCTCCACTCCACATGTTTCTCATGGTCCAGCAGGCTAGCTCGGGCATATTGTCATGGAGATGACACATACCCAAGAGAGAGCAAGCTCCAATGGATGGGCCATTTTGAGCCTCTGTGACATGCCTGCTAACAGCCCATTGGCCTAAGCCAGTCACATGGCTGAGCCCAGCACCCAGAGATGGGGTAGATCCAGCCACCCACTGTGGGAAGGCACGGCAAAGTCACATGGCCAAGGGCCTGGAGGAAAGGAGGGGTGAGGATTGTGGCCGTGTGAGCTACCACAGATGAGAATGGATTCGAATCATTTTCTTGGAAAGAGAAGGCCAAAACAGTAAATGGCGCCAATGTATACCTCCATTTTGAGAGGAAAGGTTTTCAACTGGCAATACCAAGCTATGCCAACCTACTCCCCATCCCTACCTCTTGGAACAGGCCTAGGCCAGAGGCCATGGGAAATTTTTGACTAAGCTCTAACGGGTAACTTGCTTTCAAGTGTACTTCTTCCTAGAGGACACATAGGTGAGTAGCCCTCAGCACCCCGTGCCTGTTTCCTTATGGTCACTTGCACTTCCGGCCCCAAGCACTGTGCAGAATTCCACGTCAGAACGCAAGAGAACGGGAGTTACAGGCCCCTGCGGCCCTGCGTTGACCAGGTTTGGGTGGTCGCCACACATGCTGAGGAGAGACCCTGCTCTCTGCCATTAGGCGGGGCGTCAGCTGGCCCCGTGCCAGGCTAGCGTTCATGCCCATCTGTCAGGGTGGCACCTGGCCCTCTTCTAGAAACAGATGGTTTCAATTGATCTTTCCTTGCCAGTCTTTCCTGCATGAACACTCCAAACGTGCCCTGCTTTATCCTGGAACTTAATGGGATCCTCACATGCTCTAGTTTCCTGTATCGTTTCCCTGGGAGCCAAATTGTTTTTCTTTTTTTCAATCTCTTTTTTTTTCCTTCAGTTTTTACTTTTCTGCAATAGTAGGATTATAAATGGATTTGTATATACAGAGGGGAAAATCAATAACCTGTATTTTCTGGGACAAAATGTAACCTCGCAGCAAAGCACCGACAATTGTAAAAAACTCATTTGTTTTTCCATTTCACTGATCTTGACACACACAGCTCACCTCGTATTCCTAGGCCGAACTGACTTGGCCTCCCTGGATGTCAGAGGCTTGGCCTGACAAAACCTTTTGACATGAGACAGAAAATATGCAGGCGCATACCCGCCACACCCTCAGGCTGACAATTTAGTGGCCCAAGGACAACACGGGATTTAAATTTGATTTTGTTTTTAAAGGAAAGGCGTGAGTTAGGGCAGCTAAATATTACAGATCTTCCAAAGGCAAGATTGCATCTTGGCCCTGAGGCTCTAGCCTGGGAGGGGACACTTGCCCCTGGTGACCTGGCCCAAGGGCAGCAGGGAACTTCCCCCAGTGCTTTGGCCTTCTGATCTCGCCTGCAACCCAGCCCGCAGACGTTTAGCTTTAGCCAGTGGAGCTGCCCAGCCACACCCAGCAATGTACAAATCACAGCCGTGGTCGGGTGCTTCTCCTGCCACATGCCTGAGATGCCACCATTTGGGTTAAATAAAAGGGGGCGGAAGGCCTTTTAAGCAAACACTTCAGTATGCATGGAACAGCTGTAGTCAATAGAAGTAGAGTGCAAGCCACAGAGATAACTCAAAATCTTCTAGTACAGCGATCCCCAACCTTTTTGGTACCAGGGACCAGTTTAGTGGAAGACAATTTTTCCACGGAAGGGACGGGGTGGTGGGGTGTTTCAGGCGGTAATGCGAGCGATGGGGAGCGGCTGTAGATACAGATGAAGCTTTGCTCGCTCGCCTGCCGCTCACCTCCTGCTGTGCGGCCTGGTTCCTAACAGGCCATTACCGGTCTGCGGCCCAGGGGTTGGGGAGCCCTGTTCTAGTAGACACATTGAAAAGAAAGAAGAAACAGGTAAAATGAATTTTAATAAGATATTTATTTAGCCCAGTATATCAAAATATCATTTCAACATCTAATCCGTAGGAACAGTTGTTTATGAGACATTTTACATTCTATGTTGTGTTTTAAGTCTTCGAAATCTAGGGTGTATGTTACACTGATAGCACATCTCAATTCGAAATAGCTGCATTTCACATGCTCAGTAGTCACATGTGGCTGGTGGCCACCATATTGGGCAGTGCAGGTTAACAGTTAATTCTCAGAAGAGAATTAAGGGACTGGGGGATAGAGACGGCCACCTTACTTTCACCCGTAAACCCTTTTGCACTGCTTGAATGACGTGCCAAGTATGTGGACCACATATTTTTTTAAAAAGACAGCATACCCTGATATTTTTTTGATTGATAACTCAATGTCGGCAAGCAAAAGGAAAAAAAGACACATTCCTACACAGTTGGTGGGACTGTAAGCCCATACCACTGTTCTTGGGGGGAATGGTTAGGGTCAATGTTAGGGTTTCCAGAGAAACAGAACCAATAGGAGGAGAATATATATATATATATATTCATTCGATAGTCATTGAAATTACATTTAAATGTGTTTTTATCATATCAGCACTGTGCTAATTGCTTTTAATCTTCACAGAAACCTCAGGGTAGAAAGTGTTGGGGATTCCGTTTTACAACATGGAAACTAGCTAAGGCTCTGAGAGGTTCAGAAACTGGGGGCTAGTAAGAGGTGGGACTTGAGTTGGAACTGATTCTCTCTGACTTCAAAGGTAGTGGACAAAGATAGGGAGAATGAACACACAGGGGCCAGTAAAAGAGATTTACTATAAGGAACTGGCTCACATGATTCTGAGGCCGAGAAGTCCCATGGTGTAAGCCCCAATCCCACGGTAGAAGACCGATGTTTCAGCTCACATCAGGCAGAGAGCCAGGCTCTCCCTTCCTCTCTTTTTTTTTTTTTTGTTCTACTCAGGCCCTCAATGGAGTGGATGAGGCCCACCCACATTGCAGGGAGAGATGGGTCCTGCTTTACTCAGTCTACCAATTCAAATGCCAGTCTTATTTGGAAACACCGTCACAGAAACACCCAGAAACATTGTTTAACCAAATATCCAGGCCCTTCCAGGGCCCAGTCAAGTTGACACATGAGATGAACCATCACATCTACTTCTAGAAATGTATCCTAAAGAAATGACTGGCCAAGAGGGCCCCTGTATTATGGGCCAGGATGTACATCTCAGCGTCTGAGTTCTTACTGGAACGTTGAAAACATCCTGAATGTTGTAAACAGATGTGCAGTGAAATTGCACCCTCTGGAGGAGGTGACTTCTAAAGACAGGCAATGAGAGAAAATCACCAATAGACAAAATCGCCCTTGAAAATAACTTGGACGGCAACATACTGGAATCTCAACGCTAAATCCTCCACAGCAAGGTCCCTGTTTCTCGTGGTGAGTTCCTGCTATAGTAGTTCGCTAGCGTGTCGGGGCCATACAGTGTGAAAAAGAGGTACCCTCGACACTAGTATCACTTAACAAGATTGGAGAGGCACATTTGAATTGAAAGCAACTGAGGAAATAGATTTGTGGCTTCCATGTGAAGTTCATTCTTTGAGTGAACTCGTGGACCAAATCGTCTCTATTTTTTTTATACTATATGATTCTATTTATATAAACTTTGAAAATAGGCAAAACTATATCAATGGCATTAGAAATCAGGAGATTGGTTACTCCCAGAAGCATTAGGGGAGGAGACTTCTGGGGTGCTGGTAATTTTCTGTTAATCTTCGCCTCTGTTATTGGAACCGTTTTCTCTTGCTCTGGGAAGGTATAGCGTTCAGCTGACATACTTTAAAGGGGTCTAGGTGACTCTGTTGCATATTGACGTGAAAATATAAAGAATGAAGTATGTAAGGGGATGCCCCCAAATGTCATGTTTTTATCTCTAGGTGTCAGGATAGCAAATTACTTTTGTCTTTTTCTTCTCATGCGTGCGTGTGCACGCATGTACGTAATACACTTATCTGTATTTTTACCTTTTTCTCCGATGGCCAGACTGAAGGTGAATTTCGTATGAGTTCGTAATAGAAAAATAATAATTTTGTAAGCCAGTGCTAGCCCACCACGGGGTGATCACCCAGGCCAGAAGAGTCGCAGGCCCCTCTGGAGTCCCCTGCCCTCTAGGACCTCCTAAGAGGAGGCCGTGATGTGCTCTGCTTGAAGCGCAAGGTGACATTCTCGTGGCTGCCACATTCAAAGGGATTGGGGATGCTTAGAGCCGGCGCTGGTGCTTACAGATGCCCCCGATCCTGCTGGGCCCCCTGAGGAACAGAGCTCCCCTGCCCTAACTCCAGACCACTACTGCCTGGGGCTCAAAAGAAATTAGAAATGTCTCTTGCAGAGACGGCTCCCCACCCCGGGGACCCAGCTTCCCTGTCCCCTCCCTTCAGGCTGTGGTGGCGCTTTGGCGGCCACCTTGTAGCTTGTCAGCCACTGTGGAATGTCACACCCCCAAGTGAGCTCGCGCAGCTGAACCAGCAGCCTTAGCACAGCAGGAGGGACTCAGGCAACCACAGGGCATGTTACCGGAGGAACACGCGTAGCCTGGCAGCCCTCACTTAGGTACAGGTTTAAAGCATGAGACGATCCCCTTGCAGGAGCTGGCTGTCATTTCCCGCCAGCGGGCTCCAGCCTCGAAACATGGTAATGAGAGTCACTCCCAGGTCCTGGCGGCTCCTTGCCCCGCCCCGAACAGGACCAGGACGGCGAGGCAGTGTCTCATCTAATCTGCGTAATCAACCTCCAAGCAGGCAGTGCCACAGCTACATGGAAGATGAAGGAAGCCAGGCGAGGGGGGGTAAATTAACTCACCTAAGTGTTGGGCATTGGGTTCCCAGGAAGGAGACGCTGAGGCAGAGGTGAGCACATGGGATGTTTGTTAAGTCTCCTGGAAAAGGAGGAGAAGGAAGCCGGGGAGGGAGGCCAGAGGCCGAAGTCAGCTGTGATGCAGGCCCCGTGGCAGCCTCAGCCACCCCCACGGGAAGCTCTGGAGCGAGAATGGCCCTTCAGAGTTGCCCCAAGATGGCCGGACTTTTCTACTCCAGCAGCCGTCAGTCAGTGGATGGGGACCGCCCCAGCAGGCCGTGAAAGGCTGAGGGCTGTCTGCCAATAGCGCTGCAGATACAGCTGGGGTGACACATCCTTCCTTGAAGGGGGACCTGGACCCCTTCACATCACCGTGCCCACCACACCAAGGCCACCCAGCTAATGGGGGACAGAGCTGCCACTGAAAGCAAGCGATCCGATATCTGCCGTTTCTGCCCGGCTACTGAGCTAAATGGCCTCCTCTGGGCTCACACAGCCCTGGTCCTCTGCCTGGACTGGGTCTTCTCTTAGACCTTCTAGAAAAGAGTGAGCCCCTTCTGGAATTTAGGTAACAAGGCTGTTCTAGCAGCTCCTGCCTCCCCCGCCTCCACCCCTTCCAACCACTCCGTTACTAAGGCCATGGGATCTTTCCATTTTTTCCCCAGCTAAGTCAGACAGTGCAAGGTCCTATCCATTTGGGGCCATTCTGCCCTCTGCCGTCCCCATCACCACCTGCAGCCCCGCTACATTCTTTAGCAGTTTTCAGATGGGCTGTAATTATCCAAAGGAATTCTATCAAAACCTAAGGAGATTCTCAAGGGAAACGAAGAGCGTTTGAAGTGCATAGTGACCCTAGAAAGTGTGGTTTCCTCATCTTGTGATAGCTTACCAGGCATCAGGAAGCCAAAGCAAAATCCTGCTTCACCGTCTTCCCTTTTCCCGTCTCAGATTTTTACTCACCCCCCCTTCCCCCCCCTTCCCCCTAAACCCCCAGCCACACTAGGGCAGAGGCTACTAAGCTACTCAGTCCTGTAGCCCATCTGGAGGTGAGTGACACAGAGGACAGCCCACATAGGTAAGGCCCAGACAACCACACTCTCTCCCGCCCCTCCTTGGGGAAGGGCTGCTCTTTGCTCTGGAGAGAGCAGGATTCTGGGATCCAGACACACACACAGCAGTGTTTCGGGAACGGTGGTCTTGCTGGCTAGAGGCTGGACAGAGAGGAGTGGCTGGGGGAGAACACTCATGTAGGAGCTGATGGACAAAGGGCACAGGAGAAGAGGCAGAAATGGATCCCAGGTGGAGAGTGATGATAACAGCCATTGTCAGAATCCCACTCTGTCCAGCCTGGTGTTTTCGTTTGCTAGGGCTGCTGTAACAAAGGACTACACGCTGAGTGACTTGAACAGCAGAAATGTATTGTCTCACCATTCTGGAGGCCAGAAGTCCAAGATCAAGGTGTTGGCAGGGCTGGTTCCTTCTGAGGGTGAGAGGGAGAATCTGTTCCAGGCCTCTCCCCTAGCTTCTGGTGCTTTGCTGACGGTCTTTGACGTTCCTTGGTTTGTAGAAACATCACCTCCCTCTCTGCCTTCATTTTCACATGGCCAGCTGCCTATAATGCATGTTTCCATGTCCAAATTTCCCCTTTCTTTAAGGACACCAGTCATATTCTTTTTTTTTAATAAGTTTCTTTTCTTTTTAAATTTATTTTGGTTGTTTTAGGTCTTCGTTGTTACGCCTGGGCCTTCTCTAGTTGCGGCGAGCGGGGGCTACTCTTCGTTGCGATACGTGGGCTTCTCATTGCAGTGGCTTCTCTTGTGGAACACGGGCTCCAGGTGTGTGGGCTTCAGTAGTTGCAGCACATGGGCTCAGTTGTTGTGGCACGCTGGGCCCTAGAGCACACAGGCTTCAGTAGTTGTGGCACAAGGGCTCTAGAGCGCAGGCTCAGTAGTTGTGGCACACGGGCTTAGTTGCTCCACGGCACGTGGGATCTTCCCGGACCAGGGATCAAACCTGTGTCCCCTGCATTGACAGGCAGATTCTTAACCACTGCGCCACCAGGGAAGTCCCCACCAGTCATATTTGATTAAGGCCCACCCTAGTGACCTCATTTTAACCTGATTACTTCTATAAAGATTCTATCTCCAAATAAGGTCACATTCTGAGGTTCTGGAGGTTAGGACACCAATATATCTTTTGGGGTGAGGGGGACACAATTCAAACCATAACACTTTCATTTATTTATTTGTTTGTTTGTTTATATATATATATTTGGCTGTGCCAGGTCTTAGTTGCGGCACGGGGGATCTTCGTTATGGCATGTGGAATCTTTACTTGAGGCATTCAGGAACTAGTTCCTTGACTAGGGTTCGAACCTGGGCCCCCTGTATTGGGAGCATGGACTCTTAACCACTGGACCACCAGGGAAGTCCCCACAACACTTCCTAATTCCAAACTTAGGGACTTCCCTGGTGGTCCAGTGGTAAGGAGTCCGCTTTACAATGCAGGGGACGCAGGTTTGATCCCTGGTCAGGGAACTAAGATCCCACATGCTGCAGGGCAACTAAAGCCCACGTGCCACAGCTACTGAGCTCGCGTGCCTCAGCTAGAGCCCGCGTGCCACAACTAGAGCCCACGTGCCGCAAACTACAGAGCCCTCACGCTCCGGAACACATGCGCCACAACTACAGAGCCCACGCACCCTAGAGCCGGTGCACCACAACCAAAGAAGAAAAAACCCGCATGCCACAACTAGCGAGAAGCCCGCACACCACAATGAAGAGCCCGCGCACCGCAATAAAAGATCCCACGTGCTGCAACTAACACCCAACACAGCCAAAAATAAGTAAAATAAATAAATAAATGGTAAATAAATCTTAAAAAATAAATTCCAAACTTAGACTGAGCATCTCTGGGTTTTGTCTGCACAGCATGCCTGGCCATCTTCTTCTGGTAACAGCATTTCTCTTCCTTATGAGTGAACCCTTCCTTTCCATGCGGCTGCCAATGATGTGACTTTGTCCTCTCATTACAGGAATGGACATATGACCCAAGCTGGCCAATCAGCAGAATCTCTCTCTCCTTCTCTGTCTTTCTATGTTTTGTAATTTTTTTTGTTTTTGCCACACCATGTGGCATGTGGGATCTTATTTCCCTGACCAGGGATCGAACCCATGCCCCCTGCAGTGGAAGCATGGAGTCCTAACTACTGGACCTCCAGGGAATTCCCTGTTTTGTAATTATTTAAGTGAGTTAGGAGAGAGAGAGAGGGAGAGAGAAAGAGAAAGAGAAAGAAAGAGAAATTGGGGATGTTCCTAAAAATTAACCCAGGCTCAGTCTGTTCATTGTATTTGCTCTTTCAGAGAAGTCCTCCTGATAACATGCCTGAACTGTGACAAACCTAAGGCTGCTGTGGCTAAGGAAACAGTCTGGCTTTGAAGCTTGAACCCCAACCTCCTCATTAGCTAGCTGGGGGACTGAGGAGTTTTCCATGTCTCAGTTTCCTCATGTATAAAACATGGTGACAACAATGCTATCTATCTCAGAGTATTCTGGCAAAGATCACATATGTGAGAATATTTTGCATGAAGCAAATTTCTATACAAATGTTTGTCATTGTTAGAAAGGTAGAAATCTAGGACTAGGGGAGCCAAAGAATAAGAATTTGTTAGTGTTTAATCAGTCCTGACTTAGAGCGCTGGCATCGCACTTGCCTGCCACCCCTCTCCCCTCGGTCTTGCAGTTGGGCAGGGCCCACTGAGTTGTGAGCTGAAATTGACAGGTGTCACTTCCCAGCCCAGAGTCCATGTGTGAGAGACTACACAAGGGCATGAATACAGTGGGGTGAGGTTCATTAGGCATCACCAAATGGCAGTCTACCACAATGGTCAAACAGTCATTCATGCATTCATTCATTCGTTCATCAAATCCTTTTTGAGCACCTTGCTTGAGCCCAGCACTGTGCTAGGCCCTGGGGATGAAAAGACAAATAAGCAGGGTCATTATCCTCAAGGTGCTTGCTCCAGATGTCAAAGGGGAGGTAGGTGCAAGCAAATAATTGCAATATAGTGTGTTCATTCCTTTAAGAGAGAGGAGCACTGTCTGGAGGAGGCCAGAGAGGGCTTCCTGGAAGAAGTGACATATGAGCTAGCTCTTAAAAGGCAAGTAAGTGATTACCAGGCAGACAGGGTGCTGAAGAGTTTTTCAGGCAGAGGAAGCCACATCTCCAAGGACACCAAAGGTTGTAGAGGTTGTGGAGAGAGGTTCAGAGTGGCTGGAGCATAGGGTGTGTGCAATGTGAGTGCCCGTCTGAGGCGTTTTGATTTGATGCCAAAGCCTGGGGAACCAAAGGAGGTTTTCCAACAGAGAAGCAGCATGAGACAAAGTCTTTCTAGGAGAATGACTCTCGTGGGAGGGTGGAAGATGAAGCAGCAGGGGAAAGATTGGAGGCAGGCCAAGGAGAAGGCCACTGCATGAGTCCTAGAAAGGGATGATGAGGCTCAAACCAAGGTATGGGTGTGAGGATTGAGGGAAGAGACCAGATTCAAGCAGAATTCTGGGATATAAGAAATTAGATATTGAGATGGGAGATATTAGATATTAGATATTAGATATTGAGATGACTAATTCTGGATGATTGGTCTGAGTTCTTTAGACAGAGGTCTGGTGTGAAGAATACCAGTCTATCGGGCCTCCGTAGCTTGATGGGAATTTGTTTATTCTAATTCTCTGCTTCCCAAACAGTTCTCTGGTCTGTAGTTTGGTCTACTGAGGAGATAGACCCCTCCTGCAACCCCAGAAGAATGTCCTATGCAGATCAAAGGTTTGTGTTCAGGACCCAGAGAGGAATATCTAGTCAAAAACAGAGCTTTCTCTTAACCTCCAGTTCTGCTGCTAAGAAATTAGGTCTCAATTTCACTTTTTGGCTGATGCCGTTCCTTCTGAAACAGATGGGTGCATTTTCTCCTCCACATATAAGATTGTATATGGGGTGTGAGGGAAAGAGCAAAGGGGAAGGTAACACCAGGCTTTGGGTTTGAGCAACTAGAAAAATGGAATTGCCATTTATCGAGATGGGGAAGCCTGAGGGAGGAGCAGATTGGGGAAGGTAGGAATTTAGTTTTGGATGTGCTATAGTTGAGATGCTATTAGGCATGCAAGTGAGAAAGCAGTTGAAGTTATTAATACAAACTTGCAAGACATTACCCAGAATGCAGCAAAGAAAGAAGAAAAATATGAAAGAGGGGTTACTAGATATGGAGGACAGAATGAGGCAGTCTCATAAATGTTTGATTGGAGTCTCAGAAGGAAAAAAATAGAAGAAAGGCAATATTTGAGGGGATAACAGTTGACAATTTTCCAAAATTAATGGAAGATATGAATCTTCAGATCCAGAGGGCCCAACAAATTCAAATAGGATAAAAAGAAATCCACATTGAGACATATTACAGTGAAACTGTAGAACCAAAAAAAAACCAAAAAAAACCCAAAAAGATTCTAAAAGTGGCCTGGGTGGAGGGGAGGACAATTACCTATAAAAAAAACGACAATTGGAATATCAGCATAGTTTCCAACAGCAATAGTAGAAACCAGAAGACTGTAAAATGCTCCTTTAAAAAAAAATGTATATAGGGGCTTCCCTGATGGCACAGTGGTTAAGAATCCACCTGCCAATGCAGGGGACACGGGTTCGAGCCCTGGTCCGGGAAGATCCCACATGCCGTGGAACAACTAAGCCCGTGCACCACAACTACTGAGCCTGCACTCTAGAGCCTGCGAGCCACAACTACAGAGCCCATGTGCCGCAACTACTGAAGCCCGCATGCCTAGAACCCGTGCTCTGCAACAAGAGAAGCCACCGCAGTGAGAAGCCCGTGCACTACAATGAAGAGTAGCCCCTGCTCGCCTCAACTAGAGAAAGCCCACATGCAGCAATAAAGACCCAACGCAGCCAAAAAAAATGAATAAATAAAATAAATAAATTTTTAAAAATATTTTAAAAATTAAAATTTTATATATATATATCACATACCATGTAATTCATTCTTTCAAAGTGTGCAATTAAATGGTTTTTGTATATTCATAAAATTGTGCAACCATCACCACTAATTCCAGAACATTTTCATCACCTTAAAAAGAAACGCACTGGGGGCTTCCCTGGTGGCGCAGTGGTTGAGAGTCCGCCTGTTAATGCAGGGGACACGGGTTCGTGCCCTGGTCCGGGAGGATCCCACATGCCGCGGAGCGGCTGGGCCCGTGAGCCATGGCCGCTGAGCCTGCGCGTCCGGAGCCTGTGCTCCAAAACGGGAGAGGCCACAACAGTGAGAGGCCCGTGTACCGCAAAAAAAAAGAAAAAGAAACCCATTGAGAATTCCCTGGCGGTCCAGTGGTTAAGACTCCATGCTTCCAATGCAAGGGGTCAGGGTTCAATCCCTGGTTGGGGAACTAAGATCCCATATGCTGCACTGTCCAGCCAAAAAATTTAAAAAAAAAACAAAAAAAGCTCACTGCCCATTGGTAGTCACTCCCTATTCCCCTCTCCCCACAGCTCCTGGCAAGCACTAACGTACTTTCTATCTCTATATATTTGCCTATTCTGAACGTTTCATATGTATGGAATCATACAATATGTGGTCCTTGGGGACTGGCTTCTTTAACTTAGCATAATATTTTAAAGGTTCATCCACATTGTAACATGTATCAGCGCCTCATTCCTTTTTATGGCCAAATAATATTCCATTGCACGGATATTCTACATTTTATTTATCCACTTGTCCGTTGGTGGACATTTGAATTGTTTCTACCTTTTGGCTGTTAGGAATAATGCTGCTATAAACGTTCATGTGCAAGTTTTTGTGTGGACATATGTTTTCATTTCTCTTGGGAATCTACCCAGGAGTGGAATTGCTGGGTCACAGAGTAACTCTTGTTTAACATTTTGGGGAGCTGCCAAACTGTTTTCCAAAGCAGCTACACCATTTTCCATTCCCACTAGCAATGTATAAGAGTTCTAATTTGTGTTCACTTCAGCAGCACACACACTGAAATTGGAATGATTCAGAGATTAGCATGACCCCTGTGCAAGGACGACATGAAAATTCATGAAATATTCCTTTTTTTTTTTGACCACACAGCTTGTGGAATCTTAGTTCCCCAACCAGGGACTGAGCCCAGGCCCTTGGCAGGAAAGTGCAGAGTCCTAACCACTGGACCACCAGGGAATTCCCTATTCTATATTTTTAAAAAAGAGTTCCAATTTCTCCATATCCTTGTCAACACTTGTTTTTTTAATATTTATTTATTCACTTATTTATTTTGGCTGCACTGGGTCACTTGCGGCACGCGGGATCTTTGTTGCAGCATGCAGAATCTTCAGTTGCGGCATGCGGACTCTTAACTGTGGCATGCATGCAGGAGCTAGTTCCCCAACCAGGGATTGAATCCGGGCCCCCTGCATTGGGAGCATGGAGTCTTACCCACTGGACCCACAGGGAAATCCAACACTTATTATTATCTTTTTAAATTATAGCCATGCTTGTGGGTGTGAAGTAATATTTCATTGTGGCTTTGACCTGCATTTCCCTCATGGCTAATGACGTTGAGCACCTTTTCATGTGTTTATTGATCATTTGTATATATTCTTTGGAGTTGTGTCTCTCTAAATACTTTGCCTGTTTTTTTTTAACGTTTTTATTGGAGTATAATTGCTTTACAATGTGTGTTCGTTTCTGCTTTATAACAAAGTGAATCAGTTATACATATACATATATCCCCATATCTCCTCCCTCTTGCGTGTCCCTCCCTCCCACCCTCCCTATCCCACCCTTCTAGCTGGTCACAAAGCACCGAGCTGATCTCCCTGTGCTATGTGACTGCTTCCCAATAGCTATCTGTTTTACCTTTGGTAGTGTATATATGGACATATATACACTACCACTCTCTCACTTTGTCCCAGCTTACCCTTACCCCTCTCCGTGTCCTCAAGTCCATTCTCTAGTAGGTCTGTGTCTTTATTCCTGTCTTGCCCCTAGGTTCTTCATGACCATTTTTTTTATTCCATATATATGTGTTAGGTTTTTTTTTAACATCTTTATCGGGGTATAATTGCTTTACAATGGTGTGTTGGTTTCTGCTTTATAACAAAGTGAGTCAGTTATACATGTACATATGTTCCCATATCTCTTCCCTCTTGCGTCTCCCTCTCTCCCACCCTCCCTATCCCACCCCTCCAGGCGGTCACAAAGCACCTAGCTGATATCCCTGTGCTATGCACTTTGCCTGTTTTTAATCAGGTTGTCTTTTTATTGAGTTGTAAGAGTTCTTTATAGATTCTTGATACTAGACCCATATGAGGTATATGTTTTTCAAATATTTTATCCCATTCTACAGGATTTTTCACTTCACTGATGGTGTTCTTTGAAGCACAAAAGTTTCTAACTTTAGTGAAGTCCGATTTACCTATTTTTTCTTTTGCTACTCATGCTTTTGCTTTCATATCAAAGAATCCATCACCAAGTCCAAGGTCATGCAGAATTACCACTATATTTTTTTTCTAAGAGCTTTATAGCTTTAATTCTTCCAGTTAGTCTTTTGATTCATTTTGAGAGAATTTTTGTATATGGTGTGAGGTAGCGGTCCAACTTCATTCTTTTGCGTGTGGGTATACAGTTGTTCCAGCACCATTTGTTGAAAAGATGCTTCTTTCCCCATTGAATTTTCTTTGTACCGAATGCTGTCTTTAAAGTGCTGAGAGAAAATAACCATCAACTTGGAATATTATGCCAAGATAAATTATAATTCCAGAAGAAAGGTGAAAAAATGATACTTTTAGAAAACAAAAACGGAGACGTTTTACCAGCAACTGACCTTCACTTAAGGAACTCCTTAAGGGATGTACTTCTGCAGGAAGGAAGGAAGGTCTGAGACTCGAGAAGGAATATTTTAGCAGCAGCATCTGTCATGCTAGAAGAGCAACCCACATCCGCAGCCACGGCATCCTGAAACCCACCAGACAGTCACCCCCAGAGCCAGGTTCTCTGTGGCAAGATTCAGGCTCTCTTTTTGTGCTGCACGTATTCCTGGGTAATAACAGAAAACTCGAATGACCCCTGGCTAGCACGCTAAGGGATCACAAGGAGGGTGGCTTGCAGAGGAAGCCTGCCAAAGCCCAGCTAGCAAATTGCTTATCTCCAGGGACGCGAGAGAAACAGATCAATCAGAACCCACAATCAGAGATGAGTGGTGGGTGGTCTGTCCATCTGTGAAAGTACACCCTGTGAGCCCTGTGAGTTGTAAGGAGATGGCATCTCTCCCTTCTCCAAGCTGCCCTGGGATGCTTGGAATCAAGCCCCGTTTCCACTTCTAGGTGGTAAAGCCCTAATCAGGCACAAACCCTGTGTCTGTCACTCCCTCTCCTCCCGTCCCTTCCTCCCACCTTACTGTTTTCTTCCTCGTTTATAATGCAACACTAGATCTACTCTGATCACAGACTGAGTCACCTTTCTAAAATATTTCCTACACAATCCAGTGGTATTTAATACCAGTAGAACGGACCTTATGTGCTCTGATCACAAATCAGACAACCATGTGAGATTTCCAGAATTCGGTTGAATATCATTTTAATATCCGGAAGTATTGAGTGGTCCTGATACCATGAAAGAATGCAGAATTCCTGTAAAGTTCAAAGGTCTTTACACCTAGGCAGGAAAATATGAACGTACCTTTTAAGAGTTCAAGAAACAAAGACTCTAGTGGGGTACTCAGCCTAGGGGGGTGCTTGCTGAATTAGGTGAGAAAACGGAAGAATTAGGTAATGTCAGGGACCCATGACCACCCCTTGGAGTTATAGAATCATTGACATAGCAGCTCTAAATGTCAGTGCAGATTCTTTTTGCAACCTCAAACATGCTGAGAAGATGATATAATGGTTTCCTTAGTGGATGTGAGAGGAATTGCCCTGCTCTCTGCCTTGCCAGAGCTCATGTGTGGCCAAAATTTCTGGTCAAAAGTAACTTAATTTCACTGGGATGATAACCTTGTTCCTTAGCGGATAACATCTTTTGACCCAGCAAAGATTTCTAATTAACTTTAGAAATGTTTAAAAGTAGCCCATATTTTCTTATAAAGAATCTTGGCAAATCAGGCATTTTCTGTACTTGTAATGTTTAAGAAGATTTAGCCTATTCAAGTAAAAGCCATGTGATTCTAACTTAAAATATGTAACTGAGGTAGACTTAGAATTTTAAGTTGAAATTGTACAGTCTTTGTATGGTACTAGAATATCCGGGAAATTTTTAAGTTCATTGGCTTTGAAAGTTTAATTTGTTTAATTTGATTTATGTTATTTAATACATCTAAAAGAGTCATGTACCACAGTGTTCATTGCAGCACTATTTACAATAGCCAGGACATGGAAGCAACCTAAGTGTCTATTGATAGATGAATGGATAAAGAAGATGTGGCACATGTATACAATGGAATATTACTCAGCCATAAAAAGAGATGAAATTGAGTTATTTGTAGTGAGGCGGATGGACCTAGAGTCTGTCATACAGAGTGAAGTAAGTCAGAAAGAGAAAAACAAATACCGTATGCTAACACATATATATGGAATCTAAAAAAAGTATATGATTCTGAAGAACCTAGGGGCAGGACAGAAATAAAGATGCAGATGTAGAGAATGGACTTGAGGACATGGGGAGGGGGAAGGGTAAGCTGGGACGAAGTGAGAGAGTAGCATTGACATATATACACTACCAAATGTAAAATAGATAGCTAGTGGGAAGCAGCCGCATAGCACAGGGAGATCAGTTCGGTGCTGTGTGACCACCTAGAGGGGTGGGATAGGGAGGGTGGGAGGGAGACGCAAGAGCGAGGGTATATGTATACATACAGCTGATCCACTTTGCTATACAGCAGAAACTAACACAATATTGTAAAGCAATTATGCCAGTAAAAATGTTTAAAAAATCTATTAATATTTGAGAATGTTCTGTTCATTCATACAGGTGAAGTACTTTAAAAGGAAAAAGAATATATTAAGTTTTGATGCAAGTCTCAAGGGGCAGGTTATGACTATCATTATTGGTCTCTTACCCCAGAGCCATTCTCTTACAAAATCCAGATTTTTTTCATTTATGGAAGGCTTTTCGACTCAGGAAAAGCTGGGCCCCTCCCCATCCCAGGAGTGGAGCTGGGGGTGAATCCTGGCTAATTGCAGTAATTCCATTCCCCTTGCCTGGCATTGGTTCAGGAAAGGAAGTGTGATGCAATTTTGACCAAAGATTAAGATGGAGAAGTCTGCTGGGAGGCTTTCCTTTCAAAGAGGAGCACAAAGAAAGAGATAAGACTCCTCCCTTCTGGCCTTGGAATGTTGTGTGAGGATGTGATGCCTGGAGCTGATACAACCATTTTGTGAGCATGAGGGGAGGCACTGACAACTGAGGATGACAGAGTGGAAATGTGGAAAGAGGCTTGGTCGCTGAGCCTCCAAATTAACCAACCATCATAGAGTATTTAAAAAATACTTCTCCTTACTTGTTTTTTAAAGTTTTCATTCAGTCCGTGTTTTAGTAACTCCTCTTCCTGTTTTAAGGATTCCCCTTCAGTTACCATTAATCTTGCATCTTCCCCTTCCTACATAAACATTTGCTTATTCTTGCTGATTTAGGTGAGGGAAAGGATATTTTCAAATCTCCAAAAGAGTATTTGGGCTGTTCTTTTTTTTTTTAAATTGAAGTATAGTTGATTTACAATGTTGTGTTAGGACCTATTTGTTCTTGTTACTTTCTAATTTTATTGTATTTTATGGTCAGATAATATGGCTTATATGATATCTTTTGGGAAATATATTCAGATTTTCTTTGAAAGCTAAGTCTCAGTTAATTTTTATAAATTTTCCACAGTTGTTTCAATAGAATATGTATTCTCTGTTGGGCACAATGCTTTATCTATGTCTATTAATTGTTGAGGCTGGGGACATCTTGAAGGCTTCTTTGCTTATATGTCCAATACCTGAACTGGGAAGACTTAGCACACCTGGCAGCTGGTACGGCTATGATCCTCGGGCATCCCTCTATCCCTATATGGTCTCTCTGCGTGGTGGTTTCAGGGTAACCGACTTCTTATATGGGGGCTCAGGACTCTAAAGACATGTGTTCCAAAAGGGATAGAATTAGGCAGAAGTCTTACAGGCTTTCGTGATCTAGCCTCAAAAGTCACGCAGCATCACTTCTGCCAAATTCTATTCATTAGAATCGAATCTCTAAGGCCAGCCCATGTTAAAAGAGAGGGGAATTAGATTCCATCTCTTAATGTGTCCAAGGATTTGTAAACCTATTTTAAAACCACACCACACCAGCCTAACATGTCTAAAGAGCAGAAAAGACGTGGACGTGTGTTTCTGGCCCCATCTCCAGCCCCTCGGCTTTTGTTTGTAATCTCGACTTGCCAGCATCTCCCAGGCTTCCGTGTCACTTCTTTTTTTTTTTAGTTTATTTATTTATATTTGGCTGCATTGGGTCTTCGTTGCTGCGTGTGGGCTTTCTCTAGTTGTGGTGAGCGGGGGCTACTCTTCGTTGCAGTGTGCGGGCTTCTCACTGCAGTGTCTTCTCTTGTTGCAGAGCATGGGCTCTAGGAGCACGAGCTTCAGTAGTTGTGGCACGAGGGCTCAGTAGTTGTGGCACGAGGGCTCAGTAGTTGTGGCTAGCGGGCTCTAGGGCGCAGGCTCAGTAGTTGTGGCGCACGGGCTTAGTTGCTCTGCGGCATGTGGGATCTTCCCGGACCAGGGCTCGAACCTGTGTCCCCTGCATTGGCAGGTGGATTCTTAACCACTGCGCCACCAGGGAAGTCCCCATGTCACTTCTGTAGCCAACTCTGCCCTCATTCCAAACTGTTGCCTCTCTATTGTCATGCTTGTACTGTGTAACCTTCCTACTTACCCCCCTTTTGCTGAGCCCTGTTAACCCCCAGAACCATGAGGAATAATATTAAAATGATTGTTATTTTTTTTTTTAACTGAGGCTCAGAGAGCTGAGCATTCTTTTCTTTTTTTAAAAATTTACTTATTTGGTTACGCCAAGTCTTAGTTGCAGCAGGCGGGCTCCTTAGTTGCGGCTCGCCAGCTCCTTAGTTGCGGCATGCACGTGGGACCTAGTTCTCTGACCAGGGATCGAACCCAGGCCCCCTGCATTGGGAGCACGGAGCCTTAACCAGTGCGCCACAGGGAAGTCCCAATTGTTATTTTAAGTCACTAAGTTTTGAGATGATTTGATAGGCAGCAGTAGGTCACAGAAAACCACTGTCTTATTTTGAAGGCTGGTTTCCTAGCACAAAGGTTAGAGGAGGGACGCTATCCTGGTCATTCGGAAGGGATGAGGTCCCAAGTGACTCCACCCCCTGTGAGGCTGTACATTCATTCCTTCAGCTGCAACATTTTGGCCAAGACTAAGAAAGCTTATGTTTGTGAAAGTATTTTCATGAGCCCAACACCTTTCTTGATGCTTACTGTAAAACTTAAGAATGAACAGACTTCTGCCTGGAAGCTTTGAAGTTGAGTCTCTTTTTTTAAATTGTGGTAGGAACACTTAACATGAGATATACAATGCTGTACAGCAGAGTTCTAGAACTTCATCTTTTTTTCTTTTTTTTTTTTAAGCTGTGCTGCGTGGCTTACGGGATCTTAGTTCCCCAACCAGGGATCGAACCCGGGCCCTCGGCAGTAAAAACGCCGAGTCCTAACCACTGGACTGCCAGTGAATTCCCTAGAACTTGTTCATCTTGTGTGACTGAAACTTTATATCCATTGATGGACAACTCTCTACCTCCCCCTCCTCCCAGAACTGAGTCTTAATTGAATTAATTTTTTAAATTAATAAAGCATAGGAAAAAGATATCCCCATTTTATGTTTAACAAGTATCTAATCTCAACAGTAAAGTAGCCAAATGTATAAACTTCACATTTCTCATTAAGAAATTCTTGAAGTTTGAGACTATAGAAGACCAAAAAGTATATGCTAAATAATACATTTTCACAATGAATTCTTCCGGATGCCCACTATTATTGCCAATAAGAGCCCAAAATAAATGTAAGTTAAACCACAAAAAAGGATGGCAAATTTTAACTAATTTCAAAGCTTTCTTTGAAGACTGAAGACATTAGAAAATATCGAATATGTTTTTAAAATTTTTTTAATTGAAGTATAGTTGATTTACAATGTTGTGTTTCAGGTGTACTGCAAAGCGATTCAATTGTACATATATATACATACGTATTCTTTTTCAGATTTTTATCCATTATAAGTTATTACAAGTATTGTAGATAATTCCCTGTGCTATTCGAATACATCTTTAAAAATAAGACAAATTACAAGATGATAGATTTGGTAATAATCCTGTCTCTCACTTGCCTTTATTCACCCAGGCATTCATATTTAATACATACTCTTTGAGTGCCTAATATTAATAATAATCAACATTTTTTTTTTTTGGCGGTATGCGGGCCTCTCACTGTTGTGGCCTCTCCCGTTGCGGAGCACAGGCTCTGGACGCGCAGGCTCAGCGGCCATGGCTCACCGGCCCAGCCGCTCCGCGGCATGTGGGATCTTCCCGGACCGGGGCACGAACCCGTGTCTCCTGCATTTGCAGGCGGACTCTCAACCACTGCGCCACCAGGGAAACCCAATAATCAACATTTTTGAGCCTTTTTATATATCAGGCATTATACTAAAACTCTGTATAGCATCTTGTTCTAATCCTTTTAACAGCCCGTGGGGTAGATTATTTTTATTCCTGTTGCACAGATGAGGAAACTGAGGCAGAGAGAAGCTAGGTAACTTGCCCAGTTACTAAATGGTTGGGCCCAGATGGGAGCTCTGGCCGTGTGCCCAGGACTCTTCCTTTAAACCTCTATCCTCTGCTGCCTCCATGTGCCCAGCGAGAAACTCAGGCGCTGAGCTGGAGAGCTGTTTAAACAAGCTCTTCACTTCAGGGAGCTGAGGAGATCAAAAAGTTCAACGTAGCCCAGGAACAAACAGTATAGATGCAAACTTGGTAGGACAGGTTTTACCAGTTTGGGGTTAAATAAGTTCACATGGCCTTTGTTTTTTTAACATTTTTTTTTAACATTTAACATTTTCAAACTTACACAAAAGGAGAGAGATTAGCAAGCACAATGAACCCCCAAGTACCCATCACCCAGCGTGATTAGTATCCATTTACGGCCAATCTTGCTTCATCTATACCCCACCCACTTTTTCCTTCCCCCACCTCCTCCCTACTGAATTTTTTTTGGCTTTATATATAAGCTATTGTATTTATTTTTTTAAGTTTATTATTTTTGGTCATGCTGTGTGGCTTGTGGAATCTTGGTTCCCCGACCAGGGATTGAACCGGGGTCCTCGGCAGTGAAAGTGCGGAATCCTAACCACTGGACTGCCAGGGAGTTCCCTAACCCATTTTACTTTTTAAAAAATTGAAGTATAGTTGATTTACAATGTCAGGTGTACAGCAAAGTGATTCAGATATATATATATATATACTTTTTCAGATTCTTTTCCCTTATAGGATCCTACTGAATTTTTTGAAGCAAATCCCAGCCATCATATTCTTTTATCCACAAATACTTCAAATCCACAAATACCTATCTTTTAAAGAGAAAGAATCCTTGTGAACATAACCGCAATACCAATATCACTCCCAAAATAACTAACAATGATACCTTATGATCATTCAGTCTGTAGGGGAGGAAAATCATTTTCCCTCTACCCTTCTGGGTTCTTGACTGAGGAACCCCCCTGTAATAAAAGGCAGATTAACAGGAGAAAAACACAGAGAAGTTTAGTAATATGCATACCTCCTGTGTACATAGGAGAGCCCCAGGAAAACTGAGTAACTCCCCAAAATGGCCCAAGACACCACCTTAAATCCCATCTCCAGCTAAAGACAAAGGCAGATGCTGAGGGGAGTCAGTTATGGGAGATTATCAGGAAAAGCACAGTCAGCAAGGGGAAGGGGACTTCCCTGGTGGTCCAGTGGTTAAGAATCCGCCTTCCAATGCAGGGAAGCAGGTTCCATCCCTGGTTGGGGAACTAAGATCCCACATGCAGTGGGGCAACTAAACCCACGTGAGAAAATTTCTTTCTAAAACTAGAGAGAAACCTGCAAAGAAGAGACCCGTGCGCCGCAACGAAGACCTAGCGCAGCCAAAAAAAAAAAAAAAGAAAAGAAAACAAGGGGAAGGTTGTTACCCGGATTTAGGTCCTTACCTTCTCCTTTGATAAGAGTTTGTAAAAATTTAGGCCATCCTTCTCTTGCTGGTACAGAGAAGGAGACACCCTTATACATGGGCATTTCCCTTATAAATATCTCTTACAAAAAGGTGACTTCTACTCTGTTTTCAGAGTTTTTCCTGTGACTGCTCTTTCTTAAAAATAATCAGTCTAGGGGCTTCCCTGGTGGCGCAGTGGTTGAGAGTCCGCCTGCCGATGCAGGGGACACGGGTTCGTGCCCCGGTCCGGGAAGATCCCACATGCCGCGGAGCGGCTGGGCCCGTGAGCCATGGCCGCTGGGCCTGCGCGTCCGGAGCCTGTGCTCCGCAACGGGAGAGGCCACAACAGTGAGAGGTCCGCGTACCGCAAAAAAAAAAAAATAATAATCAGTCTAAAATAATTTTTATGCCAAAGAGACATATTTTGGGGTGACAACTTCTGCTCCCCTTCAAGTCACTGATATATTCAAATTAACTGCTTGAGTGTTCACATACCCAGATTAATAAAAAGCCCAGTTTCTCTCTTGGGGCCCCTCTCCTGATAAATTGTCCAAGATGCCAGTCTGGTGCCGTCCTAGCCATGCTTCAATACCTGGAGGAGAAAGAACTAGAGAAATCTGAGCAGTCCCCCAGCAGGCACCATCTTTACTGCCATGGCTGCCCCTGAGTTTTGCTGATGAAAACCAGTGGTCTGGTTCAGTCCAACCACCCTAATTCACTGCGAGTCCAGCTCTTGTCCAGGCCGCAGTGGCTCTCCAAGGAAGGCCAACCCCCTCCCTTGGGGGGACCCTGGGATAAGATGCCAAGAACTGGATCCCATCATATGGCTCTTCACTTGCCCCTGACACACTCGGCCCTTGTTTCCACAACAGACCTGGGGGCCTGCAGGCCCAGCCCCACCCCTGACCAGAATCTACCTTCCCATGTCCCCTCCCCAGCCAGCCAGCCCCCCGCCCGGACCCTCTGAACCCATCAGAGAAGGAAGATTGCTCAAAAGTGAAGGACTCAAGCCAGTTCCCTATAATCTCAGGAATCTCTTGAGTGCCACACAGATTTGCTCTGGGATGGTCTCTGCATACCAAGGCCTCCTGGGAGAGGCCATATCCAGCCACAAAGAAAGGTCTTGTTATACCCCTCCCCTGAGCTATCTGTCACCACGCATCTACATAGCTAGGAGAGGTGGCTTGAGGACCCCTTGGAACCAAAGTCAACACCAAAGTGACCTGCTGCCTCCCCCTACACAGCCCGTGTTGTTTCACCTTCCTTTTGTTTGCTTTTTACTTTTCGTCTTGTTCATTTATTTTTCAAACAGCTCATACGTTTGCATGGTTCAAAATTCAAAAGCTATCAAAGGATATATAAGAGAAAGTCTTCATTCCACCCCTGTTCTCAGCCACCCAGATCCTCTGCCCAAAAGCAACCAATTTTATCAGTTTCTTGTGTTTCCTTCAGAAATATTTGTATGTCCATACAAGCCAATCTCTGTGTGTGTGTGTGTGTGTGTGTGTGTGTGTGTGTGTGTGTGTGTGTGTGTATATATTCCCCTCCTTTTTACATAAATGGTAGCATACAATACACAGTGTTCTGCTCCTTGATTTTTTTTTCACTTAACAGGATATCTTTTCCTTTTTTTTTTTCTTTTCACCTAACAGGATATCTTTACAATCAATCCATAGGGCTTTCTGGTCTTATTACAGCTGCAGAGTATTCCAAAGCATGAATGTACTGTAACTTATTTAACCGAAAGTCTTCTAATTGGTAGACTTTCAGGCTATTTGCAATCTTTTAAAATTACAAATAAAGCTGTACTGGATAAACTTATAAACAGGACCCAGACAGCTTTTAACAAGCAACTTCTCTTACCTGGAAACAAATTAAAATCCCAACCAAGGAAGCGCCTTGCTGTATAAGGTAAAGAATGATAAACTGCTCTGGAGGATCAGAAAAGATAGAACGTACTTTTGGCTGCCTTGGGCCAGGGGAGAAAAGGTTTGTGGAGTGGGAGGACGAACTCTGCAGGAGGGGAGATTACAGATGAATTCATTTTGAAAGAACTAAGTCCCATTGAACTGTGTATAGAATGTATGGTATAGAGGGGGGAGAGTTGTTATTTCAATTAAAAAAAAAAACTCCTCTAACTTAAAAACTCCTGTATTAGCATGGCGTTATAGGAATGTAAATATCAGGTACTCCAAAATAAATTACAGACATAATGCAAAATCTGACCCAGTTCTTAGGAACACAGACTATAAAACACTATAACAAAGGCCAAAATCCATAGCGAATCTCCATTGTCTCAGAAAACAGAATTTAAAGAAGTCCTTCCCTATTCATTCGTGTTATCACCGGTAAATGAGAATAATTATCTTCCTGCCCTTTGTCATTAATATATGCTTGCCACTTCTTGGCGAATGTCTCTGGTTTGCTTTTTGGTTGGTGGGTGAAAGGTGAGTGGAATGCAGTTAAGGTAGCAGATTTTCCCACAAACAGGCAGTGCAGACATAATATCTTTCCACACTGCACTTGATGCTCTGAATTATTAATTAGGACGTTAAATATATAGCTCAGTGCATGAGGTTATATTTAACTCCATATACTGACGATCTGAGCTTTGCACCTTCCTGGGTTTGAAAATTAGATTCTGTAACAACAGGATTTCTTATGTTTGTTCAGAAAATCATACCTGTAACAAGGGTGGGGAGTCACTTTAAGCAGACCCAGAGAGGTGAAAAGTCAATTGAGGTCCTGGATGGAATCCCCAAACAGGAACTGGGAAAAGAACAACGTCCATTATTAGCTCCTTGGCACTTTACTCCCAGGTTCCATCTTCCAGAAAATTCTGTTTCAAAGCATTAGAAAAGACCTGGGCTTCGATCAACCAGACCCAGGTTCTGATTTGGATTCTGCCAAAACCGAAGATACAAAAATAGGGGGTTAGATCAATAAATATGGGTGCATCCCCTCAATGAAATAGTATGCAATTATTATGTTAAAAAAATGTATGCAAACATTTTGTGAAGTGGATGGCACTGCAATGTTTAATGTAAAGGCAAAACATTAGAAGCATTGTAAATGTCTGTTGAAATGGGTTTGGAAAAATAAATTATGATCCATAATGTTGTGAACTGACCAAGGTCAATTTGGTCAGGTAGTCTTACGAGGCTCTCTTGTAACTGCCATTAGTCCAAGGTAGGTGAGGCCTACCTATTCCCCACCTAGCCACCAGGTTGTAACAAGAGCAGGTCTCAGGCCCAGATCAGCCAGGTGGAAATTAACAAGCAGGCCTAAGCAACAGTGGTACAACCTCTTCTGTGTACCCAAAGGAGTCCCAGCTCGGTCCTTGCATGCAAAATTCATTTAAGGTGGAGGCTACAGCACTCTAGAAGCAGGATTCTATTAGCCTTGAAGGCAGCATCAGGCGACCAGAATATCCAGATTCATGGTTGGACAAAGGCCCCCCTAGAGATCTAGCCAGACATGCCCCTGAGCACAAGCTACATGCCTGCCTAGATTCAACTGCCCTGTCTGTGCAAGTTCGGAGAGTGTCTCTAAAATAGTTCAGGCAAGCCATATACCTTGAATACTTCTCAGTTCAACAATAAGAGCCCATTGGGAATATCCATTGTACAGATTCACTTGAACAATCACTCTGCTAATTAGCAAAATCTAGTGTTGATGGGAGGTAAAAATAGATGAAGCTCGTGGAGGGTGACTTTTCTGATTAAGGTTGGCCGCCGCTCCTGGAGTGGGAATTCCTGTAAAGAGCAGCTCACTGGCCCTGAAAGCATAGCTTAAACTAAATAACACACTGCCCGTCCTTAAAGTAAATTAGAGACATCGTAACACAGACAACAGAATACTATGCACCAATTAAAAAGAGTATGACACATTGCTTCCTGCTACAGCAAGATAGCTAAACCATTTTAAAGTAAAATAAGCAAGAATATATAACATGATTTTTATTTTTTAAATTTATTTATTTATTTATTTTTGCGGTACGCTGGCCTCTCACTGTTGTGGCCTCTCCCTTTGCGGAGCACAGGCTCCGGACGCGCAGGCTCAGCGGCCATGGCTCACGGGCCCAGCCGCTCCGCGGCATGTGGGATCTTCCCGGACCGGGGCACGAACCCGCGTCCCCTGCATCGGCAGGCGGACTCTCAACCACTGCGCCACCAGGGAAGCCCTGATTTTTATTTTTATAAAAAAATAAAATCATATATATGATTAAATAGGTATAAAGGAAAGTCTAAACAGATATAAAATTTATTGTTACCCCTAGAGAATAATTAGCAGGAAGAGGAGGGGGGACCTTCCATTGTTTCTTTATGCATTTCTGCGTTTTGAATTTTTTATGAGTATGTATTACTTTGATAACATGAATTTTAAAACTTAAAGCTTGTTAGAAAAGGATGTTGGGGAAGAATAATTATGTGGAGAAATGTTTGTAATATATTCTTGGCTAAAATACATTAGATAGTGTTATATTAGATATGGCAGCCACTGTCTCCTCATCTGTGTGCAACCCCCCTGTTGGGGATTGTGTTTTCCAAAGATGGTCACGCCAATAAATATGCCAACGCACAAGCTCTTCTTCCGGTGTGACTTTGACAGGCCTCCGTTGACAGGTGGGGGTGGGGGTGCTGCGTTCCCTCCCCTTGAACCTGGGCACACCTTTCTTGCTTTTTTTTAATTAAAGTGTTAACAATTTTTTAGTTTTTCTTACTGTTTTATTTATTTATTTGTTTATTTATTTATGGCTGCGTTGGGTCTTCATTGCTGTGCGCGGGCTTTCTCTAGTTGTGGCGAGCGGGGGCTACTCTTCGTTGCGGTGCACGGGCTTCTCATTGCGGTGGCTTCTCTTGTTGCGGAGCATGGGCTCTAGGCGCGTGGGCTTCAGTAGTTGTGGCTCGTGGGCTCTAGAGCGCTGGCTCGGTAGTTGTGGCGCACGGGCTTATTTGGGCACCCGTGTGGGATCCTCCCGGACCAGGGCTCGAACCCACGACCCCTGCATTGGCAGGTGAACTCGTAACCACTGTGCCACCAGGGAAGTCCCTCTTTTTTTTTAAATTTTATTTTATATTATAGTTGATTTACAATGTTGTGTTAGTTTTAGGTGTACAGCAAAGTGATTCAGTTACACATATACATATGTCTGTTCTTTTTCAGATTCTTTTCCCATATAGGTTACTACAGAATATTCAGTAGAGTTCCCTGTGCTATACAGTAGATCCTTGTTGATTAACTATTTTACATATAGTAGTGTGTATATGTTAATCCCAAATTCCTAATTTATCCCTCCCCCCACCTTTCCCCTTTGGTAACCATAAATTTGTTTTCAGAGTCTGTGAGTCTGTTTCTGTTTTGTAAATAAGTTCATTTGTACCATTTTTTTAGATTCCACATATAAGTCATATCATATGATATTTGTTTTTCTCTGTCTGACTTACTTCACTTAATATGATAATCTCTAGGTCCACCCATGTTGCTGCAAGTGGCATTATTTCATTCTTTTTCATGGCTGAGTAATATTCCATTGTATATATGTACCACATCTTGTTTATCCGTTCCTCTGTTAATGGACATTTAGGTTGCTTCCATGTCCTGGCTATTGTAAATAGTGCTGCAGTGAACGCTGGGGTGCATGTATCGTTTCTAAATATATATATGCCCAGGAGAGGGATTGCTGGATCATATGGTAGTCTATTTTTAGTTTTTTAAGGAATCTCCATACTGTTCTCCATAGTGCTGTACCAATTTACATTCCCACCAACAGTGTAGGAGGGTCCCCTTTTCTCCACACCCTCTGCAGCATTTATTGTGTGTAGACATTTTGATGATGGCCATTCTGACCAGTGTGAGGTGATATCTCATTGTAGTTTTGATTTGCATTTCTCTAGTAAATAGTGATGTCGAGCATCTTTTCATGTGCTTTTTGGCCATCTGGGCAGATCTTTCTGTCTTCCTTGACCAAGCAAGTGATGTGATGAGCAAGTGAGCAAGGAAGTGATTGGTGCTCACTGACCTTCCAAGGCCCGGTCATAAAATGCAAAATGGCTGCCACCTGGCTTTCTCTCCCGCTTGGGACACACGCTTGAGCCTTTGGTGTCCTGAGCCATCATGTAAGACATCTGGTTACCCTGAAGCCACCATGCTGGAATGATCATGTAGACATCTTTTCATGTGGAATGATCATATAGACATCTTTTCATGTGGAAAGATCACGTATCAATAGAAATAGAGAGAGGAAGATACCCAGTATGCCCATCTGTGCCAACTCCCAGCTGTTTGAGTCTTCCCAGTTCAGGTGTCAGACACATGAGTGCAGAAGCCTTCAGAATGACCACACCTCCAGCCACCATCTGACGGCAGTGGCATGAGAGATCCCCAAGCCAGGACACCACCTAGCTGAGCTGCTCCCAAATTCCCGACGCAGAGAAACCCTAAGAGATTATAAAAGCTAATGATTTGAAGCCACTAAATTTGGGGGCTATTTGTGATGCAGCAGTAGATAACTATGACACCCCCTGAGAGAACCTGCCACTTCCTCAGTCTGGGAGGGGAAGCCCTAGGAATCCATTGGCTCCATATGGCCCTACACATACCACCAGTGACAGGACCCCTGGAGGCTGCCTTACCCCGGCGGGCCTTCTCTGTTTTTCTCTTCCGGAAATTTGCAACGTGAACACCAACATTGAGCCTCCTAGCTTGAAGGCACTAGGAACTTCAGCTTCAGTTTGTAGCCTGTGTCCCAATCTTCAGAGGACAGAAGAAGGAATCAAACACTTAGAGAAAAGCAGGAAAGAGAGAGACCTCGTAGCCTTAAAAAAGGAACCTCCTTTCCTGTTTTTCTGTCTTACTTCTGATGCTCTTCCTTGGTTCTTCCTTGAGACACCTTTATAACCATCATCATCTTCCCCTTTATTATTATGGCTAAGGATGACTGAATGCTCACACGCCAAGTTCTAAGTGCTATATGCATATTAACTTTTTTTTTAATTTTTAAAAATTATATATTTATTATTTATTTATTTTTGGCTGCATTGGGTCTTCGTTGCTGCGCAGGGCTTTCTGTGGTTGCAATGAGCCGGGGCTACTCTTCGTTGCGGTGCACGGGCTTCTCGTTGCGGTGGCTTCTCTTGTTGCAGAGCACAGGCTGTAGGCGCGCGGGCTTCAGTAGTTGTGGCACGCAGGCTCAGTAGTTGTGGCGCATGGGCTTAGTTGCTCCGTGGCATGTGGGATCTTCCCGGACCAGGGATTGAACCCATGTCCCCTGCATTGGCAGGCGGATTCTTAACCACTGCACCACCAGGGAAGCCCTATGCATATTAACTTCAATCGTCGCATGACCTATGGGGTTGACACCACAATTATCCACATTTACAGATGAGGAAACTGAGCCCTGAAAGGTCAAGTCACTCGTCCAAGATCACAGTCAGTTGGATAACAGGAACTCTTTATCCAACACTGTTGTTATATACCCTTACATCCTACCAATAAAGACTCCCTGTTTTTGTTAAGGTCACTTGCAAACAAATCACTTCTGATCAAGCCAAATATGTATGGAAGTGTTCCGGTTTGGTAAAACTTGATACAAATAGACTTAACAGGAGTCCAGAGGGAAGGATGCAGTGGTTGCAGGAGACAACGCGATAGCTCCAGATACAGGTGCAGGTCAGAACTGCAGGTCACTGGGGCTTCCAGGCTTGAGATTCAGCTGCTGGTTGAGATGCAGAGCACTGCGGCTGTGCAGGAGTGAAGTCAGGGTGGGGCTGCAGACCGAGACCATCCATGCTCAGGCCAAGGCAAATTTAGAAGACGATGGAAGGAAATGAATCAAAACTCCAGTTGGATTAGGTTAAAACTGAGGGAATCTGATTAAAGTATGGGCTTTAGTTCATCATAATGTGTTAATATTGGTTCAGTAGTTGTGACAAATATACACCAAACTAACATAAGAGGTTAACAATAGGGGAAACTGGGTGTGGGGTATGTGGGAACTCTCTGTGCTATCTTTGCAACTTTTCTGTACACCTCAAACTATTCTCAAATTTAAAATGTACTCAAACGAGCAAACCATCTGTAACTAGAAGGCCGAACCGGGCACCAAGAGACAGTCTGACAGTGAACAAAAGCGGAAGCAAAGGCCAGAGCAGGAGTCTGAACACCGGGTGGGTTAGGAACACGAGGCTGAGTCTGACCTGCCCTTCTCTCCCCAGCCCTGGGCATGCCATCCAGCGTGCACTGGTACTCAGGACGCTCAAAATGTGTGTGTGTGGGGGGGGGGATGGGGGGTGCATGCCTGAGGGCAGTGACGGTGCAAAGCCAGGCTCCCACGCTCCCCTCTCGGCTCTCACTAATCTCACTAACAACCGGGAGTGGGTCAGTGCAGGACGCCCCCACAGGCTGCTGTGTGCAGGGTTCCTGGTGTTGCCCTCTGAGGTTGAGGGAGGGTATCTGGAGACTGGACATTTTTCATTCATAACTCACCACGTTCATAAGGAAGGGGAAGTAGCTGCCAGAGGTGATGGGAGAAGAGGGAGCACAGTTGGTTTCCTGATGCTGGTAATGGATCGGTAATGACCAATGCACACTCCTGAGTCTAGACTCTTTCCCATTATGGGCAGCAGGATGGATGCCCAACAGCGGACTGGAGCTAGGGAGGGCGGGGAGGGGGGAGATAGGGGCTTGAAGACTTTTGCTGGAAGCTTTAAATAGTTATGGGGGTGGGGGAGGGAGAGAGGAGGCAGTGACTGGGTCAGGAGAAAGGATGATTGGGCAGGTTTTGGGGGCCCAGCTGAGAGCCAATCCCCAGAGGTAGGGAAATTTCCACAGCAACAGTCAGCAGCCCATTACAGGAAGAGAAGGCAAGCAGCCACATGATTCTGGGGTCTGGGTTGTGTCCAGTAGTTCCAAGAGAAGTCCTGAGAGGCAGGGAAATCAGGGCGTAGTGAAGAGAAAGAGTGAGGGGTAGTCCATGGGCCCAAAGCGGAATGAGCATGGCAGAAAAGATAGAAGGGGAGGGACTTCCGCGCTTCCACTGCAGGGGGCACGGGTTCGATCCCTGGTCAGGGAACTAAGATACTGCATGCTGTGCAGTGTGGCCAAAAAAAAAAAAAAAAAAAGACAGAAGGGGAGTCAGTGGGGGAAATAGAGGACCAAGGACCTGATCAGGTGACCAAGCATCCCAGCCAGCTCCTGTCAGCTTCAGAAGCTGTCTTGAAAACAGTTGTTGCCAAAGTATGGTCTTACCTTGTTCTTGCCTTTTGTAATTATCTGGAAAATGAACTTACTGTGATCACTTCACTAGCAGAAGATTCCCTTATACACTTTGTGTATGACTAGAAGCCATCATTTGTTAATTTGTTCATTCATTCATTCATCCATTCATATATCCAATGTTGAATGTTTACAATGCGCTCTGTCAACACTGGGCCCTGCTAACTTGGAGCCAAACCATATGAAAAGAAGCTTTTTCCCCTTTCCCCCTTCATATGGGATGTAAATTCTCAGGTTATTTATTCAGGGTTCATCTCCAAGTTAGCAGGACCCAGTGTTCACAGAGCACACTGCAAACACCCAACACTGGATATATGAATGAATGAGTGAATGAAAAAATTAAACAACTTCTATTCATGTTAGTTTAAATATACTCATCTACTAGGTACAATCTGAGAATACTCTTAAAATATTTTAGGTGTAATTTGCCTACTGTAAAATGCACGGATCTTAAGTGAACAGCTTGTTGTGTTTTCATCTATGTATATCTCCCATGTAACCACAGTCGAGATCAAGATACAGAATATTTCTATCACCCCAGAAAGTTCCCTTGTGCCCCTTCTCAGTCTCTCTCCCTCACCCTCAGATTACGAACATTCTGACTTCTGTCATCGTAAGTTCAGAGGACATGGTGCTTTGGGTTAGGTTTTTCAGGGGGGTTTGGAGAGAAACTAACCCAGTCACTGAAGTCAGTATCCAGTGGCTCAGTGAAATGAAATGCCCACTAAAACTTGGAAATAAGATTGCGCTCTGTCTCAGTCAGAGTTTAATCAGGAAAACAAATATGGCGAAGACCATGGAAGGGGGTTGGAAGCTCTTACGAATGGAGAGGTATGGTATGTGCAGTCAAACCCAAAGGGGGCTTATTACAGTGCCCTGTCAGTCTGACACAATTATCTAGTCTGCCCAGTGGGTGTGTTCCAGCTGCGGAGATGGGTACAACAGAGCCTGATTCGTTAACTATTTGCTGTGGCTTCATACTCACCAAGTTGATTTTGAGTAACTAGGATTCCTGTGTCACTTGCATTTTTGGAGAGAAAACACTGACCAGGTTGTCATGAATATGCAGACTACCACATACTTATATATGTCAAAATGCTATTTGTAACTTTAAGAACTTACGACTTTATTGTTTTGGGTCAATGTCACAGTGTCAGATTCCCTCTGGGACACTGACAGAACTGTTGTTCTCAGGCTGGGGGGCTGAAGCCTGGATTTTGCCCTGTGGTGAATTCCCGCAGTAGATACCATCTCTAAGATCTCTTGTAAGACAGCAGTTAACATGCCAACCGTAACTCTGGCCTTTCTTTGGAAACTTCCACCCTCATTGAACACATGTTGTGTAAACACAAGAATCTCCAAACGTAAGTTGAAATCGCATACAAATAATTCCTACCAAGTCAAAGGGAGATACGACTCCTCAAGATTCAAACGAGCAAACTAGATTTTAAAAACCTTTTTTATTGTAAAATATAAGACACAAACATACAACATCAATGTTCAAAATGTGGATAATAATGAAATGAACGCTAGTGTAACAACAGCCATCTAAGTCATTAAGAAATGACCAGCATCCCCAGATCTTCATGTCCCTTTTAGATGTATCCCCCTCTCTCTGCCGCCCCATAGGTAACTTCTATGACATTTTTATGGTAATCATTTCCTGGCCTTTCTTTATACTTTGACCACCAATGCTGCGTCTCTAAACAGCATACTTTCTTTTTGTGTGGTTTTGAACTTTATATAAATGGAATCATACTGTTCATTTCTTATTTCTATATAATATAATACAATATAAATATAAATGTGATATATAATACATAATCTGTTATTTATATTTATTCCTTTTCATTATGATATAATATGCCATTGTATGAAACATACAATACCACAATTTATTATCTAGCCTACTGTTAATGGATATTTCAATTGCTTCCAGTTTGGGGCTATTATGAACTGTGTTGTTATGAACATTCTTGTACGTGTATTCTGCCACATGTAAGTGCATATTCCTATAGTATTTCTTCCAAGGAATGGAACTGCTGGGTCACAGGGTATGTATATCTTCAGCTCTAATAGACAAGGCAATGTTTTCAAAAATCGTTGTACCAATTTATACTCCCACCAGCATGTTATGAGAGTTTCAGTTGATTCGCATCCTTGCCTACACTTGGCATGGTCAGACTTTTAGGCTTTTGCCAATCTAGTGGTGTGTCGTGGTATCTCGTGGTTTCAAATTTGCGTTTCCCGAACTACTAATGAAGTTGAGCATCTTTTTATATAGTTGCTGATCTTTCCTATTTCCTCTTCTGCAAAGTATCTATTCAAGTCAGTTGCCCATTTTTCTATCAGGTGGTGTCTTATTGATTTGTAGGAGTGATTTCCACTTTCTGGATATAATTGATCTTTTCCCATTTTGTGACTTGTATTTTCACTTACCTTATGGGTTTTTTTTAATCGACTTTATTTTTTAGAACGTTTTAGATTTAAAGAAAAATTGAGAAGATACTACAGAGAGTTCCCATATACCTCACACTCAGCTTTCCCTGTTAACAACAACTTACATTAGTACGGCACACATGTCAAAATTAATGAACCAATATTGATACATTATTCTTGACTAGAATCCATACTTTATTCAGATTTCCTTTTTCTGTTGCAGGATCCCGTCCCAGATCCCACATTACATTTAGTTGTCATGTCTACTTAGGCTCCTCTTGGCTGTGACAGTTCCTCAGACTTGCCTTGTTTTTGATGACCCTGATAGTTTTGAGGCACACCGGTCAGATATCTTGTAGGATGTCCCTCAATTGGGAGTTGTCTGATGTTTTTCTCATGATTAGACTGGGGTTATGGATTTGGGGAGGAAGGTCACAGAGATTGAGTGCCATTCTCATCCCATCATGTCAAGAGTATGTACTGTCAACATGGTTTGTCACTGTGGATGTTGACCTTGATCACCAGGCTGCAGCAGTGTTTGTCAGCTTCTCCTCTGTAAAGTTATTCTCTCCTTCTCTCTCACTTTTCCATTCTGTATATTGTGTCTTTTGAAAAGAAATCCTTAATTTTAATTTAGGAGCCCTCCACTGGGCTCCCTGATGGCTGATTTGCAGGGACCAGACCATCTCACAGTGGTCTCTCTGGGATCACTCAGAACTTACTGCTGGAATTAATAAGGGGTGGAGGGGGCAGAGTTGGGGAAGCAAACTATATTACATATTCTTTCAAATCTTCTATCTGGACCTCTCCTTTGGGAACTCAAGAACCAGGAATTTGACATTTTTGTTTTCTGGTTCTTCTCCAAGAGTCCTCCCCTCAGGGCAATGGATGGCTGGAGTCTTGGCTATTTGGCCTGGGAGGAGAGGTGTGGCAAGAGTCGGGGAGGAGGTTCTTTTAGGCTAACACATGGGTCATTACTTCAAATATTATCCTGCCACACACATATCCACCTTGAAATGCTTCAATGGAAAAGTTAACTGCACATCACCGGTTGTTTACTGAGCGCTAAAGATTGAATCAGAAGGGCTGTGTTCATAAAGCAGAACTGCTGACGATTCAGAAGGTGACCTTGAGTACGCATGCCCACCCCCAGGTTTCAATCTCTCAGTCTATGAAACAAGGAGAAAGCTTCCTACCGCGTTTATCCTGCTGCATTTCAAGGCTATAAGGAGCAGCAATGCCCCTTTGAGACCTCAGATGAAAAGGGGTCTTAGGTTTAAAGGACAAGCTGTTCACCCTTAGCTCAAAAATGGATGTTATTTCTCAAGACATAGAGTATGAAAGATTGTGAGATTTTGAGGTTTTCTTGGGCGGGGGGGAAGAGGCAGGATTTATTTTATGTTCCAGTCTATTTATAATATTTTTAGTCTACTTCAAATTAATAGAAATAAGAATGTCCTAGAACTCTTTCAAGAACAGAAAAATTCACTCCTTTCCCTGTTTCTTAGGCTGGATGAAATTGCAGGAGTTGTGCTCCACTTTTAGCTGATTATTTAGACAAACGTTTTCAGGGCCTTGGTCTAGAACCTGTTCTACAATACATAGCAAGAGGTACAAAGAATGAAATTTTAGTTGATGTGAAGAGAAATGATTCCATCGTGCTTGAAAATGAATTTTTAAAAAATGATTAAATTCTTATATTGATATCTATTTTTTTCAAGCCAGTCATTTTAGAGTTGTTTTGAACTTAGCTGCTTTAGATAGTTTTGGTAATCTAATAATTTCACATTCCTAATGAAAAAATATCCCTTCCCCCTTCAGATTTCTTTAAAATCACATTTGTGCAAATTCTCCTCCGAAAGAACGCCAATTCGAGAGTCCAAGGGTTTTCTGAAATTGAGCGAGGAAATCCAGATTCCATTCCCTAAACTGAGAGTGGCTTTGGTAAGCGTAGGCGTTCTAGACAGTTCAAACCTGAGTATTTTCCTAGGATACCTGAGAAACTGCTGGGGTCACTGCTTTCAACCCACTCTCCTTTTTTTCTCCCTCTATTAATCCCAAGAAGAAAATGGAGATTGGAAACTGAGGAAATAGTAGGGCATTTCCCCCCCAACAGTTTCGTCTCGCATTTGTGCACTGAACGGTGCTCAGACACCTTTCAGTGGCTCCCCATTTCCTACCAACTGAAGCGTGGTTCTTTTATGTAACATTCAACATCCTCAATAAACATGTCCCTAATTGAAATTTTTAGCACTTTGTGCCCCTCTTCTTTGGTTAAACTAAACATTTAATGCTTAACCTGATGGGTTTTCTCCCTGTCATAGCTTAGTTTTTGCTACCTGAAAGAACCTCCCCATCTCCTATCCTTGCGTACTGAAACCACATCCATCTTTCAAGGTCATTGGCTGGGACATCGTTTTCTGACCACAGATGATACACTGTCATTTCTTGCTTCATATCATAGGTTTAATAATAATAATAATAAAACCCCGTAAGATGTGAGAAGGGAGGATCCTGGTCAAATTATTATGTCTAGCCTTCGCCTAACACTGAGTGAATGGATGAAGGAAGTAATTAATGTAATTAACTCCTGGTAGATCAGAAAATCTTAGATAGGGTTGCCAGATTTAGCAAATCAAAATGCAGGACGCCCAGTTACATTTGAATTTCAGATAAACAACGGATACTTTTTTTTAGTATAAGTATGTCCCATGGAATATTCACGACATGTTTATGCTAAAAAGTATCGTTGTTTATCTGAAATTCAAACGTAACTGGGCGTCCTGTAGTTTATCTAGCACCCCTACTTGGAGTGCAGGGGTTTCCCGAAGCGCCTGGCTTCCTCCCAGCAGGTGCTCAGCATCTGTGTAATTGTCATAGCGAAACCCAAACCAGCCCTGCAGCTTCCACAGCTGCACCCGTAGCGGGGCGAGGCCACGCGACCGGGACAGACAGACACCCTGGTTGGAGACCGTCGCTCGAGACTGGCGAAAGGGTCCGCACCCGGGAGGCAGCCCCACCCTGTGGGCTCTCTGGACCCCTCGACAGGTTTCGTCATCCCCCCAGCCCCCGACCACCCGCCCTACCCTCCATCCCGTGACCGTTCGTCACGGGCCGGGAGAGGAACTCCCCGGCTCTTTGATCGCTGCCTGCCATTGGCAGGGCCTTCCATCCATCACGTTAGGCTCCGCCCATGACGCTAACGTTTCCCGGGCTTCGTCTCTTCCGCAGGCCGCGGCGTAGCTGGCGATTGGTGGAGAAGGCTGCGGCCGTCCCAGAGGAGGCGAGGACGGGGCGGGCTTAGGGGGTCGGGGCGAGCCCGAGCTCGTCAACCACTCGTGCGGCGGTGGTCGCTGGCGTCCCGCCGGCCAGCTCTGTGTCGCCCTGCACTGCTGCGGCCGCCGCGGAACCATGGCTGTGCTCGTCGTGCTCTTGTCCTTCTTGGTGGCGGGTAAGGCCCCGGGCCGCGGGACTCGGGGGCGGCCGCGGGTGGGCGGCAGTGGGGCGGATGCCGCAGTGCGGGCAGCTGGCGATGGCCTCGGCCCAGCCGCCTCCTTCTCCGCCTTCTGTCCGGGCCGGCCTGTGGCGGCGCGGCCTGGCGGGCTTGCTGGGGCCGGGCGGGGCTGGGCTGCGTGGGGGCACCTGAGCCGGCCTCCACCCTTTGCCTCTTCAAGAAAGGCGCGTCCGCCTGTCTTGCTCCAGCCTCTTCCGGCTCGGGAGGCGCTTCGGAGGACGGGGATGCATTTCTCAGTCAACTGTTGAACTGCAGCCCTCTGCGAAGAAGTGAAGGCAGACTTCTCAGTTGCCATTAGCTGCTGCTTTTCTTTGCATTTTTCTGGTGTCTTCATTTCTAGCGGTTATCATCAGTAATTGGTGAAATCTTCCCACTCCCCCCAGTGTTTCAGGATACGGAAGTTGGCGGTGGAGTAATTGTTTTTGTATGATTATTTCTCAAGGAGAATTTAAAGTTCCTCTCAGTAGTTTGCAATAGTTCCCAATTTTAAGGATTTGGAAACTAAGATGTGAGTCACGTTCTTAGGGTCACATGTCAAAAAATGGTAGTTTTCTCCGTGGAACCTAGGTTCCCTAGCATTCAACAAGGGGAATGCAAGTCAGCTCATAATTGGCCTCTTACCGTGCATCATGTAATTCGGTTAATTTTACACCAATCCTTAGAAGAGGATATCACCCTCGTTTTACAGAGTGGTCAAGCCTAGATAAATTACCCAAACAGCACACAAGTAGTAAGCCGCAAAGCTGGAATTGAACTCAGATCACCTGGTTCCAAAGTGTGGGCCTTTCCCATTATACATGTCGTGGTACAGGTGTGAGAATGTGGGAATGATGGGGGCAGGGACTGGGGGCACAGTGGTGAACAAGAGGCCGAGTTGAGAACAGTTTGGAGGAATGGGTCCCTGTTCCCCAGTGTGTCGATTCAAAAGCTAGACGTTAAAAATCTGTAGGATGCCTGTGCCGCTGCTCTGTGAGGTGCCGAGATGCCCCACTTTGGGAATGGTGGTTTAATTCTACATGAAGGTACAGACCTTTGATGTTTTTGAAACCTGCAGGTTTTCTCCATCCTTGGAGGTGCCCAGTGTTGTGTGTTGATGATAGTTACACTTACTTTAGTGACCCCCAGATTTTAAGGTTGTGTTGTACCTTTCGTCTCTGGCTCTGTCAAGGTCGTTCTGATCTATCTACTCAATTTCTTCGGGGGAATTTTTTAAGTTTTTAAATTCCGTTTTTGAAATTTAAAGATCTTCCTTCTGATACTGTGATTTAACTGAACATCTCGCTGAAATTCCATGTTTTAATGTTATGATTGATATTATTTTGATTCAGTGAGGTTTAGGGGTTTTTGTTAGGTTTTGGTCTGAGGCAAAATAATTGCTTCTGTATATGGTTTGAACCTGCTTTCCTAACTATAATAGTCTAGTTCATACAGATCAAGAATCTGATCCTGTCAGCTTCTGCACTGCATGCTCTTGTCAGATGAGGTGAAATTACTATTTTCCACAATGACTAAATGTGATTTAATGGAAAACATCTTTAAGAGATCTGACTTCTCTATTTGAGAAAAATATATATAAGTCCTTTACAATGGTGTTACCAAACCAGAGACCAGGGGAAGGGATCTAGGGTTATGAATACCAGGTCATGAGGAGTATTTGAAAACAATTCAGATGTTTAGCTTGGAGAGAAAAGGCCAAGGGTGAACACATGGAATTTGAAGGGATGTCACGTTGAAGAGGGATTCAGTTTGGTCACTGATGCCCCAGAGGTCAAAAGTAGGACCTGTTTATTTTTTCACTTGTTGATTCCATCCCCATTCATAGATGACAGCATAGTATGGTGGGGAGTTCCCAAAGAGGGGAAGGATTCTTAACCTCTCTCTCAGACTGGGGAGGCGGGGGGAAATTTCCCTCGGCAGGGTGCCTCACCGGCAAATGTGTGAAAGGTTGGGGTGGGAAGAAAAGCACAGAGGTGTGAGAGCAAAAGAGCGAATAGTTTGGTGGAGCTGAAACGCATAGGGGTTAAGTTGGGGAGATCCCAAAAGGAAGGGTGGTGAAGTGCTTTGGGTGTTACATTTTGGATTTTGTTTCAAAGGCTCCGGGCATCGAGTGAAGGTGGCTGAGCTGCAGGGTGAATGTTCAGATCTGTAGTTTGAAAAGGTGCTGGGAAGGCTGGATCTGAGAGTGGCATGACAGGTCATAAGGCGGCCAGTTCTGTCAAGCCTCGGGAGGGCCTGAAGTGGGGAGGGCCTGATGAGGACCCTGGGCATGGAGGGGAAAGGGTTGTGAGATAAGAAGAAGAACAAAAGATGGACAGAATTCATTGGTTGATTAGCTGTGGTGCTGAGGAAGGATTTAAAGATGACTAATTCAAGCAGCTGGGTGGAAGGTGGTGTCATCCTTTGATACAGAGAATGTAGGAGGCGTGTATGGAAAAATGGTGAATTCAGTTCTGAACCTGTTGAGTTTGAAGGACCCGTGGGACTTAGAAGGAAACGCTCAGCTGACTGTGGGGTATGCAGGCCTAAGGTTCAAGGGAAATCTAAGCTGAATATAAAAATCTGGGAGCCATTAGTGTGTTTTTGGTGCTTGCAGTCTTAAGGAGTAGATGGGCTCAGCCAGGGGGAGACTCCATTGTAGAACAGTGTAGAATAGAAAGCAGTGAGGGTCAGAAATGGAGCTGCAGATCTCCAAAGTGGAGTGTGCCCAGTGATATTGGGATGCCAGAAGAATGTACTGGAAATTCCATTTGTCTTTTATTTTCTCTCTCTTTCTTTTTTTTTATAGTAATGGTCAGATATTTTTGTAGACTGTCCCTCAATTTGGGCTTGTCTGCTATTTTCTCATGATTAAATTGGGAAGAATACTAAGGTGTGTCATCCTTTTAAAAAATTTCTATTTATTTTGTGTGTTCTGTAATATATTATGAATATATATTTTATACTAGAAATGTATACTTTATAAGTAAATATATGTATATTGGGAATACTTTCAAACTTTATACTGAAAGGGTTGAAATCTCAAAAGTTTGGACGTCACTGCTTTAAAGGATGGGAAGGGGAAGAAACTGAGGAGAAAAGTAGCCGGAGGGATTGGAAGGAAAACCAGGGGCCCGGGCTTATGGAGGCCAAGGCAGGAGAGTTTCAAGGAAGGGGTTGTCAGTATCAGTTGCTTTGGGAAGTTACATACATTGAGGGCTGAAAATTGTCTTTGGGATTTGGTGAGTCATTTCAGTGGCATGGTGGGGTCAGAAGCTGTGGGTTAGGTAGCAAACAGGAGATGAAGAAGTAGCAGAGCCAGTGATGGCTGACAACTCTTCCAGGATTCTTCGTCTGAAGGGAAGCAGAAGTAGGTGGAGGCTGGTAGGACCAAAGGAAGGGTTTTGTGGTTTGGATTTTAGAATGGGAGCACCCTACGCGTATTTTTATGCTGAAGCGAAAGAGCCAGTTGAGAGGGGAAACGGCTAGTGCAACATGTGGCTTCATTCATTCAATCAACAAGTATCTATTGAGCACCGGTGTGCCAGGCACCGTTTCAGCCCTGGGGATATTGTGTGAACAAGATAGACTGAAACCTCTGCCCTCGTGGAGCTCTTTTGTACAGGGCCAGCTTCGTATGCCCCAAACCATATAGCCACCTAACTCCTGATACATCCTCTCTTCCAGAATACAGACTTAATAAACCCTGAATGAATAATTCAGTAGGTGAATGAATGAAGGTCCCTTGAAGGCTGAACTGTGGGATATTTTCAACCGGAGGAGGGACATCCCTGCCAGCACCTGGAAGGAGAGGAGATAAGGATAGGGGCTTGTGCAGATAAACCTGTGATGGGGAGAGGAAGCAGGAAGCTGGAGGAATTCCTGTGCTTTCTCTTGAAGCTGGAGATGAGGTTATCTGGTGAGACTGAGTTGGGAGTGATAAAACTGGAAGTTGAGAGAAGTTGGGAAGCCAACTTCTTAAACTTTTTAAAGGGTTAGAATGTTGGGACAATGGAGATGATTGCTGGCAAACGTGGCGCTGAGGTGGCATCCCCATTCACTGGTCACATTCAGGTAGAGGATGGGTGACTTTCTTTCAGGTATCCCGGAGATGCCTGCGTGAAGCAGCAGTTTCTCAGTATAGGAGTCCTTGTAAGGTTTTCTGAAGCTCTAGGCTGCTGAAGGACTGTTGTACAGGTGTGGAAGTGGATTCTAACTATAAAGTTGAGGCAAAGTAATTTAGTAGAGCTCTGCTGGGGTCGAGTGAGTAGGGCTGCATCTCAAACAAGGCAATCTCCAGATCCAGATATTGTTCTTTAAGTGCGTATGGTATTCAGAAAGTATGCCTTCCTTGCTGCCCCATTTTCCTTAGAGTTTGCAGTTAACTACTACTTCAGCGAAGCAAGATGTCTGTCATTTACAAACTGCCATTCCATCCTGCTAATTTTTGTCTGCCTTCGGGTAGAGCAGTTTGGAAATTCCTGCTCTAGTGGCTGTGCTGAATGAAACTCGTAACTCTTCCTGTTGTATCAGCACCATCCTGAGGCCTTTTATTTACTGTCAATACTGCAACACCAAAACATTTACTGTTGCTTCCAACGTTATTCCCATAGCCTGTAAGTGGTACTTTCCTTAGGTCAAGAGAGTAACAGTGATGCTTTGTTAAAGTCTAATTTTCCTGTACTAGGCATGACCAAGATTTGTTTTGGACTTGGAACTAATCTTTTCATAGGAACTCGAAAGTTTCCATTAGTTACTTGTCCTTGTGTAATCTAGACATCATTGGGTTAACTCACGATGGGTGAAGAAGCAAGATACCTACCTCATCCTTAGCCTTGGAGGGCCTATAACATAGTCAGTCCCTTGATTCTCATTCTCACCTCTTAATCCCAGGCCCCATACCCCTAGACTAGTTGATTTTATTATTACAGAATACCTTTTCTCAGCCTCTTGATATGTGCCTTGGAAAAACTATGTCCTGGACTTTGTTTCTAGAGTCTGAAGTATTTTACATTCTGACTGGTAACGTGGACCCCCCATTTGACAGTACTCATTTCAATAGCTTTGCCTGTGGGACATAAGGGAAGCTATGATCTATCCTAAGATATACTAACCTGCTGAAGTTTTGGCGTGATATACTAGGAATTTTATGAATTTGCATTTTCAAGAGAGGATCGATGGTAGAAATATTTATTTGTTTATTTATGGCTGTGTTGGGTCTTCGTGGCTGTGCGCGGGCTTTCTCTAGTTGCGGTGAGTGGGGTCTACTCCTCGTTGTGGTGTGTGGGCTTCTCGATGCAATGGCTTCTCTTGTTGCGGAGCACGGGCTCTAGGCACGCAGGCTACAGCAGTTGTGGCACGTGGGCTCAGTAGTTGCGGCTCGTGGGCTCTAGAGCGCAGGCTCAGTCGCTCCACGGCATGTGGGATCCTCCTGGACCAGGGCTCGAGCCCGTGTCCCCTGCATTGGCAGGCGGATTCCTAACCACTGAGCCATCAGGGAAGCCCTCGATGGTAGAAATAATTTACAGATTTCAAGTTTCTTTTCTTCCTTTCTGGTCTGGGCCAAGGTTTTGGTTTTGGTTCTTTAAAAATGTGGAGAAATGCTGCTGATTTCTAATTCTTGCCAAATTGCCACATGCCCCTGTTTAAGGGCCATCTGTAGGAAGGCACCTAGATCATTAGGAGAATCTTGTTTCATAGTTGTAACTTTGTTACAGCAGAATGTATGGACTTAAATTCTTACAGTGATACTTTGAAAAAGAATTTGTTGATGTTTAGGTTTTAGCATTTTGTCCAATCAAAATTTAGTATGCTAAAGTCAATGGAGAATGGGAAAGTATGTATTATATTTAATAATTTTCAATGTGGGTACAAAAGATTTATGATGGTGATCATTTATTAATCTGTTTTCCTTTCAGGTGTCTTAGGGAACGAGTTCAGTATATTAAGATCACCAGGGTCTGTTGTTTTCCGGGATGGAAATTGGCCCATACCAGGAGAGCGAATCCCAGACGTGGCTGCATTGTCCATGGGCTTCTCTGTGAAAGAAGTATGTGTATTTTAAAAAAATATTTGGAGCTGCTTGTGCAAGCATTTTTGTTGATTTCTGCTAATATGCCAGGAAAGCAACGGGCAAACATAGGTCCAGGTCACAAAAGGAAAAAGCTTATTTGTAGTCAGGGAGATTTTGGATAAGTGTTCGAAGCTCGGTTATGAAAACAAATCATTATAAAAGATTAACCATGTAATCGTTTATTCATAGTAGTGACGTTCTTTGTTATATAAGAGAATGCATCTGTCCTACTATTAATAGGATGTATAATTTTATTGTGTTTTTCCAGTACACGTGATAGATTTGTGTCTTGGTTCAGGCTGCTATTACAAAGTACCATAGACTGGCTGCTTTATAAACATTTATTTCTCACAGTTCCAGGGGCTGGAAGTCTGCCATCAGGGTGCCAGCATGGTAGGGTTCTGGTGAAGGCCCTCTCTGGGTTGCAGACTGCCAACTTCTTGTCGTACCCTCACATGGTGGAGAGAGCCGGAGAGAGCCCTCTGGGGTCCCCTCTATAAGGGCGCTCTAAGCTCATTCACGAGGATTCCGTCCTCATAATGTAGTTACCTCCCTAAGGCCCCTACTCCTAATACCGTCATACTGGAGGGATTAGGATTTTGCAATATGAATTTTGAGGAGACACGTACATTCAGTCCACTGCAATTTTTTATGAATGATAAAATGTATATGCATCTTACCTGAATTTAGGAAAATAGTGTGGTCAGTAGCCATAACCTTTTGTAATAACTGGCTGCTTACATGATTGTTGCGTAGGGGGCCTAGGTCCCGTCAGTATGAGACATTTTATAAAGCTCAGGGCTGGAAGAAAGGAGATGGAGTTTGCTTTATCTTCCTGTCTCCTCCCACTTTAAACTTTGGTGCTTTTGAGGTGGTCTCTAGATGTCATCAATCACTCAAAGGAACATTCTTCCTAGGTCCTGAGTGCCCTTGAAACCAGAAGCAATGCATGGGAGCTGCCTCTGCTGGGCCTTTGGGTGGAGCCCCCGCGTTCCTTGCGTGAACCTGATGGGTTGTTCACATTTAAGGATGAAATTTGTACCTAGTTCTTTACAAACTTAATTTTGACTACAAATGGCTGTCAAAGTAACCTTTAGAAATAATTACTAATCAACTACTGAGAGTTACTTTCAGCAGGAATTTTATTTAGAAAGCACTTAGTCTAAAGAGAATGTTGTAATGGTAGCCTTGCTGTGTCACTGTGAAAGAAAAGTGATGCTGTAGGTAAGGGCAAAGAATGATGTGAGGGAAGAAAATGTCCATGGTTATATGGAAAAGAGAATGTTTTGTAATCTGGAATTTGAAAAGTACCTACATTTTGTTTATTTGCCTGCTTTTTTCCACAGAAGGTTTGAGATGACTTATTATTAGACTTTATTGTTTCAAGTCTGTAGAAGTTTAAGAAAACGAAGAAGGTAGAAACCAGCATCCTCAATTAGGAGATTGCAACTACTGCTTTAAATAAGACATTTGCTGTCCGTGTGAGTTTTCATTGCCAGTGTCATCCCAGTACCCCGTAATTCTGCTTGTTAGATGTTATTAGGGAAATGGTTTCCTGAGTTGATAATTGGGACAGTTTCACACTTTTCAATGTGTAGGACCTTTCTTGGCCGGGACTCGCAGTGGGTAACCTATTCCACCGTCCTCGGGCTACCGTTATGGTGATGGTGAAGGGAGTGGACAAGCTTGCTCTACCCCCAGGCAGTGTCATTTCGTACCCTTTGGAAAATGTGAGTATTTATTATAAAGAATTAAAGGGATGCATTTAAAATTTTGTTTTGTCAGCTGTCATTATGGATTGTGTTCTAAGCACTCGTGTTGTTTTTTTAATGCACTGATAGTCTTTTTTTAATTATATGATGGTTGTAACTTTATTGAGACTTGGCTGTTTGCCATGGATGAGAATACTTTCTAAGGTAACAGAGACATTGGCCCACTCTCAGAATAGTCAGAGGCTCAAAAAAGAGAAACCAGTTGAGGGTGTAACCTGCTGACATTTTCTAGGGCATTATTTTGTCACCTTCCCTTCAGAATTTTATCATTTTTGTGTAAGAAGGAGACTGGAGGCAGTTTTGCTGGCTCACTTATCCCTTCACTGGCCTTTCAGGCAACATGGCTGACTGAGCTGTTGTGAGAGGCCGTCCTTCTACTGTAAGCATATAGAAGTCACCAAACATCTTTACATGTATCACTAAACTCGAAAGCAAGCAAGGGGTACACACAGGTGCCAGATATGAATAGAGAATTCAAAAGCCACAGTGGTGAGCAGGAGCTGGAGGTGAAATTGTGTTCCCTACAGAAAGCCTGGGGCTATAAAATGCTGTCTTGTTCTTGAAAGGAGGACTATTAAAACCCCAGCTGCCCCAGGGCTACCATGAAGGAGCTGGGTTGCCACCCTTAGCTGTGGGGCCCAAAGAGCCCCCCTAAGGGAAATCGGAACTATGGGCTTGTGCTGTGCAGTCACATGCTCCAGATTCACACAATCCACCCCACACAGACACCTCCCCAGCCCAGGGCTCCTCCGGTAAAAAAGAATCGAAGAGGAGTTGAATTTCCCAAACACTTGAAGGAAAAAAACGCCATGAGAAAGTCAGCAGGTGTGACAAACAGAATTCATCCCCCTAGAACTACTGCAGATAACAGACCAGCCTCAAAAAGAGATTTAAAAATACGTACATTAAAATTGTGAAAGAGTTAAAGGAAGGGATAGAAACCAGAGGCAGTTGAAAGATATTTTTGATATGTGGTGCTTTCATTTTCACTTAAAAATATTTTGTAATTTATACTGATATACTGATTTCTTTAACCCATGAGTTATTTAGAAGTGTTGTAACATATGGGTTCTTTCAAAATAAGTTTTGATTTTTCAGTTTCTAATTTCACTGCATTGTAACACTGGTCTGTATGATGTTGATTTTGGTGGTGGGGCATGTTTCACACTTTTCCTGTGGTCTAGTATAGATTATCTCCAGGCACACATGACATGCTTACAAAAAATGACCATGTACTAGGCCACAAGGCAAACCTCAATGGATAATAACCAGTATCATATAAACCACCCTCTCTGACCACAATGCAGTTAAATCTGAATACAGTAACAAATGATACCTTAAAAAATGCTTGGAAATGGTAGAAACAAACACAAGAACGACTCCTCAGGTTTAGAGCACACTGAGGTAGACTAAAGCCAAATCAACACCTAAGTATAGTGAAATTGAAGAACTGTCAAGGACGCGGACGCTAATGATGTTGCCAGAGAGAAAAGACGCTGTCATGACAAAGGAATGAGAGCAGAATGGTAGCAGATTTCTCATCATTGCCATTAGGGACCAGAAGCGCAAGAAAGGAAAAGCAGGAATTGCATAGTATGAAGCTAGGCTGAGAATATTGTTTAAGTAGTTATAATAAAATGATACAGAAATGAAAATTATAACTATTGGGAGGGTGGAGAGAGAGAGTGCTTGTAAGGGGATAGGGCTGTGGTTGGTAATGTGGGAGAGCTAGATCCTCATTTTCTATAATGGCCGATAAATACATAATGCCTAAAATTAAAAAATCAAGATGGAGTAGTATAAACATTTAGAGGTGGTGGTAAAAAGAAAAGGAAACAAAAGATTTGAAGGTGAGTGCTATAAATAGGTACTAAGGATGTAATGTTCAGTCAGCATGATGACTGTAGTTAACACCGCTGTGTGATACATGTGAAAGTTGTCAAGAGGGTAAATTCTAAGTTATCACAAGGAAAAAAATTTTCTTTTTTGCTTTCTCTTTTTTTTGTATCTGTATGAGATGATGGATGTTCACTAAACTTATTGCAGTAATCATTTCACAGTATATGTAAGTCAAACCATCATGTTGTATACCTTAAAACTTACACAGTGATGTATGTTAACGGTATCTCAGTAAAACTGGAAAAACTAACTCGAAGTGAGGAAGAAAAAAGACGGGGGAGGAAAGAAAGTACCTCATAGAAATAGGAAGTGGATGCGCAAACTTATCTTCCATAGAAAGTCTTAGATAATTGTCTCTTTAAACCGCATGTATATATATAACTCTTAAAAATTAATTTTTAAAAAGCCAACAAGAAAAGATAGCTGGAATAGACACAGTCCTAAATAATTCATTGGTTGAGGAGAAAATTATGGTGGAAGTGCTGAAATTATTTGGAACTGAATATCACAAATGTGCCATATATTTAAAAATTGTGGGGCACAGCTAAAGTGGTAAGAAGCAGGAAAATTTATAACCCTACAGGCACATGTTAGATAATTTAAAAGATTGGAAATTAATGAGCTAAAGAAACCAGAAGAATTTCAGAGTAAATGGAAGGAAGGGAACAATAAAAATGCAAGACGTGAAAAAGATACTTTTAGTCTTCGCAAAGATTATTAAGTAGCTTGTTATGTGATTTCTGTGAAAATCACTGTAGAAGATCTCTTTTAAAACCATATATATGGGGGCTTCCCTGGTGGCGCAGTGGTTGAGAGTCTGCCTGCCGATGCAGGGGACACGGGTTCGTGCCCCAGTCCGGGAGGATCCCACATGCCGCGGAGCGGCTGGGCCTGTGAGCCATGGCCGCTGAGCCTGCGCTCCGCAGCGGGAGAGGCCACAGCGGTGAGAGGCCTGCGTACCGCAAAAAAGGGAAACAAAACAAAACAAAATGTATATATGGGACGTCCCTGGTCCAGTGGTTAAGACGCCGCGCTTCCACTGCAGGGGGCACAGGTTCCATCCGTGGTCAGGAAACTACGATCCCATAGGCCACACAGCACAGCCAAAAAATAAAGTATATTAAAAATCCAATATGCCATTAAGATTTTCATTAGCCTACAATCCAAAACTAAACATTTAAAAAGAGGTCATGTTATTGCTTGACCCTGACTGACTGCTTCTAATCCTTTTAGTGGCAGTAGGTGGAAAGATATAAAGCTCTGAGGGAAAAATCACCCCCCAAAAAAAGGAAAAGCCTTAGAATTCCACTTAAAGCTTCTATTTGATTAGCTAGCTGTTATCATTAGATTTCAAGTCCTGTAGATACAGAATTTACATTTTTCCCAGGACAAACGTGTATCCTTATAATGTAGTAGAAGAAAACAGTCATGGGATTTTAAGCGTGACCTTTTTTCCTTTTATAGCATAGCAGTCTATATAATTTTTTCTTTTCCTTCACAGTTTGGCGCTCACCTGACTCAGTAGCTTCTCCAATTTGATTGCTAGGGACACGTTACCTTTAATCTTCAACTTTCCTGCTGTGTGTGCCACTGAGGTGAAATGAGGCTGGAGAGTTTGTTACATGTTCTCGTATTCCTTCCAAAGCCCAAGGAAGTGAAGTGTGTGCTTGCAAAAGGAGGAGCGCTTGTGGCTGACTCAGGGAGCTTGTAACGGGATGCTTTTGCAAGCTGGAACTCTTCCCCTTCTTCAGTTACTCATTAACTTATTTTAAGAGAATTTGGGGAAGAGTTAATATGCATCTTGTGTAAGAGTAAAAGCAGATTACACTTCACGTTTATTAATCACATTTATTTCTGCCTGGCCCACGTTAACGAGCTACTTATACACATGAACCTTTTAATAATAGTAAAGGCAATTACTGGGGGAAAAAAATCACTGTACGAAATCTCCATTAAAACAAAAACATTACTACTGTACTGCTTGTTGTAATAATATTAAGAATAAAATAAGTTTTTGAGGGGAAAATTACCATAAAATAATGTGGGGCAAAAACAGGTCTATGGGAATAGACGTCAGAATTTTGGTTACCCCTGGGGGTGGAGGGAGTGGGGAGAGAGGCTTGTAGGGCGCTGATGTTTTGTTTTGCTCTGGTTGGCTTATATGAGCATATCCATTTGTAAATATTCCTTGAGCTTTGACTCCAAGATCTGTGCACCATATTATGTGTATGTTTCACTTTAATAATAAATTCACGGAAAAAAGTACATTTTTATCACAATTAGCTATTTCGGTTTATTAATATCATGTGTTCCCAAGATAAATTTCACATTCAGAATTCTTGTGACATACTTTATGCCTTGCCTGAGTCTTCAGTCTATCTGAAGACCAAACCCTACATCTTATAAACATTTTTAAAATTCTGAAATGAAAAATGGTCTCTTTCAATTATATTCAAGTCTTCAAATTCCTTTGACCTTCTCTTAAATGCAAGTTAATACATTATCATTATTGTAGAATATACATTCATTGTGGCACATTTTATCAATATTGAAACCAGATGTATTGCTGCTTAAAATACCTGAATGACCACCAGAAAATGGTCGTTTGTGGAAGGTAATGTTTTGTCCTTTATTTTGCACGTTTTTTCTTATATAGGCACATTTGGAGACACGAACTCATTGGCCCACTAGGGGGCTGTTTAATCTTCTTGTGCCCTCAAAAGGGCTCTTTGTGTTTGGATATGATTTTTTGATTTCCATAGAAAATGCTAGTACATTTTTTTTAAGGCTCTTTTTTTAATACTATGTAAATGATTTTTCTTCCCATTTTGGTTCTGATAATAATTAAGATCTCACTATTAAATTTCAGGCAGTTCCTTTTAGTCTTGACAGCGTTGCAAATTCCATTCACTCCTTATTTTCTGAAGAAACTCCTGTAGTTTTACAGTTGGCTCCCAGTGAGGAAGTAAGTGTGATACAGTTTTTATTTTAAATGCTTTAAAAAATAAGCTTTCTTTATTTAATGAAAATTTATGAAAAATGCTGACAGACCTCTGTATATTGGAATTATTCTGTAGAATGTAACAAAATTTTTGGATTCTTGCAGAGAGTGTACATGGTGGGGAAGGCAAACTCGGTTTTTGAAGATCTCTCAGTAACACTAAGACAGCTCCGCAATCGACTGTTTCAAGAAAACTCTGTTCTCAGTTCACTTCCCCTCAATTCTCTGAGTAGGAACAATGAAGTAAGTAGTACAGTTATTGAATGAATAAATGAACATCATTAGTAATTTCCCATTTCTTATGCTCCTGACTTTAGAGCAAACTTGACCTTTTAGAAAATGAAAAGTTTTGCAAGTTTATTGCTTGGAGTAGATTCTTTTTTCCTTTAGTGTAATTTTTAAAAAATGAATCTCATGAATGAATTGACTCTGTTTGTGAGCTGATCTGTAGTAATAAATAGCACTACGTTCTAGCGCAAGGGTTGCCACCAATTGATCCTGACAGGCCAGAAATCACAGTAACTAGTTGGTAGAGCTGTGTGGACCTGGTAATGTGGGAGCCATTATTCACTGCCACTTTTGATGTGTTGCCTCATTTTTCTAATTCATTCTTGACTGTACAGTGGAGGGCACCACCCTTACTTTTGACTCCTGTATGCCAGCTTCACCACCTGTTCATGCACCCTCTTAACCACATGGCGTGCCACCTTTGTGGTAGCCTCCCTTCTTCACCTACTCTGGATGACCAGGACCACCATCTTCTATTCTTCAAGGGATGTGAGCAAAGTAGGCTATTGGCAGGACCTCGTTGCAGTGCGCCAGAATGTTCTGATGTCCTGAGGGAAAACCAGTTTAGAGTTTAGATGCTTTATCACAGCTTTATCAAAAATAAAGCTGTTGGGCTTCCCTGGTGGCGCAGTGGTTGGGAGTCCGCCTGCCGATGCAGGGGACGCGGGTTCGTGGCCCGGTCTGGGAAGATCCCACATGCCGTGGAGCGGCTGGGCCCGTGAGCCATGGCCGCTGAGCCTGCACGTCCGGATCCTGTGCTCCGCAACGGGAGAGGCCACAACAGTGAGAGGCCCGTGTACCGCAAAAAAATAAATTAAATAAATAAATAAATAAAATAAAATAAAATAATGCTCATTTCTTTCTGCTCTCTGCAGGTTGATCTGCTTTTTCTTTCTGAACTGCAAGTGCTACATGATATTTCAAGTCTGGTAAGTAGGCTTCTCTAATTTTTCAGTTCCATTTATTCTGGTTCCGGAAGACATTTCTAGAGAGTCCTTGAATGATAGTTGAATGATAGTGAAACCAGTCAAAAAGTTTATGTGCCCTAGATTTATGATTCCATGGAAGTTGAGAAATCAGCGGTGGTGTTGGGAAGTTTGAACTCATCGCATGTTAACAAATTACTTTGCATTTCTACCTTTAGGAGGGATAGTATTAATATATCTTCCAAGAACACAGGCTTCTGACCTGTTGATTTCTTGTCAGACATCAAGACTCAGACATCAAGACTTAAACAGTTTGGACTAATAATGCAGTCGACCAAGTCAGGAAGGGAATATATATGCCTGTAGTGTGTGTGTGTATATATATGTGTGTATATATATATATATTTTTTTTTTTTTGGTGATTTTGGTGAATGACTTTTTTAAAAAAACCCTCCTATGATGAAATAGAAAATCTTACCCGTGTGCCGTCTTCTGAAGTTGTTGCCCAAACTCTCAGTGGGGTTGGTTTGGGGAGTGTGGAAGTGTAGTGCTGGTGGTGTGGGAGGTGACTGCTCTGTGAGCACTGATGGCTCGTCTCTTCTGGGATCAGTCTGGTCCAACCATCTGCTCTTTCATACCCTGGCCCGTACCTGAGGTTTTTAAACTAAGAAATTTTTAATTTTTAAAAGAGCTTTTATTATAACTGCTCCTAAAAATGAGATTTGTGTTGGATTTGTTTTATCAGAAACTCCCATTTAAACCAGTTCTGTTTGCCACCGTTCTAGACTATTGTGGTACCCTGGGGTGTTTCTGCCTAGTTTAGTTAGGTGTAAAACTCCAACTGGCTGTGTTTGACAATACTTCATCTATTTCCTTTTGTTTGTTCTCCTAAGTTGTCTCGACATAAGCATCTAGCCAAGGATCATTCTCCTGATTTATACTCACTGGAGCTGGCAGGTTTGGACGAAATTGGGAAACGTTACGGGGAAGACTCTGAACAATTTAGAGATGCTTCTAAGATCCTTGTTGATGCTCTACAAAAGGTAAACCATCAGTGAATGGGGTGTGAGCAGTTAGAGCACTTGACTTTTAGGGAAAAATCTGCTTAGTGAAATTATTGATTGAAGTCTTTTTACTCACCTTCTTTGAGGGGCCCTCTAATTTCAGTGACCGAGGATGGAGTAGGTCACAGGTGTATGTTGGGATGTCTGTCTTTCGTCTTTTTTTTGGCCTTGCCGAGCGGCTTGCAGGATCTTAGTTCCTCGACCAGGGATCGAACCCGGGCCCCGGCAGTGAAAGTGCCAAGTCCTAACCACTGGACCACCAGGGAAATCCCAGGGATGTCTCTGGTAAAATATATCTAACATAAATTTACCATTTAACCATTTCTAAGTATATACAGCTCTGTGGCACTAAGTACATTCACATTGTTGGGCAACTGTACCACCATCCATCGCCAGAACTTTCAGCTTCCCCGAAACTCTGTCCCCGTTAATCCCCATGAAATAACCGAAGGAGAACACTTAGCACAGTACCAGACATTTAGCAGATACTAGTAAATGCTAGTTTTCTTCTGCCCTTGACGTTATTCACCTGCAGCTCTTCAGTGAGGCTTCATAGTTAAATCTTTGTAGATGTTTGCAATCAACCAGAGACAACAAAGATTTCATTTTTCCTACTTCCCTGCCCCCAACTTATACACCAACAAATTCAGTGACTACTCCTTTCTGGAAGTAATTTTATTTTGAACGTTTATAGAATCTTAACACTTCTCTGAATATTTAAACCTTTAAGACTTGCCTATTTTAAGACACACTGTATTTCATGACCCAGTAGGTATTTGTATTTTTTCTTGTAGTGCACAGAAGCTTTACAAAAATTTTAAATAAGTATGTGTTTTGAGATTCATAGTAACGTCAATAACTCTTCAGTTTGCAGATGACATGTACAATCTCTACGGTGGGAATGCAGTGGTAGAGTTAGTGACTGTCAGATCGTTCGACACATCCCTTGCGAGGAAGACTAGGACTATCCTCGAGGCAAAACAAGCGGTGAGTACGTTTTTAGATTAACTCTAAAAGCCCCACTAAATCCTGTATCACTCGTGGGCAGTATGAATGAGCAGTCAGTAAATCGTAGGTTTCTTATTCACGTAGTTATTCACGTAGGTATGTGTGTTTTGCCAGTGATGCTCAGTTCTTTGGGGTTGTAGTCAGATAATGCAAGACTTTGTTAGGGATAAAAGCAAATGTGTCAGAGCCCATAAGGTAATTCAAATATGGGTATTACAAGGAGACCTCAGAAGTTAACATGAGGGAGTGGTGTGGTGCTCTCAACTTGTGGAGTCTGCTTTTCTCAGAGGTACATTGTCTTTGTGGTACAGTCTCCCATTTTCCGGCTACGTACACTCTCTATTAATACAATTTTGACCTGGATCTTGCTTTGATTTTTAAGCATTTAGAGGACATAGGCAAGGGTGCCAGCCCTAGTAAAACAAGCGTGTGTGTGCGCACGGCCAAGAACATTACTTACAGCTGGCTTCATCTCTCAGAGCAGGCGGATTCCCAGTCGTTTATGGACGCTCTCCTTTGGTTGCAGCCCGCACTCTCCTCTGTTTTACCAATCGCTGTGTGGGACTTAGAGTGAGATGCTCAAAAATAATGAATGTGTTCAAGATAATCTAGATGTGACTGGTTTGCGATTGTTTCGGAGTGGAAAGACCTCTGTTTAAAACAGCATGGCAGGCTAGACAAACCGAAATTTTCCGACTACAGAGCTAGAAATAGTGGATAAAAAGTAAACACCCTCTTGAATGCACAGTTTAACTAACTCTCAAAAAAGTAAAGGAAACTCTTAAGGAGCAACTAAGAAAGGGAACTGGAGAACTGTGTTAGGCTGTCCTGGGAACATTTCCAGTTGGGTTACTGAGCAACTGGGCTCTCTGTGGCAACTGGGCTCTCTGTGGGGAGTTGGAACTGACGCCTCCCCGTGAAGCTGGGACCCTGATGGGACCCTGAAAGGGCTGTGCCCGCAGTGAGGGCAGACTAGAAAACAGCCTGCCTGCCAGCAGAAGGAGACAGGAAGGCAGCTTGGGGGCTGTGCAGTCGGGGTATGTGCTGGGGGTGGAATGTCTCCTAGGGAATCCTTAACCACAGGGCCACCTTTATGTGGGTTTGAGGCTCAAATTTATACTATCCGCAAGTTCTAGGAAGCCCCAGGCCAAGAAACTGACACAAACCTCAGCCCCAGGCTGGTAAGACCGGTGGCCTCCAGCAGAAGCAAATGTAAAGCCTCCCTGGCAGGACACACCTTCCACACACAGCATACAAAGTATGTAACATGTAATACTAGTGAAGAATTCTAAAAATTAACGTTATAAAGCTGAAGAGAATACTTGTTCTTCTGAAGCTCCCTCTTGTCTTATTCCTTTACCCTCCCCATCTAGAGGTAATTGCTCTCCTGAATATTATGTTAACCATTCCCTGGCTAACCATTCCCTGGCTTTTTCTTTACAGTTTTAATACATATGTATTTATCCTTAAATAATGTTTGGTTTTGCCTGTCTAGAATCATACTATATGTATTTTACTCTGAGCAAAGGCTCAGTATTGTTTTTAAGAGCCATGCAAGTTGATAAATAAAGCAGTAAAATGACCTGAACTACTCTATGTTCCACGGGATGTGCCACAATTATCCATCCCGTTGATGGATATCCTTGCACATGTCTTGGTACACATCTACATCTACAAGTGTGTTCCCCAGGGCATGAACTGGCTGGATCACAGTATACTTACAGTCACGTTATCGGCGTTGCAAGCAGTTGGAGCACTATATATACCTCCACCAAACAGTGTGCTTACCTTCTCTGTGAAGGCTCCCCTTCTTGGTTCCTCCTAATATAAAAGGAGCTCTTATGCCACTTATTAATATAGTTTGTTAGATAAATGAATCATAGCTAGCAAACTGGGATAATTTCCTAACTTAACATTCTTCCCTCTTGATTTCTTTATTGTAGAAGGACCCATCAAGTACCTATAACCTCGCATATAAGTATAATTTTGAATATCCAGTGGTTTTCAACATGATACTTTGGATAATGATCGCCTTGGCCTTGGCTGTGATTATCACCTCTTACAATATTTGGAACATGGATCCTGGATATGATAGCATCATTTATAGGATGACAAACCAGAAGATTCGAATGGATTGAACTTTCCTTATGCCAACTTAGAAAAGGGGTTTGGAAATTTTCGTTATAATAAATCTTTTAGTGTGTAAAGTAGATAGTATAAAAAAGCAGATTTGTGTTCTCTATTTTGTGTGCCTGTGATGATGCTCTTTTAGAGCGAATTATAGCTGTGTGATATAGATGCTCAAATACTATGATTGATATAACCATTTAATACAATTAATTTCATTCCATTTAATATTTGGAAACATGCACTGAAATAAATATTTATTTCATATAGGACAGTTTGTGTTGGGAAAATGCACTGAATTTGAAATGCTTAAAATGCTTAACTTACTTCCTTACACAGGACAGGTGAAAGTGATAATTGGACTGTCATATACTATGAACATGAACGTCTTAATGTAAATACCTCTGAAACGAGTAAAGGTTTTTAACTTCAAGCAGCTCTAAACTATGTATGTGCTTATATAGTCACTTAGATTTGGACTTCCATCTGATTGACTGACAGACTACAGCTGTTTTTTAACCTCTTCTGAAAGTTTGGTGATCCGAATGGTCAGGTGTGGATATTAAAGATAGATACTACATTGATGTAAACAGGAACTAGCTTTGTGGAGTTATAGATGCTTGTAATTACACACACAAAAACATGTGGGGGACATCGTGGGGCATGATTTCAGTAATTTTTCCCCTTTTGTAAGTTACTCTGGTTATTCTATAGAATGCTAAGTGGAAGTAGATGCTCCCTACTTTTCATGTGGAAGTGGACCAATAATAAAGAGTGGCAAATAAAGTTAATAATGATTCCAAATTTGTGTCATTTCAATATTAGATCTATTTTATATTGTAAAAACCTAACTGAAAAGGGTTTTAATCTAATCAAAATTGGCTGTAATCTAATCAGAATTGGCTGTTTTGTTACACAAACGGTTTATTCTCACTGCCTCCTGAGATTCATTACCAATATGAGGAAGACATTTCAATTACTATGCTTGTTACTGAATTTATACAGAATATGTGATAAATTCACACTTATTTAGACTTCAGGTAGGGAAGGCTTAAATTTCCTTCCCAGGAGCAGGGCAGCACAACTCTCATACTGAAGTAACTTAGCTACATAATCCTGAAGTTTAAAAATCTAATTGGGTAAGCTATAAGAATTTAAAACGGTATCCCTTAAGCCTTTACCTTATTAGTTCTTTACCTTATTCGTTCTTCATACTCTACAATCAATTAGTTGTAATATTCACCTTTTTGAACCCTACTTGGGTTTAGTATTAGCTCTGTCTGCCTCTTCTTTGCAAAGAACATCAAATCAATAACCTGAGAAGACAGAGTCTATTTAGCTGCGTTTTCTACCACTACTGCAGGATACCGCTGACAGTTACAGTGTTAAATTTCTACCACTACTGCAGGATACCGCTGACAGTTACAGTGTTAAACTTCCATAGAGTGGAGGAAATTTTTGTTTTCTTTTTGCCTCTCACTGAACTATAAATAGTGAAGCTGATAACTCCACAGGAAAGAAAAACTAATGGCCCTAAAATCATTCAAGTGTTCTCCACCACTACCCCCTGCCAGGTTTATGAGGGTGAGGGCATTTTCCGCAAACACTCTGACCCCCACGGAACCCAACAGGGCCTATGTCTGGGGAACAGGGATCTACAACGCTGCAGAGCAGTTAAAATTCATTCTTCTTTCACAAGTTTATTATATAAATATTGCCACAGAAGTTAGATTGTTATGATGAAATATGAAGTAAACCAGTGCCTTTGTAATTTAAAACTGATGAGACTAAGTTCTAGGAGAAGAAAAAAATCAACATGACAGCACTAATCCTTACATTAGCACCCTTCCATCTGTGGTAGGCAGAAAGCAATTAATTAAAATAATGTTCTGCCAAGATTATTATACCTGTTGCTGATGATTTGCTCTTAAGTCTAATTTGTTCAGGAACATAAATCATGATGTCAAGATTTGTGTGAGAGGCAGGAAAGTCAGGCTCATGGCAGACTATTCCACTGACACTGAAAGAGAAAACCCAGTCACTTTATATCTAATCGGTGGGATATTCCAGGTTTATAAAATACCTGAGATTCTACATGTGGTAGATGCTGCTTATAGCCTAATTCTGTTAAGAGTAATAGAAAATTGGTTTTTTACTTTCTTTGGCTGTCTTTTGTGAAGGAATGCCATCCTGAATCCATTTTCACTAGTACCAAATAATATGGAGGCCATAAACTTACTTTTTAATGGGTGATCGACCAACAATTTCCAAAACGTGCAGTGGCATCAGGCCTTCCAACCTTGGCTTCAGGTAGGTTTCTTTCCAGCCTTTTCACGACAGACTATGCAGTGGTTTCCTGGAAAAATAAGGAGTTGTCAGAAAAAGGCATTAGTTAAGAAGCACTGTAACTGAAATAAAGATGAATTCAGTTATCCGATTCACCACTTATTAGCTGAACAATCTTGGGCAAATCCCTTAATCCTCTCTGAATCAAAGTTTTTCATCTACATAACGGGGATGGTAATACTCCAGGCTTGTGAAAGTCAGCATTCAGTGGGATAACATGCTCAAAGGTTTGTGAATGCTTAATATAAACTATAATAATAGTACCAAACTCAAGGAACTCTGCTTGGGCCCATCATTGTACCCCTGATATGTACTGGCTAGTTTCTTGGTTGCAAATAATAGGAACAAACTTTGGTTGGTAAATTATGTCAGTTGTCCTACTCTAGTGACCTTTTACTGGACCCAGATGCAGTTCAGGAGCGCATTTCGCTTAGCTGTCCTGTCTCCTTAGTCTCAGTTCCCCAACCAGAGACTGGACCAGGGATTGAACCCGGGGCCCCAGCAAGTGAAAGTGCCGAGTCCTGACCACTGGACCACTGGTTCACTTTTGAAAAAGTAATGGCCAGTGATTTTATAGAATGTCTCTCTATAAAATTGTTGGTTTGATATTTGCTCATGATGTCAGGAGGCACATGATCTCAATATGCCTAATCTTTGGTGACATTACCTTTTTTTAAACTCTAATCCAAGAAATAAGAGAAAATTTAAATCTACATATTGAAATGGCCCACCATGTACTTCAGAAAATTGACACTAATCTATCAACTCTGAGACATATCTCATTAAAATTTTAGACTTTTAAGACAAAAGATCTTCAGGGCTTCCAGGCACAAGGTCAAATTACTTATATGAATAAGAAAATTTGCCTAGCATCAGACTTCTCATGTGTAATATACAAAGTACTGCAAGGGCAGAACAGCATTGTCAAGAAACCCAAGGAAAGAACATACAAGCCCAGAATGTTATATCTCAAACCATGGCTATAGAAACCAAGTTTCAATTTTGAACCACTCTTAAAAGACACAAAAATAGACAAATGAAAAGACATCTTTTTGAATAGAAAAACAACATGTATATCAGTCGGTGTGCTCCAGAGAATGTATGAAAAATACATATACACACACATATATACATGCACATTTATTTTAAGGAGCTGGTTCATGTGATTGTGGGCACAGGCCAGCAGGCTGGAAACTCAAACCTGTATTTCTATGCTAGACTTGAGGCAGAATTCCTTTTTATAAGAACAGTCATATTGGACTAAGGGCCCACCCTCAGTACTGGGCCCACTCCAGTATGACCTCATCTTAACTACTTACATCTGCAACGACCCTATTTCCAAATAAGGTCACCTTGTGTGGTACCAGGGGTTAGAACTTCAACATATCTTTGTGGTGGACAAAATTCAACCCACAACAACATCATAAAAATGTCAGTTCTTCCTAAGTTAATTAACACATTTAATCTGATCCTAATGAAAATAAAAATGTTTTTATGGAGCTAGACAGGTTGATCCTAAAGTTTATATATGAAAAACTAAGAGAACAGTGAAAAGGAAAAGTTACAAGGGTGAACTCTCTACCAGATATTAAAACATAAAGCCTCTATGATTAATTAAAACATAAAGCCTCTATGATTAAAACAGTATGGTTTATGCTAACGCATATATATGGAATCTAAAAAAAAAAGGTACTGATGAACCTAGTTGCAGGGCAGGAATAAAGAGGTAGACGCAGAAAATGGACTTGAGGAAATGGGATGGGAGGGCGAAGCTGGGGCAAAGTGAGAGTAGCATCAACATATATACACTACTGAATGTAAAATAGTTGGCTGGTGGGAAGCAGCAGCATAGCACAGGGAGATCGGCTCGGTGCTTTGCGGATGACCTACGGGGGTGGGGATAGGGAGGATGGGAGGGAGGCTCAAGAGGAAGGGGATATGGGGACATGTGTATGCATATGGCTGATGTGCTTTGTTGTGCAACAGAAACTAACAGTATTGTGAAGCAATTATACTCCAATAAAGATCTATTAGAAAGAATAAAAAAATAGGGCTTCCCTGGTGGCGCAGTGGTTGAGAGTCCGCCTGCCGATGCAGGGGACACGGGTTTGCGCCCTGGTCCGGGAAGATCCCACATGCCGCGGAGCGGCTGGGCCCGTGAGCCATGGCCGCTGAGCCCGCGTCTGAAGCCTGTGCTCCGCAATGGGAGAGGCCACAACAGTGAGAGGCCCGCATACCGCAAAAATAAATAAATAAATAAAATAAAATGTTCCACTAAAAAAAACAGTATGGTATTGATGCACTGATAGACAAACCAATGGAATAGAACAGAAAGTCTAGAAACAGACTGAAGTACATACAGAAATTTAGTATATGGTAGAAGTGGCATCTCAAATCACTGGGCAAAGGTGATCTTTTGAATAAATGTTGGGGTGACAGGATACCCATTTGGGAAAAGATAAAACTAGATCCCTTATCTCCCAGCACACGCAAGAACAAACTCCAAATGGGTGAGAGATCTAGATTTTAAAGAGAGAGAAAGAAACCATACAAGTATTGGAAGAAAACAGGGTGAATTAGTTCAATGGCCCAAGTGTAGGGAACAGCTTTCCCAACTCGACTCAAAACCCAGATGCAATGAAAGAAAAGGTTGATAAATTTTACTATCTAAAAATATAATTTTTTTTCTAATTTTATTGAGGTATATTTTAGATATCATATAACATACCTATTTCAAGTGTACAATTCAATGATGTTTTAGTAAATTTACCAAGCTGTGCGACACTGCCACAAATCAGTTTAGAACCTTCTCATACCCAAGATCCCTCATGCACATTTACTGTTGATCCCATTTTGCACTCTGATCCCCTGAGCCAGGCAACCACTACTCTACTTTCTGTCTCTATATATCTGCCTTTTCTGGATATTTTATATAAACGACATCATATACCATGTGGTCTCCTGTGTCTGGCTTCTTTCATTGCACATCAGGTTTTTGAAGTTCATTTATGTCATAGCATGTATCCATAGTTCCTTCCTTTTTATTGCTGAACAGTATCCCAGTAATGGATAGACCACATTTGAAATGCCCGTTCACAGTGTGAGGCTATTATGAGTAATGCTGCTAAAAACACCACAAAAGAAGGAAATATCTGCGACATACCTCACAGATAAAGTACTAATATGTCTAATACAGAGAGAACTTTCAAAATGAGAGGGGAAAAAAGTCCAAAATTCCCATATAGAAACAAGCCAAAGACATGAATTGACAATTCACCTAAAAGCATAGTAAAATGGCCCTTAAACATGTGAAAAGATCCTCAAATTCACTCAATAGTAAGAGTGCAAATTAAAACTACACTGAGAACATCAACTAGGATGGCTGCGATCAAAAACAGAACAACAAGCATTACTGAGGCTGCAGAGACATTGGAACCCTCGTACACCGCTGGTGGGAATGTAAGACGTTGAAGCCACTTTGGAAAAACAGTCTGACAGTTTTTCAAAAGACTAAACATGGAGTTACCATATGACCCAGTCATTCCACTCCTAGGGATCTACCCAAGAGAAGTGAAAACATACAACCACATAAAACAACCCAATCAAAAAATGGGCAGAAGAGCTTAATAGACATTTCTCCAAAGAAGACGTACAGATGGCCAGTAGGCACATGAAAAGATGCTTGACATCACTAATTATTAGAGAAATGCAAAGCAAAACCACAATGAGGCACTACCTCACACCTGTAAGAATGGCCATCATTAAAAAGTCTACAAATAACAAATGCTGGAGAGGGTGTGGAGAAAAGGGAACCCCCTTCTACACTGTTGGTGGGAATGTAAGTTGGTGCAGCCACTATGGAGAACAGTATGGAGGTTCCTCAGAAGAGTAAACACAGAATCACCATATGATCCAGCAATCCCACTCCTGGGCATATACCTGGACAAAACTCTAATTCAAAAAGATACATGCACCCCTATGTTCACAGCAGCGCTATTCACAATAGCCAAGACACGGAAACAACCTAAATGTCCAATGACAGATGAATGGATAAAGAAGATGTGGTATGTATGTGTGTATATATATATATATATATATATATATATATATACACACACACACACACAATGGAATACTACTCAAAAAGGAATGAAATAATGCCATTTGCAGCAACATGGATGCAACTAGAGATTATCATATTAAGTGAAGTTAAAAAGAGACAAATAACATATGATATCACTTATATGTGGAATCTAAAATATGGCACAAATGAACTTATCTACAAAACAGAAACAGACTCACAGACCTAGAGAACAGACTCGTGGTTGCCGAGGGGAGGGGAGGACTGGGAGTTTGGGGTTAGCAGATGTAAACTAGCATATACAGGATGGATAAACAACAAGGTCCTACTGTACAGCACAGGGAACTATATTCAATACCCTGTGATAAACCATAATGGAAAAGGATACAAACAAAGAATGTCTACATGTGTATAACTGAGACACTTTGATGTACAGCAGAGATGGGCACAACATTGTAAATCAACTATACTTCAATTAAAAAAACAAACAAAAAACCCAAAAACCTTGTACACAGATGTTCACAGCAGCACTATTCACAATAGCCAAAAGGCGGAAACAACCCAAATGCCCATCAACTGATGAATGGATGAACACAATGTGGTCTCTCCACATTGTAGAAGAGTGTTCTGCCGTAAAAAGGAATGAGGTACCGACACACACACTACCACATGGACGAACCTTGAAAACATAACGCTAAATGAAAGAAGCCAGACCTAATGTCACATATATGAAATGTCCAGGATAGGCAACTTCTTAGAGTCAGGAAGGAGTCGAGAGGCTGCCAGGGACTTTGGGGAGGGGACAATGAGGAGGGACTGCTAACGGGTAAGGGGTTTCTTTTCGGGGCGACGAAAATGTTCTAAAATTGATTACCGTGATGATGGCACAGCTCTGAAAACACTAAAAACCACTGTACATTTCAAATGGGTGAATTGTACGGTATGTGAACTGTACCTCAATACAGCTGTTATTAGAAAAAACTACAGTGAGATACCATTTCTCATCTATGAGGTTAGCAAACATTCTAAAGCCTGACAATATACTGTTGACAAGGCTGTGCGGTAACAGACACTCTTAAACACTGTGAGAATGCAAAACGGAAGGTGAATTTGTCAATATCTGGCAAAACTAGGTTTGTATTTACCCTTTGATCCAGCAGTACCATTTCTAGGGCCTTCCTCTTAAAATACACCAGTAACAACAAGAAAATACAGACACAAGGGTATTCAGCATTATTTGTACTCACCAAATAGTAGAAACTACCCAAGTGTCCAAATCAAGGCTACTGGCTAAATAAACGATGATACACCCACACAATGGAGTACTACATAGCTGTAGAAAAAAGAATGTGGAAGATCTGTGTGAGGTGATGTGGGGTGGTTTCCAGGATATACTGTAAAGTGAAAAGGAGTTTAAACAGTCTGTTCCCATTTGTGTAAGAAAGGGAAATAAGTAAATATGCACGTATCTCCTCACTTTTGCAAAAGGAAACACAGGAAGGATGAACCAGAAAACAATGTAGTTAGTTACCTGTAAGTTTGGGGATGGGGGTGGACAGCATGGAATAAATCGGGGAGAAGACAGCCCTTGCAGGGTGTATCATTTTGTGGAGTTTAATGCTGAAAGGTCAGAGGAGACAGCTTCAAGAGGCTCCCACTGTCCAAACATGGGCTGATTAGGGCATCAAATTAAGGGGACAGTAAAGGATTATAACCCACTGAATAAAGTAGGAATCCAGGAGACCACCTTAATAATAAATAGGTAAGTATATAAAAAGGGGGAGAAGGGGGAATTCCCTGGCAGTCCAGTGGTTAGGACTCGGCACTTTCACTGTCAAGGGCCCGGGTTTGGTCCCTGGTCGGGGAACTAAGATACCGCAAGCGGTGCAGCACAAACAAACAAAAAATGGAGGGAGAAGGGAGGGTCTTCCTTATAGTAATGCTGACGGATATACATGGATGGACTGGTGGAACTGGAAAATCACCACTCTGCATCCATCACAGTAAATATGGATTTGGAGAAGATGGACGCTGAATCTATGGGAGAGAAAGTCTGACAAGGAGCAGGATATTTACATAGTCTTAAAGTAATTACCTACTGAGCGTTTATTAGCTGCAAGGGGCAGTCGTATCTCTGCAGTGGAGAAACTGGACAATGCCTTGACTAGGTAATGAAAATGGACATTACCAGTGAGGGGCAGACAGACACGTGCTTCTGGATGTGATACTCTGGGAAGGACACCGATCACTTTGACAGTATTTTGGCTGAGATGTGACTCTGTGAGGAAACATCAGGCAGGCCCCAACTGAGGAACAGTCTATAAAATAACTGGTCTGTGCTCTTCAAAAACGTCCATGGTATGAAAAACAGAGAAAGGCTGAGGAACTGTTCCAGATGAAAGGGGACTACTAAATGCCCTGCATGGGTCCTGTACTGAAGAGAAAAAATGCAATAAAGGGCATTTTGGGGACCACTGACAAAACTGAAATGTGCACTATAATTACATAAAATATTGTATACAACATTTCATCAATGATAACTATACCGTGGTTACATCAGAGAATATCTCTGTTCTTAGGAAATACACAGTGAAGTAGTAAGGAGTAAAGCAAAATGATGTTTGCAACCTACTCTCAAATGGTTCAGATAAAAAGTAATGTGTGTTTGGATTATATATATATAAATATGTTACATATACAGATACACACACACACATATACACATGCATATCTATAAAGAGAACACTAAAACGAACATGGCAAAGTTTCAACTTGGCTGCAGTGGTTGGTACTGTGTCAACCCGGTTGAGCCGGACCGTGGTTCCTGGAATCGCCTTCCCCGCGCGATTCCAGGGAAGAGCTGGCTCAAACATCACTGCAAGAGGTTTGCAGCAGAAGGAAACTGACTCTCAGAAGGCGGCAGGGTTAAACGCAGTGGAAGGCAGGCAGGCAGGCACAGAGGTGCTGGTGGACTCCAGCTTGCTCTCTTCTCTGCTCCGTGGCCAGCGCGTCCCCCTGACTGCGGGGCTGACCCCAGCGCCTCTCCCCAGGCCCAGCACTAGACTCCTGGTCAGCCTCCCTTCAGGGCCCAGGCCCCGCTTTGGCTCCTCGCTCTGACCGGCTGTCGACTCTTCCTCCCTCCACCTCCCCCATAACATCCCCAGCTCCGTCCCGTCTATTCGCTGCAACAAATCCCTTCTCATCCAGCGGCCCTGCTTCCCGGATAGAATCTGACCTTGGTGGATCTCAGGAAAGGGTATATGAGAATTCTCTGCATTCTTGCAACCTTTTTGTAAGTGTGAAACACTTTCAAAACAAAGTTTTAAAATATCAAAATTTTCAAAGATTTAAAATACTTGATGATCCTTTCAGTAAAAGGTTAACAAAAGGTTTTTTCATTTCCGGTGCCAAGACTATGTGTGAGGAGTAGGCACTGACCTATTTCCGGTGACAGACAGGACGCTGCGAATGAGGCCCTGGCAGGGGAGGGGGAGGAAGGCCTGCAGCCTTCTGCTTCTTTCACCACTGACCTGATCTGAGGACACAGGAATAAGGCAGACATGAAACAGAAGATGCGGAGGAAGCCACGGTCCACTGGGGGCCGGACCCAATGATCCCCTCCTGCCACTCAATTGCACGGAGGGACCCAGACCAGACCAGGACACAGGGGGCGTTTTATAGCTAGAGAAGCCGAGGTATGACACACTTAATTGACGTCCTCTTAGCTACTGGAAGACGCTGCATAACCACGCAGGCTTCAGCCACTGTATTCACATGTGTAGGGGGGGAAAAACGGCATAAGAAGGCAAAAGATTAGAATCAGGGCCACAGATGGCTCTAAAATTACTTTTTGCGGTAACTGAAAATAGCAGAGCCAATATATCCGCCTACTGTTTTTTTTTTAATTTTTATTTATTTATTTATGGCTGTGTTGGGTCTTCATTTCTGTGCGAGGGCTCTCTCTAGTTGTGGCGAGCGGGGGCCCCTCTTCACTGCGGTGCGCGGGCCTCTCGCTATCGCGGCCTCTCTTGTTGCGGAGCACAGGCTCCAGACACGCAGGCTCAGTAATTGTGGCTCATGGGCCTAGTTGCCCCACGGCATGTGGGATCCTCCCAGACCAGGGCTCGAACCCGTGTCCCCTGCACTGGCAGGCAGACTCTCAACCACTGCGCCACCAGGGAAGCCCCTGCCTACTGTTTTATTCATCCAGCTTCTCTCGAGGCACGGTGCTACTGATTCCCTTTGGTACAATGTGAGAGCAAATATTCCAAGGAAATCAGCATAAGATATGGCCAAAACAAATTTCATAGAATACCTAAATACTAAATGTTCAGTTTTCATAGCCATAATTCAGGAATAGTCTTATGTTTTATAAATGTTGGCCAGCATTCCAGGGAAGCTCTAATGAAATACAATCTGATTTTTGTTTTAGACCACAAGACAGAAAATCATTTAAAAAATAAACTGCTAGGACTTCCCTGGTGGCGCAGTGGTTAAGAATCCCCCTGCTAATGCAGGGGACATGGGTTCCAGCCCTGGTCCGAGAAGATCCTACATGCCGCGGAGCAAATCCTGTGCACCACAACTACTGAGCCTGTGCTCTAGAGCCCGCAAGCCACAACTACTGAGCCTGCGAGCCACAACTACTGAAGCCTGTGCACCTAGAGCCCGTGCTCCTTAACAAGAGAAGCCACCACAGTGAGAAGCCCGCGCACCACAATGAAGAGTAGCCCCTGCTCGCCGCAACTAGAGAAAGCCTGCGTGCAGCAACGAAGACCCAACGCAGCCAAAAATAAATTAATTAATTAAATGCTGTCATCATTACAGTAATCCTTTCCCCCCACCCCTTGGGCCGCACTGCAAGGCTTGTGGGATCTTAGTTCCCCAACCAGGAACTGAACCCGGGCCACGGCAGTGAAAGCGCCGAGTCCTAACCACTGGCCCACCAGGGAACTCCCATTACGGTAATTCTTGATTCAGGCAAGAATCATCAATGGATGCTAAAATATTTGATGAGGAAATGGATATTTACATAGTCTCAAAGTATCTCCCCACAAATTACTTATGAATTACAAAGGGGGAAATACTGACTTTACAGTGGAGAGACCTAGTGAACATTACCTTGCTCTCACTAGTCACCAGAAGGCCACCTTCGTCTCACTAATGGCCATCATGTGCCTGGTAAGGTGCCGCGCCGGGCACAGGATGTCACTTCTGCGGGGCTCCTGCCAAACATGAACTCCCTGCACGTGGTCGTGAGAAAACATCAAGGGAACCCAAACTGAGGGACATTCTATCAAACCACTGGCCTGTACGCTTCTAAAGTGTCAAGGTCATGAATGCTGAGGAAAGGCGGAGGAACTGTTGTAGATTAGAGGAGACTACAGGGACATCACAATTAAATGCAATGCGTGACCCCAGTCTGCATCCTGGACTGGAAACAGAAAACTGTGACACAGGACATTTATTGGGACAATTGGCAAAATGTGAATAAGGATTGTAGATTACAGTACTGTATCAATGGTAAATGCCTTGCTGTTGATGGGTATATTGCGGTAACGTAAGAGAAAGTCCACGAGCGTCTGCATGCTTAGGAAAAAGACACTGAAGTTCTGAAGTTCTTAGGGGCAAAGAAAACCATACAGTGAATGTGTCAGAATGTTAACAGTTGGTAAATCTCGGCGAAGGATATACATGAGTTCTTTTCACACTTCTTGCTTTGTCATTCTTGTTTTAAACTATTTAAATTTTCCGTGAATGTGAAATTATTTCAGAATAAGAAGTTAAAAAGAAAATAAATTAAAATCAAAAGGTGTGCTCTCCATGGTCCAGTGCCCTGGAACTCACTGAGCGGCCACGTGGGTCCGGATCCTTAACGTCCAGCAAAATGTCATGAGACCTGTAAACCTGGAATCTTCGTTAGAAGAAAGTATGCGAGGGCAAGTTTTCAGTAGACTGGGGAAAGCTGGGAATCTTAGTATTTGCCAGTCTTCTCCCAGCGCTTTCCTTTGAAAGATGCCAGTGAACTTGCCCTCCATGTTCATGTGTCTCAAGGTGGAGCCACACAGCGGGCCCTGAGAGCTTTATGTTGGCACAGAGAGTAGAAATGATAATAATGGTAGAGAAATACTATCAATAATAATAATAAACCTTTAACTGCTTACTCTCATCTATTAAAATACAGTGAAATATACAGCAGCCTAATTTCCCTGTGGGGAAGGGTAATCCCAGGACAGCATTACTGATGTATCTCTAATCCTAAAACTGTTTTGTCACTATCTTTGCCAGGTAGGATTCTCTACAGCTTTGCCCATTCCTAGCCTTGTATCCTTCTCAAGTCTCCCCAAGTTCCATTACAGTGTCTTACCCTCCATTTGGGCCATTCATTGCAACTGTAACAACCAACAAATATCTACCAGGCACAAACCTTACACAGAGACTATATTTAGCCAGGCATCTACCAGCTGGGAATCTACCAGGAAAGTCACTTAAACGTTGTCTGTACCTCCGTTTCTCTCGCTTTAAAATGCCCCTCTGAACAGGCAGATCTTGTCTTGTTCAATTTGGGCCAAATCCAGTCAACACATTAGAAAGGCTTGTGGGGAGAAGGAATATTTCATTCGGTGATACTTTCGCTGGCCTAAGGGAACTTACAACATAGTTGGAAAGACAGAAACACATCAGACGTTAAAGTGACTTGTGCAGAGGATTACAGTGAGAGAAGGAAATCTTAATCCTGGTCTACCATGAATTCACCGAGTCACCGTGGCAAATGACACAATTCCTTAAAGCTTCCTGCCTTATTTGTAAACTGAGAGGGTTGGACTGGACGATAATAATGATAACAGGTAAAATTCACTGAGCACTTCTTATACACCAGGCCCTATATTAAGCACTGAACATGGACGAACACACTGAAACCTCACCATACTGCTGTGAGGTAGGTACCACTATCATCCCTATTGTACAGACAATCCGTGAGATCCAATGTTCTATAGTCATGTGATTTCAAGTTAGAGAATATAGTAGACTGTAGTTTCCAAAGGTGGTCCAACAATATTTCCCATCCCACATGCTCTTCTTAAAAAGTATGACTTTGAACATTCCTGCCTTACAGAGGTGGGTCTATGTCCGCTCTCGTTGAGTTTGGGTGGGCTTTTGTCTGGAGAAAGTTATGTTATGGGACTTCCGAGGCTAGATCATAAAAGCCAATAAATACAGCTTATATTAGTTTTCTATTGCTGCACAACAGATCATCACAAACTTAGTGGCTTGAAAGAACACCCACGTATTAGCTCACAGTCTGTAGGTCAGAATTCCGGGCACAGCATGGCTAGGTTCTCTGCTCAGGGTCTCAAAAGGCATGCATGCTGTTGGAAGAATTCAGTTCTTTGTGGCTGTAGGACTGAGGTCTGCCTCTCCTTGCTGGCACTCAGCTGGGGCTTCCCTCAGCTCCTAGAGGCTGCCGAAATTCCTTGCCACGTGGCCCCCTTCACACTCAAAGCCAGCTATAGAGAATCTCCCTCAGGTCAAATCCCTCTCACACTTTCAATCTCTGACTTTCTCCGTCTCTGACCTCCAGAGCCACACTCAAATGGCTCATGTGACAGAGAGAAGACACACAGAAGAGGAGGAGGCAATGTTACCATGGAGGCCAAGACTGGAGTATTGTGGCCACAAGCCAAGGAATGCTTGTAGTCACCAGAAGATGGAAGAGGCAGCCCCAAAAGGGAGCGTGACCCTGCTGAATTTTGGACTTTTAGTCTCTAGAACTGTGAGAAAATAAACTTCTGTTGTCTTAAGCCAAAAACAAAAAACAAAACACCTCATGTGATTAGGTCATGTCCACTTAGAGAATCTCCCTATGTTAAGGTCAGCTGCTTTGGGACCTTAATTATATCTGCAAATTCCCTTTTGTTATATAATCATGGGAGTGATATCTAATCATATTCATAGGTTCTGCCCACACCTGGAGGAGATTATGCAAGGGCAGGGGTCATTTTAGAATTCTGCCTACCACATAGCTTGTTTGATTCTCTTGTTACACCTGTTCTTAGGCACCATGCTGTGAGGAAGCACAAGCAGCTTTAATAGTCCCAGCTGAGTTCCCAGTCAACAACCAGTATCAACTTGCCAGCCTTGTTAGTGAATCATTTCCAAAGTGGATCTTCCAGTGTCAAGCTGAGCTGCCCCAGCTGGCCATGATAGGAGCAGATAAGTTGTCTCCATTGAGTCCCACCCAAATTGCAAATCTCTTAAGTAAAATAAGGGATTGTTGTTGTCCTAAGCCACTATGTTTTAGGGTGATTTGTTACACAGCAATAGGTAATCAAAATCAAGTAACAAGCTATGTGAGACGATCTACAAGTACTGATAGCTTCTTGTGGACATTTCTTTTAGGACACTGGAGCATCTGGCAGGGTAGGCCTAAAATGTCACTTAATTCATGCTTGCTGATTTATTAATTCAAATGTATACTTAACTGACTCACACCAGTATACCGGTCATCGATATTTGGAAGCCCAGTGCTTTAAAAGGGTTATATGAAAATGATGCTGCTTTCCTTTTGAACAATGGCTATACCGTACATTTTAAAGCTATATTTGTAAAACATCTGAGATGTAAATGAACATAATGAATGTATTAATTTTTAAAAGTATAATGGGCTTGTTTATAAATCACTACTTAAAGTATTAATATTTCAATGTATACTTAATTACTTTTCAACACATTACTTTTACTGGAAAAGGTAGAAAACACTGGGAAAAGAGTCATCAGTTTTGTCATTAAGAATTTTCATCAATGGATATTAACTATTAGGTGAAAGACTTATCCATACACTCTCATAAGAGGCTCCCCTTGGATTATCTGTTGATTACATAGAGGAAAAGGTCCTTTACAATGGCGAAATCTGGCAGACAACTCAACTGAATGATCAAACTCACTATCACCAATAATAGAACAAAGTGATATCACGTGCCTCCCACTGTGATGCACTAAGGACACAACCACACGTGTGTAGTATTCTTGCCAAAAAACATTTAACTTTAAGAGAAAACAGACTAATCCAAATTAAGGACATTCTGAAAAAAACACTGACTTGTACTTTTCAAAAATATCAATGTTACAAAAGACAAAAAAACGCTGGGGAACTCTTCTAGATTAATGTAAAAGAAATGATGACTAAATGTGAATTTTTTTTTTTTTTTTTTTTTTTTTTTTTTTGGTACGCGGGCCTCTCACTGTTGGGGCCTCTCCCGTTGCGGAGCACAGGCTCCGGACGCGCAGGCTCAGCGGCCATGGCTCACGGGCCCAGCCGCTCCGCGGCATGTGGGATCCTCCCGGACCGGGCCACGAACCCGCGTCCCCTGCAACGGCAGGCGGACTCCCAACCACTGCGCCACCAGGGAAGCCCTAAATGTGAATCTTGAGTGGATCCTGGATCTCCCCCTTCCAACAATAAAGGAAAAAAAAAGCCATAAAACTATAACACTTAAATGTGCACTGCATATTAGATGATAGTACTGTACTACATGTTAAGTATCTGAGTGGATTATTGTACTGTGGTTTGTAGGAGAATGTCCTTGTGAAGAGCCAGATGCTGAAATATTTAGAGGTGAAATGTCACTTCGCAAGTAATATTCGGGCAAATTGTGCAAAGAAAATTCTGTACCTGGCTGAAGAATTTTGTATCAACATCTAGTCAACGCTGTCCACAGACTGGAGAGAACAGTTTCCCCCTGTGTAGCTGAGAAGCAGTCAGCAGGACCCTCGCCTCCCTGGGCGAGGAGCTTTCAGGAGGCCGCAGCACGACGAGGAGCGAAGGACGAGGCTGTGAGCCCACCTTCACTTAGAAGCACACGCATACACACTTTACGGCAGTCACGCGAAGGCACGAGGGCGAGGCTGCGCCTCACGTTCCCAAAGACAGGCACGACAGCTGTACGTGCCATCTAGTGCACTTTACGGCAGAAACGTGAAGGCACGAGGGCGAGGCCGCGCCTCCGCCCCCAAAGCTACGCAGGACAGCGGCACGTGCTGTCTAGCGCGCTTTACGGCCGCCGCACGAAGGCGGAGGTTCCGGGCCGACGCAGGGTAATCAACGGTTCCGGGCTCTGCGCTCCACCTCGTTGTCGGTAGGCTGTTCTATCCGTTGGCGCTCCCACGGCTCGGCGATCATGGCGGCGGTGGCGGCACTGTGGCGGAGGGTGGTGGAGATCGTGAAGACCAAGGAGTTCCGGGATTACGTGACCAGCACGCACTTCTGGGGTCCAGTCGCCAACTGGGGCATCCCGCTGGCTGCCATCAAGGACATGTGGGCGCCGCCGGACATCATCAGCGGCCGCGTGACGACGGCGTTCATCTTATACTCGATGGTCTTCATGCGCTTCGCCTACCTTGTACGGCCTCGCAGCTTGCCGCTGATAGCGTGTCACAGCACCAACGTGGTGGCGCAGTGTGCAGGGGGGCCGCTATCTGATCTACCACTACGGCGGCGCCACGGCGGCCACAGCCGTTGCTGCCTCTGTCGCTTCTCCCGGCTCTACCGCCGCTACCCCCGCTACCACCCCCCCCCCCCGGCAGCTGAAGACCCTGTGACTGACGGCGACTGCCTGGAGGTCACCGACTACGATCCGCTGACCCCAGAACATGATTGAGAGGGCCCTATCAAATCTTTGCAGCTTGCAAGCACTGAACTGTTCTTCCTAAAGAAAAGATCAATAAAAAGTTTGGTTTTGACTCTGAAACAGTGCGAATCTGATTGAAACCTGCAGTTCTGTTAATAAAAAATGGCAAATAGCACAGAACTGAAGCTGTTGAGTGTTGTTTATTTCGTGACAGGGAAATAAAATGGTTTTTAGAAGGTGAGGGTAGATTGGCTAGTCTTCCTCACCACGGGACCTGCAACTCGAGGGTTAGTTTATGTAGGGGAGGAAGGCTGAACGAAAGACACTTCAACTTAGCTAATTTATTTTTTTTTAAGCTCTCCTGGGAACATGCTTTTGTTACTTGTTTCGGGTGTCCGGGCCAGATGAGCCACAATGTTTGTACACCAAAAAATTCCAAGGGCTACTTCTACTGAGGGAAATACTTCCAAGGGGGTTTAAATGAATTCAGTGAAATCCAGCTCAGACTTTTAAGGAGTACTTAGCAAGAGAACCTAGAATCTGTTGGTGACCGGGAGCAATGACAGAACCTTCAATGGAATCAGGATAAATAAACAACTCAGGTCAGTGGCTGTCAACCCTGAATTCTAGGTAAACAGAAAATAAAAACAAGATCATTATCCTTTCCTCTTTTCCTCATGCCTAAAAATGGGGGAACTGACAGTTTGTAAAGGTGGTGAACCTATCACCCTGTGTTGCACTGTAGCTAGGGGTGAGGATGAGGGTCAGTGGTAAACAGTATTAGCCCAGGGTATCCCCCCTAGGAATCCTGTGGGTGCTAAAGGACTCTGCTTGGGAGCATGAGGAGGGAAAAGAGAAGGGTGGGGCTTTGGGTGTAAGGCCATTACCTCTGCAGCAGAGGCTGCCCTTCAGGATTTGACCCCCAATCCCCCCTCCCTCTGGAGAATGCGGGAAGTTCCAGGGTGGTCTACTGGGGAACCCCCATGTATGTGATCAAAACCCCTACTTTTGTTAAAGATTTCAAATGCAAAGATACTGAAAACAACTCTGAAATTTTCTGAAGACATCAGGTTTTGGACAAGACAGGCACTTTACCTTCTGTGGCATCTAAGCAGTAGTCCTCTTTGTAGGCAGTTTCTGCATTTCACATTCTGCATACAGGGGGAAAAACAAACTCTGGAAAGTGACAGTGTATGAGTTATCTATTGCTGTGTAACAAATCACCCCCAAACTTAGCTTAAAAAAACTTAAAACAAATATCTCGCACAATTTTGTAGGGCCAGGAATCTGGGAGGGGCCTAGTTGGGTGCTTCTGCCTTAGGGTCTCAGGTCTGCTGGGGCTGCAGTTTCTGAAGACTTGCTGGAAGATCCACTTCCAAGCTCACTCACACTGTTGTTTGCAGGAGGCTTCAGTTCCTTGTCATGTGGGCCATAGGGCTGCTCACAACATGGCTTCCCCCAGAGGTGTTCCGAAAGAGAGAAAGCCCAAGATGGAAGCCATAGTCTTTTATAGCTTAATCTGGGAAGTGACATACCATCACTTCAGCTGTGTTCTCTTGGTCACATGGACCAACCTTGGTACGCTGTGGGAGGACAACACAAGGGTGGGACTAGCAGGAGGCAGGGATCATTGGGGGCCATCTTGGAGACTGCCTACCACACGTGGCTCTGAAATAAAAACTCTCCTGCCTTCCTGAAACTCAGTAGAAAGTAATAAATCATGTTAAGGTCATCGCCCACCTTCCCCAAGAGATGTCACAAAATGCTCAGTTTACAGTTTTGTGGTCATTACAAACATGCATATATTACAGAGGATGGGTTTGAGAAGCAGGAAAAAAGTCTCTGGAAGATAGGTGGTAGCTCATAATATTTTAGATAGTTCAGACTATCATAAAATAAAAAGCAGTTCTGAAAGTTCTGAAATGAATCATAACCTTGTATCGAGATTTTTATTAAAATTTTAAAGATTTTCCCCCTTTGCTCTTACATGAGTGGAAATTAATGCATTTTTAGATTTGTTTTACAAAATGTATTTTGTAATTTGACTCTTGTATTTCAGTAAAAGGCCACTGTCTGTTGAAGACATATCAGAGCAGGTACGTTTCTAATTAACCTGGTAAGGGGAAAATAGGTAATCCCTGCTGATAATTTCCTGTCACTCTACATTTTTAGAGGGCAAAACGATTAGAGCAAATATCCAAAAGATTGCAACACCTCCATTCTAATGCAATGCTCCACTTACAGGACCTAATTTGTAGCATGCCCACCCAGCTAAGAGCTCTAACCCTTTGTTGCCTAGGATATTAGTGTTTAAAGCCATGTAAGTGATTAATACTTTAATAAAAACACACCCTTCAAATCATTAGGGTAATAATCATTTCATAATCTCCCCAAACTCTCAAACATAATTCTTTCTGGTCTTGGCAATTTAACTTAAACTGTCTACAGGTCTCTACCACTACTTTATGAAGCCAAAAACATTTTCCAAATAGGCAGAGCTATTTTTTCGGAAGCTTTTGTTATTGACACACTTTTGTTACTTCCCAGAATTTGGGTTTTATACTGAGTTTAATAAGTAACATCTTCCTCTTTAGGTCCTCTGACCTTCCTGGGAAAGCCCAGACTAAAATCCAACGAACTGCCTTATCTTTGCAACTCTAATGCTACAACCATTTTTCTCCTCTAATTCTTTCAAAACTATGAACCTCATACTGTGTCTCAGGGAGAGGCTGGGAACAAATCACATTGCTGGACAAAGACAAGGCACTTGGAGATGATGAAGCCCTGTGCGGGAAGGAAACCACTTCCTGGGCCTCTCCTGACCCTGATGACTCACGAGTGCCCCTGGAGGTGGAGCTGACCCCCGCAAAAATGGAGGCTACAATATATTCCAGGAAACGTGACATGTAAGTCTTGCAGTTTGAATTTATGTCTGTTATTTTGAAATGCAAAATTTGAATGGAAAGTTTTCAAACTACAGGAGTGCAGCTTTGTTGTAAAAATGTCATACGCGAGTGTGCAAAAAATAGAAAAGCCAAATTCGACCCCAATTCCTTTGGCAGTGGTAACATGGCAAAAAAGCTTGGGAAAAGTACACAACTTTTCAGACCTCTGTTATTTGAAAATACCATAGTTCTTTGAAAATACCATAGTTTTATAGCATGCTATGCATTGTTACACATTCTGCTTTTCTATCTATAATGTCTTACACGTCATCCCCTATCATGGCATTGCAGCCTTCTTTTTAACAGTTGCATAATACTCGGTAGCATGGATGTGCTGTGATTAACCAGTCCCCTCTCTCTTTTGTCCATGCCCTGTGCCCACGTGCACAGATCTGTAGAAGAGAGTCCCACAGGGCTGATGTCCCTGGATCAACCTTTAAAGCTATGTTTGCTATTTTTTTTAATTATAGTTTTTTTAAAAAATAAATTTATTATATTTTTGGCTGCATTGGGTCTTCGTTGCTGCGCACAGGCTTTTCTCTACTTGCGGCGACCAGGGGCTACTCTTTGTTGTGGTGTGCAGGCTTCTCATTGCAGTGGCTTCTTTTGTGGAGCACGGGCTCTAGGTGCTCCGGCTTCAGTAGTTGTGGCATGCGGGCTCACTAGTTGTGGCTTGCGGGCTCTAGAGCACAGGCTCAGTAGTTATGGCACATGTGCTTAGTTGCTCTGCGGCATGTGGGATCTTCCCGGACCAGGGCTCGAACCCATCTCCCCTGCATTGGCAGGCAGATTCTTAACCACTGTGCCACCATGGAAGTCTTAAAACTGTGTTTGCTGTAAAGCTACGTTTGCTTTAAAGCCCCCTCCAGGCATGTCTTCCTATCTTCGTTTCAATTTTAATGTAATTAAATGTTGCCAGAATAATGTTTTCTGAACAATATCTTCTTTTTTTTTTTTTGGCCGCACCTCCCGCCTTCTGGGATCTTAGTTCCCCGACCAGGGATCGAACCCGGGCCCCGGCAGTTGAGTGACAGTGCTGAGTCCTAATCACTGGACCGCCAGGGAATTCCCTGAACAGTATCTTTAATTCATCAGAGCAGACAATAAATCCAGTAAGATGACAGCTCACATACCATTGTCCATACCTTACATATCCTCCATTTGCATCAACTTCAGTGCCTGGCATGTGGTTGATACTTGATAAAACGTTTCTTGGGTAGATAAGGAAAAGCTAAATAGATACAAGAGGTATGAAATGAAAGTGTTCATAATCCAAAGTTCCTAAGGTGAGAAATCAGATCTTAAATTGGTTAGTGAATCAAGATTTAATGTGATCCCAAGTTTTGTTATCTTACATGTAGAAACTAGGAAATATTTCATGGAGTATCTTAGTTTGTGGGAAGTTGCAAGATGAAAGAAAATTGTTACTTTACTATTGAAGTCTTCTAAAGGAACTCCATGAAATGAAGGGAGAAAGAAAATGTAAGATTAAAGACCAAATAGTAGCAGGAAAGATGAAAGCAGGAAGTCACAGGCATATGTGGATTCATCTAGGTTTTACAGAACTACATTAAATGCATTTCAGGGTAAAAATGCATCCCCCCACCCCCATTCTCTAAAAATCACATCCTTGTTGGGCAGCTGAGTAAGCAAAGGAGCAGGGCTTCACCTGGGCTCGAAACGGAAGCACTTCCTCCAGGCAGTGGGGAATGTGGCAATTCTGTCCCTCAAGGTCCAGGGGCGACAAGGCCCAGTTCAGTACTGCTGGCTTTGGAAATGAGCAGAGGTGGGGGAAGGTGAGGGTAGAGCTGATCCCACAGATCACTGCATACAATGGGACAGGGGTTTTGCAGTTTAGGAAACAAACAGGACAAAGTCAAAAGTGTATGACTTTTTGGGTAAAAGGAATAAGGAAGTATGAATGAATTTGTGAATTTGCTGAAAGAAAAGGATGTCTTTGAACTTCCATAAGAATATTAAAGTTTCATTCCTCAATCTCATAACAAAGGACAAGGCTTAGTTAACAGTGTAACTAACATCTGCGTCTATGAATATCTCTAAGCTATCCGTTGACCCTTCTTCAGTTGATGAATATTCATTGAGCACGCAAGGGCCAGGCCTTGTGCTCGGCACTCAGGTTATAACTGAACCGGAAGAGCTGTGACTGCCACCAAGGCTGACTTTTCTTAAGAGTGCCATAAACAAGCCAGCAACCTCAAAACTTGCCCGGACATCCCTGCTTGTGATGCTGGCCTGGGCCCTCCCCCTGCTTTGGTCAGTCAAGTTACTGTGTTCTCCAGCCCACCTCTTTGTCCTACTGCCTCAAGCTACCAGAAACAGGTAGTAACAGTTCTGTACTAACTGGAAATGGCTAGAAAATGGCCTTTCGGGCACATTTTTTTCCTTGCCTGCTGGCGAAAAGGATTTATATCTCAACATGTACATCACAGCCCACCCGTGGGCATCCTCATGAATGAGACTTTCAGGCAAGGGTGTGGGCACAGGACTTGCGTGCCAGTGGGCAGAGAACTCTGCGTGGCCCTTCACACAGGCCTGGCCGAACACAGCCTTTAGTGTTTAAGCAGTTAGAGTTTTAGGACCAGAAAAGAATCTCACCTTTTAAACAGCAAAACCAAACCAAAAACAAAACCCAAAAAACAAACAAAAAAGCCCGGATGACAGCAAGTTTGGCACAAGAGTATCTAATATTTTTTGGCTGGTACAGATCACATAACACCAAGATTAGGAATGTTAAAAAAAAACAAAACAAAACAAAACAAACTCCCGAAGAGTTAAAGGAAAGTCCAGGAAAAGATGACACAAATTCCTTTTTGTTTGAGTGGAGTACTTGGGTAAGTTTTCCCTTTTGCACAGAAAAGGACGGCTGAGATGGAAACCCGGCTGACTTTCACAGAACATGCCTGATTTTTGTTGAAGGTCAACCTAAAATAAAAGAAAATATTTAATTTTCTTCATTTGAGAAAAAAAAGTAAAATACTGAAGATAGTTACTTATTTTAACAAGTATTTTTTTAATTAATTAATTAATTAATTTGGCTGCACTGGGTGTTAGTTGTGGCATGCAGGACCTAGTTCCCTGACCAGGGATCGAACCCAGGCCCCCTGCATTGGGAGCGCGGAGTCTTAACCGCTGGACCACCAGGGAAGTCCCAACAAGTTTTTCTTATGAAAATAAACAAATTGCTATTATTCATGCCATGGCTAAGAGTGAGGCATCACTGGCATCACTTTAGGGCTGAAATGCTTCTTGATTATGTCATAAAGTTGATTCATTTAAGACTAGACCAGTGACTTCAGGTATACTTGACTGAACAAAGCTGACAGGGAGTTTATCTTGAACTAGTTCACAGATGTGAGAACCATCAATCAGAAAGAGCACAAAGCTCAGTGTCCTTTCTTTCAAATAAAAAGGACATAGGGAAACTTCAGATGAAACTATGTGTGTTATGGCCTTACCTAAAAGAACAGACATTAAAGAGATGAGGCTATTCTGTCCTTATTTACCATCATATGCTTAAACTCACTTCAGGCCTTCCCTTCAGGTGTCTGTGCCCTAGGTTCCTTCGAATCCAGTTTTTGAGGCTGTTGGTGGAGGCTGTCTAGCTTCTGCATATCTTCTGTAAGACCATTTCTAAGATCCTCGTTGTTTCTCAGAAATTCTTTCACCACTTCCAGTTGATTTAAGATCTGTGAGAAGAAACCATACAATGTACAGCTTAGATAATTTTATAGCAGACTTAAAATTCAGATGAAAAACTTACTAGCTCCAAGACTGGCTCCTGTTCATGTGTCTACCAATAGCTGGTACTGGGGCCACACAAGGGCGTGTTTGCTTGTCTCCTTAACATTTTTTGCTTTTAGGGGTTAATATCCAAAATATATAAAGAGGGACTTCCCTGGTGGCGCAGTGGTTAAGAATCCGCCTGCCAGTGCAAGGGACACAGGTTTGATCCCTGGTCCGGGAAGATCCCACATGCCGCGGGGCAACTGGGCCCGTGGTCCACAACTAATGAGCCTGCGCTCTAGAGCCCTCGAGCCACAACTGCTAAAGCCCGTGCGCTCTAGGGCCCGTGCTCCGCAACAAGAGAAGCCACTGCAGTGAGAAGCCCGCGCACCGCGAGGAAGAGTAGCCCCCACTCGCCACGACTAGAGAAAGCCTGTGCGCAGCAACAAAGACCCAACGCAGCCAAAAAAAATAAAAAATTATACACACACACACACACACATATATATAAAAAGAACTCACACAATTCAATAGCAAAAAAACCAGACAACCCAATTAAAAAATGGGCAAAGGACCTGAATAGACATTTTCCCAAAGAACTGAATAGACATTTTCCCAAAGAAGACATACAAATGGCCAACAGGTACAGGAAAAGGTGCTCAACATCATTAATCACCAGAGAAATGAAAATTAAAACCACAATGAGGTATCACCTCACACCTGTTAGAATGGTCATCATCGAGAATTCCCCTGGCGGTCCAGTGGTTAGGACTCTGTGTTCTCACTGCCAAGGGCCCGGGTTCAATCCCTGGTCGGGGAACTAAGACCCCACAAGCCATGCGGCACGGCCAAAAAAAAAGGACAGTCATCATCAAAAAGAGGTAACAAATGTTGGCGAGGATGTGGAGAAAAGGGAACCCTCGTACACTGCTGGTGGGAATGTAAATTGGTGTAGCCACTCTGGAAAACAGTATGGAGGATCCTCAAAAACTTAAAAAAGGAACTACCAGGTGATCTAGAAATTTTACTTCCGGGAATATATCTGAAGAAAACAAAAACACCACGCTGAAGAGATATCTGCATCTCCATGTTAAATAGCAGCATTATTTACAATAGCTAAGACAAGGAAACAATGTGAGGGTCCATCAACAGATGAATAGGTAAAGAAGATGTGGTGTATATATATATATACACAATAGAATATTACTTGGCCATAAAAAAGATGAAAATCCTACCATTCGAGACAACATGGATGGACCCAGAGGGCGTTATGCTAAGTTAAGTCAAACAGAGAGAGAGAGATACTGTATGATCTCACTTATATGTGGAATCTAAAACAAAAACAAAAAAATAAACTCACATAAAAAGGGATCAAATTTGCAGTTACCAGAGGTGGGAATAGGGAATTGGATGAAGGTGGTCAAAAGGTACAAACTTCTAGTTTACAAGATAAATAAGTACTAGGGATGTAATGTACAACACAATGACAATAGTTAACACTGCTGTATGGTATCTTTGCAAGTTGTTAAGTGAGTAAATCTTAAGCATTCTTATCACAAGGTAAAAAACACTTTTTTCCTTTTTTTGGTATCTATACGAGATGACAGACGTTAACTAAACTTATTGTGGTAATCATTTCACGATCTATGTACGTCAAATCATTACGCTGTACACCTTGAACTTATACAGTGCTGTATGTCAATTACATCTCAAAAAAACTGGAAAAAAATTTTAAAAGATGATTTTTTTTTTGCTGTAAAACTTCCTGCATTTGTACAAAAGGGCTATATGTCTATACCTATATGTGTGTGTGTGTGTGCATACACATATATACACACATACGTATACATACACATACATATATATGTATATATAAAAATAAAGCCCTTTCATTTTGAATTTTGTACCCATTTACTATGATTAAATACATTTACACATATATACACACACACACACATATATACAAATGTATACACTCACACATATAATGCTCTTTGATTGTGAATTTTGTACACACTCATTACTAGTAAATATGTATACATATATACATTTATTACTATTCAATATTTATAAAATATACATACATATTTACTAGTAATAAATATACTGGTACAAAGTTCAAGATGAACACAGGGTACAACGTAAAAAGTTGGTCCTCTTCCACATCCTGTCCCCAGTCACCCAGCTCCTCTTTTATTTTATTTTTTTTGCGGTACGTGGGCCTCTCCCTGTTGTGGCCTCTCCCATTGCGGAGCACAGGCTCCGGAAGCCCAGGCTCAGCAGCCACGGCCCACGGGCCCAGCCGCTTCGTGGCACGTGGGATCTTCCTGGACCGGGTCACGAACCTGTGTCCCCTGCATCGGCAGGCGGACTCTCAACCACTGCGCCACCAGGGAAGCCCCCAGCTCCTCTTAAAGGTGACCACAATGAAGTTTCTTGTGTCTCTTCCAGAGGCAGTCCATGCATTTACACGTGAGCATACATGTATATGCGTGCACAGCTTTTTAAAATTTCCGCTTTATTGAGACGTAATTGGCACATTTTTAAAAACACAAATGGCAGCACATTAGACATTGTTCTTCAACTGATTTTTTTCTAGATCAGATTGTTAAGAGTGGCCTCATTATTTTTTTTAATGGCTGAATAGTTTTTCAGTTATGGATGTCTCATGTATTAACATAGTATTTCAAACCTTCTGCTAAGAGAAATACTGCTGCAGTAACTAACCTGGGACATGTGTCATTTTGCATAAAGTGACAGGCTATTTGTAGGATCTGTTTTTAGAAGTGGAGTGAAGTTTTAATTGATAGAGTTTTCTGTTTTAATGTTAATAGATTTTGCCAAAACTGTCATCTCTAGAGGTTATACCAATTTAAACTCCCACCAGTAACATCCTTCCTGACATTTAAACTAATAAAAGCATGTATTCTTAGAATAGTACCACGGAAGTGTTTTCACTCGGCTTATCCGAGGATACCCTCACTGGTCACTGTGCTTATTACAAAGAAGAGAGTTATTAATATTTTGGGGTGTGGTGAATTGTTTAAAATGAGGGACCCCCAATTCCAAGCTAAGTCAAGATGATCGACATCTAACGAAGGAAAGTGATGGAGTACCCTACTCGTAGCAGAGTGGTGGTTCTTAAACTTTAGAGATGTACACAATGGACTCTGGTGCAGTAGGGCTAGGGCAGAACCTAAGCAGCACCAGGTTACTGTGACGGCAGTGAGTGAGACGGTCGGTTGCAGAACGATGGCTGCCAGGGATGGGAGGGAGGGGAAGACTGCCTAGGGCTTGTGACCAGGATGAACAGGGAACAGGGAGGGCCAGGGTGGAGCTGAGGATGACCAGAGGTCTTCAGACAGGTTACTAAGTAGATGGGGATGTGCCCTTCAGCTGGAGCTGTTTATTACATGGCTAGAAACAAGCCTACAGCTCCTGAAAGATACCTGGGCTTTAAATAATAAATCTGGAAACCATAAAAACGTGAAATGAAGATTACATCAATGACATAATTCACAGTGTACATTAGTAATTAGTAATTGCGGGTACTGCACTGTTAGCACTCATTGCCTGTGCCAGGTGCTCTAGATGCACCCCAGGGTTCTTCCCATTCCTTGGTTCCCATCAGATGCCCGAGACCATGCCGGCCTGGTCTGTGCATCACACATACCCTCCAAGATGGAGTGGGGTCCTCCCTTCCCATAGACCTTCTCATTTCATGACTTGGGAGCTATGATCCTTTGTGCCGTCACCTCCTGACCCTCTCTGCTCTTGAAATGTGCTCAACAGGGGTGATTATTTTAGCTTGGGGGGAGGAGAAAGAGTCAAAAGGAGTTTTTAAATAAATTTATTAAGAATGGGGGAAGGCTTATGCACGTTTATATGTTAAATGGGGAAGGAAGTAAAGATGGAAAAACAAAGTGCTAGAAAAGTAGTCAGACAGACTTGGATATTGAAGCCCAGCTTTGCCACTTAACTAGCTGTGTGACTTTGGGCAAGACACTTGACCTCTCTGAGCTTACTTCCATATATGCAAATATAGGATGATGATACCAACACCACCGAGCATTCCTGTGAGGATTAGAAATAATCTAGTAAAAGCACCTAGCACTGTGTCTGGTACATTCCTCCCTTCCGACAATCATTTAACAAAAGTGTACCGAGAGTCTACTATGTGCCAGGCGGGCGCTGTTCTAGGCAAAAGATGCTTAGCGCCTCCATACTCCCAGGCACTTAAGCCAAAACCCTTGGACTTGTCTTTGATGCCTTTCCTTCTCTCCCACACCACACGTGCCCCCCTTCTCACCACCTCTACTCTTCACCCTTCCACCTTGGTCTGAACCACCACCTCTCTGACCTGGTACCTGTGGCAGCCTCCTAATGTCTCCCTGCTTCCATCTTTGGCCCCCGGCCCTGCATCCTCCACACGGCGGCCAGCGTGCTCCCTTCACCGTTCTGCTGCTCAGAACTCAGTGTGGCTGCCGCCTCAGGAGGAAGAGCCTGGATCCTCCCAACGGCCCACAAGGCTTCCCTTCGCTCAGCTCCTCACCGCACTCCAGCCAGCCTGCTTAGCTTGCCCTGCCCTCCGCCTGAACGCTCCTCCTCCAGAAGCGCACACGGCTGCTCCGCACCTCCTCCAAGGTATCGCTAAGTCTCAGCTTCCCAATGGGGCCTCCCTGGCCACCCCGCGCAACCCAACCCCCAGCCCCGTTCGGCCACTCCTGATCCCCACACGGTGCTCCACACAACCCTCCTCCTTCTACCTCGCCCCATCATTGCTTATTATGCTGACCGTTTACCATCTGTTTTGTTCACTGATGCACGCCAAGCTTCTAGAACTGTGCCTGGCAAATAGTAGGCACTCACTCATGAAATAAATCTGGCCTATAACCAATGGAGTGTCACTTCCATCCTTTCCCTGCCTGCCTCGACTGCATCCTGTCACTTCCTCCCTGAGTTTCCCCCTGAAAGCGGTCCCCCCACCAGGGTTTAAGAAGTCAGTAATGATTTTCAAGAATGTGCAAGTTCTTTGCATGGTTTTTAGCCACTTACTGCGCTCAACGCTCTCTGGCTGAATTTTGAACCCCCCAGATCCTAACAGAGCGCCGAGGGCCGGCAGGTGTGTGTGAAGGGCTCTTGGGCGGCAGCTGCTGCTCCCATTTGGCTCTGAGGCGGACCGCGTTTTACAATCACAGTTATGCACGCACAGTGTATTTTAATGGGAGCCCCCTTTTATAATGTTATCATTAAGGCTCGCCAATTGGACAGAAAAGAATGGAGATGATGAACTCTCTGCTTCGTGGTCCCTGGCACTCACTCCCGTGCTCCTTTCGGGGGACTGTCGCACTAAATCACCACCATTAACCCTTTCTTCTCAACTTGGCTTTCCAACCCGAGCTCTGCTGTTTTAATGAACACCAGAAACAGGTCTTGCTAAACATTCACACAAAAAGTGCCGCGGTCATAATACAACCACTGCATTTCTTGATTCCTAATCGCACATTTTTAAATACTTTAACATCTCGAATGAGAATGCGCCTTACCACTGATAGTGTCTTACAGGAAACTGGCAGCATTTTTTTTTCTTACAAGTGACTGAATTAATGGTGTGTCTTGCAATTCATAGTGTTTTAGAGTCACTCAAATTTGGTTTACCAAATCCTCTGACTTTGGAGACTAACCCAAAAGAACATGAATAATCGTATTTGCTGCTGAACTTTCAAAAGAGGTCTGTTCCACACATCGTGGAAAGCCATCCTTCAGCTTCTCAGAGATAACGTGCCAATCAGTCCGAACTTACAACTTGATCAATTGAAATATCAAGAGAAATGCCACGGTCCACTGAACAGAAAGCATGAAAAACGAGAATTTATCACCTTTATCTAGAGACTTGGGGACCCAGAGGACAAGCCAATTAACCCCAATTTCCTCTCTGTAAAACAGAGATAATGAAGGGTTGAAATTTACAATTGCTAGCTGCTCGGTGACATGAGAGCCGCTGCACGGCACGTGGGAAGGCAGGCCCAGGGCCAGAGCGGGAAGACCCCCGGGCCAGCCCTCATACCCCAGCCGTGAGGCCTTGAGCCCATCAGCACCTGCCCCTTAGGGTTGCTATAAAGCAGGGTATTACCCAGGTCCCTTCCCGCTCCCAACTTGCAGAGACTCCTGGTTTCAGTGTGTTGCTACTGATGCATTTTGCTCTTTGTTACACAAACAGGAAAAGAACTGCAGCTCCCTCGAGAAAGAGGAGAGAATTTCTGACGACTCAGGGACCGTGAGCCTGATCCCCCGGTTTTCTTCTGTTGTCTGACTCTGCTTTTAAAAGGAGCAGTGGAAAGAAAACTGGGGATGGTTCTAATGGCATTTTAAAGTAAAGCCAGATGAGGGACTTCCCTGGCGGTCCAGTGGCTAAGACTCCGCACTCCCAATGCAGGGGGCCTGGGTTCGCTCCCTGGTCAGGGAACTAGATCCCACCTGCCGCAACTAAGACCCAATGCAGCCAAACAAATAAATACTTTTTGAAAATAAAAAAAAAAAAATAAAGCCAGATGAAACAGATGGATTTAGAAAATAGCTTTAACAGCCTTATTCGTCACTTTAAATACCTATGGTGTGCCAGGGTGGGTGCACCCCAAAACCACTGGTACCCAGTCCCTGTGCTAAAGGAGTTCATCAAGCTGAGTAAAGCACCTGGGTCAAGGTCAGAAGAGTTAGCGTCGGCATACGGACCAGTACGGAGCATGGCCTAAAAAATGAAATAGACACTTTGTATTAAAACACGCTGTGTTTCACGAGGTAGCCAGTAAAACTACTTTCCTCGGATGAGGTGGAATTGGAGAGGTAAAATGATCTGTCCAAGACATCCTGGGAATCTGGAATTCTAATCCAGCAAGTGCTGGGCTATTTCTGAACCTTACCAAAATATAATTCTACTACTGTTAGTTTTTTTAATATCTTGCATGTAACAAAGGGGACTCATATCTCCTGTACTTGAGACGATCGTTAGCTTGCAGCATCCTGAGCTAGAAGCCTTGACGATCCTTTAACCCCTCCTTCGCCACCTCCCGCCGGCCCCGGGCCACGCCCCAAGTAATCTAACCAGCCACTGCGGCTCAGCCCCAGTAGTGCCTCCCGCACCCGGCTCCTCCCCCCCACCTCTAGCTTCTGTCCTCTTTCTCTCACCCTCACACAACTGCCAAGAGCCTCCTGGCTCGTCTCCAACCTCCAAGTGCCATTAAGACGTCACTTTCTAAAAGCCCTATCTGATCTATTCATTTACTCTCTCCTGATTTAAAACCTCTGTTGGCTCCCAACTGCTTTTTGGGAATTAGGTCCAAACCCCTTAGTGAGGCATAGAAGACCTTTCAAAATACGGCTTTGACCTACCTGACCACCC